>NW_027272270.1:0-671541 GCF_040938485.1 Diadema antillarum
GTGGATTGTCATGAACAACATTGGAGGTACAAATGCACCTGATCCAAAATCAACTTGTAGAGGGCAAAAGCAATGTATAGTACCCCTTCGCTACTTTCTGTTGAAGTGCTTTGGCCTGAGGGGTAAATTTCCGTTGCTCAAAAGAACAAAGTGTTTCACAAAGAATGCCCAGGCAGAAATGTGTTAAACTGTCTATTGAACTTGAAGAGATTGCAGCACAGTTTCTTGAAAGAACCAAAAAAATAATAGAATGTAAATGTTCAGTCTAAATGACCGAGGAACAATTGAGCTGCTTGTGAGCTTTCCACAATCATTGTACTGCATTATAAAGAAACACTCAATTCATATTCTAATTCTTGAGGTTGGTTTTGGTAAAATTCCACGATGGCCTGGGAAAATGCCATCAGGCAACAATCAAAAATGAAAGCTAGTGATCTCTTCTTTATCAAATGGAATCATCTTATAAAGTGTTCATAGTTTGTGTACCGGTACTACAGAGCAAGGAGCTTGGGATGAGTAAACTTCTTTTTCATGCAAAACATAAATTTAGCCAGTTCAATGTGAACATGCTTCCTAGGGATATGTGAGACTGGACAGGGGATGAACACTGAGGGCAGCAGAGATCTGGCACCTGGCTATGTGTCACCCGCTCAGCCCTGGACCGTCCATCATAAATTGCAATTAATGCCCCCATAGATACATGGCTTATCGGGTATCGCTGTAACTGGTGATGAGCGATAGGTTTTTCCGCAGTGCCAGTGTGATGTGGGTGACTTTCATTTGCATTTCACATCAGATTGCATCTACTAATATTGCATGGCCTGTACTTTAAGGGAAAGTACCGCCAAGAACATTGTAGCCACAGCAAACTCTCAGAATTTCATATCATACTCGGTCTGCAGGTGATGCTTATCACTGTTTCTTTGCGTGCTTGAAAATATAACTGCTCAAACAGCATTGAGATCATAATCTCAGACACATTCTGCATGGTTCAGAGATTGACAGAGATATGAACACTTAGAACACAAAAAGTCCATACTTAACCCATTGAGGACGAGTCCCGAGCATACTTGGCCAAGTGTCTATGGGAAATGTATGTTGTACATCAGCCCGTCCTCAACGGGTTAAAAGGGTCTAGACCATTCCCCTTCCCCTTCCCCTAGTCCTGAACCTAATCTTAACCCTAACCCAAACTCTAATCCTAAACCTAACCGGGGGGGGGGGGGGGGGGGGGGGGGGGGGGGGGAATTGCCCTGACAGGACTTTAAAAAGTGTTGGAGGGGCCTTGTGCTAGAGTAGAATGGGGTTTTGGATGTTAACCATGTTGACTTCCTATAGAGTGACAGAAGTTGTAACTCGCAAAGTCGTGGCAACACAGTGTGTTTAGTATGCACCCAGTTATTACAACAACAACAACAAAATAAAATCTATGTTATGAGACATGCTAATTTTCTTCAAAAAGCCCCTGCCCTATGCCCAAACAAATCCTTCAATTTTTGTAGTGTTTCACAGTAGGTCCTGTATGTTGAGTAAGATTGGATGAAGATCATTTTGACATCCGCAGCATACTAGGACAAACTAAGTGTTAAGACCTAAAACCTTAAAGCTCAATCATCAAATGGTCAAACAAATTATTTCCAGCCTAATTGAGGGGGAAAAAATGACTGCATTCTGCATTCAATATTTGGGGACATATCTCATAAGTTTGCTTACATTCTTGACCAACAGCATAGCCAAATTAAAATGAAACCACAATATCTTGGTTAAGATAGTATACAATATGACATAGCAATGCAGATTCTGGTATGAGAGCCCATTGAATGACAGTTTCCTCTCCTTTTCCTTGTGGTAATTTAGTCCTAAATTAATTCATAATACCCATCTTTATAACATGATTATGAAAACAAAAAGAGAGAAAGTTTTCAGATCACTTTATAGTGACTTTCTCAAAAACCTATACCAGAGCTTTAAAAGGGATAGGAATTCCTAAAACACATACAAAAGATCATCTGAAAGCAGTGGCGGCTTACGATGTCGCGGAATGGACCCTCTCAACAATAGACAAATTGAATTACCAGTCTCGCTTCGTGCCGTTTTCCTCGAGAACATTTTCACGCATGGGCTGCGGCCGTCGCGCCACGACGGGACTGACTGCCCACAGTCGTGCCAGTTCCACAAACATTCCTTTATACATCCTGTCTCCACTATGGGGTTTTCTCCTGCAACTCTTTTTTTCTACTTGGAATCAAGCAAGGCTTTCTGGTCCGAAAGTCCAGAATCGACGCAGGCACGCCTCTCGCCCAATATGCAATCAAATCAATTCAAGGTATCTTTGCCCAACAAACCACAAATTTGAGATTTACCCTTTTTTTTTGTTTCACTCTACACTAAGCCATTCCTAATTTTTCATTTCTTACTTTAAAGGTCCTGTTTACCTTTGGGAACAGTGATTTAAAAAATTTCAAGATATGACATATGTGTAGGTCTGTTGTACCCCAAAACATCCTATCAAATTTTCGTGATAAAGCCTAAGATACATGGAGATATCTGTATTTTTCTCAAGACGATTTAGTCTGGAAACATTTTTATTATAACTATTGTTCACATTTTGTATATTCAACAACACTAAACATCGATTTTACCAATTCAAATTTTTACAGTGGTTGTTCCTATCCCTAACTCACATTTTAGAACTATTTTAAAGCACTAATGCGGGGTTTTTGTTTCATCTGCAAATGGTAAATCATGCCTTTAAAGGGGATGGCTAGTACCTGATCAGTGGGAATCAGTGGGAATGCTGAGGGATGACTGTTCAAATTCTTGTGGGATTCATTTAAGAGTACATCATATATCTATTGTTGTGTGAAAATTGTTTGCTTCAGAATGGTCTCATATTCAAGTAATGTGCAGTTTAATGTTTCCAGGTTAGTGTGCCTGTACAGTGTCGGGGTGATCGTTAGATCAGGTACTAGCCATCCCCTTGAAGCCACAAACTCTCAATCTCTCCTCCTCCTAGTCACACCATGCTATTGGTGACTCACAAAAGTCTCTGCATTGCCTCCCATACACAAAATTTTCTTGCGACTCTTGAGTCTTAGCTACACATTTCCAATCTCCTCTTTTGTAAAGACGCTGTATGGGTCTCTCAAATCTACACAGAATATGGCCTCTAATGGGAGAAAAAAAAATGGAAGAAGGGAGAATAGCAGAATGTGTTTAAACCTTCTGTAACACTCTTCATGGAATTAATATCCTTTTCAACGTTTTAAGTTGTCAGAATCACAGAAAACCAGTCAATCAAGATAAATGAGAGGGAAGAACAATTGATACTTTGAATTCCATCAGAACATTCCCTTGGATTTTTTATTTATTTATTTATTTTCATTTTATTTATTTATTCTTCTCTTTTTTGTGGTGGTGGTGGTGGTATCTAAAAACTAATTCTCTTAAATATTTCATGATAAAGAACAAATTCATTTCAAGAATTCCTTGCATCAGAGCAAATGGGCAATAAGTCTCAGTAAATCAAATTTTGACAACTCTAAATCTCTTTTTGTGGTGGTGGTGGTGGTATCTAAAAACTAATTCTCTTAAACGTTTTATGATAAAGAACAAATTCATTTCAAGAATTCCTTGTATCAGAGCAAATAGGCAATAAGTCTCAGTAAATCAAATTTTGACAACTCTAAATTTCCTCTCTCTTAACACTTTCAGACTTTCATTCATTAGTGAATTAAATAAATGCTAAAAGAGGCCATGGGTATTAATGGAAAGTACCTGGATTCATGGGGGGTTTTCCTAAATGTTCAACTTCAGAAATAGTTCAGTCTGTAATCTGACCTCTAAATCTAGTTTGTGTTACATGAATTACTATACTAATATATGCAAAATGCTTTTCTTCTTGAAACCATGATATTTAGCCTAAAGCTTATAGAAATAAGGAGCCTTAGCAATGATTTGTTACACTGAATATCAACCAAATATCTTGTCCATTACCACTAAAACCACCCAAATATCATTTCCATGAGCAACTTTTAATTACACATATGTCATTCACACTGTCAATCCCAAAAGATTTGTTTGTGCACCCTCCCCAACCCGTACAATTTTACAAACAAATAGGACACAAATGAGTTGGTTATACAAATAGGCACACGGAATGAGTATAATGATATCATCACCAAACTTGCAATGTCAAAAGTGCCCTTCTGACTGTACATTCTAAATTAATGAAAATTGCCCACTAGAAATCGCCTGTGTCTACACACCGTGTTTGATATTTTCTAATTTAGCAGGCTTCATTGAAGACCACAAGCACCACGACAGACACTTCTGACTACCGCAGATTATCAGCACGGCTAAATATTGAAAGAGATCTGCCCACGCATCAATGAATGCAAGAATCACCAAGCTCTGCCTAAGAACCTTAAAGAGATTAATACGTGCCAACTGAATCAATACAATTACAATTCACTATCCACAAATGAGTTGTGCCTCTTCCTCCAACATAAAAATTTACTTGTTTTATTTCAAATGTGTTTGTTTCTTTCCTTATCAAAACACTTTTTCTATTAAAAGTACATGTAGCAGCATCGTGAGCAGACCCAATGAAAACTTTGTGAACATCCGAAACATTGTGCACTCAAGGTTATATGCCCTTGTCATTTCTCATGCCCTATCATGCTATTCATCCCATCTGGAATTTAAAAAAAAAAAATACAAAATTACAAAAATACAAAATATAACAAACACAAAAACCGGCAAGGGCATTTACTTTCACTTCTCTATAATTAACCCCTTGGGACAACATTTTACACGAATCGCCCAAAATTTTAGTTTAAGTAAAACAAACATTCAAATGGCCTTAGATACAGAGAGATTAAAAAAACAAAAAAACAAAAGTTTTTCCTGTGCTAGCATGTATTGTAGAAGTACAGGTCAATGTCACAGATAAGAGTGCTAAATAGCATCAGATAGGCTGAAATAGGAACAGGGCCTACCTACATGGAATCCCCATCTGAGAAGGGGCATGGATACAGTCCTAAGACCCTCTGATGAATGGAAGGGCTGAAAGAATGCATGGCATGTAAGGAATGCCTGGTATGTGATCACATCAGGAGCATCTTCACTATCACTTTTTTTTTTCTCTCTCTCTCTCCTCCTCTTCCTCTTCCTATGACTGTGACTAGTCTGTACTTCAGACCCTATTGTTTTAATTCTAACACAAGCTGCTGCATGCCCCTTGCACTGCTACTGGCTCCACATACAAAGATGTACCATAGTCCATCACACTCAAAACTAAGTTGGCAGCTTTATGGTTTTCAGCACAGCATAGGGCTACTGAATAAGAACCACCTAAATATTTACTGCATAAATCACTTCTCATGTTAGGATTTAGGCAATGTCTAATGCCCTTTTCTTTTTTTCTTTTTTTTTTCTCTAAGAATGGGGACCAATGACAGGCATCTTATGCACTGGACCAACAAGCTTTCGCTCAACAACCAGTGCTGATTCTTATCCTTACAGCAGATACTGTGTGTTTACTCAAATTAAAGATTTCTTGCACTGAGTAGTTTTTATTGCAACTGATTGACAAATTACCCTACACTGATGTAATTTGCAAAATATATGGCATATACATTATCCAGCTTCTCTCTATAGCACATAACATTGTAAATTCTACACATCCTTCTGTTTTCGCTTCTCTGTTTGAAACGACTGGTTGAAGCGACTACATGACCATGTGACATTTGGAATTCTCTATCAATTCAACAATGTTTGCAATACTTTCTCCATATAATGGCACTAAAGTAGGTACCCTGGGCTAAAATTGTCCACTGCTCTGCTTCAGCAACCACAAGAGTGCACACCCTTCACATGCAATTCAAGGAAGACCAAGTGACGTCTGAATTGCCTGGACTAGGCGTGATATGCGAGAACCCAGCACACTACTAACATGTCGTATTCCCTTATATTCCTCGCAGACCGAATCATGTCATCACCGGGGGATAGGAGTGAGTTGATATGGCAGACACAAACCCCTGGATCAACTGCAATAAACTGACCGATACCAGAACATGTTCAGTGATCAGCAATACAGATTTACTGCTGTAATAGTTATATCGCAACATTACCATGACTACTGGCCGCCAGGATGTCTGTCAAAATGATCATAGGTGTATTTAAAAAGGTACCTCACAAATGTCAAATGGTCAGTCTGCAATACACGATGTTCATCTTTCCTCTCTCTCTCTTTCTGTTTCAATCTACTCAACATTTTCTATCCAAAATCTCTCTATCAAAAGAACAGCACTTCAAATACAGCCAATTTGTTTTTGACAGCTATTGTAGGAATTGCTAGTTTGAGGTAAATGCACATTAACTACTGAAAGTTTAATAAAAGAAACATGGTGAACACGAAATATATATAGCTGCCAAGTTTCAATACCCACTTACAGGAGAAAAGAATATACCACAGACAATTAGTCCATGAGAACATGCAAAGCTATTTGCAACATACTGTGAAAATTTGCAAAAATTAGATGAGTAATAACTTTGACCTACTTGTTGAAAAGTACTTCATCTCAATTGGTGTCAAATGGGTCATCCAAATTGCCCTTTTTTGGACATATCATTCCAATGTTTTCTTTGAATACTTCTCACTTGCTCACTAAAGTGAAAAAAGGAGGAAAGTGTCAGTGAAAAACAAATGATGTGCTCCTTGATTTTGCACTTCTACTTGAGGTTTACCTCCTTTAGTAGCTTACCTGGGTTTTTCAATAACCTGCAACCTTTGTCGATAAAAGTGTTGAAATAATGAAAACAGAATGTTTTGAGTTTTACAAAATGTGAGAGAAACAAGATAAAGACTCAAATCTAACTTTAAGTGAGTATAATATCAGTTGAATACAACCAACATCTAACACATCGATGTATGTGTATGATGAAAACCAAAAAAAAAAAAACACAAAAACACAAAGACCAAATGAAAAACTTTGGAAAAATCCAGAACAAAATAGTTCAGCTATGCAGAAATAGAGATTCCCTGGAATTTGCTGAGCCTTTTTTGTTTTCATTTTCTGCTTTACATCAACTCATTGGCTATGTTATCATCATTTGTTTAAAAAAAAAAAAACAACTGCAATGCCACTTCAAGGATTCAAAAATTTATATAAGGTTTAAGCACAACATGAGCCATTGATTTCCTGTAATAGGGTTAATTACAGACACAAGTTGTCACCAGTTACTCTGGATATGATATACGAGCCTGACTAATACCTGCATCTACTTTCAATATTTGTTGCTCTTGTGCAATTACATGGCCTTTAAATAGAATCTTCCTACCTGACTGTTTCTGTTTAATTGGAAGTTGAGTTTGGTTGTGCTTTCATCCAGGATATTCCTCTTTCAAGACTTTGCAATCTATTTCTCTTTGTCGGCACAATTTTGACTGTTCCAAAAATCATCTGCTCCCTCCACTTATCTTCAGTTGTCAAAGAGCTACGGCCTCATGCAGGGAATTTTAAACCTTTTTTCCCTATACGCACAAGCTTATATCACTGTCTAATGAATATTCCACGTTGTCACTTTCTCGTGTCGGATATATCTGACTTTCATTAAACATCGAGCCGTGCATCTGCAGCATAACAATCTTCAGCGAGAACATGACCTGACAAGATGTGCATGCCTCCTCAACATGCATCCTGTGTAAAAACAAAAAGAAAAAATGGACCCCCCCAAAAAAAGAAAAAAAAAAGAAAAAAAAGAACGAAACAGAAGAAAGGAACAGCAAAAAAAAAAAAAGAGAGCCCGTGGAGAAATATGTGAAAAGCCAGCTAATGGAACATCCACTTCATCCTGCTCATTGCATCAAGTCACGGATGAGAGGAATACCCCTATGAATCTCCCTGAATCCTATTTTCAGCTTGTGTAACCACACTATTCGTGCAGGTTTGGCATCTCTGCTTTTTGGGCTTCTCCCGTTTCTTCCTCCACTTTCCAATTTTGCATTTCTTTTCTCTGAAAGCTCACATCCTTCTACAGATCCTGCTCGCACACATGCTGGTATACATCAACTTCACATTAGTCTCAAGTCCAGCCACTTGATCTCCGCAATACCTGGATGTGAAAGGTGGAGAGGTCACTGACTGACTGCACATCAATATTCAAATGTGGAGAATCATGTGTCAAACTTGCACTAGTATTTCTTTATAAAGTCTTGCAGAAGGCCAGGGCTACGCCCCCACACACATGATCTCTTGTAAATCACAGATAGATGATATTTGTTGATGTTTTTTTCTGAAAGGTATGCTATCAACTTTCTTTAATCATTCCCTAAATTTCCACTGGGTGTTCCAGCAATGGCATGCAGGATTTAAAGCTATCAATAGAGACTAAAAAATAAAAGAAGGTGGTCTAACATATCAGATGAATGTGAGATCATGACTTTGAGTGTCATATATCTGAATACCGCACGGTATGCTGGGGTTGTTTCTGTCCAAACCCAGCTGTTCTGCGAAGCACTCGCTGGGATTTCAGAGGTTGGGTTACCAAATGCGAATGAATCATCCACAAGACATATCATTCGCGGAACATGGTTGGGAGACTTCAGATCGTAGTATAGCTTTCTTTCTTTAGATTGTAGCTTTCTTTGGATCTCAGTTACTTTAGTTATCCTGGTATATCCACCATTCACTGGTCTACCCGAAGTCTTCTCTGGACATTTCTGATTAGAGTCTTGACTACTTCAAGAAGAGAATGAGCTTTCCACGAAAGTAAGGACATGACCTATTTTAATGTATATGCCATGTATTTCATGGCATACTATTTAGCAAATTGTAATCTGTCATACAATTTCTCAAATGGTTGGATTTGCAAATGAAGAATGATACTGATGAAATGAAAGATAAGTGTTGTCCCGTTTTAGCAGAAAAAGTTAGCCATAGGAGTCTATACACAGTGCATTTGTGTTGATATGAGGGGCAATATTTTCCCCAAAGTTGTTAATGTTGAACATTGACTGACTGAGGGAAGTCATGGAAATATAAACACCTAAAAAAAATAATGTGTATATACAGTTCAATGCTGTCTCTAGTGAAAATTGCAATGATCAGTCAATGATAACTGCATATCATCAGCCCCAGCCATTTACATTCGATAAAAGTATACTGATTTGATGACAGGCTGCAAATACTGCAAGACAATTGATTCAGAGGTAAGGATAAATAAGAGAGAAATAAAAGTCATGCACTGGGAAGGGGGAAAAGGATAAACAGAGCTGAATGGGACAGTATAAAGGATACCAATATTCCTGATAAAAATATGGATGCATCATTGCAAAATCAAAAAGAACCCCCCTCAGGTCACACAGAAGTTTAAAGTGAGGCAGTCCTCACGAATTTCAAAAAAATATGTTGCTGTTGGTACCTCTAATGAACTACTTTCACCAAAAACAAACTTTCAAATCATCAAATAAGCTCGTAAATTTTGATTGAAAAAGTGTGAATCTGCATGGTGAATACGCTAATGGGCAACTCTTGGCAGAAAGTCAGACGTCACCGAGGCAAAACTCTTCCCAGCCGTGTTCTACTCGTCATGCGTACGCTCCCTAGTTATTTATAAATTCATGTTTACTATTTATTTTTATATCAATTATATATATGAATAAGCTTGAAATATTTTGTTTGAAATAATAAAACCATATATTGTCACATTTTATAACAAAATCAGATATGATCATTTTGAACACTTAAATTGGTTTTCTGAGGCACGGCTGTCAACTTAGTGAGTTGGGTATCAATGACGTTGCACCTTTTTGCAGGCTTTTACACGATTGCTTGCAGGAATTATTTTTTTTAAATCACGTACAGAGACAGTGTTTGCTTTCCACGTGTATAAATTGGTGAAAGGGCATATTTTTTACTCTTCTCAATTATCATACGTTGAAAATTCTCAGGACTGCCTCCCTTTAAGAAACAAGAGGGCAAAAAAGGAGGAAAGATGTAAAAAGTTCAGGCTTTCCAGAAGAAGAGTAGCTGGACAGTGCTACAGCCAGGAGTACGATGGCGCGGTACAGGTAGTCTCGCAAAGTTCAGGATCGGGTGTATGTACCTTTCTGACTGTCGAGGAACCCACCTTTTCTGGCTTTCTTCTGGAGTCGGATGGTGTCGGATGACTTCTTCTTAATCTCCTGCCTTGCCTTCTTGTACTCTGCAGAGGGAGATGAGAGAGAACAGAATGGGAGCGTGAGACATTGGATGCAGGCGTGTGACATAAAAGACATCGAGAGTGAAAGGAAGAAACACTCAAGGCCGCAGAAGGCAGACAACCTGGCTGTCCCTAATGCTCCAATTTCTTGATTTCATCCTCATTCTCATGCAAGGAACTTCTCTCGCTCTCCTTTTCTTTTTCTTTTTCTCTCTTTCGCTTCTGAATTATCTCTCCAATTGTTTCTGCCATCGGTATTTGGGTCGAATTCCCCCCACATCTGTGTCGCACTCCTGGATGCTGTCACTGCAGCTTTGGTGAGAATGGTCTGTGATAATGCACAGGCAAAGGCAGATATCCCAATAGATTCAGTTTATAGCACAACTAGTTTATGGACATGAATCTGCTTTCTTTCTGACCTTTTCCCCTTATTTTAATGCTCATACTTCAATGGGAAAAAAAACACACGTATCTTTGAAATCAAAACAAAATCAGCACTTATCTTTTCCAAAATATGAATGTAGTAATATTCATATTTTGCTGATTTTCATATTTAATGCTGATTCTCAAAGAGAGATCAAAACAATAAAATGCAATGATTGAGGGCAGGCAAGTTAATACAGGTCTACATCCTCTTTCCCTTTCTAACTAATAATGTACCTATAATATATCTACTGTATTTTATTATTAATAAATTTATACGTTTAAAGTCCATTTTGATATAAAGCACTGTAAGAATGACACATCTGAAATGGATAGGTCAACATTTGGCATGTTGTAGATATGTCAGAGCTCGACATCAGCGGTGGCCCAGGGCCACTAGAAGTTGATGTCGGGCCATCAAATTTTCAAAATGAATGTTTATATTACCTTTTATTTTAGGCCACTACATTTCTTTTTCAGGCCACTACATTTCTTTTTCAGGCCGCCAAGGAAAAGAAACAAGTGTCGAGCCCTGTATGTTGACTGATATCAGGCCAAGGTTGACTAGAAATCATGAACAACACTTTTCATTACAGTTTCACATCCAAAATACTGACAAAATCATAGGACGTAAACTGTTTGACTGAGACATACTGTAAAAGTGGAAATTTTCGAGGTGTTGAAATTTTCGCGCGTTTCGCACAACGAGAAACTAGCGCGAAAATAAAAGCACGCAAATATTTTTGCTTGCCACGTGTTCCTGTGCGTGATGTCTTGATTCCGCGGAATTAAAAACACGCGAAACTCTTCTCACCCGGCCAAGCGCCAAAAATTAGTCGTGCCAAAATATCCACTTTTACAGTAATCATGATTTGTTCATGAGTGCTCTAATACCTAGAGCTATTGGTATCAAGTTCAAATTTGTGCTGTGTTGATTGGATGCACATCACATTCACGTATGCACCCATCATCATGGGTCTGTGACCCTTCACTTGAACTTTATTCATTCAAGCATTCAGTCTAAACCACGTGACAGCCTATTCCACAGACTTACACGCATGCACACGCCCACACACACACAAACACACATACACACACGCTCACACACAAACGCACATGTGCTCTCAGACCGGCTGGCTGGTCATCCCTGCTAAAACCATTTCATGGTTCAGGGTTCCACATCATCCTTGACATGTGGGCAGGAGGCAGTGAGCGAAAAAAACGAAAACCAAAAGCAAGAAAGAGAAAACTTTCGCCAACTGCCGCTGGACACGTGTGGGGTGACGGGAATAAGGATACCAGCTGGTGAGGCTGCTTTTGGAAAGGAAAATGGGGGGGGGGGGGGGGGGGTGGGGCAAACTGAGCAACCTCCTGAGGACCTTCACAGATGGGTAATCATGTATTCCTTATTCCGGGTCAGCCAGCTGTCCATTCTGAAAACAGTGAAACAAAACCTAGCAGGAGCACCACCGACAAGGGGCTGGGTTCATCTGGGCAAAACGCTAGGCCCATTTCACGCACAAGTATCATTGGTTTTCACATCGCATTGCAAAATTCAATTTGTAAAATCTGTTCATTTCACATGTCTGTGAACGGGCCTCCCATCTTTATCTTCATCTTGACACTTCAACATTGTTGAGATGCAGTGTTGGAAAACATGATAGGTATGTTACACAGAGCGAAAGGCCTACAATTTGCATCATATTCTTATACATGTAGCAGATCTTTTCTCCTGCTGAACATCAGAAAAGTAAGAAACGTACAATGACACACAGCACATGTACACAGATTAGCATACTCCCTACATACAGTATCATTACAAGATGCCTATTTAATGTCTGAAAACTCATTAACCTTCTGAGGATGAAAGATGCCCTATGATGAATTTCATATGACGGAAGAGTTGCAGGAACTTTTTGTGAGTCAGTACGGCAGACAGGACAAATAGTCATCCAATGTTATGTAACATGGGAAATCAAGAGCTCCACGATGCAAAAGAAGGCTTCACCCTCCGAGGAATGTTTTAACATGAAAATCACTTCTGCAGTTATTTCTTACGACCACAAACTTTGAGGAGTTTGAAGGATTTTATAAAGGCAGTATACTCATCCACAGTCTTATTATGATTCAAGGTTTGCATACAAGCAGGAACCCTTCATAGTGCTGCCGCGGGCCCAATCCTCTTTGAGTGATTGAAGAGGCTGATTTCCAGTTGTCATGAAAATGGATGAAATTTTTGAAGGAGAACAAGCTTCAACAAGCTTATTCATCACAATTTATTTTGTCAAAATCATTCCCTCTTGCCATTCATTTCAATGCTCAATCTCAAATGCATTCCAACTGCTTTTTCCTCGCCTAATGATGGACAAGGCATTTTTCACTTCGCACTACTCTGTCCAAATTTAAGGGAAAATGGGTGAATGATCACGACTTAAGTACAGACCTACCATTTGGGTGATGTTCATTCTTCTGAATGTTTATTAATCCTAAAATGAAATGAGGTTCATTATTATGAAGGTTGGTTATTCCAAAATACACACAAATTCCATATAGGCCTACTTAGATGTTCATTAATCTGAAAATAAAATAGGGTACATTGATCGAGACATATGTGGCATTATTCAGAAGGTTTGTTCTTCGAAATGTTTGTTAGTCTGAAAATGAAATGGTTAGTTATTCCACAGGATCATTGATCCGAAAATGAAATAACGTTTATTGCTCCAAAGGTTGGTTAATCCAAAAATGAAATGCAGTTTTCTATTCCAACACTGAAAACAAAGGTGTGTAGTAACGAACCTTCAGAATTACAAACCTCTTTTCATTATTGGATTAACGAACCTAACCAACCATATTTCATGTTCAAATTAATGAACCTTTGAAATGACAAAATTTACCTAAATTTCTTTCTTTTGTAGGATTTTTCCTTCTTTCTTTTTTTGTCTTGATAGTTTGGATGTTTGAGTCCTGTTAAGGAGGGAGTCAGTAAAGGGAATCCATCCCGTATTTCTTTGGTCCATACTGTCAAGAATGGTACTGGTTTTTATTCAAAATGCAGAGCAGATTGGCTTTTCAAGACAATGTCTCCCAAGAATACTCTCGCTGATTTCTTGTGAAACGTTGCTAGGCTGTAAAATCTTCCATGGGTCTTAAAAATGAAAGACTCGATCGTGTGCAAAACTGTCGTAATTGCAAAACAGGTGGGGGACTGTGTCACGTCCTATATAGATCCCATCACATCCAGGGCATTATTAGTGTATGGAGAGTTTCTCACATTAAGCCAGGAATGTAATAAAGTCTGCCTAGAATTGAGAATTCAGTAGTTGTGCCCTTTTCCGCACCCCCCTTCCACGCAGCATACCGTTCTCAAGACCAGGGTAATCAAAGTTGACACGGAAGACTCACGTTTAGGCAGATGTCGTCTAGAGAGCTCTAGATTCGGTTTCGCTCACAGAGGTTGAAAGAGAAACTTTGTACCACTCTGCAGCCTTCATGCTGTTGTCGTTTGGTTTGGTTGTTTTTCAAACACTAATAAGGAACCATGCATTGGGGGTCTGGGCCTATAAACCAAGCCTATACTGTGCTAAAACCCCAAGTATCCATTTATCAGCTACTTCATATCAGCCAATGTTGGTGAGACATAAGGAAACTTACAAATAGATAAAATATGTGGTGAATATAATATGATAAAACACTGAAAAATACCCATCAATTAAATTTGCTACTATTTTTTTTCTTATAACATCTTTGAGGTTGGACCAAAAAGCTAGATAGCAGAGACTGATCTGTGACAGTCGGTAAAATCAATTATGGCATCAAATACTGCTACCTGATTACGTTCGTTTTGCAATGTACCTTCCATCTAAGCTTTCTTGATTGATGATTCTGACAAATGTAGCACTCAATTATTGGTCACCCAAATTTTGCTAAAGATGTGAACACTTGGGTTATTAGATTAAGGGCATTAGGCAAGTACTCACAGATTCCAAGGTCTCATGATAAAGCTTGTAGGTTATATAGGGCCACTAACTGACTCTGGAATCAGATAAAAAAAAGAAGACTACAATTTTCTTGAATTTGATCCAGGAATTAAGACTATTTACACATCTGCCATTATCCAATTAAGTTTCTTCCTCTAACCACCATTCCCCGTGTCCGGCTCTCATCGTTTGCATTGATTGGCCATATTTGTGCCGACATGCATATGTACCAGATACCAAAATCGGAAGGAATAGCTATGAATTTTTATCTTTTTGTAAGTCATTCAAAATAATCTACAAATATTAATTGACTGCCTGCCTCACAACACAATGTCTACAGGTCTATACATCAGGGTAATGGGCACACTTAAAAATGCATAGATGGGACTGCATTATGAATGACCTCCCACAGCAGCTGAACATCAGTTTGTGTACTGCTTTCCCTCACATGTCGAAAAGGTTTTGAAATCATATCTGATAGATATGACCTAGGTCCTACAATTTAATGTCAGAAGACATCATGTGAGCCTCCAGAATAAAGTCTACATTGTACCGATACTTGTATACTGATATATGCCCTAAAGTTCTTTTACTTTCTTAGTGGCAAAGGGGACAACACAAAATTTCATGGGCCTAAATCACTATGTTGTCTGCTTTGGTGAATGAAGCTATGATAGATTTTATCATGACTTTCAAGTTATGATGATATGAATCCTTTCCATTAACACCTATTTGGAAATACACAGTCAATAGCAGATATGATGAGCATAGAAAGAAAAAAAAAAATGGTCTGCCTGGATAACCTCATCCCACTGTACTGTACAATGCATGATTCCACCAATTTCACTTTGCTCCCGGCTTTGTGCTGAATTCTTTCATCTACCATAGTTCGTGGCACTGATTGCTATGACCCCGTCATGTAAGGGCAATATTTCCAATACTTCGCTATCTTCTGCAGATATTGAATCCCCCTGTCTACGAGGAGATTGAACACAAACATACACACACACACATACACACACCAGATAGCGCAGCTACCCCCTGCCTAACTTCCCTCCCATAGCTACTGATGTATGTAGCAGATGCTGTGCGAGTCGTAAAACGAGATGCATCACTGTCGGCGAATTCGTCCCGCGTTAGTCACTCGCGTAAGGAGAGGGAATCTGGGAGCAGAGAGTTTGGGGGGATGAGGTATCGGTTGGAAGATGGAACGCTGACGACGGGCAGGAACTGATTTGTGATTAAAGTATCACATTGCTGGCTGAGAGGGAGACAAACATTAGCTCCATTAGATGCTGTGTAGTTTAAGGCTCTGAGGGTAATCCCTAAGTGAGGATACTCAAGCTCTCATCTCCTGTCTCTGCATCTTCGCAAGAACACACACATCTTTTTGTTATTGTGTAATGGCGACTAATTGCCCGCTTTTTGAGTAATCCAGATTTATTGCAAAGTAAAAACAATATGCATGGATATGGAGTAAAAACATGAGCAAATCATTGAAAAGGTGACAAAAGAATAGAGAGCCTCAATTGGAAACCAAATAATTTGACGATCTGTCCTTTTTGAAATTCATCTCTATAGCAGATCTCAACATGCTCTGAATAATAGTATCAACAGCAAATTTTCCCTTCACTATGGTGAAAATGCTACAACAGAGCTCATTCTTGGCAAATCCCTGAAAGGATCACGAAGAGGCCGAATCAAGCCTTGAAAGTCAGCAGAAGCTTTTGCAAGTCTACCAATTAACACAGTGGAATGACCTGATATATCTTTCTGTAAAGAAATCAGTCTCCCAATACAGTCCCCTGTCAATGAGCATTTAAGGCTGAGACAACAAATCTTTGAAAATTCATAACTTGTCAAATCTTCATCAAACTTCACTGATAGGTTCTTCTACAATTTATACATTCCTTGAATACACACTTATATTTGGGGGTAAATTCCCCTTTAAATGTGCCCAATGTAGCCATGAATTCCTCCCTGTATGACCTCACATGAAAAGCAAGCAAGCAAACAAACAAACTGCAGTCATTCTGCTCACTTCTTCTACCAACCACTGTGGATGAAAATGTTCTGGAACATTCCCAGCAGTGGTAAAGGGAATAACACCACTCCTTCTCACACGTTTCCATGTCTACCCACTACTTTCATTCTGAAAAAAAAAAGCACCAGTCAGAGTTTCTTATCAGAAGGTTGTCTTTCCTTTCACTCTCTTGCCCTCTAACAAGGCCTCACCATGCCTGACAACCCCCCCCCCCCCCCCATTTGCGCCTACTTCCAAAGTCATTAACACTCATCTGCCATGCAATTATCAATCCCCATGTTCCCTTAACTCTCTCCCTCACAGGTGCCACAATTACCCATCTAATCCTATACAACATCCACCACTACCAAGGTTTCACATCTATTTCTCCACCCTCTCACCTATCCTTTTGACACCATCAAAGATGGTCTACAAGAAGCTCCGAGGCAAACCTGCCACTCTCCCATCTTTTCTCTTTCTCTCCATCTACCAAGGATACACCTTGTATTACCATATACCCTTCTCTCTAAATAGCACACTGTGATGAACTTCCTTCATTTAAAAATCCTCCACACCTTCTTTTTGATCACCTCCCACTCAAAAATTAAGAAGGAAATAATCCCTCGCCAAAGTGGGGATCTCACCATGCCCACTGTTGTATCATATGTGCAGAGACACTCTACAAGGTTTACAAGCCACTAAGCAACATAAAGGGTAACATGTGCATGGTTTGTCAGGCAACTTCCTGAACTACCAGATTCCAGATACTGTAAAAGTGGTTTAGCGTACAGAAACTTTTGCGGTTTCCATCAGTGCCGACTTTTTCGCGTGTGTTTAAATTCGCGGTCGGTAATGATACCATTGTAACAAACGACGACTTCAAAACATTTTCGCGTGATGTTGAATTCGCGGTTCAACCTCAAAGCACGAAAAGCGCGAAAATAAATCCATGGCGAAAGAAACCACTTTTACAGTACATAAGTTTATCATAAATACTAACACCCTTTTGCTTCTACTCCATAAAAAGACATTTCAATCTCTCCCGTCTCACTCCTACTATTCTACTAACAACGTCCCTTGAGAACACACACACAAAATACATTATAATATTAGCGCTTGGCATTCATGTCCTACTGCCTATTAAACCGATATCAACTAATCTAAAGGGCCAATATGCAGTACTCAAGCCTTTCTGTTTCTCAAGTGACAACAAAATCTCACATGCACACCTTACTATCAATTCTTTTCAGACCAGAAGCTTCTTTAAATGTTAGATATGATTATTGCTTTCCTTCTTGCAAATAAGTGTTGTTTAACAGCATATTCCTTTTGAAATAAATGACTCTAACACATGAAAATGAGCTATCAAGGCTGCATACTGTAGATGCTTAAGGCATACTGTAAAACGAGGAATTTTCGCGTGCATTTTAATTTCGCGAATTTCGCGAGCGCCAAAATTCGCGAAATTAAAATGCACGCGAAAGCTTTTGTCTACACTACATGCATTGAATGCCAGTAGCAATTCGCGAAAATTTCATGCCACGAAAAAGGCTGTCGGCTCCAATTCGCGAAAATTTCATGCCACGAATATATCATGTTTTACAGTAATTTACCATATTTGCAGATGAAACAAAAACCCAGCTTTATTGCTTCATATTTCTAAAATGTGAGTTAGGGATAGAAACAACCAATGTAGAAATTTGAATAAGTATAATTAATGTTAAGTGTTGTTAGATATATACAAAATGTGATCAACAGTTATAATAAAATGTTTCTAGACTAAACTGTCTACAGTGATGGTTTATTTAGAAAAACAGTGATATCTCCTTGTAATTTAGGCTCTACTCTGAAATTTGTACATGGTAGAATGTTTTGTGATACAACTGACCTACAATATGCATCAAATGTGATATCTCAATTTTTTTTTTAATCTCTGCTCCCAATGGTAAACAGTACCGGCGTCCTTTACATGTTGCCACTATAAACAGGTTGGAGGCCATTTTGACTGTGTTTATATCTGTCATGTCGGTAAGAAAATTACACGCATATTCTCCTCTACACATATCAATGGAGGTCATAACACATTCCCAGGCAATGTATTTCAAAATAGAATGACTACAAACAAGTATTATCTTCTGTTTTTTTCCGCCATTCAGATTAGTTAAGTTTAAACAGATAAATGAATAGATAGATAGATAGACAGACAGATAGACAGATGATATTTATACATGCATAAATGCATGCACAGCTTACAAATACATAAATAAATTCATCCTTAATTGTCCTTACTGTTTAATGATTACATGAAATGGAAATAGATATATGGAAATTCAACTCCATCATCCTTATCTCTCCCTCATTACCCAAAGGGAAGAGTGGCTCCTAACACACCTTCACCCCGATGGCAGACCACCATTTGCACCCTCTCTGCAAATTCCAGTCCAGAGCTACAAGGAGTATATCTATTCTTGAGATCCATATCTTCTAAACACCTGGCAATCCGTTCTCTTTACACCCCCCCCCCCCCACCCCCAGATAACCTTTGTTACATGCTCACCAGGTGAGATGAGAGGATGCTGTATGAAAAGCACACTGCCAGATCTCTCCCCCCAGAATCTGATAAATTTGTTCCCCCATCTTCATGTAACCCCCTTTCGCTGACACGATGCTCCCCTAGGGAAACTACACACTCAATCCCGGAAACAATCCCCCAGTTTTGTGTTTATCCATTGGATGCTAATATGATATAAATTGCCTTCCAGCTTTGCCAGGCTGGTGAAAGCCGAGGGATCACGTTTGAACAACTGTGGGGGAAACGTTTGATGAATGGAACTTCCAACATTTGGTGTGTGTGTGTGTATGTTTGGTTTTTTTTTTCAAGTCATTTGGTAAAGTTGTTAAATGATTAATAAGTTTTGCAAATGCAGTATACCGCAACACACATAAAGTGCCCTTGTCAACACCATCAATTTAACATCCTCCCACGTCCCATCCCCTCCCACACACCATCAACAAGACCATATCATGTAACAACGATCTTTCAGTTGTCCATTACTTTTGCTTCTTTTGTTTAATTTCAGCATATTGTGTCTCCTCGGGATTGCTTTGGGAGTAGACTCTAAGTTCACATTTCCACGCACGGGCACAATTCTCATTTGATGCGCCGATTACACCAAAGTCGGCCGTCGGTCTGACGACACCCACACTGAGTCAGATTTTGATGATGGTTCATGTGACAATAAAGCACGAGTCTGGTCGATGAGAAGACCATGGCATTGCAACAATCAGGAGTGGGACTAATTCATTTCTTTCTTGTTTTTCATTCATGTTGATGGGGGGGGGGGGGGGGGACAGCACATTGGAGCAGATCAGGTCATTCTTTAAAGGAAACCAAAACCCAAAGAGAAATGTGGATTGAGTGAAAGCAGCAACATCAGTAGAACTCATTAGCGAAAGTTTAAGGGTAGTAATTATTCCCCCTACTTTCAGAAAGCGGTTAGTCAAGTGCTCTTCCATTATGCTAGAAAAGTGAAATCATTTAATTTTCTTTATATTTTCTTTGTAATAGTTGTCCACACATGATGTCATAAACTCAAGCAGTCTCCTCATAATTATAATCGCGAATTTATACTGCGCAGTTTCTATGAAGCATATATACTCATCCAGCGGTTAAAAAACCAAAACTTTACCCGTTGAGGAAGGACTGGTTTTGCTACAACACGCATTTCCCATAGACCCCTGCCCGAGTATACTCTGGACTCGTCCTAAACAGGTTAAAAATTCAAAACTTTTCCATCGATTGTCAGATTTTCCTCAAACTTTCACTAATGTGTTCTACTAATGTTGCTGCTTTCACTCAATCCATATTTCTCTTTAGGTTTTGGTTACCTTTAAGATGACAAGATCCCAGTTGCAAATCATGTCTCTCAGGGTCCATTCCCATGGGGGAAGTGGGGGGGGGGGGGAGGGGAAGAGGAGGGATGGAACTGATGCCAGACATCTAAGGTCATGACAATGTAGAGTGATGATAGTCAAGATAATGTGATTCCAAGATGATTGATGAGCTCTACAATGTTACTGCCCACCACTTTAACAGTCATGGATCATACTTGCAAACCCAGTAGCTCAGCAACGCATCTTCTATAAGTGCACTTTGTAAGTTTGCCTGATTCTTCAAATAATCCTACAACATTTGTTCACATCTTGCCATGAGTTGGTGTAATGTATATTCCTAGACAACACAACAAGAATGACTGTTGAAACATTCTGCCATCAGCAAAGAAAAAAAGTTGCACTGAAATGTACTCTTGTCAAAAGGGAGAAAAGGAAACAATCCAGGGATCTATTGAAGGATAAGACACAATATGTAAGCAATGGTACACTGACATCTTCTGTTTTGTCCTTCTCAACATTTGTAAAAAAATAAATAAAAAGAATTAAAAAAGGAAAAAAATAAAATGAACCTAATTCTCCTTATTTCTCAGTTGCTCAAAGATTAACTACAACCTTCCACACAAATGCTGAAGGAAACACTATTGTAAAGGTGTCGATAATCATGTCTACTCAGAAATCTTGCAAACATTTCAGGTTATGAGATGACAACCAAAGCAGCAGCCCCAAAAGGGTGACCCCTACGTCTGACTTGTCAAGGGAACTATGTGAGAAAATAGATCACATTCTGTTGGCTCGAAACCAGAAGGTCACAAGTGTAACAACTCTCAGATCAATACAAAGTGTTTTTGCCTGTTTCTGTTGACATTAAGTGAGAAATGTATGGGCTTGTGTAAGTGTGCATGTGGGTATGTATGAAACATCAAAAAGCACACCGTGTTCTGCTTTTCAGTAGCTTTCTTTAATGCCTGAAAATACAGCATAGAGCATTCAAGATTAGAAATTAGACAGTAAATGATCCTAAGTATGCACAACTTCATACTGCAGTAAGATCATCTTCTATTGGGACAATGGCAATTGTGATGATTATGGTTATTATGATAACAGTAATGATGACTTTATGAAGATGACAGTAATAATGATAATCATAATAATAACAACTTTCATTATCATTGTCATCATCATCAGTAACAACAAGCTCATCATCACTATTAAAATCATAATATTGATAACAATAACAGCAACTATAACAAAACTGCAGCATATGTAATATATACTACACAGCAGAATGTGCTTAACAGGGTTGAGCGCTGTATAAACCCAACTTTGTCTTGAAAACACTGAAATCAACCCCAGTAGCTCCTCCATGGACGTTCTACCAGCCACACCCATACTAACCTTTGGTGTGGTCCTTGTCGAGCTGTGTTGTGTTCTTCTTCCATTCCTCCATCTTCTCCTGAAGGGGAGCTACCAGATATTCCATGATGGAGCTGCATCAAAACATAAGAGAGGGAGAGAACTGAAGCATTCTTGCAAGATCTGAAAGATGTTGTTACACTGCACAATTGAGCAGTGCATTTCATCTCTAGGGCGCAACACCCGAGGCAAACTATTAGGAAAATTTTCAGATTCACAGGGATTGATTTTGGATGACTGGGCCCCACCCTAGAGGCCACCTGAGGCACCGCCACCAAGCTGAAAGAGAGGCACTGCCTCCTCCCATTCATAATTCCTGCCAAGTTTTGCAAGAAGATGATGAAGATGTTAACATTTATGAAAATTAGCTAATTTGGCATATCTGGGCTCTACCCGAGGGACTCCCACAGGGCACCACCACTTTGTACTGTACATACTTGATTCCCTAACTCCATTGATGATGACTCTAATTTCCCTCCACATCAAGTACTTTTAAACTTCTTGTTATCACCCATATTTGCATGGATACCACACAGCACACTAAGATAATAACAGGTCACTGTACGAGACAGCATGTTGGGGTTACATAAGCAGATGCTGCTGTGTGTGTCCATGGGTGTGAGTGGAGATTACCAACATGTACATACGTGTACGGAAAAGTAGAATATCAGTTCCTGGATACCAATGGAGTATTACATAGAGGATACAGAGAAAACAACAACAACACTTTGATACTTGATGTTAACACTGGGTGACAGGAAGCTGTGGATATTTAACTATGTAAGATCATGTGAAAGATTGACATATTGCATAAGCCACCCCAGAGCAGCTTGCACACCTCACATGACAAGAACCCATCCCACACCTTCCACCCAGCCCTGTGTGGACTATATCCCCTTCATCTGAGATGAGTGGCGACCCCATGCGTCTGGAAGACATCTCCTTATTAATTATCCGTTGCCCGGCAACTAATTGACTGAGCTCCGCTTCCGTCATGGGCTGAGATGTATTCCCCTCCCTTGCTTGATCCTCCGCACCGCGGCAGGTAAGATCAGATGGACGTCAGACCACGATGGTGTATGTGAGGGGGGAGTGTTCAATTAGGCTTTCTTCTTGGTTAAGATACATTATGAATGTCATGTTTCCCATCTGCCGACGACTTTCCATGCATCGGCGAACAGAATTTGTTCCATCATAAAGTCAATGTGTTTCAGTCATCCATATCTTCAATCTCCTCCCTCGCTGCCCCCCCCCCCCCCCCAAAAAAAAAAAAAAATCCATATGAAAGCCTTGAATCTAATGGCAGTATTAGAACAATCCTGAACCAAGATAAAAGCTCTGTACCGTAAAGACAGATTTGTGCTCAAAGTCAAAACTCAACTCACCTCGCTATTGTTCATGTGTAGTACACAACTGATAGGCCCTACTATTTCAGTCTGTTCTTTCATAATAGATGCATTTAAAACCTGCAGAAACTTGCTAGCTAGCAAAAACACAGCTTACTTTTTATTTTCATTTGGAAGCCTAAAATGAATAAATAAATTGCTTAAGAATGTTCCCTATGCAAGTGTCCATACTGGGAAAATTCCAAGCAAAACTTTCCAAATTTGAGAGAAAATCACGACTTTTCAACATAGAGGAAGTATGAACCTAAATCACTCAGAATCAACTTGAGCTTTCTTTCAGCAGAGCTTAGTACCCATTTTTGTTTTTGTCTTTGTTTTTGTTTATTGTTTTTTGAGGGGGGCCTCTGGTAGACATTTTGACAGGAGAGTTTTCTCCTGCAAATTTTGGCATGGTTTCAGGAAATTGTTTAGTTTGAATCTAGGCACACCTCCAGAGAGAACATCTTTGGTTGTGATCTCTGGAAAAATGGTCATGGGGCAAATTTTAGCTGCAAACATTGTTATCTCATGGAGGGGGGGGGGGGGGGTGGGGGGGGGGGGGAAGGGAAATACTGAAGCCATTGGCTAGGTTCACACAAACCTTACAGATTGATTCCAAGTTTTAAAATCAGTGATTAGCTTGTAGTTAAGCACCATGTGGATGCACTCAAAGGTTAGCAATCTTTAAAGACTACTTGATGATTAGAACCAAAAGACATTAAGGGTTTACACTCCACCATTTTATTTTATTTCTCTACTCGTAATTTAGCATGGGGGGGGGGGACATGATAATCTGTTAAAAAGTTCGTATATCCTGTGTATGATCCCTAATACCCCTAAACTTCTGGGTCCACCTGCAGCCCATGTTTTACACTACTGTATCATCGAACATTATCAGGTTTATGGCTAGTGCTGCGTGCACATATTCTTCCGGTTCTAGAGTTCATTGAGTGGGACTCTCGAGCCAAAGGTTTAATCTTGAAGACTAGATGTTGTGTGAATGCATGTCCTAGTTTAAAACTACAAGGTAATCATTTGACTTTTGAGTTAAGTTTAAAACTTCAAGCTAATCTTGAAGATTAGATGTGTCATGTGAACCTACTTTATGCCTTCTCAGACAAGTGCATTTGCCAAGGACATAGAGACAGCTGTATTCCACATGTCCTTGTATCTGTAGCTCCCTCTGTGACCAAACTGTTTACCAACAATGCTGTTGTTCGATTCATGAAATTTTTTTCTACCACAAACTTTCTACTGATATGGAAGTCGGTCACACTCACAGGGCTACTTTATTAACAAAACACCTACCATGGAAGCAGTACAATAACCAGGTGAATAGCACATTACAAAAAAAAAAAAAAAAAAAAAAACTGGCTGAACATTTTAGCTTGTGGTCAAGCATACATGTAGTTGAATCCTGTAGGCAAATATAATCATTAGGGGGTGAATATTTGCCCAAAATGATTAGTAGTATGCCTCATGAGAATTTCCATGTGATATTGTTAATCTAAAGGTAATAACCATCAAAAGGGCATCACTGTTGGTCCCCTTCCTTCCATCTGATCATGAAATCTGTATGAATACTTTTGAATTCATTCATTTATGACTGCTTTCTGAATCAGCACTTTTTCAATATGGTTCATTCATTCTTAGGCCAAGTAAAAAAAGAAAGTAGTTTCTCGTCCGGGTTTTTTGAGCAAGGCGATGAGGGAGGTCCTTACTATTTGATATCTTACTATTTTTTCGAGGATTGTCAAAATGAAAGTAATATGTGTTTCTCGTCCAGTAATTCTGAGAAAAGTAACGAGAGAGGGCTTTACTATTTTCCATATCCAATTTATGAAATGAAATATCACTCTATTAAGTGGTAGCTGTGTTATGAGAGACCAGGTCCCAAGTGTATGTCTTGCCTGCACTCTGTGCATTTTCAAACAAATAGATATATGTACCATACTTGAAATGAAACTTCATGCATGCAGAAATACATTTGCTTTTTCTTTCCATTACAGATGTCTGTCAAGGGAAAATGACCATCTTAATACTGGTATTTAGTGTTGTAATGGCATTTCTGATACCAGTGTACTTGCAATTCTGATGTATTATGCTATTAATTGAAACAGGTATAAAACATGTCTTTCAACAAATGTACGACTGAAATAAATTCCATGATATTCAAAACACTGCTTTATTTATCATTGTGTTTGTGACATTTTGTGTCCACACAGCTGGTACAGTGTATGTATATGCATTTCTTCACAGTACAATTGTAGCACATTCAACTGGAAACTGGCTTGTAGAAGTTGTACAATTGCAGATGGATGTCAAAATGATACGATTTATGGCATTATAGCATTAAACAAAGATGTTTCTTCATGTTCTAAAAAGACATTTGATAATCACTCATCATTTGGATGATGATTGTACAAGTGGATACTCGATATAACGAGATGGTCGGGACCGAGTCGTGTTCCTCGTTATAGCCGATATCTCGTTATATCAGTAGGCATAAAAGAAGGCATAACATAAAGACATTAATTTGCACACGTGGGACTACCCATCATCTTTCAATCAATACTGATAACTTGCTAATGTGTGTGAGGTAATTACTCACCTTTATGGGTAAGAAGATGTTTTTTCGCCAATGAAATCCGATATCAAGAATGTTTTTCTTATTAATTGTAGAATAGATGTTTGAATTTGTAAATCTACATAGCTTGCGATTGTGTGAAGATCGTCGGTGGATTGGTATGTGGTTATGGTATGGGTGTTGTGTGTGGAAAGCTTGAATATGGTCTGCACAATGCTGTGTGTGTGTGTGTGACACATTCTGTATGTACATTATGACTGCATGTGTGTGTGTAGATGGGGAATTCCCTACGTAGAAAGCCAATCACAGCATCAGATTGCCTCACACTTGCTAAACGTCATGATGATGTCATGTATACGGCCGTCCCACCACATTTTCTGCATGTATCAGTGCGCGCGCACACACACACACATACACGTACAACATGCGGTGCTAGCTGTAGAGTGAACTGTCATGAAGAAAATGTGTGTGTACAAGACAGTTTTTGGCGCATCGAGCTTTACAATCTCGGACCGTGATAGCACAGGCGAAGTTAAGCTTTACCCGAAGACACTTTGCTTTACCTCGCTATATCAGGTTTGATTGGCTATGTTTTTCTTTGTTTGGAAATCACAAAATTTATCTCGTTATAGCAGTCATTTCGTTATAGCCGATCTCGCTATAAGAGTAGCATTTTACATGGATTTGTGTGGAAGGAAATTTGGGACCCGCACCGGGAAAATTTCCTCGTAATAACCGATATCTCGTTATAGCAGTGTTCGTTTTATATACCGAGCTTCCCCTGCCCTGTATACCACACTACAGATGTTACGATTCACGGCCGTGTCCGTGAATTTACGTCGTAAAGAAAAGTATCCCGCAGAAATACGATACAAACCAGAATCCGTGGAAAAGTCATTTATTTTGTAGATACACCCATTTTATAATTCCACATTTGCTGGAAAAGCGCACTCATTTTCTCTTCAAAATACATCGCCGTCAGATGCAACGTTACAGAGCAGAGTGTACGGGCCTCTACACATTCGAATGTGTTCATGCGTGCGATGGCCTGGGGACCCGATTTGGACAGCTAGCAAGTTACAGACACGGCCGAAAAAATAGTAAATATCAAAAAAGTCGATGCGGCAACTGAAAATCGATGCGGGCGGGGAGCGGGCTGGGACGAGAATTATGAATTTCTTGGTATTTTCAGCGCCATTTTGAAAATAGTAAATAGTAAAAAAATCGATGCGGCGGCCAAAATCGATGCGCGCGAGGACGAGAAACTGGTTTCTTTTTTTACTTGGCCTTATTTCAGGACAAATTTCTGATGAGTCAGGAGCTCAACAATGTTTAATAAAATCAAAAAGATTTAAATTTGAGACAAAAATGGTTGAAATATCAACTTTTAATTTAGAAACAAATTTCAATGTCTATATCATTCACAAGCAATCCGTTCTGATCATGATTTTTCTTTGATCAAAGGTCTAAAAAGTTCTGACACAACATTATGTAACAGGTCATGCATGTATACAATACCTGTTCAATCCCCCCCCCCCAACACACACACACACACACACACACACACACACACACACACACACAAAGACAGCTAGAGAAAATAAATGACAGTGTGGTGACAGGGCAGCAGACAGACATACACAAACAGACAGACAGAGATAATTATACAGACACCAAAAAAAAAAAGCAAAAGCTTGCTCCGCTATGGCCGCTAGTTATACCCACCTTGTGAACGACTTCAGCTTCAGTTCTATGGACTTATGTCTCAGACACAGCCTGGTCAGAGAAGCACCAAGTTCCTTTGAGGCACCTGGGTAAGAGAGCGAGAGAAAGAGAACAAAAACAAAACAGAGAATTACTATTTGTCATGGGGGGGGGGGGAGAAGTTCACTTATTGGTATTCACAGCAGGAGAAGACTCCATCATCCACGCATCCAGAAGGGTGGTCCGCTTCCTAACAGTGTGGTAGTTTTTTTTACATAAGCCAAATGCTTCTAGGGTACTTTTGACAGTGAACAGCAGACGGTTTACAGCAAGTACTCAAAGGCTGGTCACGCATTTCAAATGACTTTACTCCATCTAGACAGTCGCTAACATTTTTCTCCACATTATGCATAAAGGTTGCTCTTCATATTTCAAATCAATATCAATACGGGATGTTATGATCCTAGTTCAAAAAGGAAAACAACAACACAAACATCAATCTTCACACCAGCATCATTCTGGTTAGCAAATGTTTCATTTATAAAGTCTGTCCCTACCATTTGCATTCTGTTTCTGCACCATGTCCATGACATGGTGAGGCAGTGGGCCCCAGCGGGTTAAAGAGCAACAGTAGGTGAATTCACACTCACAAGAGAATACAACGCTACTTTGCACGGTAATTCATAATGTGAATTCAAACACGTTACCAAATTAGATACACCATGAAATACATCGCCAAATATTGTCGTGTTTAACCCTCTAGGGTACATATCCTACAACAAAACTACACTCTCCTAAGATGGTGCACAAGTAGGCTGCTACCTATTGTTCTACAAATGTTTCAAGTTTGATTAACCCCAAACAATAGCAAATGAGCCCATCTTCAGCCTGCACATGGTCAGCAAGATGGTGCACAAGTAGGCTGCTACCTATTGTTCTACAAATGTTTCAAGTTTGATTAACCCCAAACAATCGCAAATGAGCCCATCTTCAGCCTGCACATGGTCAGCCACCTTGGATAGAAATCCTCTGTCAGTTCGGTTGATTACATTCCTGTACTGGTACGACAACAGACACCCCATCTCCAAGCATCAACCAACACTCCTTTACACACACCCTCAATCAAGTTTCCATACTTAAACTTGGTCTGGTATCCAAATTCAGTTGGAAATGAAAAAAAAAAAGAAGTATAGTGCAGTATATCGACTGATAACGAGCGAGACTGAATGACAACTGGATCTATGCAATTTCTAATGTATCTAGATGAATGCCGCAGCCACAACCTCAGAAAAAAAATCGATGTCCAAGCCACTCCCTGGCCTGTGTAACAGTTTAAGATTGTAACGTCCTACAAAACGAAATTTATGGGCAATCTTAAAAGCATGCACCTGCCTGCGCAATCAATTCTACAGTGACACTGGGGCTAAATTGATAAGGTACTGAAACGTGAGAAAGGCTGCCAGTCTAGACAGACACTTTCCCCTGCACTCAGCATACTCTGGAGCAGAAAAGACCATAGCCTCCACAAAATTTCACTTCTTACACAACAGCTAGGTTATACAGGCATATATATGTAGGCCTACATGTACTTTCAGAATGTACAGAAAAAGGGGAAAAAATAGGGGGAAAATTGTCACTAAGGAGAAAAGCATTTGAAGGGTTCTGTTGTGTTTATTTGCTGGGATATCTATGTATATATACATGTATAATATTTCATATTACATACGTATGTATTTGTACGTGCATGCCTGTATGCAAGCATATGCTCTTGATATATTTTATCTATTGATAGGCAGATACAGAATATAGACAAACAGATTATTAATAGATAGATCATAAGAATGGACTCACAATTTTCATTTGGCATATTATTTCCTTGACTGGAATCTCTAATTCTCTCAATATCGGTCAATCTAAAGTGAAAAGCATGGTGTAAAAATGAGGATTGCATGAGATGGTGTAAAAATGATAATTGCATGAGATGGTATAAGGTAGGGACTGCTTGAGAAACAGGCTATTTAAAAACCTGTTGTCGTCTATTGCCGCGTGCAGTAACGTGTGAGTGACCTGTTGAGCAGTTGCACACAAGGCTACTGGTATGAATTACTTATGTTTTATTCATACAAATTCTGATATGGTGATGGTATACCGTTCTTTCTCATTGCCATACACATCACACATCATAAATTTGCCCTTGCAAAGCATATGACTGTTGAGACATGGCAGTGGCAGTTTTGCTGCTTTATAGACTCTAGTTCAGAAATGAGAACAAAAAGACTGAAAACAAGTAAACAAGAAAAATCTACAGTGATTTCCACAAAATTTCATTTTTTTTTTTTTTGGAAAAAAAAAGGACACATTCCCTTGACTTGTTACTGATGTTTGTTAAGGGTATTAATATTATTCCCCCTGCCTTCTGAAAGAGGCAAGGCAATGCTCTTTTATTATGCAAGAAAAGTTAAAATATAGGCCTATGTTGAATTTTCTTCATATTTTCTTTATATCGCTCTACACATGTGACATCACAAGCAGTAGAAGTCTTCTCATCCAGCGATGGCAGCACTGAAACTTCAAAAATTCATATCAAGTTTTGAATGGATTGTCCAATTTTTCTCAAACTTTCACTGATGTGTTATACTAATATTGTTGCATTCTCTCAATCCTTATGTATAGTAAGGCGAGCTCATCTTCAAGTGTCATAGGGCAAATTCTTATTTTCAAGTTGTCATTTTTTTTTATGTCTATAACGAGAAAAAAAAAGGTAATACAATTCACTGAGCCATTTGAGAAACTATGAAAAACTAAGGAAGTTTTTATTTGGTCATTGTATTTGTTTTGTTTTTCTGCAAGTTTTTGTATCTACAGCTTGGGGGTGGGGGTGGGGGAGTATTTCCACATGGCTGAAACATGTGAGAAACTGTTTAGACCCATGATGGAGGAGAAGGAGAAGGAGGAGGTGGGGAGGGGGTAGGGAAGGAAGCAGGGGAACAAAAGGCTCTTTGGTGTACTATTGCCACATTTGGCAACAGTCTTCCCTCCCCAAACAAAATAGCCTGTAGCTGGTAATTGACACCCAAACAGTGGAGGCTACTGTTGACATCCCAGTCTGGCAGCTAAGACAGACTAGTCTTGAAACTCCACACCCCCCACTGACATGTAACACCCCTTCCCCCTTCCCCAACGATATAGACCTACCCCATACCGTTGCAGCTACGTGCAAATTCAAAATCTTTCACACACATGCTCAGAACATGAGTATGACATTCCACTTCAACGAAAGCTGTTGATGGTGTCGATTCAATGTGCTTGAAGCTCTTGCAAATTATCATTATTTTTCTTTTTTTGTAGACAACATACTTTAGGCCTATTTGTCAATATCTACCAAACATATGAGGAATGAAAGGGACAAGTACAAGTTTGCATTGAGGGGTAAGCAGTTTGGCCTAATAAGCAGCCTCCAAGTCCCTCACTCTAAATCATTTTAATACCGAGAAAACACAAAAGAAGCAAGAAATTTGACCTTAAGCTCATTGACAAGTCTTTCGTATGCCTAAATCATACCTATGAATAAATGATGTTAAATAGACTGCCTGCCGTTACAAGCATAGTTTTGAATCTGTCAAACAAAATTTTGGTAAAGTTTGGCACATACACTGCATTATTTCTAGTGCAGTCCACTCACTGTCAAACTTCCCAGTGATATTGACTGACACATGTCAAAAAGAGGTCTGTAGCTGCAGACTAGCCCACAGAGTCTCTGGGGAGCCAGCTGGATTGACCCCTACATGACCTCACCCTGACCTCACTGAGGTCATGGAAAGTAATAGCCTCCTAGAAGGATTACAACATGGTGTCAATTTTTTCAGGCCAGAAAGCTCTGAGAGCGACCAGGGGTTGCTTTGCATCACTCCAGGTGATATAGGAACACCTTTCACAGGCCGTGTTTCAGTATTTACACACTTTCCTTGCCTGCTTAGTCCAATATTTTGACACCTTTCCCCTACAAAAACCACTTGCAGCATTTTACCTTCAACATCAGCTCACAAGTACATAAACAAATACATAAACAAACAGACTCAAGTCCCCCCCCCCCCCCCACTACATCATACTGCAATTTTGGTGGAAAGAAAGAAATATGGTGAACAAATATCTCTGTTCCTTGAATACCGTGTATTTTATGGACTAAAATTCAAATACTCTGTCACTTCCATATGATGGGCAATTGTTTTTGTTTTTGTTTTTTGCTTTTGCTTTTGTCTAGAAAGGCTTGCTTCTGTGTATATCATCAATGCATTTGACAGGTCAAAGATTGAGTTCCAGAGGACTGTATAAAGTCCTTCAATGTAGAATGATGTGGAAACAGACATTCTTGCAAATGCAAGACAAAATTTATTAGAAGTAGGCCTACATGATGATGAAGATTAGATTATGGCAAGCCAAATGTGGACTTATATGTTTTATATCATTTCTGCATTCATTTCTTTTCATTTTCATACAATTACAAAAAGATCATGTTAGCTATGACACATACATCTCTTCCTCAATCAATTTATTCATTTTTCCACAGGAGGAAAGAAAGAGCCAGCTAGTATCCTTGATCAGCCCAAGTCAAGTGAAACCTAGTGGCAATGACAGCGTATCAGGATATCAGTCAGAACCTCTGGCATGAACAGCCAAGCTCGTAATACAATGGGAGGAGTAAATGATCCTTATCAAAGTTCCTTTGGCTTCCACTGCAGTCTCTTCACCTTTTCAATTGCCTTTAGGAGGATTTATAACACTCCTGCGGCAAAGAAAAGAACAACCATCGACGAAACCCAATGCCTGTCGCCATGGCATGCTCATGCCATTCTGTGCAATTTGAAAACATTGTCGCTTCGCAGAAGTTTCCCCACTATGATCAGTTGCAAATGATACACTATTGTAATGCAAATATTGTGCACAAGGACAATGTGCTCCAGATTTTGCTTCTCCTACCCGCATCCTGTCCCCACTGTGATGTCGTAACTATGGTAACACAGGTCTCCTTGAGGAGGACACACACATTGGGGTGAGAGAGTGCAGGGCAGAAGTTTGTTTTAAACCCTAGGTCTGGGATTTAGCAGCTGCTATTGATTTCTTTCAATATCATTCTGTGAATCAAAACACATTTCCAGAAAACTAGGCACACATGCTCACCCTCACAATCGTGTCATTAACTATTGTCACGCTGAGTGCAAAAACACAAAATTCACATTTCGTTTGATACTCGTCAAGCACATGATAGAATTCATTAAAGACTTTCTATTTCTCGCAACAGGTACATACTGCATGAAATTGCTGTATTGCTACCAAGAAGGGGAAAAGAGGGGGGAGAACTGTACAAAAGAGAGAGAAAGTTCCTTTGTTCCTGGGAGGAAAATTACTCTGTGAGAAGTGAAACATGGATCATGTTGCTACTTTGCCATCATGCACTCTGCAGGAGACTGCTCGCACAAAACACATTGCTGCCACACGAACTCCAGTCTTCAAACCTGCATGCTCTACCTGCCCTGGCTTCGTGCTAGCCCCTTTTGTGTTCGCGTCATTGGCAAACGGAGTTTCTCCAACCAGGGGGCACCCCGCTGACTTGCATTAACACTTAATTGCTTCCTCGAAAAAATCTTTTCTCTTGTCTACAGCTTGGGTCCCCCCCCCCCCCCCCCCCCCCTTCAACCTGCCATTACGTTTGAACATATGATGGTCATTGTACTATCTCTCTCTCTTGCTCTTTCTCTAACCTGTGATAAACTTTCGGAAAAATCTCACAAACCTGCTTTCAATTCTAGGCCCCTTTGTGATTCAACACTAAGCTTCCTCTTAATCTGGTACCACCAAATGGGGCTTTTTCTTTTTTCATTCATTATTTTCACACCTTCCTTTGACTATCTGGAGTACTGGTCGAAGCTAGAACCCTTCTATTCACAGATATACATTGTATTTATAGACCTCATTGGTCACAAAACTCAAAACCTGCTGAGTTTTTTTTTTTGTCAGTCACTGACTATGTACAATTCCATCCATAACAGCAAGGACAATAACAACAACAAAATCACAATACTCCATTCCAGGGCCTGTTTTAACATATCCTAAAGGACAGCGCTTGGTAGATGGATGCCAATCTGACTGTTAATGTTAATGCATGGTTAGCAAATAAACTCAGTAATTGCAGCATTTTCTAAAGGAAAATCTTCATTATGATTGAAGCAAATCAAGCACTCTCATACAGTTTGAATGTCAATCAAACCGTAAACCCTCTAAAGAGTTGAGGAAATTGTAAAAGGCAAAACAATAAATAAGATTGGAGCATAGACTATGGACTAATCTAAAGCTTAGACACAATCCCTCTCTCCCTTTAACCACCCACCCCCCCCCCCCACAAGTTTCTGTTTTTTTCACTGGTACTATATAGGCCTACCATTATCTTTCCCATTCCATGAGAACATGCCCATATGTCTATCAATGAAAACAGCTCTTTCCACAACCTGCATCAGTTTCTCCCTCACTCCCTATCTCTCACTCTCTTTGTCTCTCTATCCATTTATCTATCTTACTATCAATCTTTCTTTCCTTCTTTCTTTCTCCACATTTTATTTATTTATTTATTCATTTATTCATTTATTTATTTTGTTTCAGTAGGGTAGCTCTGTCAGTGGCTAAACACTGTTATTCTCAGAGGCCCTACACGTATCTGTCTCTTCCAGAAAATTCTTATTGTTATCTCTGAATGTTAGTTGTATGACCATTGTTTTCCAATAAGTAGGCCTATAGATTTATTTCTTCATCTCTCACATCTCCCTTGTCCACTTACCCCCCCCCCCCCCCCCCCAATCCAGTTTTGTGAGAATTGTCCACCAGCTGTCTTCCCATCAACCAACAGATGCCCTGGGTCCCAAACCAGGATGACTGGTTCTAAATGGGGGCTTCCCAAAAATGTGGTCACAGCTGGCAGAGGGCCCCCGTGTCTCTTTGGTGAGGGGAAGACATTTTTCCAAGTCTATCTTGTTGTCTGAAGACCAATCCAGTATGCATGGATGCCAAGTTCAAAAAAATTTTATGAGTGAGATTTTCATGACTCAGCATCTCGGCGCGCGTGCATGTGCATGAGCGAGGGGAGGGTGTGGGGGGGGGGGTGTCCGCCCTCCCACGGTAGGGAGCTTTTTCAATTTTTAGCTCTTAATGGTGCAAGCTGGTGCATACTTAAGTGACTTTTTTTTTTTACTTATTTTGAAAGACAAAAGGGAAATATGCCTTCAATTGCAGCTCTCACTTTAATCCTTTAAGCTATGCTCCCGATGCGTGAGAAAAATGGGTGTCATGCGTGAGATCGTGAGTCAGACCCTAAATGCTTAAGTCTCACTCACAATGCGTGAGACTTGGTAGCTCTGAGTATGGCAAGCACAAGCAGCTCACTGAGTTTTCACAAATACTGACATTGAATGTGATTCGATGTTCACATCAGGTGCAGACCAGGCACCTATTTTGTCCGCTTCACAGTGTTCAACCAAAATCTTGTATAATCCAAAAAAGGCAAATCTGTGTCTCTTAACCCACTGAGGACGGGATGATTTTGCTACAACAAGCATTTCCCATAGACACCTGCCAGAGTATACTCGTCCTCAACGGGTTAAAGCATAGTGGGTGAGCTTGGTTAAAACTGCCACTGGGTTTGGTGATGAAAATGTTCCGGAATATTCTTGTTCTTTACCATCCATAGGACATAAAACTCATCACCATGGTAACTTGCCCAGTTTTTATTCATCACAAATCAGTAATCAATCCAAACTTGACCTCGTTGTGAAGTTTAGTAACCCCACACTGGTATAGCAAAGTGCATCAGTCAAACAGGAAGGCCAAGGTAACATTATAGGGATTACTTGGATAAGGTATCTCCACGCATTGACAATTAGTTTTAAAAGACAACTGTGCCAATTGGCAACAACAACAAAAAAAAAACACACACAAAAAAAAAAAAACAACAACAACCAGGCGGCGAACAAAGACTTCTGGCAAGTCTTTAACCTATCTCTGTGCTGACAGCAAAGAAGGAAAGAGAATCAAGCACGTTCCCAGCAACACTGAAACAAGTCTCAAATGTCTACTTCTCAATCACATCCGCCAAAACTTGGCTTTAACTCAACCATCTCCCATCCTTCTACATCCTGCTCTCTATAATGTACTGAGGAGTCTCTAAGCACTCACAAAAGTTGAAGTTGTTCAAGAAAGGGGGAAAAAGCTCAAAAAAAGTCAAGTTTCATAAAAATAGGTCTCTCATTCACTTCTTCCACCAAACCCACCAAGGTAGAAATATTACTCCAAATGGTTTGATGAAATTTTGATGAAATTTGCGAGATAGGTCCATTGTGGTAAAAGAAACAGGTGTTTAGTTTGTAGAGGTGATCTGGATGGTAATCCTTCTCACGGATGTTTTTTTAAAGGATGTATGCACAGTTCACAGTTCTAGGGTGTTATTGATCCTGTGGGTTCACATCTTCTAGTACTTCTTTTTTTTTTTGTTGTCTTTTTTTTAGGGGGGGTTTCTTTTTCTTGCTGTTGGGTTCTATATTACAAACTTTTCGAAATCTCTCCATAGTGTGAAATTAGTTTGCTTGACTCTACTCTATTCATTAAAGCAATCTTAGAAATTTGGTGTGTATTTTTTGTTTACTGTAACTATGCCGATAGCCATCAGAAAGTCGTTGCAATGGGCAGTTGATTTTGAATGACATTTTCCATGATTTGCTCAGAAATGAAGAGATGACCTGTAATTCATGCAATTCTTGTTTTGAATTCATGACAAGAACAGACCAATCTGAGTACGATAGAAAATAAAAACCTCTCAGGTGAACTGAAATATTGCTTGAGGTTCAGAGTATTGTATGTGCTATCAGCAAAACTGAAAAGATTAAACCAACATCACATACACTTTCCTCTCTTACAGCAAACAAATTAAAAAGACAGAGTAAATACAAAACCTGTACTAATAAGATTTAAACAACAAAATCACTTGTAGAAGAACACAACTCTGGCAACATTTTCCACAATATACAGAATATGTTTTAGACCTCATGTATCTATTCATGCGTAAAGTAGAACAAGAGACCCGCGGGTCTAGCGCTCACCTGAGTATCGCAAGTTCACCTTTCATGCAGTCACTAATCTTAATTATTTACAGCTCTACCAAAATTTGACCAGGCATTCTCAAGTAGAAGATGAAAATGTACAATAAGGGCCCAATTTTTTTAAGATTCCTTAATTTGGGGGGGATTGGGGCCCCCGGGGCCCTCTGGGTGGGGCATGGTGCCCATTTTGATAAATTGAGATCCTGACCCCCTAGGGATGCTACCTGCCAAGTCTGACAAAAATCCATCATGAGGTTTTCAGGAGGAAGATGAAAATGTACAATTCAGGCCCCCATTTGGACCCTTCCAACCACCCCCCCCCCCCCCCCCTACCCAAGAGGGGCACCCCTGGATCTCCTATGAACAAACTTGAAACTACAGTCATTAATGCACTCACTCATAGTATTATCTCAGCTCTATAACTTCTGATTCTAGAGAAGATTTATAAAGATTCCTTCATTTGGGGGGTTTGGGACCCCTGGGGGCCCCCTGGGGGCCCCCTGGGGGCCCCCTGGGTGGGGCATGGTGCCCATTTTAACAAATTGAGATCCTAACCCCCTAGGGATGCTACCTGCCAAGTTTGGTGAAAATGGGTCATGAGGTTCTCAAGAAGAAGATAAAAATGTACAATTTAGGTCCCATAAGGACCCCTCCTCACCCCGTCCCCTGGGTCCCAAGGGGGGCACCCCTGATTCTGCCATGAACAAACTTGAAACTACAGTCATCAATGTACTAACTCATAGTATCAACTTAGCTCTATCACTTCTGGTTCTAGAGAAGAAGATTTTTGCGGATTCCTTAATTTTGGGGGGGGGGGGGTTTGGGCCCCCTGGGGGCCCCCTGGGTGGGGCATGGTGCCCATTTTAACAAATTGAGTTCCTAACCCCCTAGGGATGCTACCTGCCAAGTTTGGTGAAAATGGGTCATGGGGTTCTCAAGAAGAAGATGAAAATGTACAATTTAGGCCCCATTAGAACCCTTCCCCACCCCCCTCCCCTGGGTCCCAAGGGGGGCACCCCTGATTCTGCCATGAACAAACTTGAAACTATAGTCATCAATGTACTAACTCATAGTATTAACTTAGCTCTATCACTTCTGGTTCTAGAGAAGAAGATTTTTACAGATTCCTTAATTTTGGGGGGGTTGGGCCCCCCTGGGGGTCCCCTGGGTAGGGCATGGTGCCCATTTTAACAAATTGAGTTCCTAACCCCCTAGGGATGCTACCTGCCAAGTTTGATGAAAATCGGTCTTGGGGTTTTCAAGAAGAAGATGAAAATGTAAAAAGTTTACGCACGACGCACGACGGACGACGGACGACGGACGACGCACGACGGACGACGGACGACGGACGCCGGACGAAGGGCGATCGCAATAGCTCACTTGAGCCTTTGGCTCAGGTGAGCTAAAAAATAGACTGTGAACAATCTTGAGTATATTTCATTCACTATCATTTGATTTCTAACTTCTCTCACAATTGCTTTCATTCGTTAAGAATGGACTTGGCTTCACCTGAACTGACTATCAGGGCATTCAGATGCAAAAAATTTATACTAGAATGGTATAGCTATACCAAAACGGTATAGCTATACGATGAATTTATACGTCTGAACGCTGACTAACGAAACGACGTATAACGAAACGACGTATAGCGAAACGACAGTCAGAGCATCGTTTCGAACTAGAACTCAATAACGAATCAGCATTTCGTGTGCGTCTGAACATATGGCGACCATAGAACGGTATAAGTGGGCGGGGCTTAATGGGAGCACGCACGAAAGGTGACCCCACAGCTGTCACTCATGACTATAAGAGCATGCGCAATGGGAAACTGCACATCTATACGACGTTTCCCAGAACGATCGAAATTAGTGTCTGAACGGTCTGTCAGCTATACGATGATTCTTTATAAGTCGTTTCGTTATCAAGTTTTGGTATAAGATGGCATGCGTCTGAATAGGGGGTAAAAACACTATTGGAGGAATGACTGACAGTGTTAAAGATGTCAATAATGGCTTTTCCAATGTATACCTGTGCCTTGCCAAGGCTCTGACAGTGATATCTACGTGCTGTGAGACAACAATGTGTGTTAATATTCTATGAAAGTACAATCAAGCAGTGCAGAGTGAAGACTGAACTTGACGACGTGGCCAGCAGAGCTGAAAAGTGCATAGAACTGGGCCTCAATACAATCAATAGATAAGCATTTGTGAGAACAAAGTAATTGAAAATGTCACTGCCCCCAAGGGAAAAGAATGAAAGTGATTCAGAAGCACTTTTTGAAACAATTCCAAAGTCCCCTTGCTCATGGGTTATTGGCTCTTTCAGCTTTCGTCCATTTGTGCTTGCACTTTAAATTAGTGTTTGTTTAACTTTATAATGCTTGTTGTTGTTTTGTTGTTGCCTATGTGCACTAAATACTTTCAAGCTGGTTGCTTTCATTTGTTGCACAAGGATGCACGATGTATGCAATGTCTGCCTATCTAGCATTAAGTCCTCTTCACTGCTGTATCACTGCAAGAGATGACTGTGAGTGCGCACAATAAATGCTGACAAACTCTCATGATGTCATATCATTGCAATTCAGCCATATAGATTGAGAAAAAAAATGCATCTCAGTAGCAGCTTCACAATGGAAATGAAATATAGGCCTACCACTTTAAAGATGCAAGGACAGCCCCTCTGGCTCACGGAATGATTGAACAGGAGCTCTTTCTTTTTCGCACAGAGGTGAACGTCATTATCGCAGATAACCAAACCGCTAATGATGTCCCCTCCAAGTTTATCAGGGTTTACACAATCTGGGAAGGTCAGGGGAAGGTAGTTTCTTCTACAGCATTTAATTTGTTACGATGGGAAAACAAACTTGGGAGCATGCATACTAAGGCATTGTGGGTCAAGAGGAAATGTAAACTTTGGGTCTCTACAGGTGCTACAAAGAGAAAGGGAAGATTCAGGGCCAATTTAGTGTTGTATGTGCCATATATTTTGTAGTATTCTTATTTCAACAAAGGTACCGGAAAGTCAAAACAGTTCAATCTTTAATCATTCTAATTACCGCACAGCTAAAAAACCTATTCTTCTACCACATGTTCATGTCTATTTCAAAGAGAAAAAAAAGGAGTTAAACATTAGACAACTTGTTAATTGAAAACCCAAATTGCTAATGGGGTTTAACGTGTAATGTTATGTCTAATGCTTGTATGGTTGTATACGTGGGCATCATAAAATCTCTTCTCACGACCTTCGTCGTTGGGGACATCTAAGATAGTTCCGAACCGACAAAAATCGGTGTGCAAAGGTAAAGAATGAAGGCCCACGTGATCATGCGACCTTATTGCAGACATTCACATCCCCTGCGACACCTGGGAAGCGCATCAAAACATGGTTTCCACGAGGGGACCTTAATGACTCATCAGTCATTTACAGATATGTTCGGCAGTTTACACGAGTCAGCAGAACGACGTCCTATCTCAACACCAACACATATCAGGGCACATGGATCGACACATGTGGACTATAGGCCTGAGCAATATCAGATCATCCAGGGCACTCACTGGTTTGATGTAAATTGATGAGAAGGAAAACTAGAAGCGGCAGGTTAATTACTCGGCAGCAAATTACCTATCAGCCCTTTCCAGTTTACATTTCACACTAAACGTGCAATTAATTATGGCTGATTGTACAGTTTGGAGTATTCATATACAAAAGAATTTTAAAAACAAACAAAAAAAAATCTCTACAGTTTATTGTTTCTCCTTCTCCTGCACACAAATGCAAATTACTGAATGTCTACGACAGAAAACTAGAGGATCAACAAGCCTAAAGCAGAAACAATTTGTATCACAGATGGTTATGAGACATTAGAGCCTACATGGCACCAGCAATTAATATAGACAGTCAGTGGTCACAAACTGAGAAATATTTTGTTGTTGTTGTTAGATTCATATTTTCTTTGACATGTGAAGATATTCTTTTTGCCTATAATTCCACAAGATGGTAGACCAGAAACAAAGTGTCACTCACAAAAAATGAGTCAAACTTTACCTTGTTTGATTACAAAATTAGTGCAATGTCATAGCCATGTTCTGAATATCAGTAGTGTTCTCAGGGCCACTGCACTAATGTTTGATCAGAAATGATGCATCATGTCAATGCTGTATTTTGAATTCTATGCTTCATCCACAGAAGGGGCACAGACAATTCACTCTGTCTCACTAATTTGGGGACATAGGGGCAGGAGAGGAAAAGATTGGAAAAAGGGAAAAAGAAAAGGAAAAGAGCAAATTTGCATTCGAAAACGGCATAGGGTCATGAATTATGCTATTTACAGAGCAAACTCCAGGAAACTGAAATCAAATAGGCAAAACTGAATTGGCATGGTGCATAGCTGAAAAGTATGGCAAGCTTCCAGAATGCTGATGAATACTCCCATGCGGTAGACCATAATTACTACATTTGTAATGTATCAGAAACTCAAACATCTTTATTAGTTTAGTGTCATGCTTAATGAATGATCTGAGCCCTTTCAGATTGTGCAGAACGATTGTTTGAAAATGTGCTTAGAAACACATATCATGCTAATCTACTGTAATAATGAAAATATGGAAAATCGCATAGTGCCAATCATGAAATGTTTCTAATCAGTCGATACATTTCAGGCCTGAACGTAAACTTGAATGATACTCTCCCAACCTTTATCTCAAATTATGTTGGCCATGTGTGATCCAGAGGTGTTAACCCCAAACACGTTTTGGCTTGAATTCGAGAGTGCACTTATGGTATGAACCGGTAGTGTAAACTTTAGAGCCCTGCTTCACCTTGGATTCACATCTGCTGCAGTGCTTGCACTGAGGAAAGTAATCTTGAATCTCAGCGCATCAAAAGTTCCATGTTTGATTGACAGACCACAGAGTTTCTGACACAGCTGTTTCACTAAGCGTAGCATGCCATTTTGCGGCCAGCAATGAGAGACTACTGTAAAACATGATATATTCGCGGCATGAAATTTTCGCGAATTGGAGCCGACAGCCTTTTTCGTGGCATGAAATTTTCGCGAATTGCCACTGGCGTTCAATGCATGTAGTGTAGACAAAAACTTTCGCGTGTATTTTAATTTCGCGAATTTTGGCGCTCGCGAAATTCGCGAAAATTCTTCGTTTTACAGTAATTTTCAATGTATGAACACTCTGCGACTCTAGAATGCATTTAGATGCATGTTTCAAAAGCACAGTTACACCATACAAACCAGCTATTTGGTGTCAGCGTGAAACTCCCGCCTTACTAGTTCAAAGACATGCTTAATGAAGACACGACTTCATCCAGCATCATACACGCAAATTTGACTATGCTCTATCAAACACATGTACATACATGCACATACATGTACATTAGGTGCTGCTGTCCTAATTCTACATCACACTCCATTTAATCATCCTCCTGTACCTAAGTATGGCTGTACGTCTCGGGACACTGCCAGCCAAGTGAGCCAAAAGACTGTCTGCCAAGTCTAAAAAGGCAAAGTGCAACCGCGTGTTGAGGAGTCATGGGATTGCAGGGAATTGTATCTTTTAGTGACATGAAACGACTCCTTTCACTTCCCTCAGAGGATATTGCTCACTGCAAATCGTGAGTTCTGATACTTCTCTGAGTTAATGAACAACTTTCACAACTCCCATAGTGGCCTTTAGTGATGCTAGCTTCCTGTAATAACATACACCTGAATCAGGTGGCAACTGGCTGTTCATGCCTTCATGATTATACTGCAAACTGTTTCCACTGGTACTTGGCACATGTGCACCTATGCATAGGTCTATACTCATGAATCAAGAGTGCCATGTTCCTGCAAATTTGCATAATGTGCAATATTTGGATACTATGCGTGGGTGCTAAAGTTTATGTGTATTTGTAAATCGCTGTGTAGGTTTTGACAAAAATCTCATTTACAGTGCAGGTTTCATTGTACACACTATGACGACCATTTACATTGGTAGAAACCTTTATCATTTTTATAACTATTGTTCACATTTTGTATATTCAACAATTTTCAACATTGAATATACTGATTCAAAATTTTACATTGGTTGTTTCTATTCCTAACTCACATTTTAGAACTATTTTGAAGCACTAATGCTGGGTTTTTTGTTTCATCTGCAAATGGTAAATAATGCCTTTAAATGTGCAGAGCTGTGCAAATACCCACAGACAGCAGAATTTTCACTGTTGTGTTGAGTGGAGAGCAAGCCTTTAAATTGGTTAAGGAAAAAGAGGAGGGGGTGGGAGGGGAATGATCTGTGGATTTTGTTCTTTTTTTAATGGAAAGCACTTTTTGTTTTTTAGTTTGCAGTGTGTACAAGTACACCTGTATGTACTCTTTATAACAGCAACAATAAATGGAATTTGAGAAAAACTGGGGTATTTTGCTGCCTATGCAAATACTTGTTATACATACGCCTACATTCTTTATTTCCCCCTCTCTCTCTCTCTCTATCACTTTGACAATTCATGTCCATGAGAAATTTTGACATTGGTGGTAACAGGATAGCCTTCGATCCGAAAATAAGTTTGGAATTTAGATTACCAAAGCATTTTGGCACTATCCTATAGGCCTGTACCACAACTATGTGGATTCGTTCAAGGTCAATGACATGTTCATGTTTCACTTTCTCTGTTTCACCAAGGGCAAAGACCACTGTCATCGTACATCATGCATGGATACTTGGTAGGCCCACATGTAAAGTGACACCTTTCACCTCACGGATAACTTCTTTAAAGAATGCACAGGAAGTGTAAAGGTGCATCATAGAACGAGCAGCTAGCGCCATCACAGATGCATCCATTCATAAATAGACACATGAAAGTAAAACACTCCTTTCATACACACTGATATTCATACAAAGAATAGTCACACCATGGCACTGTTTCATGACAGTTTTGTCAGCTCTTACAAAGTTGTCAGTCTCTGACAATTTCAGTAAAATCTGTGGTTTTGACTTGGCTGAGAAACTCCGGTCACCGACTGTTACTATGGTAACTGTCGGAGAATGACAATGTGTCAGGTCTGACAACTTTCATAAAGCGGCCAGTGCCCAGGGCCCCATTTTATCAAAAGATGAAATTGATTTTAAATCTCTTTGCAACACAGGCTGCCATAGACTTACAGTTGAAATCAACTATATAATCAATTTTAACTCTTCATAAAACAGGGCCCAGGTGTATTATATCATGCGTACTCATGGCAAATTATCAGGGACAACCTTATGGTACCTTGATGTGAACTCAATTCATTGCTGATAGAAAATATGTGGACACTTAGTTCAGATGGTCTGCGCACTTCATCCCTACTTTCTCTTTACTCTTGCCATATTTCAAAAGATATAAGGATGAAAAAAAAAGAGAGACTATTAGCGCATACGAACATGATTCAGTCATGACTGCCAAAGAAATACCGCACTCCCACACATTTTCAAGCCAGAATCCCAATTTCTGCAAACAGGTTTGGCGAGTAAGGCAAGCCAAATTGCAAATATGTGTTAATATGTCACCTCTGTGGCACGAAAGCCGCAACATTCTTGAGTCGGAAGGCGGGGGAAGATCTTCACTCAAAGTCACTTAAAAAGAGAAAACAAAACTTTGCAAATCAGTTTGTCCAAGAATGTGCTTTCTTGAAATCTATACAACCACAATAATATCAACAATACTACAAGGGTAAACATGGATACATGACTATTTGAGGTGGTTCAACTGAGGCTATTCTAGACATGCCTTGCCATACCGGAAGTGGTTAACACTATAATAGTATTTGACTCAAATAAGATACTTTAAAGTTTTATTGACATATTTAATCTATGTGTATCTACATAATCAGAATTGGGTTAGATAGGGTTGATAAGAATTGTTGTAATTGACAGAACATTTTATTAGTATTCTTCGTATATTTTATTGGCAGTAATAATCATATCAGTAATTGTTTGACATTTCTTGGGGAAGCCTCATTCCCGCAAAGGAAATAACATTGAAATCATCCCATTTTAGTATGGCATGTCTGCATAGTGGCATTTTTTTTTTTCTTTACTGAGCTTTTGGGTGCTTAATTGGCTAGCAACTTCTCGCAAAAGTCCAGGATGTGAGGAAAATCTTGTTTTTGCTTTTTTCTCGTTTTTTTGTTGTTGCGTCAATGTGAACACCCGTGGGCACATCGCAACAGGGCCAACTTCGGCCGAACGGGGCACATACGTGAGATTTGCGCACACACACATGGCTGTTGTCAATCTTCACTTTAGGGGGTCCACATTTCATGGGGGGAAGTTTTGATACTGTGGTCTTCCTCTGAACAGTCCTCTTGTTTCTCCCGCAGGCTTCCGAGTTATGAGTTTCACTTCAGATTTCACTCTCTTCTCAAGTCTTCAACACACATATAAATGCAAGCTTTTCTTCCATGCACCCATCTGGTGATTTTATTCCCTTAGTACCTTTCTGTTTCATGTAAAATTGCAAAAGAAAGTGATTACATACAAGTACTTCCATTTAAGGAGTTTCAAAACAGCATTTTTTTTCTTTATGATCATGATGCATTGATGGTACTCCTCAAAATGATTCCTAAATCTTCTTCATATTAAAGGGGAGAGAGAGAAAGAGAGAGAGAAGTCTGCATCATTCTTTGGAGCAGCGACAATTATCAAAGGTCAAAAACTCAAGAATAATACACCGTCAATGCTCAAATCCGAGGATAATGAAACACTAAAAGGAGCTAGCAGATTGTATTCAGCAACATACATGTGCGGATGTCTTTCTCTGTCATATTTCCTCACTAAATACATTAGTGTCCTGATCCAGAATCTTCAAAGGCAGCAAAAATGAACGGAAGTGTCACAATGCAGGATGCTGTTGTTTCACAATCATCATCTTTCACCAACTCTTGGCTGGTAGCCCACTTCCTCAACTTGGCTCCCTGTAACAAATCACTGTAGTCTGTAGATGCACAAGGAGCTACTAGGCGAGCTGGCCTAGTAGCTCGCCTTGTACCTCCTTGGTAGTACAAACAGACTTTGCAAAAAAACAATGGGAAAAACTTGCTATTCTTTTCTAGTCATCAGCATCATATTGATGAAGAAATTATCAACTTCTGTTGTTGCATTTGGGGGGCTTTTACCAGGGAAGTGGCAGGGAGATCTTCCCTTTCCCAAGTGTCTCTGGACGTACATGTATCATCAAGCAACTAGTAATTGTTGGGCTGTTTGCGAACGGAAGAATGCATAATTCTCATTGTGCATTGTTTTGTTCAGTAGGTCCATCATTCCCACATGATTGCTTTGTAATTACCCGACCTCCTGGGTCTACTCATGGAGGAGGTTACGTAATAGCTGCCCACGCTTCCCGTCTTGGCAGTGAAATGGATACTTTGGGTATGTGATCATTGCACATGAAGAAGCCAGGTTCCACTTTGAAGGGGGGGGGTGTTAAACACAGAAGCAACGCACAGATTACAACTCGAAAAGCAATTGGCCTTAGACAGATCCTCTCAGGTTGAAAAATTGTCTTCATTTGCCTGTCACAATGATGTCTTCACAACATAGAATGTATCTAAAATTTTGCAACAGACATAATTAACGGATGTGAAATGTATTTTTGTATCTAGCACACGAGTCCTGGAGTTCCACAGAATGCTTTTGTTTCTATTCAATTTCCACCTAGGAGGCTATGCAGAAAGCACAAACATTCCAATAATGCAGCATATATTTTGCGTATCAACACTGTTCATTTGAATAATACCATAAGTTCTCCCAGTATCAAGGAGGGGTAGATTTTGCTTCACAGGAGGAATTCCCACAATCAACCATGCACATTGTGCTAGTGGCTAACAGAATGGGAATTACAAATTACCTAGGCAGGCTTTTCTTTCAAACCCATTTCATCACCTTTGTGACAAACTTCTGATATAGTTGGGGGGGGGGGGGGAGTGGTCGATAGCAGTCACAGGTAAGAAAGACAGAGAGAGAGAAAGACCTTTCACTCAGGCAGACTTGTAATGAGGCTACAAGCTTCGGTGAACTGTGTGGCAGCTAGCCTTTTGCCAAGGCCCTCTCGCTGTATGGTGGTGAAACGCATGAAGCAAGCTCAGCGAGTTGGACGGTGTGAGGGCCTTTTGAGATCCGACTCGCATCCTTATGTTAGCCCTTTGAACTACCAATTTTTGCTCCCCAAGCAAAAATTGACCAATCTGTGTGTCTATCTGTCCGAGCCCAATTTGCATACAGCCAATGCACGCCACAGACATCCACGGGCGGTCAGTGATGCAGGTAAACAGGCCTGGACAACGCCAAGCCAGAGGACGTGGGGAGTGCGCCATTCCATTGGTCAACCAGAACCCATTAATATAACTATTCAATAGAGTTTATGCGTCATGAATAATAATGTGTGAAGCAGATCTCAAAAGGCCCTCACGCTGTCGCGCTCAGCTGGGCTCACTTCGTTTGCCCATTATAGCCATTATACAGCGAGAGAGTCTTGACGAGAGGCTATTATACGTGGCAGCAGACAGACAGTGTGATGCTGTCTGTCTAGTAGGCCTCGTGATTGTCAGTTGCTGCATCGAGCAATTAGCACCGTAGAGGAGAAGGCAAGTATTAATGGCAAGCAAAGTATGGATTATGTAATAATGGCTGCTACAGTGCAGAGAGTGATACATGTATAACCACCCTACCCCAGAACACATTCACACTTTACTTGACAGAACAATACAAAGTGGAAATCCATACAGATTGGTTATTCTCACTATAGAGGTACAGGTGGGAAGACAAAAGCACCTAGTTAGGATCAAGGTACTGTAAAAGTGGATATTTTCAAGTGAGTAATTTTTTTTGCGCTCAAGTTGGTTAGATGAATTTCGTGTTTTTAATTCTGCAGAATCAGTACATAATTACTGAAACATATAGCATGCCAAAATATTTGGGTGCTTTTATTTCCCTGCAATATGTAGCTTCTGGTTGAGTGAAATGAATGGAAATTTCAACACCATGAAAATGTCTACTTTTACAGTACTCCCCCCATCTACAGTAGAAGGACTGTATACTGTACACTGAATTTCATTTGCTATGACATTTGGCCTCATGCTCATTGTGATAATGTTAATCATGCTTGAATTTACAGTTGCCTCAATAATCAGCGCTTATACACTATATATGTTTCAAGAAGGCATCATTATTGTCATTTATAACACAACTATTGATAACAAAAGAAAACCTCATGAATGTCAGTTCAGCTTTTGTTGAGAATCTCACGCAATTGTCAATGTGAAAGACATTGCACACATCTCACGGCATAGCATCTCTGGAAATATTACAGCTCTACACTAAATCAACTGCAGTATGATGCACAACAAAATGCAAGAGCCTTTACCTACTAGTAGGCAGAAGGAGAAGGCAAGAAGCTTTATGACCACAGATATCAGAAGTAGGAGGGTACTGTGTCGACTAACCAAAAAATATATATCTGCCATTTTCCATTTTCGATCACAGATGTCGGTCTTGTGGCAGAGTGCAGTTAATGAAAGTAATGCTCTGGGACCCGAGTGCGTGCTCCCAATCAAGACGAGGACACCACAGTTCCCCATCCCTGATCATCTCTCATCCCCCATCCTCCATCCTCCCTCTCCTCCCTCTCCTCCCCTCCCCTCCCTTCCCCTCCCCCTCCTCCTTTCTGTAAAAACTCTCCATCCCACCCCTAAACCGTAGATGCATCAGGGGGAGAGCCTGATGACGTAATCCCGGCGGTTAAGAGCCGAGTATTTATTTCCCTTGCTCGGTCAATAACATCGACAGCAATAATGTGCAGTCCATCATTGGGACGCTCTCCCCACGCGCCCCCTTGCATCCGTCATTCCTCTGATTAGAGGCGCTGACTGAGGCTCTACCGCTTCGACATCAATCCAATTTCCTTGTCATTGTTGTTTTCGTTCTCCTCAGCCTCTGCCCATCGTCCATGGCCCCGCACCACGAATGCACGATGTGCATTATACACATACACACACACGCCGGCTGGGGACTCACGGAGCGTGTTTATCGTTCTCCTCCAGTGGCAGAATAATGTCAGACATTTGTTTGTGGCTGCTTATTGGATTATCTCCCCCGTACACTTGTCCGTGAACATCTCTTTATACTTCTACTCACCGCCAAATTTGCAGGGCCATTGAATGCCTACGTGGAATAGCAATGAATTAATCTGGCATTGATCACTCTATACTAGCTGGTCCATGGCATTCATAAATATTCTATATTTGTGATTTAATTTGCAAGTTCAGTCAGCACAATCAATTTTTTTTTTTCATATCTGCAGAGCATCCGTGATTATCATTGAATTGTGCACAAGCGCGAAATTTGTTATTAATTCCTGAAGAACAAAATCAATGAGTGGAAAAACAAAACTAGCACATCCTATGAAATAACAATGGTCACAACATAATTGTTGTAACATTACCTATCCATGCATTTGCATATAAATATATTGTATTAAGCAATTATCTGAAAACACCTGTGTTCTGTTAGTGTTTGGAAAAAAAAAGAATGTCAACTTCACCCCGCTTCTTCTATATTTGTTTAAGACAGGCCCACTAATGAGTGAGTCAAAGATTTCACCACTACAACGTGGAGACTTCCCCAGCCTTTCCAATCAAAGCTAATTACATCTAGCATTAAAACAATGCTATTGACGGGATCCAACTGCTCCCAATCTTCAGTGTTGGGTTCATGCAAGGGGTACTGACCGCGAATAAATCCCTAGCAGTGCCTGGGATCCAAACCAGTCCCTACAGGAAAGCACCTGTCTCTCTGATTGTTGTATGGGCAAACTTGAAGGGGGAGGGGGGGGAGGGGGAGGGGGAGATCATTCACAAAGTTCACAGAGCCCTTCCAAATTGGGGGAAAATTTGTTTGTACACATTTTTTTGTACACAGCTAATCACACATTTATTACTTTTTCTTTCCAGTCAGACTGAAAGCAAAGTTGAATTAATTCCTCTAAAGCATGTCTGTGGTATCATGTCTGGTCAACTGGCATTGAAAACTATCTTCCACTTGAGATTTTGCTCCATTCAGGGGAAATGATCAATTCTATCTGTTGGACACTCGACCACTTCATCCCAGAATGATGCTCAAATGAGAGGTCAGTCCATAAAGCTGAGTGGACAAATCCCTATCCAACCCCTTTCTCAGAATCTATTGCTTTCGATCTGATTAGCATTAGCCAGCTTACATCCAAAGGAAACACACACACACACACACACACACACACACACACACACACACACACACACACACAGACACACAAAAAGGAACATACCATTATCAGAATGACACTAAATCTGTAATGGTTGACATCTACATGTCACAACATGCGTAGTCTAAATTCAAGACACACCACAAAGAGCACAGTAACTAATGACTTCATTGAGCTATTGAACAAATGTATCATATGCATTTATCCAGTGCAAATTGAACACATCACATTCTCAGGGATATCTATAATAATAATAATAATAATAATAATAATGATGATGATGATGATGATGATGATGAAGATGATGATGATGATGATGATGATAATAATAATAATAATAATAATAATAATAATAATAATAATAATAATAATAATAATAATAATAGTGAAAATAATAATAATAATAATAAAAATGATCAAAATAATAACAATAATGATGATGATAATAATAATAATAATAATAATAATGGCTACTGAGCAAAATTTCAGACAGAATTGTGTGTCTTTAAGTCACTTTCATCTTGGATGTACAAAGGCGATTTTGCTAAAGCCAAACACATACAACAACCAGATAAGAAACGCATAAGAAGAAAGCTGTGCATTCTCTTTATTAAAGGAAACCTTGAGATGGTCTGCTTAAAAGGGGGGCAACGACCTCCCCTTCATCAAATCAAAGGCACAATCCACTGAAAGGAGCTCTAACCAACACAGAAGGACTCGAAGGACTCGTGCCTGACCATCACAATAGTCTTCACCACATTCTAACTCATTTATGGGTAATATGTGCTGGTTTCCACTCGTCCTATCAGAAGATGGTCAGTAACGGGTTGATCGTCTCACGGGAAGTTAAGCAAATCTAAAAGGGATCATTAATCAAAAGTCACTTGTTCCCCATTTGCTCGCTGAAAGAACCCATCTGAGGTTGACTCCGTGCCAGAATGAATCTGGACAAGCATTGCCAAATCATTTTTTTTTTCTTTCTTTCTTTCGACATGTCATTTCATCAAAACTGGAACAGAAAAATGGTATCAAAAAAAGACTTCAATCTGGCCGGAGCACCTGACAATGACAAAATGGACAAGTTGAAACCGAGCTCTTCTCCACATAATGAAATTAATTAGATCACAGGCAGCCTCTCCCTTCGCATAATTTTGGTGATTTATTACAATGCCATGTAGTTTGATCTTACCACGCTTGCTCCATAATCTGGCTAAATTGAGGAACAGGGGCATCACTTTGCTGCCAAATTTTTGCACTGCGCCAGACCTGAGACGTGCATTTGCGGCATTTAATGGAGGTGCACTCCGTCAGATAGACCTTCGATATCAGATGGCAATATGATTCGCATCGCTTCCACTATTTTTCACTCGACAATCATTAAACACGGAAACTCCTATGATGTCTTAAGGCCACAGAGAGAGAAAGGGGGCCAGTAAAGCTCCAAAGTGCATTACTCTTCACGCGAGCAGACGTACATTCTGCCAGAGTGCCTCTTGACTGAGTTAAGTGTACTCAATATACAGAAGTGCATACATGTCGCTTTCTTGTATGCCGCATACAATCATATATACACCAAACATGCAAACAGCATATGCACAGAGCATATAATACAGCATATAATATTTGCACCTGCAGTCATGAGGAATGATAGTGGTGCTTGCAGATAATTCCATATTTTCTTTACTCAATATCACATGAATGAATTAGATTCGACCAAAAAATTACAAATCACGTTTCCGTATCCCACAAATCACCAACTTCATTATCACAGTATGTACACACTTTTAATTTTTTTCATGAATATAATAATATTTTTTTAATGATTTTTTTTATTTTTTTTATTTTTTGGTCTCAGTAATGCCAAAACAGTAAAATATACTTGGAGTTTGTTCCTGTAGGACAAAATACTTTGTAATATCAGGTCTTTTGTTTTTAACTCTCTCAACGACAAACTTCAACTTTACATAAATGCATAAGTAAGAGGCAACGTGGCCATTGGCTGTATACATGTCTGTGTACACCAAGGCCAAACATTATTTCTTCACCCTCCACTTGAATTAACCCGTTGAGGACGGGCTGATTTTGCCACAACATGCATTTCCCATAGACACTTGCCCGAGTATACTTGGGACTCGTCCTCAACGGATTAAGAGTATTGAATGAGACATTAAAGCGGGTGTGGGCATTCATTACTCATGCGCAATTGGTTTAATTGCATGGGGTCAAGATGTGAAACAAAAAAGATACAGGTCCATGACAGTTTCAAGAACTGTAGAGTCCACATCGCCACAGCCTTAGAGAAGTGCTGGTATATGAAGTAAGCATATGGACTGTGAGTTGGAATCATTAATCACTTAAAGGCATAATTTACCATTTGCAGATGAAACAAAAACCCAGCATAAGTGCTCCAAAATAATTCTAAAATGTGAGTTAGGGATAGAATCAACCAATGCAAATAATCTGACCCAGTATAATCGATGTTAAGCATTGTTAAATACACAAAATGTGTACAATAGTTATAATAAAAATGTTTCCAGACTAAACCCATGAGAAAAATAGTGATATCTCCTTTATATATTTTAGCCTTTATTGCAAAAATGTTACATGGTAGGATGTTTTGTGATACAACTAACTTACACATACACTGTATGCATCAAAAGTGATATCTTGAACATTTTAAAAATCACTGCTCCTAAAGGTAAACAGGACCTTACCTACCAGCCCAAGCTGGTATATGGCAGTGACATGATGTAACCTTGGTCATGATCTGCATTTTTGTGGCTAGCTTGGTTTTACAGTTAAAGGACAATATCAATTAAATATACATGCAGATCAAAAGAGTGCAGCAACTCAGCAGAACACATTAGTGAAAGTTTGAGGAAAATTGAACAATCCCTTCAAAAGTCACTAATTCTTTAAGTTTCAGTATGATGTCAAATGCATTGAATGACAAAGAATATAGAAAATTCAACATATTTGTACTTTTCGTGCATATGAATTGCCTCTTTCAGAAGGTGGGGGAATGATATTACTCTTAACAACACGTCAAGGGAATGTGTTTTTAATGACATTTTGTGGAATTCTCTCTTTGACAGATCTTCTATGTTTGTACAATCTAGCAAACCATTACTTCAGGCCAATACAGCATGGTTTTTGTGTAGACAGCATTCATTTTTATCAAAGCATGGATGGATCAATATCTAGCCAGCAAGGAAGTGACTGCTGTGAATTACAAAAACACCAATTATGATGCCCCTCCTCCATCCTGATGGACTCCAGTTTGAGATGTCAAAATGCAAAGAGGGTACTTCATCCTCCGGAAAACGGCACTGCGAATCCTGGGGGCCACTAACTGAAGTCTGCAGGTGTAACATATCCCCAAACTTGATCGACTTTTGTTTTTTCCATTCCAAGCACAGATGACTGTCACTTGAGTTTATTGCCCTGAACAGGGAGTAAACATCCATGGCACTGCAGCATGCATACAGCTAATGGCTCTCACTCCAGAGATAGAACATGATTTCTTCCAAACCTGAAAAATATCCCACCCATCTCCCCCCCCCCCCCCCTCCTTTCCCCCTGGAGTCTTAAAGGACAAGTTCACCTTCATATTCATGTGAATTGAGAGAATGCAGCAACATGAATAGAACACATCAGCGAAAGTGTACGGAAAATTGGGCAATCCGTTCAAAAGTTATGAATTTGTAAAGTTTCAGTGCTGTCATCGCTGGATGAGAAGACTGCTACAGTGATGCCACATGTGTAGAACAATAGAAAGAAAATAAAAAATAAAATTCAACATATTTTCACTTTTCTCAAATAACCAAAGAGCATTTGACTTACCTTTTTGAGAATGCAGGGGGAATGATATTACTCTTAACATACATCAGTGACAAGTCAAGGGAATGTGTACTTTTGTCAAAAAATAACATTTTGTGACATTTTTGTGTAAGCTATTGATTAGAAAAGAGGTTAGCAGAGTTGTTTGAAACAAACCTTTATAATTTGGCTTTCATCAGGAAACTTTACTGAACTAATGTCAGTGTGTCACGCAGATGAGATGCCTCCAAACTAATTGCACAATGCAAATCATCTGCACGTGTAAGCATATGAAGGCATTCCTACAACCTTCACTGTACGGCAGAGCCCGAGTCGTCTTCTATTTTGGGAACTTTGCCTCTTTCTATACCCCTGTCTACTCCAAGGCACCCCCTAAAATGACAAGATTTCACAGGCAAATAGCAGGAAAGTGAGCATTCATTGCAGCTTTCAGCTCCCATCATCGCTCTAACAACAGTTACGAACAGAGAGGACAGGATTTCTTGCAAGGTTTCGGCCCCCATGAATAACAATTTATATATATCTGTTTTCTCCTCTGCTTGCTGCAGCCTGCTGCAATGGGCTTTAGCAATGCTCGCCCCTTGATGAAGTGGAATCAGTAGAATTTGTAGCCCCCATTTACTTCTGTCGATGACTGTTAGCTGGCGCGCTGAGGATGGAAGGATGGTTATTTAGTTTCTGTGGCCAGGCCTTCACTCACAGGAGCTTCCCCATCAATAGAGGTTTTCCTCTGAATCCATAAAACGTAAGGCCCCTCTCTATACCTCTAAGAAGTGATTTCAGTCTGAGTATGTATGTATGTGTCTGTGTGTGTGTGTGGGGGGGGGGGGGGGAGGGGGAGGTGGTGGGAAATTACTGCCGGAGCAGTGCTTGACACCTCGTCTTGAAAGTGGCAAATTGCCATGGTGACTGTACTGTGCTGAAGTAAGGTGTTGGGAGATGTAATAGGATGCCAACCTGCTCAACCTCTGCAGTCTGGACAGCAATAAATGGAAAGATTGTCTCTCTTCTTTTCTTTTTTTTTAAATTGTCACTGTTCTCTACAAATTCATTTAAGTTCTGCATGTACACAGTAAAATTCATATTTGAAGAGAACACAAAGGCCAAACAATGGCAACCACATATGGTAGGGAAAAGAAAATCACAAGGCTCCCTCCTTCCATTTAAGTGGCAATTAGGCATGATTGGTTCCTTGAAGATTTCACCAAAGAAAAGATAGAAGGGAAGGGGCCATGAGAGGATGAGGGAGGACATGCTTACAGATGTCGCAGAGTATCAATAATTACAAAATCATCGGATTATGAGAGAATTGGAGATGTGCTGCATTACACAGCACCAGAGAGAGATAGAATGTGGCCATATATAGTCAACAGAGATATTCATGATGATGAAATCATTTTTGTCCTTCATTTTTCTGGAATATGATGATGACAAAGAGTACGAGCCCAAGACCAACACAGCACAGCATGGGTCATGTTGATCGAGCATATGGGCATTTACGGCTTCTGGCACGTGCACATTTGGGTCGTTGAATTGCTATGCACCAAAACATTTTCAGTTCTCGGTTTATTCTTAAGGTTCCACACAGGAAGTCTAGCAGACTCCTGTTCTCTCTACCTGCCAAGAAAAGTTTGGATGCCATTCCTCACTTCTCTCATCACCAGGATCATGTGCCACGGAAACCAAGCACAGATCATTCTCATCTTTTGGTGTGTGTGGGTTGTTTTTTTTTTCCCCACCACATCTCCTTCAGTCTAATTCTAGTGGTATCACACATTATCATCATCTCCACAGCCCATTTCTTTGCCATACAATACAAACGTATGTCTCTTGTACGTTGTTATGCTTTCTTAGTATTGAAGGAAATAGAGATATGGGACAAAGTGAATGCTGTTTAGGCACAGAAAGCAAGGACACAACAAAAAAATCAGAACTGCTAGTTGCAAGCCAATTTATACCAAACTCGATAAAGAAAGGACGTATAGAATCATTGTATAGCTGACAGACCGTTCAGGCGCTAATTTCAACCATTCCGGAAAACGTTGTATAGATGTGCAGTTTCTCACTGAGCATGTTGTTATGGTCACGAGTGACAGGTATAAGGTCACCTTTCATGTGCGCTCCATTAAGCCCTGCCCAGTTATACCGTTCTATGGTCGCCATACGTCAGACGCACAATGGACACCACGGAATGCTGATTCGTTATCGAGTTCTAGTTCGAAACGATGCTCTGACCATCGTTTCGCTATACATTGTTTCGTTAGTCAGCGTTCAGATGTATAAATTCATCATATAGCTATACCGTCCTAGTATAAATTGTTTGCGTCTGAACACCCTGTGTGTTGTTTGTGGTCAATCAATTCTTGCGGCAGATTCTTCTTCGAGCTTCAATTTGGTTACGATTTGTTATTTTTCTTTTCTTTCCTCTTCATTTTGTATGGGGGGTGGGGAGCAAGGGTGAGGCACATGTATACCCGCATGATAGAGATTGTGTCTGGAGGCCACTGAAAACAAAAATCTCTGTAGTGGAGGTCGCATCTTGAGCTGTGGGAATGATATCCACGTAATTCCACCTTGATGGAGGCAATTACATAATCTGACCTGCGTCATCTGAAAGACAACGTGTTTTGCGAGTGAAATGCAGGGTATGTTGTAATGATATGACTGCCTTTGATTCATGTCAGCTTTCTCACCAGTATGTAGGCCTTCTCCTGGAGGTGGGTGGTTATGTAAGTACTGTGACCAGAAGAACACTATTTCAGATGAACTCCTTACTAGACATTTGCTACAGGAATGGACTGAACGTAACTTTGCGGTACAACTGTGTCAGGAAAGGGGAGGGGCTTGACGTAATGCACCCCAAGAAAAGCATAATCTTTGCTCTGTTTTGTTTTCCTATAAATAAGTCACTGTAACAATATACTGATGGGGCTGCATAAAAATAATTCAAGTTGCATGACATTGCACTAAACAGTATTTTCACAGGTTTTTGGTATGGCTTTTTTCAATATTAGCGGCACAGCGGATAGTCGCAGCAAATTTGAGCATCAATGTAACAATTTTTCACAATGAGTATGCCTCAGAAAAGGTTGCGATCACAGCCCTTTCTCTAAGACAGCACAGAAAGCACACTCAGACAGCCGGTAAATACATAACTCATATCAGGTGTTAGTGTTACTCTCCATGGAGTGCCCAGACTTCGAGGCCAGGTTGTATCTTTCCTGAGTAGCAAAAACAATCCCTCCCAGAGGGAATTTGGAAACTGGATTTTGAAGTGTCAAAGGTCATGACCTCCAGGGGTCATGGCTGCCATGTTCAACAGTTCACACCAATGTCACATGTCATAAGCCCTGGTAGAGTGAATGAGTGCAGTAGAGATGAAGAGGGAGATTTACAACATGGTCCACCAATAGCAGGATTTTGAATAAACCAGACACTGTAAACAGGGTTCTTTGAACAGCCCACGGGGTTCACGTCAGGATTAGCCCTGGCTCTGGTGAAAAGAACAGTTTTGTGGGAGTTTTTTTACTATGTATTATGCGCAAGCCTGATTAGGACTCAGAATATACAGAGCAAAACATCAACATGACCGAAAAAAAGAAAGAAAGAAAAGAAATAAAAGAAGAAGCAGCAGGTGGAAGTACACACAATTTCAAAAATCATAAATATAGACCTATATAATAGGCCTAAAATTCAAACACATGTACGCCTAATACAGAAAAACTCATACTGACTGTCGTTGCCTCTCTATCAATGTATCATGAAATGACAACTGTGCCTAGTTAAACAATCCTTCCACTATAGATTTTTTTTTTAAATCTCAAGGGTCTTGCTTGTTTCTTAACATAATACACATGTAAAGGGCCTACCAGTTGATAACAAAACTAGAGTAAGCAATATGACATGATTTCTATCTTTTTGTTTAAAACCCTGTACGCTCAGTTAGCCTACGAAGGTTGCAAAACCGCACGATGAACTGTCAAAGGCCATTGTCAGACAGAATTATGTAGTTGTTGATATTTGGTGATACCTGGTAGGCTCACACCACAGGTATACCACACATGTTGCTCTCTAATGATTGATCACTGATGACAAAAGGATGTATAAAGGAGGGTAGTGTTGATACCACACGTAATACAACAAGGGTGGGGTATAGGGGAAAAGTTCACATAGCGCTACAGCCCATAAGAGAGCTACAGCCCAATGCCACCCCTTCTCCTTGCAACCCCTTCTCCAGCACCTCCTCCTCAGCACCTCTCCCCCCCCCCCCCCCCCAAAAAAAAAGAAAGAAACACAATTGGTTTCACATCAGTGACAGGTGTGTTATGAACTCAAAACAATAGTGTATGTTCACACCAAACTCTTGCTGACTTGACACACCTACATAGGTCAGGGTCTAGCTGGTTAATAGGGGAAAAAAAAAATAAACAGGGAAGTGTTCACACTGCCAGCTGTCTTGCAATACATTCTTTTTCAAACTGTGTCGTGATCTAGATCAACTGGAATCGACAGTGGAATCGCATTATCGCGGCTCATTTCACAAATTAACGGAAATTAGCGTGTAGCGCTGGTTGTCAGCTGCCGTCAACACATCCTGGCACTCTGCTCTCAAATCTTGAGCGGAAATATCTGAAAATCAGCTTGAGAAGAGGGGTACGGAAGAGGGGTAGCCTAAAGTCAAATCACATGTCAATAAGATCATCCCCATTGTGCTATTCGATGTCATGCATCCACGCCTTTTGTTTGTTGCTTGTTTGTTAGTTGGTCTTCAGTGTCACGGCAATCTCACCTTTTTTTGGCTCGAAATTCATATCTGACAGCTACACAATGCACATTCTTCGTGCTGATGGATGATGTGGACTGCCCTATCATGGTCCAGCATGGCTACAATGATCTTGATAAATGGAGCCCTGAAATCCATCCTAATTGGCTATAAAAGTGAGGACAGTGCAAGAACAGCAGACTGAATAAAGCATGCGTCTAGATACCTGCAAATCAATCAGCAACGAAGCCACAGGGGATAATTAGAACATGGTTAATGGTTTGCTTGAGGCATGTGTACTGGGAATGAATAGAAATGATGATGATGTGATATGGAACGCATCTGTCCCACCTCGCAAGATGGCCTACCCCAGTACCAATACCATACGCAAACAGTACGTACAACCATTTAATCTTTAATGTACTGCATGTCATCCTGCACAGCTTCGTACCTTCGGCTAATGGTGCAGCATACACTCTGAAAATTGTATACATCTGTAAATGCAAAGCTTCTGAACATGTTTCATTTTAATGGTAACTCAATGTTTCAGATCAATGATTAATGATCAATAATCAAATGTGTGCTCCAATCAATCTTGAGCTAATAGGGCTCCTAGAACTGCAGAAAAACTGGTCTTGTTGGGGGGGGGGGGGGGGGAGGGGGCAAAAGGAAGAAGATTCATCCGGTCTGAAACCACGTTTTAGAGGTGACATTCTGCCAGGGCTGGCTCAACCATATCAGGGATCTCAATTACTTTCGTCAATTTTTCATATCAACGCTCTGCCGGCCGGGGAATGATAAACTAGTTCACCAGCTGTTTACGCCGGACAATCAAGCGTCCTATAAACAGCCGAAGAAAGAGGCAGGGAGGGGCCTTGACAGTTCAATAAGTCCGCCCATGACAGCTTCAACAACTGCCAGAGAGAAGTGTGACCACTGTTGACACCCAGCAGAGTATGACTACAAGGTAGTTAGTGTTTGGGTGCAATGTTCTTTTTGAGCCATATGAGAGAGTAACTTCAAATATTGTTGAAACTGATTAAAGATTGATCTCTCATGACATTAAAGTGTGGGTCATGCAGGGAAAACATACGTACAATCTACTGGCTAGCAATTTAAAAAGAAAGTTAAAAATCACTATTTTTGTGTAGCAGATGGCTAAAATATTTAGGTCTATAGTCTATCAAAAACATGTGGCCGGAATGATTTCTTTTTTTTCACATGATTAAACATTTGTTTTGAAGGTTTTTTCAAATACTAATATATTATTATCTTTTGAACTTCTCTACACATATGACAATGTTAGATATTCTTTCCTTAAAATGCATTACGTTGTTGTTGTTTTCCATTTCACATATATCTGCATCCGGATTCTCCTGGTAGACATTGGTTCATTTTGAGTGCACAGAATACCCATCAAGTCCTTCAATTTAGAATTGATTTTTATTAAAGTAATAATTTACCATTTGCAGAGGAAACAAAAACCCAGCTTTAATGCTTCAAAATAGTTCTAAAATATGAGAACGGGATAGAAACAACCAATGTCGCAATTTGAATCAGTACATTTAATGTTAAGTATTGTTACATATACAAAATGTGAACAATCGTTATAATAAAAATGGTCCTAGACTAAACCGTCTACAGTTATGGTTATTGAGAAAAACACTGATAAATCCGTATATTTTAGGATTTACTGCAAAATATTTGCATTGTAGGATGTTTTGTGATACAACTGACCCACACATATGCCTCAAATATGATATCTTGAACACTTCTTAAATCACTTCTCCCAATGGTAAACAGTACCTCTAATGTAAAACTTTGAGATAAGATTTTTCAAGCGGATTTTTTATTCTTTTTTAGTGAGAGAGAGTGCATAAAGGGAGTGTACAGTACTGGTTGAGGTGGGGATTCAGGTTTATAACATTCCTATGTGTGATAATGAAAAACCTCTTATGACACATGAAAGAGCATGTAATTTTTTTAGGAAGGATTCAACGTTTATTTGATGAAAATTGGTTTTCAAACGGCTGAGATATCCAAAAAAGTGATAATAATAAAAGGCGACAGGCCACACCTTTTATTAGGATCTCTTTGTTTCACCTTGTTTTTGGATATCTTGGCCATTTCAAAACCGATTTTCATCAAATAAACTTTTGATAGCCCTTAGAATTGCATGCTCTTTGACATCTCTTAAGAGTGGTTTTTTAATATCTCGCAAAACGTTAAAAGCTAAATCCTCATCTCAACCAGAACTGTACACACCCTTTAAGATTTCTGCATATATTTTGCAACTGAAATGCAGTAAAGATGTAAACGATAATGATAGTATCAACATTGATATTAACAATAACAATAATTATATTGATAATAATAATTTGATATGTGTGATGACGACACTAATCATCATCATTATTTTCACTATGAAATAAAAATAGCCAGACATTTCAACAATGTCCACTAGTCAGGGTGTGGTCAAACTGCTTTTCACTTTGGCTCTTGTCTCATAAAACACAAACTTTCCCAACACTGGGCTTGCCATCAGTATTGAATTGACGCAAACACATAGCCACATTAAATTGATTTCAGAAGCAAGTAATGCACAGCGTCGTGTCTGGCAAAGAAAAACACACTCCGTTGCCATCCCATTCATGCATCATTTATTTACACTCTTGTGTTTTATGATTTCACGCCCCAGTTCAGCAGAGCGCTTGATGGTATGAACATATTCTCTGCAGCCGTTGTCACACACGTCTCGGCAGTAAAACCCGTCGCCAGCATTGCCGGGTTCCGTGCTAATTACACGTTAAAAGTGTGAATGATTGATTGAGACTCAGACAATGAATGTATAATATACGCCACTGTCTCCTCCACCACTGAACTACATTTTCAGCCATGCTTTTTTACCCCCAGTCTGCCTCAATGTCGTCCACCTTTCCGAGCAAGGAGCAGGTGTGGAGATTCACAGCGCTGCATGGCAAGAGATAATGGTATGCTCCATGCTTTCAGCCCATACACCACATCATCCCAAACCCAACTCCCTCACCCTACCACCACCACTCCCCCCCACCCCCAATCAACCAATCAATTCTGATATTAAAGTCTGCAACTCAGGATGCGAAAATACTGAAAATGGAAGTGGGGAGGGGAGGTGAGCTCAGGGAATGATGGACTGCACTTGCCAGACATGTACACTGTGAGAGAGGACCAGTAAATGTCACAACAACAAAAAATACTATTAACCACAATCAAAAAAGGAATCCAGACTACTAACAACAACAAAGAAGAATGATGTACATAATGATGTGAGGTCTGACCAGACAGGATAGGAGAGTAAGGCACGGGGAGAAAATAACAGCAGGGAAGAAATTTCAGAGGAGAGGAGTTATGATACATAGAAAGCAGTATTGCAGTCTGTGTTCAGAACAGAATATGCTAGCAATCATGATACGCTTCATGACTGAAAATGCATTTAAAAATTCCATTTGGGAAAGGAGGATATTGTGGATACTTGCTCAGTACCATAAGGTGAAAGAACCAAGAACTTAAAAGCTCAACTTTGGGGTTTGTTTGTTTGTTTGTTTGTTTGTTTGTTTGTTTGTTTGTTTGTTTGTTTGTTTGTTTGTTTGTTTCATTTTATCATTACCAGAAATATCACACAATCTGCAATTACATGGGCCGATTCATCTCTGGTTGAGATTCCTGATTGCCTTATATGAGCTTTACCTGCCAAATTCAGTGCTTAGATGGTGCAATGTGTTTATACCGTGTGTAACATAGAGAACATATGGGGGGGGGGTTGAGCTGTAGCCACTGTTCATGAAATTTACATGTGTGAATGAACCTCTTCTATGGAGTGAGAACAGGCTGAGAACAGTGTGAATATAAACTATGAAACAGAGATATAGATAGCCAAAAGGTGCAGTAGGAACTGGGTGGGAAGGGAGAGAAAGAGAGGAATATAGAAAGAGAGAGAGAGGAATATAGAAAGAGAGAGAGAAAAAAAAGGTGCACCCACTCGGATAGATGAAGGAGGGTGAGAAAGGAAAACATTTCGCATCTTTGCATCATGAATGTGCCGACGCCCCAGCATTGTGGACACACACGGACGAGCAAATAGGGGCACAACCTTCCTTCAAATAAATTCTGGCCGGCTTTCCAATTACTTTCGGACTGCTCAGCTGCCTACTATCAAGACGTGTCTTCACAGCATATAATATGTATCCCATCTTCCATTCAATGCACGACATTTAATGTCATTACCTCTGAGCCTCATGTGGGGTTCAGGGCTAGTGATATATAGTCATTCTCTCAAGGTGGTGAGGAACATTTAAAGAGATGCATAGTTCTGATTGAGTTGGGAATTCAGGTTTTAACTTTTTGTGAAATAATTTGAAAAAAAACTTGTATAAAATATGAAAAAGCATATGATTCTAAGAGGAATTAAAAGTTTACTTGATGAAAATCGGTTTAGAAATGGCCGAGATATCTAAAAACAAAGTGGACCTACTAAAAGGTGGGTCCCACCTTTTATAGGGACCACTTAGTTTTACTTCTTTTTTTTTAATATATCAGTGTGGTACATACAGTTAAGTGATTTGTGCCTCATTTAATCTGACAACTGACAAAGCATGCTCTAATTTTAGTGATTATGGTTTCAAAAATGCAACAAATCAATGGATATGTTTTGACAATTTTTGCTTTTATTTCTTTGGAAGAGCTGGAGACTTGGCGAGCAGTCAAGATACTGCTTCTCATCAGAAATCACCCTCTTCCCGACAATTAATGCCAGCAAATTATTTCATCGCTGTTACAAAAATATACAGCCACAAAATGTATTGCTTTATGTGATCTGACCAATACAGCATCTCCCTCATCTCTGGACAACAACCCAATGCTTCAATGTGAATACATGATATGTTGAGGAGTTGATCAGTAAAAGTTTCTACAATAATATGGAAAGGCAAATCTTCAAGCTAAGACAGCCACCACATACAGTTATTTTCTGCATTCAGTCCAATAAATGCTTCATTGATCCCCTTTAATATGGCCATTATTTATTTTATGAGCACTACTGAAAAGGCTGAAAATGGATGTTGGGAGTAATTTGTAGCCCCCATGCAATTATTGCCTAACATGATACCATTAAAATATTCTCACTTTAACAAGGGTGAATATTTGGAGTCTTGATCACGAACTATCACAAAATATTAATATTGATGCCAACTCTCTTTAACCCTATCACACCCAAAGGCAGCATTTCCTTATGTGTGATAGCAATTGAATTTTGGAACAGCAGCCTGAAGAGGGTGACTAAAATAGACTGCTTAATGCTCTATATTTTTTATTGCAGTTTTGTTTTGTTTTTTGTTTTGTTATTGTATCGTATGCCAAATATCACACTGGGGAAAAAATAGTGTGAATAAAAGAAAAACAATCACAGGAAGAAATTATAATTTTGTGACCTATAGCTCTCTTGTGTTTTTGTTTATTTTTTCTAATTTCTGCTCATCAAGAAAAGATAAAAAAGGATAGATAGAACAGTAATAGTTAAATGACAAACATGGAACAATATAATGAGGAAAATAAAAGACATCATGTGACTAAAAACTACATTTATGTTTCTCATGTCTTAAAATCCTAAAGATTGTCTGTATTCACAATCATGCTGCAAGACTGTGTCTTTAAGGGTGATTTCAACACTGTCAAATATTACATGTCCCATATAAATCAGGGGTACCAACATCAAACAACCTCAATGACACGTCAGACAGGCACACACACACACACACATACACACACACACAAACAATTAGGCTACTGTAATCACCTAACTGTCAAAGAATCCAGCACATTTATGTCATGAAGAATCTTACGGCATTGTTCAATTTTTTCGATTTGTTGTTGTGTGGTACTTGTCACATGATATCATATTGACCCGCACCATCCATATCATATGCCATAGAGGATCTCTGCTGGTGGACACTTAATGTATCTCACTCTTGCTGATGCTGCTAGCAAGGCTGCAATTAAGCTCGTAGCCATTATGCAATGCAAATAATGTTATCTACATTTCATCTAGCAAAGTTGAATTTAATTCAAGCAGAATATTGGTGAACATATTGCATAGCACAGGGGAAAACAACAAAACAGAAATTAGTTGCCCTCGTTTGGATTTTCAGAAATTTAACACAGATCAGGTCGCTGCCTTCCTCAAAATTCAACAGAAATTATAACATGGTCTTCTTTATCCCTACAGCTATAGAGTTTTGATGTTTCCTTTTTGGGAGAGAGCAATGTTATGGTCACGTGACCATGACAAAGATTTATTATCTGCCATAAAGTTCATCTTGGCAAGTCCATAACCTCAATTTCATGAAGCGCATTAAAATGACAGCTACCAAGAACTGCCAGATACTCGAGCAGCATCGAGGCAACAAGCAATCAGCTTTCAGCAGTTGAGTTGTCATCAGCATGGCAGTAATTAGTTGTGACAAAACGTTCACTGCATCTCTTTTAACTGAAGATGCACGGCCTACCAATGACAAGCAGCACTGATGGTGTGAAGCTGTAGCTGAATATACAATAACGTAAATAAATCATGTCATATCACGAATAAATGTCATGAGCAACACATTTCCTCAGTCCATACGATTTGTTCTATTCACTGCAATGCGATTGACATACAAACTACATTGTATGCAATGAAACTAAATATACATGTACATGTAATTTGTCATCTTGTGATTTTTATCTACTTGTGATCGAGAACACCCCATGATTAACAAGTTACAACACTCAAATAGTTGGTAAACCCTTACCAACCATCATTTGTACAACATACATGTGTATCTGATATACCAAAGTCAAGTTGAAGTCCCCTATATCAATTTTGTAACAGTTTTCCTTTCTTCCTACTCCTAGAAGCAGATAGTACTTTGTGCAGGATGCTTATTTGCCCATCCAGAGAATCTGCTTTTGTTGACACTAAATGGCCCATCTTCAACAGTTTACAGTTACGGTGCAGTGAGTAACCTCGTGTAATCTTTTGCGCAAATCCTCTTTTGTGGACTTTGGATCACACCGCCAGCACACTTGGACTTTATTGACCACGCTTCTTCCTTGACCAATGGTGTCCCCCACAGGACACCTCTATCAGGACCATCAATGGTGTCTTCAGCCGGACAGCCTGTCCCAATAATAGACCGGCCAGACAAACAGCACTTAGATGGGGGGAAGCCATATCATCTGATCTCTTTTTACTAGCGTGTCCCATTCAGACCTGGTTTAGAAGCACTTCAGTGAATGCGGCATCCTCCACTCTCCTTTAACTCTTTGAGTCCAACATCACAACATGCCATTGACATCAATGCATTTATATACCATAGACAGCTTGCGAGTGGTTAATATTAGTACACAGTTTTGCAGTAATAATAGATCAACAAAGTTACTTTCTTCACTTTAAAGGGATGGTACGTTTTTGGTTGAGATGGGTCTTCAGGTTTCCAACTTTTTTTGAGAAAATGAGAGACCTCTTATGAAGTATTAAAAAGTATACCATTCCAAGAGAAATTCAAAGTTTGTCTGATGAAAATAGGCTTTGATATGGCTGAAATATCCAAAAACAAAGCAGCTTTATTAGGACCCGATGTTTTTAGAAATCTCAGCCATTTCAAAAGCAATTTTCATCAAATAAAATTTAAATTTCTCTTGGGAATTGCATGCTCCATTTGATATTCCATAAGTGATACCTCACAAAAAGTCAAAATCTTAATCCCCCATCTCAACCAAAACTATGTCATCCCTTTAAACGCAAACAGATCTTAAGTGGACATTGTCATAACCTTACATGCTCCAGCCCTGAATGAGATAAGGGCTGCATTTTGGATTGCAGACCTAATTTGATGAGCAATGTGTATGATCCCAGATAATGACTGCTCATCCTACACTATATCACAGCCAAGGACATGGCCATCTCGTGCAACGGCAATTTGACATTTCAGGTAGTGGCCTAATCAAGGTTTATCAAAATAGAAATACAGTTGAACCTCTATTATCCGGCCTCCCTTTATCCGGATCTCTCTATTATCCGGACGCAATCTCGCCGTGATTTTTTAATCTTTTTTTTTAATAATTACGGGAGGAAAGAGGGATTCCCAACTCCTTGAGAACTCCTACACAAACACACATGAATTACATATACATGATACATTTCTTAATAATTATTTAGGTAAATCATCCCAAGAATTTATAGAAGAAAATGATTTCATTCTTGCAAACACAAACCTCTATTTTGGGGTCTGTTACTGAGTGTAACAATGAAAAGGTTGCAGTATACACATTACTACATGTGGTACTACAATGGGCTACATCAGTACATGTGTATGTATATGTACACGTATAAAGCATTGAGTCTCCCGTATCCGGCCAAATCCCTTATCCGGATGAGCCCCGGTCCCGACTTGTCCGGATACGAGAGGTTCAACTGTAACACGATTATCTACTGATACAATGCTGCCCATGATGTAATGCTTGCAGACATGATGAGATACACAATGCTTGGATTCTACTTCATATCTTTTGAAGCATTTCCAGCAGCTCACCCTTTACAAAAGCAAAATAAAGGAAAAATTATCAAGAAACAGACATAAAGGACAAATAAATAAATATACGAAAAAAGTATGCAAATATGATAAATAAAAGAAGAAGAAATGAAAATGTAAAATATAAATGAAAAAATGAATAAATGAATAAACAAACAGATGACTGAATATGCAATCTATTAAAACATTCAATCTAATCTTGATGTTGTCAGAGACTCCAACCACAAGCACCTTCTGATCTGGAGATTCTCCCGCCTGAAACCCGTGGCAAACGGGAGATCGATCATGATCCAACTTCGGTGTGCGCAAGGCGTACATCACGAGCACAAAGCACGAAGTTTTTTAGCGGCTGGAGTCCCGCTCTAGGGTTTTATGTGCTCTCTCGTGTCATCTCATGCTTATTTTTCAACGTACGATGACACTCAGTAAGAAATAATTTCAAGCGGGAGACACAGAGCCAGGGCGGGAGAAATTAAATCTCAAGCAGGAGAACGGGAGATTTTGCAAAAATAGGCTTTCGGCGGGAGATCTCCTGTCGAAAGCGGGAGAGTTGGAGTGTCTGTGTTGTTCTATTGCATTATCTGGCAGTAAGCTAAGCGCAGTCTGGATTTGAAAGACTATCACCTTGCTTTCAACTGAGCTGACAAACAAACAAGCATCATGCTGTTTGAAGGGAGGAAGAGTTTTGTTTACCAGTGACTGATGCCTCAAAGGTGTACTTGGAAGGGGGTCCTGGAGTTTACATGTGTCTTCGAGTTAATGTTTACCTCAGCCCAGTCACATAAACTTGAAGTACAGAGGCATTTATCAAGCTACACATGCATGATTCATGCCTTCCTAAAACGTTCAGACGTTCTCCTTTTTTTCCTTTTTTTCCCCCACATCCACTCCCAGCAAAGCAGATCTCCTTCCAGACGAGAAAATCGAAACAAACTCAACCGATACGCCCATCAGCCATGGCAAGAATCACATTTGGTCAAACCCCATAAAAACATTATTGAAATGTCTATCATCTATCACATTCCCATACACAAATCCCCCAGTTTCAGAACATCCATGTGAGCACTTCAAAAACGCACACCCCCTCCCCCTCTCCCCTTGCGGATCTGTGCAGCATCCTTCCTCCCCGTAAATCTAGTAGCAGACCGCTTTCAATTCTCAGGATTCATAACTGCGATGATATGAAATGCCAGAGTTGATGCCATTCTCCAGGGAAATTGCGAGGAGGCCGACAAACTTCGGTCCCAAGACCCACAACGTCATCATTAATCACAGTCCCTACGAGCAAGTGCGAATTCTGGTCATGATTCTCGGGCCAAATACCCGTGGACCGGCTACATAGCACCGCCGAGGAGGACGGATACAGTGTCACTTAAAAATTCACTGACCCAAGCATGAGAATTTCCTTTGAATTCAAGAATATCAGAAGGGAAAGAGAAAAGAGAGGAAGGGGGCACTCTTGGAGCCTCCCCCCCCCCCCACCATCCTGTAATTGTTGCTATGCATGGATATCATACTTCTCAAGACAAGATGGCAACGAATCACCAACTGCACGAATGACTGCAAACCCTGCTGAGAAATGCACATAGTCATAAGGATAATCATCATCATCAGGTCAAGGAGGAATGAGATTGGGGGGGGGGGGAAGGGGGAAGGGGATAAAAAATATGGATGACCAGAGCACTGTCATAACATATCAAGCAGGAGATTGATACAGTGGCAGAAAATTAAATTCCTACCACCTTCTGTCCATGAATACATATCTCCAGCAGTGGTAGTTGCTTTGTGAAAGTATCCATGCTCATTCATAACTTTCTAACATAGCGTTTCCTTCTTGGTATTACAGGTCCCCAGTAGAAAAGAGAAATTAATATCTACCACTTCCCGACTGTATACCTTGTGTATGACAGTCCAACACGGCATAATTACAGCTTACGGAAGTGTCGATGCGTACTAACTTTCTGATACCTAATTTCCTTCCTTATTACAATGGTTAAAGAATGAAGAAGGAAGTAATCTACACCACATTATGTGGACTACATAATCACAATGTGATATATAGCTTTATGAAAGTTCTTAATGCTTAGAAGCTGTCCATTCTCTTATAACATTGATGGTGCAGGCCATATAAGGAGAAACAGAAAACCAGACTCTCTCCACATCCACTATGAATATGATCATCCAGTGTAGTGTGATCAGGGAGGTGGGAAGACCTCCCTGGTGTGCTATTGCGTATTGCGGTGTGAGCACTTTTCTGCATCCTCTTAGCTTCATTTCATCTTCTAGTGGCATCAGGTCATGACGGAGATGTGAAAGGAAACAGGGAATGAATAATTAGGAAGGTATTCAAACCTCGTGAGGCACCGATATCATTAGATACTCTCTTTAGTTTCGCTGCATGTGAGTGGCAGCAGAGTCTAAGAAGTGTGCCGTGATACTCGTAGAGTCGTAATAAAAAAAAGGGGTTCAGACTGGGTCCCTCTCTCCTCCTGAAATCTCCATGTGCAACTGGAGGACAATATCACATTTGTGTGTAGCAAAAGGAGAGATTACTGGCTCCAAAACTGGGTCAAAGTCAAGCAAACATTGACGAAAGACATCCACGGTGAAGTCCATGGCAGACAGACGCAGACGCAAAATCCCTGCTTGTGGGTCGGTTGTTCCAGTCACCATCTCTGGTCTCTGGAACTTTTAATGCAAGACACATATGGTTGAAGTTAAGTCTCTGTATTACAAACATCCATCGCTTGGACTCTTTGTAAGTAGTGAAAGAGCAGTTTACCTTACCAATATACATTGTACATTATAATGTATGCCATGAAGAAAATGCACTGACTTGTGTCAGACTGTTTGTGTAAAGTGTTGTGGGGTTTTTTTTTTCAGTCATAATTACTTTCTTTTCCTGCATGAAAATATAACTCTGCGTGAATATGGTGCAGTAATATCACTAAAAGTATGAAACCTGCTCCTCTACAAAACAAGTGAACTGAATGGCACAGCAAGTGCAAAAGAAACAAGCAAACAAATAAACACTTTTTGTGGCTTTCTCCCAAAAAGGTAAATAATATTCTCACCCCTCCCTTCGACCCTCCCTTCGACCCTTCCCTCCCTCCCCTCCCTCCCCCCCCCCCCCCCCCAACTAAATAGCAGATTACGGAAGGACAAGGATGGATTTAATTCCATTGAAGCCAACACTCAACTCAAAGAGAGCGGTTTAACAGTGATGGCGGTTTGCACTTTTTGGACAAGCCCTTGTTCATTGTTGTCAGTGACCTTTCTGTAAAGGGTGAACGGAGGTCAACATGGGATCCCCATTAGGCGGCCGTCACGCTTGGAAGCAAGCTGGGATCCCAGTTTGTTTCTGCTTTTAAACAAATGTAGAACAGGTGAGGAGATGATGATGTAGGTTAGTAGTAGGCATCTTCTCTTAGTCTAAGTTCCATACATAATATTTTCTTTTTTTACCCGCTGGGAGCCAGGTACAAGAAGGAGAGTGTGTATGCCTCAAACTTCACTGACCAAAGTGTTCTTGGTGAAGCACACTTTGACGACATAAACGAGAGAGTAAAGAGTATTAAGAAGCCATGCCGTCCTTTTACCTTTCTTACACCATTTTACACTTTCCAATCTTGCTATACTAAAGGCTACCACAAATTCATTCCTACATGTTCATGGCACAAGAGAGAATATGACAAATTTAGTTTAACACTTAACCATCAAGAAGATGAAACAGATAGACAGAAAATAGTACAGACAAACCTATCAATCCTCTTAGTAACAAAGTATTCCGATACTTTAGAAAAATTAAAAGAATCGTCTTTAGCCACTGACCAACCAGGAAAAGAGTGCTCTTACCTCAGCCACAAGGGAGTAATAGTCATAATAATGATAATCTCGTCTGGCATAATTTTAGGATCACCATTTCCTCTTGGCTTATTTCCCTTCTCACAAAGCCTGTCCTTTTTTATTTGTTTTTCTTTTCTTTTTTTGTCTTCCCACTCCTAATTTTAATCACTAGGCAATCTTGTTAAATGCAGCCCTGCCAGCCACTGGGCATTACCAAAATGAGATTTAGAAGCCTTCAGGGGTGTGAGGGTGGAGTGGGGGAGAGGGGTCTGAATGCCATTGCCACTGGTAGTCAGATAAGGACCTAGCTGGAGTCTGTATGGGAGACTAATGATGGAAAAAGAATAGTATGAGATTCTAGACTACTCTGTAAAAAATGAAGAAAAAAGAACATAATGAAAATTTCTGGAAGACAATTTATTAAAGAGTTTAAGCAATATTTCACAACCAACCATATGACTACTTCCAAACTATGGACTGTTGATGCAAGGACGCATGTTTTCTGAATGGCAAACGATAACCGTGCCTCTGGAAAATTTAAAATATACATCAAAATGCTGGGGGTCTGATATAAAGACTACATGGAGTAGATAAGAAGCCAGAAACTTTTCTAAAGGGCTCCATGGATTGAGGGGGGAAAGAGATTATGCTCAAGTTCAAAGGAAGTCAAAAGGTTTTCACAACTCTCACTCAATGAAAGAGATAATCTCCATCCGGTGGAACTTTTGCCAGTGGCCTTTTTGTTAATCTCTAGGTCTAGGGCTTGTAAGAACAGAGCTACCTGAATTTGGCCAAAATGCATGCAGTCACAACTGCATTAATATCAATGAAAGTTCATAAGGTTGACTGTTTCACCCAGATCTGATTGCTACAATTATATGTCTTTAAAAAAAAAAAAAAAAAAAAAAAAAATTATTACAGCTTCAGTACTGCATAAACATGTATTCATGTGGACAAAACATGTATTCATGTAGACAGAAACAATGGCCTTTAATAGCTTACTTGTACTACTTTGATCTTGTACTTTTCGAACTGTGCCAAAATTCAATGGGGGAGGGGGGTTGGGGATACAACTCAAGTTATGCCCACGCAAACTTGCATGTGGTTCATGAAGTTCGGGGAATCAAAACACAGTCAATCAACAACATGTATGTCACAGTCTTCATCATGAACCCACATGACATGTATGCAAAGAATTTCTAGGCCATATTCCGAGACAAACCCTGACAAGTAAGGATGCATTGATTGATAGAATGACAATATGATGAATATGAATTGGCAAAGCTCCACAAAACCACACTTTTTAATCATCAAACTGCAGGAGATATTCAGCATGAATGTCTCTTTGCACAACAAGAGTCCGCAATCATCACAAATCCTTGCCATCAGCCCTGCACATACACTCATAAAACACCTTCATTTCCTTTTATACCAGCAGAGAAAATAATACAGAGAATAAAGTTGATAGGGCCTATATGATGTATGATTGACTAGCAAATTAGTTACGAATAGAGTGCAGAATACCAGTATATCAGTGGCAATCATATATTAACATATAATGACAGGTCTATTCAAACCAAAGGACAGAAGCACAGGGTGAAATTTGTGTTGCATAGGTTTGTATGTGATATGACTTTAATATTCTCATCTTGCTAATAGTAATACAATATACCTGGTCCTCTACAGATTAAGTATATTGATTTTGACAACAGTCGTCAGAAGTTGGTACATCATCTCCACACAAATCTCAGTGCTGTCTGAAAAGTCTACCTTTACTGGGTCTCTGACAAAAGACACATACTGAGAAGCGTATAGGCCTATATTCTGTCATGTGTATCAAAATCACTTTTCTTGCCACTTTCCAGTGTTCATTCAATCCCTTGCCGCTCCCTATATGCTATGAATAGCATCTGTACAAGGCTATCTGTCCTTCATCAGGAGCCATTTCTAGCCTAATTTCAAGCCTGTCAGTTGATTTGTTAACATCGATGAGCAAACACTGCCACCCACACCTAAAAGCTGGCTATAATTTGGCTGAGCCATAAAAAGAAAAAGAAAAAAAAAAGGTTATCTCTTTTACAGTTCCTCATATGTGGGACAGATTTATTGCAGGAATATATCATATTTCACTGGCACTGGGCAGAGGTTAGGATATAAGAGTTATCTAATGGAATATGATAGTGAAGGAGGGGGAAGGTTGTTCGTTTTACAGATAAATCATACTCAAGAAAGAATGATTCCCTTACCCATACAAAGGCTAGTACCTTATGAACGAGGATCTAAATTTGCACTGGCAAACTTCAAGAAAATTGTTGTTCTTGTATATATTGTTGCTGTTGGTACGTATGCCAAGATAAAAATACCATGGGGAAACAGACAGAGCGGTTCATCGCTTCGAGTGAAGGCAAAAAGAAATGCCTGCAGAGCCTGGAAGTCAGGCTAAGCCTTCAGCTGGCCAAATCCAATCAGGACAGAGCCGTCTATTTAAAGAGGGAAACCAGAGGTCATATGCATGTCCTGACAGAGGAGATCACTTTGACCTCACCGTCAGTCATTACTCTATCCACACTACCTCCGTACCGTCAGAACATCAAACTTAAAGCATATGATGAATAACAATAATAAAGAGATACACAAAAAAAAATACTGTACTGATATGGACAGCATTTAAATTGTATGCATTGGACTGAGTAGGCTACCTATGTCTAGTCTTCAAAACAAGCAATACTATCAGTCCTTTAATGTTTCATCAACATGATTATGGTTCATTTTTTCATCATGTTTAAGTAACAGAACATAAGGACTCGAGTCTTGCCACATTAGACCATACAATCAATGTCACATGCACCTATACACTGCTTCAGTACCTCCGTGCACAAGGAATACCAGCCCTTCGTTTCATACATCTACCCTCAAAATGACTGAGATGTGCACAAGGCTTGTCTGATATTGACTGTAGATGAAATAACACGACAACGTCCAACGACTGAAGAGGAATCATCATCATTCTTTTCCCCAAACAATACAGGCCTACACTGCAGTGTACTCATAGTATGCACCAAGTACAACACACATCCACATGCGACCAGATGCCAACCTTTGAAATGCACAGCTCCTTCTACAGCCATAAGTCCATAAATGTAGTGACATATTGCCGATATTTATAAATCAATTTTTCCGTCCATCTCCATCCCCCGAGTAGAAGGGGAGCTAGTCAGAGGGAGAGTGATGCTAACCCCTCTACTTACCCCCAAATGGAATATTAGCCAAGCACTCGAGCATGCAGCGCAATTAGGGGGAGGGCGGAAACGGGAGTAACATCATGCGGTTTGGTGGGCTAAATGTATCTGAAATTGGCAGGCCCATAAAATTATGCCTGCACACATTTGACACTGGATGGGGGATTGAGGAGGAAGGGGGAAGGAAGGAAGGGAAGGGAGATAGGGGCGCATTGTTGTTGCTGTCATTTTTTTTCTCTCTCTATCTATCTCTTCTCAGGACTGAATCGAGTCTGCAAGGTCCGAGATGGGGACGAGTGTGCATGGTTATCAAATTAATTTGTTTGCAGAGAGAAAGTGAGCCCGTTTTCTTGAACTTGATTAGATCTTCGGCATGAAAGCACACAGCACTGATTTCCACATTTGCTGTAATGTGGGAGGGGGGAGGCTAGCTCCAAGAAACAAGCAACAAAAAGGACTTCTCTGTAAAGAGAAAGATACATAAGACTCCGAATAAGAGGGAGACAAATCTCCATCTATGGCAAGCAAGCATACAGTTCTGCAATTTACTGGAGACTCCTGTGCTCATGGAACCCTTGTGTGTGGACTTTGCCATGCAAGCCATGCCCTGTTTTAGACTTTCTTTGCCATAGCAAATTCAGACACACCAAGTTACCACATATTGATGAAACATATGGCTTTACGAAGTCTTGATATCAGACCATTCAGACACAATTATTTATCAATGTCCCAATTACAGCATCAGACATCCAATACTGCCATGTATCATGAGAAGCTCATTCATGAATACATCAGCAGCACAAAATTTGGCCACTTTGCATTGTTTTATACGATGCTGGATTCATAATTATGGCAGTGCGCATAAACCCTAGCGCGCAACACAAATAAACTTCACCTCCTTGTACGACCAATGAATATGAGAGCATTCAGACGCGAATATACGCCATATGAATAGGCCTACTGTACATGTATATGTTGTAAATCAAAGCGATGCTCCAACTATCATTTCAGTATATGACGTATATTCATACAACAGAGACTCCAACCTCAAGCACCTTCTGATCTGGAGATTCTCCCGCCCGAAACCCCTAGCAAACGGGAGACTCCAAGTTGATGTGCGCGAAGTTCCTAGGGTTCTAGATGTTCTCTGGCGCTATCTAGGGCTTATTTTTTCCATATATGATAGCAATAAGTAAGAAGTCGGCGGGAGATCTCCCGTCGAAAACGGGAGAGTTGGAGTCTCTGATACAACATATACAGGCACTCAAGACACATAAAATCTTTCCCTATCCATACGCCGGATATATTCATAAAAGAACTCTCTGGTCTGATAGGGGTCAGATAGAGCAGCATTGCGGGACAGTTTTTGCTTTTTTTCTGTGCTAGGGATAACACACGAGTCAATGTGACAGCTAAGGCACATTCAATCTACAGCCGCAACCAGCACAAAACACAAAACGTGACACCCAAAGATAACGAGTGCATGGAAGCTGCAAGATTCACAGCCTGCGTGATACAAGGGGCACATGTTGCATCGATGCTCGGACGACTGTCACATTATCAAAGTCTGGCAGCCCTAGATTCTATGTAAGTGTCCAAAGTGACTAGCACCTTGTTCTTACATGCCACCACCCTTTGACGAGCTCCTTGTAGCAAAACAAAAACAACAACAAATTATTTTTGAAATCTGGAATATCGATCAATTCGCCAGGCAAGACAAGACATCTGCCTCACACACAAGTGTGTGGGTGGGTGTATACATGTATGTGCCTGTGTGTGTGTGCATATATATAGGCTATACAATAGATATATATATAAAAAGAGTACACACACACTTTAATATATAGATAGATAGATAGATAGATAGATATTTGATTGTCGGAATGACTGGAATTTTCTAGCCGCCCCTTCGGAGTCCAGGGCCCTCAAAAGCAGTCGGCCAACTTTGTTGGAGAATGGGTGATGAGATATGCAGCTTTGCGACCAAGTCCTCCCATCCACACGAAACTGTGCCTCCCTCTGACCGGTCGGGGAAGAATTCCTACAAGCTCCACTTCCAATCAAAATCTACTCACTTTCCACGATCACCAAACCTTCACCTTCTGATTTGCCCTCATTCACTGTACTTTTTCTCTTTCTTTCAGTTTTCTTGTGCTTTCGTTTAGTTGTTGTTGTTGTTGTTTGTTTGTTTTTTTGGGGGGGTTGGGTTGGTTTTTTTTTTTTTGTTTTTTTTTTTTTTGGGGGGGTGCCTCTGCAGTTTGCAGTGTACTGTCTGCAGCTACTAAACACAAACATCCCTACATTGTAAATATCTTTTTGTGTTTGTATGGCCTTCCTTGCTCAGTTTCATCATAAAGTAGTATGGAGGGGTGACAATCCGATGGGCCTTAAGATTCATTTTGCCCTGCATCACTGCATAAATTATATAACCTTATTCTACAGTGCACAGTAGCACATTGTATCTACACCACAGTATGTTTTTCATTTGACCTCTGTAAAATATTACGGTCGAAAGTAAACTGCGCTTCAAGAGTATGCATGGTTGACAGTTATACAGCATGCATGCGCTAAAGTGCCTGCATTTTTTCCATGTTGCGTGTCCGTGCCACAAAACTGTAACCTTACTCTTTGCTTTGAGAACAACCCTCATATTATATGAGGTCCATGCATTTTTTTTTCTCTTATCCCTACAGATATCAGGGTAATACAGATATCACCAAAGTCCAATTAAAATCATTGCTTGCTTCAATAACTGGATAAGAACTTATCTTCAAAAGACAGACTTACTGATGCACCAGTGACTCGAAACTGAATACCGTGTGTTACAAACTGTACATGTACGCTGGACTCCCGTTATAACAAAGTCCTTGGTACCTGCAGTTTTCTTTCGTCATATCAAAATTTCGTTAAATCCGAACAAATAAATGATACAAAACATAGAGCGGATAATTTCACACCACACCCAAAATTTTCAATAGTAGGACTATGTCACGTTCTAAATCACATTTACAAATTACTCATTTACACACTCATTGATCAACCAAATATCCCAAACCAGATTATACCAAATGCACCCCCCCCCCTCAAAAAAACAACAAACAAACAAACATATATTGAAACAAGGTCGTCAACTTTCAGGTTGCTTGTCAAAAAAAAAAAAAGTGGTTTGAATATGATGAAAACAAGAATGATTTCACTTTGTAGGGCAGAATAATTTTACCTTGTAGGGGAAAAAAGCAAGCTAAATTTGGCAGCTCTACTACAATCAACAAAGCTACATCCACTCATAGCTGCTCGACTTGCGCCCCGAGAGCTGGTGACAACTCCCATTTGTGCTTCCCTTGTTGATCTAACTGTATCACCATTGTCACGTGCTAAGTGGATTACTCAAATGCACTTGCTACCACTGCTTTGGGTTTTTGTTGTTGTTACTTTGTTTGTTTCTGGCTTTTTGGGGGGGGGAGGGAGAGGGGGTTCTGTTGTCTGCACTTGTCAGTGTAGCACACCTCCTATTTCAATGTACATAAGTACATTGTATGTATGTTAAGAGTGCAAGGGCTGAGTATGGAACTTAACACGGTAGGCATTACTGTTGTCATCGCATTGAAATCTACTCATCACCACAAGGACGAGGACAAAGACAAGGGGGGGGGGCAATCTTTTGCCTCTCAGCTACTGCTTATTGAGGAATATGAGAGCCCTTTATTTTTAAAGATTATTAACAGAGTTAGATACTTGGACTTTCAATCATTTCTCACTATTTGTTGTTGACATGTGAAGAAAAAAAAATTGTCTAAATCATAAAGGAGACTGAAATAACCTGACCTCTGATTACAATGGGATGAAGACAAGAGATAAGCTAGTATCTCTCGGATCCCTGGTGTGGACAACTGGAAGTCACAGTGATCCAATTAGGCTAGACTGTGATCTCTGAGAATAATTTTCCCACGGCTGTACAGCGCTCGGTTCAAAGTTCAAGTGATTTCGGGGAGTTTTTGTCATGATACTCTATTTGTTCTAGACTCTGATTTCAGGAAAACGGATAGAAGCCTCCAACGGCACAGACTTGAGTTCAGACTTTAGCTCGCCGAGGGTTACTAACCGTGGGGTGGCTGCATAAAATGAGTGGGTTTGACGGACCACAATATCATCCCGCCATGCAGAATGTAGCGGTCTGGCATAAGATATGAGTCAACTTCACGTATCTGGAGAATTAGTGGTCATAAGTTCTTCATCATTATTAATAGGCTACTTGGGGCTGAGGGCTATGACGAGGCAGGGCTATGACGAAGCAGGGCCACAACTTACAAATCACAACACTCAATTCTGGGAAGCACTGGCACACTAGGTGTAAAAGATACGACACAGGTTTGTGGCACTATCTCAGGAGGCTTTCGAGGAACTCCTAAAGAGAAAGAGAAAATGAAAATCAGGACATCGTCCATTTCTACATTGGTACGTTTGCATATTACATCAGATGTGGGAGTTCAAGCTTGATGCTAAAACTTGACAGCTGCTGCTCTGATACCACACACAATCAGCTCATGAAGTTACACCAAGATATGAAGGGCTTGGACATGACAGGTTATTACACTGTACGGTTATGTCAGACAGCTGATGGCACTCACAGCTGTATCTCACATGAACATTTAATACAAGTGTACCGTCTGAATGGAACAAGATGAACATCAAGTGAGAGACTGGATTTGATTACACTGTGTCTCTGTATATTGGACATGGCTTGCAGCTGTAATATCCACTAGTTTACTTTAAAGGGGATGGCTAGTAACCGATCAGTGGGAATCAGTGGGAATGCTGAGGGATGATTGTTCCAATCCTTGTGGGATTCATTTAAGAGTACATTATATATCTACTGTTGTGTGAAAATTATTTGCTTCAGAACGGTCTCGTATTCAAGTAATGTGCAGATTAATGCCCCGTCACTGACCAGGGACGCTTACCTGGAAACATTAAACTGCACATTACTTGAATATGAGACCATTCTGAAGCAAATAATTTTCACACAACGATAGACATATAATGTACTCTTAAATGAATCCCACAAGGATTGGAACAATCATCTCTCAGTATTCCCCCTGATTCCCACTGATCAGTTACTAGCCATCCCCTTTAAGTTAAATGTACATTTTTAAGCATTTTAGTGTCAGTCCATCATCACATATTGCAAAATAGAACCTTTCCATTGATACCAGTGTGCTTCACTTGTCGTATAACAAGGAATATTCTTGAAGTGATGATTAAAAATATCCCATACTTTCTTTGTTTAAGCAGGTTTAATTGCAAATATCCTAAATTGACAAGAATGGAGTTAATCCCTTTTGTGATCAAACTATTCATTTCCTCTCAGCATTTTCACTTCCACAGTAGCCACCTGACTTTGAAGAGGGTACAGTGCCATTGTTTTTGCTTTGCTTCGTTTTGTTTTGTTTTCTTGCTGATCATTTATGATGAACTGCAGCTATGCAGCATTTTAACCCCCTCTTTGGGAGGCCCTGTGAATTTCAAGAGGGTCAGGGTGCGTATCGATAGGCACAGGAAATTCTGAATTACACCTGAGATAAGTAGGTCGCATCATCTCTTCTTTCGCCTGGAGCCCATAAAGGCCAACTGTTAGGGTATAGTTGCTGTAACTGTGATATCGACGTATCGCCCGCACCCTCAACAAGGTATTTCCTGACTTGTCATTGCTACTTTGTCGGCAAATCCAAGCAGCTATATCCACAGGAGGAGGCAGCCATAGTTAGCTAATTATGGCACAATAACAGGAGCTAAGCCTTGGCTAGGCTCAAGTACACTCTACCTTCTCTGCATATTTCGGTGAACAAGATATTGGCTATTACACATATCTTCCTTTTTTTTTGGGGGGGGGGGAGGGGTTAATGAACTTGCTCATCTATCAACACCAACTTCTTTATTTTTTACGTCTGTTTTTTTAAATGGACAGGCACATTACTGTCAGATCCTTTCTTCAATAACACGTTTGAGCACATAAAAGGGGCAATTTTTTTCTAGCTCTATTGGATGACTTTGTATTCATCTGCTCTGCACAGAGAAAGAAAACTGAGACACATGGGGGGGGGGGGGGGGGGGCAGGCACGGGACAAAGCCTGCACATCTGACACTTGGCTTGCACTGAAGCACCTGATTTATGAGCCATACAGTGCATCATCGATGAATGGAATACGTCAAGCACACTCCAGATTGTGGCCACACTTGAAACATATAGGGCCTAAACAATACATCATAGACATTACACTTCTGGTGTGATATAACTGCCTACAGAGCTGTAGGCCTACTCCATGATGGGCATAAACGTCCAGATGAAGAAACATTTCCCTATAAAAGCATCATGTATACGGTTATTATACGGTTATTACCATGATTTTTACGCCAACACACAATGAGTTACAGCCTGGAAGGTATGTGGAGCTGCATTTAAAAGGAAAAAAAAATCCCTCCATGCTTTTGGTTTTTATCAGTGTGAATCCAACTACAAAGAAACAGTATCCATGGCCTGCATCATAATGATTCTGAGTCCAATAATATTTTGAACCATCTTTACAGTGAAGTCATGACATCATCATCAAGATCATCATCATCATTATCATCATCATCATCATCATTACCATTGTCATTATGTACACATTATTTGTACTGCAGAATTTGAGGACTTGACCAAGGTACCACACCCAAGACTGCACCACAGTCAAGCATAAAATGCTTTACCATCAAGAAACTGATATACAATTCATCAAGAGCAGGTTTTAGTGGGGAGTTATGTCATTGCAGTAGGTTGCCAAGAATGTGCAGCACTAACAATCTTTCTGTGCTTACGCTACAGCAAGTCCCAATTCATCAAGAATAAATCATCCTCACTGAGTCTACAATGACCAGTGCAAAACTCATTAAAAGCAAATCATGGTCCACAGAACGTGGTGCATTAACAACCTTCTGGCACTGAAGTGACAGCACTGAACCCCCAACATCATCCCGATGGAATCTAACAGTCTCATCATTCATACCTCTTGTATTCGTTGCGGCGTCTGCCAGTCTCTGGAAGGCGTCCAGGAAGGCTGACAAGACAGTGATGGTGGCCCTGAATAGACAAACATCGAAAGAGAAATAGACAAATACATTGAGATAGCCCGTGAATGATGAATAGACAATCGCTGACATTTGGGTCATCAGCATTCTGTCAGAGCAGTTATCAGCTTATCTCTCCTTTCTGATATCCCCCCCCCCCATCTTTGAATTTTGGCAGCTGCAAAACATAACTAAATATAAAACTCTTATAAGAGGGTCACAGTCCTAGTATTTAGTCGATAGTTATTTCTGGATCATGGGAAAACAAATCAGTGACTGCAAAACAGGAGGGATATATACTAATATCAATTCCTTGACAAAATCTGCAGAGGAGTTGCTTGCTTCAACAGAACATTGTAATTGTGCAATGGAGGTCTCAAACATAAAGCCAGCAAAATTACTTGGATGGATGGACAATACATTCATTTCAATGTCAACGACCTTTTAAAGGGAAAAATGAAAATGTGTACATCTTGTTTGCCCTTACTGACACATGAAATGACAAACAGGCCATATAAACAAATCAGAGTTTTCTTCCATGTTTTTCCTGACAGAAAAATGCGTGCATTTTATGCCATTTATTACGGGGCAAAGTGGCTGCATTTGAAATGAAAGTGGCCACAGCAAACTACACTAGTAATTTATATTTACATCACAAAATTGGTTCACATGTAATAATTCCCCAAATGTAAGATGTTTGGGAAAAGAAAGGGGAATATTCAGTGCATATTTTAATATCTCTCAATTTTTGTGTTTATTCCAAAAGTGCAGTCTGAAGATCCTACCCCTAATGAGTGACCTGTGACTACAAGGAATGTAAAGAAACCGCTGTCGGAAGGTTGATTACACTACCCGCCAAAGATATCACTAATCAATTTCATTTCATCCATCCCCTTACTGTGCCACGTTCATTTACTCAGGAAGTGGGGATTACATCAAAAGGTCCATATTTCTTCTTTGAGTGAGTGTTTCCCCTTACCAGCATTATGCCCATTTTGGCCGAGTTTTGATTCGCATATCCACCATAATAAATCAATGTGGCTTTTCAGGGATGAGTCATACATCATACGGCGTACCTAGCGGAACGAGGATTGATAGTGACTCCACAATTATGACAAAAAGCAATCATCCAAGCAACCAAGTATCATGGCCACCATGATACAAAGAGTACGAAGGGGGGGGGGGGGGGAAGGAAATTTGTCTATATTAAAAAATTCTTTTTGAGGAATTACACATTGGCGGCAAGTAATCATGTAATTGAAATTGTGCATTCCACACATATCCAAGTATGTAGGCCTATGCATGTAGAGAGAGCATGTATGTTTATGATTTTCTTCATTTCTGCATCTGCGACAGATTTTTGTCTAGTATACTGGTAGGTGACGAGAGAGGCTACGTCCAATGTAATTACTGTGATAAGTCAAAAAATATGAATGTGAATGATTCATCGCTTGTGTGTGAAAATGGCTAGCATATCATATTTTGGCATGAAGTTTTTTGACTTGAGTGGTACATCTAACATGCCTATTGGTACAAATGAACTTTTTCTGCTCATGTGCAAAGTGGAACTACAAAGTGGCCAATTTTCCTGCCCTAGTTCAGCTATCACTCCCACTCAGGTACCCATACATCTGGGTCACTTGGGGGGGGGGGGGGGAACATGGTGGGTGAAATATCTTGTCCAAGGATATGAACACCAGGCAGGGTTTGAACCAATGATCTCTAGTTGAAGATGTCCACAGTCATATCTACCAAACCAGAGTGATCCTCTATTACATGTACATGTATTGAGAATTAACGATCTGGAATATGACTTAAAGAAAGTCAGAGTTGTCGACTTACTTCAGCTGTGTGTGAAGCTTGCCAGCCTTGTTGTTGAAATCATCCCAGAGAGGAGCAGTAGACTGTATGAAGACAAAACAGAGAAGACGAGTTTTAAAAAAGACACAGATTCATCACTGGTTATGGACAGAGACGTGCTTTCAAACACATCTTTTCTGCGGGGCAGAGTGTAAAAAAGCTACACTTGTACAAGGTGTACAGTACTTGCATACTTGTCAAGGGAAACCAAAATTCACATGCGAACAAGCACAGCAAATAATAACATACTTTCTATGCTTAAAAATATCAGGCCCTTGCCTTGCTCCAGTCCTCATATGGGCAAGTAAGAGAAGTTTAATAGTCTCCAGTTTGGGTGGGGGGCATGTTCTTTATCAAGTACAGTCTACACAAACACGTATAGCAGCTGTACTGTATGATCAAACAATGCAAAACTAATATCACACATGCAGATAGTCTTATATATCAGCTTCTTAATGATCACCATAAAGTTGAAGCCTTTTTTCCCTGGACTTTTAAAACCTCACACATGACAATCTCAGTGAACATTGTTTGCAATTTCAGACAATAGTACACATTCATACAGATTTTGATATCGCCTCAAATAGTCGGCTGTCATTATTTTCGTTCCAGTCCAGTAGAGCATACAATTTGAGGAGACTAACACACCAACAAAAATTTCATGTTTACTGTTGCTGCCACTATTTGCCAATCAAGGGAAATGAACTTCCTATAGATATGAGACTAACAATGCCATCTCACATATTTGTTTTCTTCTGATTGCTCATGAAGAATTGAAATTAACTTCAACAAACGACTCAAACAATGCATCAAAAGGCACTGCAAAATGCCCACTGCACAGAGTTCAGAGGAGTGACACCATAGCACACATCACACCAGTGAGATTCACAATAGTCTAACGTGATAAAAATACATGACTGAATTCCCATCAATGACACACAATGTAAAATTCTCTGCAGCTAATGATTTATACCTAGGGGTACGTTTATCAATGCTCAGTTTGGTGTAGAATCAATGTTTCCAAACAACTTTCAAGGAATTTTGGGCAGTTGATGAATGCAAAGCTATTTTGATTATGGGGTTAGAAACCTGTTTCTGAAACACTGAAAAAGTGCAATTGCAAATGCATTTGTGCCAGAAATGCGTTTATAGCTCAGACCTGCCCACACCAACCACAGCCAAATACACATCTCAGCTCCTCAGGTCAAACTGCACAATGAAGCTCTGCAGTGACAAGAGCTCCCAATCAACTCAAGACAGAGTTGATGAATGCAACAACTCAAGAAGCACAATCTGAAAGGCATATATATATATTTGTAAACACATTTTGATAATGGGTATTGAAAACATTTCAAACATGGAAAAGTTGATACACACCGCCTACATGGTGCCTCATGCTATGGAGACATAGATATTTCATAAGGAGACATATTTCGATACCAATCCCAGTAGGGCATCCTGCGTCAATATCTACCCAAGATATCACTCATAAAAACATTAAATCACACGTTAGGCAACTAAATGAAAACTGTGACCTACAGATCCATACAGTTAAGAACATATAACTACTAAATTCAACTCAGGTGGATGTGAATGAATTCAATTCTGGATGAGTTGGTGTCACATGAAATGAGGCAAAAATTGAGACATCCATCAACATTTGGTAATTAATGCTTCTGCTATGGATGGTCAGTTGATCTGGTGTTGTACATCATACCTGATGTTTGGGGCTCAACACTAACTTTTTTTCTGGTAGCCCATTTGGGCCACTAAAATATTAGAATTTGAAATTCTGTTTGCCCAAAATGATAAACAAAATATAATTTTTTTTTTTTTGGAATTTTAGCTGTGTGATCGGGCCACTAGGGGAGAGCTTTTTTAGGATGTGGTCGGACATCAATTTTTAGAGGTCCCGTGGCCACTGGGCCATCAGTAATGTCTAACCCTACCTACTCGTTTCTCCACTTTCAATTAATAGTAATCCCACAAGCCACCCACCACTTGTGTGTGCACGCACTTTATACTCTTACATATTGATGTCAGTGTGATGTTGATTGGTTGGAGCAATATCAAACTCGACTGTCGGGGCGATGTGAACGTGTCATCGATACAAAAACTGCGCTGCACACGCCCACGTCCTGCAACAAGGGGCATCTCCCTGACATCTATTTGACCTTTGGGTAGGCGAGTCATCTGGCCAATCCCCGCAGTACAGTCTTAAATGAGTGTGTACACACAAACACGCACACACAATGCTAGTTCTTCCGACATCTCAGTCAGTGGCGGTGGCAGCGGCTTCAATACATCTGTGTACATTTGACGGCTTTGACGGTAATGATAGCCCCAGGCCAAGCTGATTTCATTGTCGGGCAAATGAGACAGAGATTGAGAGGATAGGAAATGCGCCATGTACACACCTAAATTGTCGAATACTGGTGATTTGCGAGGACTGTCGGTACAACCTAATTTAGATCAACATCATGGAACAATATGAAATTTCCACGTGGCATATTGTTATCATACACAGTAGGCCGTACTTACTTCAATGTTCTAAAAGGCAGGACTTGAAATAAAATTCACTTTATTATAAAGTATCAAGTCATTTCAAGATATGAAATGACAGCAGAAAATCACATAACCAGGAGCTGGTACTAACTTTTTCTCTGCTTGCCATTCTGAAGAATAAAATCAATATTTATTTGTTTTTATTTCACTTTTCCAAAAAAAAACTTGACTTGCCTCCTAAAAGGGCTGCATTTATTAACATATAAGCAGTATCAGTTTTCTTGTTGAAATAAAGAAAAAAAAACCCAAAAATCCATGTCAAAATCAACACTTTACTTGCCAAGTTAAATGTTCTAAGCCCTAATATAACATAACAAATGTGAAATGTTTTTTTTAATGCATCGGCAATCATTGATTTACACCCTAAACATTACCAGGCTATTATGATTTCTCTTTAGTCCATACAACACAGAACTTACTAGTAAACATATTGTGCCAACCCTTATAATTGTAGCATGTTAAATTGTGTCCAACTTTTATGCTGTCAATTCAATGTTGGGATTAAGACTCCAAGAATACTACCCAGCATCACTCCCATGCAGGGAAAAAATCGCATAGTGCATAATTTAGTGAAATTACTGCAACACTCTGGTACAGAATAATGATGTCATCACGTACACATATTTATGAGTGTTCACACATTGTGCATGCATGCCATCATGATAATGTTTCTGGCCACACTGCAAAATTTCCCATTTTCGTAATTAAGGATTTGATTTTTTTCCCCTTGAAATTCAAACACATGCTCACGTAAATGTAAAGACATGGCTACAGGGGAAAATGTTGGCACCTTCTCAAAATATGAGTTGATGGGAAAATGATTAACTCCCCCCCCCCCAAAAAAAAAAAGAAGAAATAAATAAAATGTCTCTGGGAGCTTCATCGTCTGCTGTCCAGTCGAGAGTTTTCAATGGTGGGTCTATATTGGCTGCCAGACCTATACCAGGAGCGCATCATTCCTTTACCGGTCATGTTCCCCATCATGTCACCACAAGATAAGCATCTTGCTCTTCCTCCCCGCATCTGAACTGGCTTTGATGGCCATGACTCATGCTCAATTTCACTTTAATTACAGCTTCTTTCAACAATGGCCTCACATTTTGGTGGTGAGTGGACCCCCCACCCCCAAATCCCTTTCATCCCCTCCACCCCCCCCCCCCCCCCCCCCCCCCCCCCTCCCTCCCCACACACACACACACACCCATTCTCCGGTCACAGTTTTGTGATCACACACTCTCCAAATCGACATGAAACCCTTTTGCGTCACGCCATCGCCTTTATACACAACACCCATCTGGCGGGGGCCGGCTTCAGAGAAAATGTCGGCTGAGAGGCGGTGAGCGGTGAGCGGTGAACAACTCAGAGATAGGGGAGGTCCCATCGCAAAGTTTATGAAACCAGCGCATCTCATATAATAGCAATTAACATTTTATGCATCACACGAGTACTCATGTTTTGTCAGATAGAGAGAGGAAAAAAAGACTTTCAGAGTACACACAGGCTGCCAAAGCTGATGTGCACATACAATAATATCGAACATGCTGTAAGAAGATCTAACTTGAATGGCGTCAGCTGTGCTGTGCAAGTCAGAGTTTGAAAACAAAAATGTGTTCATACGCCATGTACAAAGTGTATACAATATCTCATTGCCCAAAACCACAACAGGGAAAAGCCACCTGGCTATACATGTCTACCAGCCATCTGGGTGCACAAGGCAAAATAATGTGATTGGGGGGGGGGGCTGTTAGATGTTTTCACTTCATCATAGATTCAAAAACATTAATTTTGCTCTTTCTGACTCACTAAATGCATGTATTCACATGGAAGTCATCAACTGTTAAACACACACACATCACCCATGTAAACACCATTAATCAGTACCATCTGCTCTAAAAATACACTGTAGTTCCATTCAGTTTGAGCACTGAAAGAGTTTCTCTCACATACACTGTATGATCAATAATCACATTCAGCAATTCAATGCTCTCACACCTGCTCAGGTTTAGTGCACAGTTTTTCACATAAAATTTTCAGCTTTAGTCATACTCAAGAATACCTCAAGAGTATACAAAGACACGTTATGCACACAATTGTAATCATACTTCTGAAGATTCACACTTAAGATAATCTTGCTCCCGAAACGAACACTTGTACACCAAGCAGCATGAAAGCTTTCTAACACAGCATACGTAGATTATGACAACTGATATCTAATGATTAGAGAATTCAGAGAAGTTTACCCTTTCTAGCATGTCGCTTGGCAGATCAATTCGCTATCTCTGTTCCCCTCTTTTATTCTCATTTTCTCTACATCATTATTATTCTTTTCATTTAATCATTTTGCAATTTGTCTTGTAATTGGCAATCTGAGACTCTCCATCTCCTGTTCATCTCTACCCAGAATTACTTGTCAGTGAAGTTAATCCTGTACCTCCATTTTGGGACCCAATTGATTCAAGTGTAGCTTTTGGGTAAGGTTTTGTATTGTAGTGTAACTTGTGCAGTCAGGGAAGGAGTGCATGAATTGAATTGCTAATCAAGTTTTCTGTTACTCTGTACTGAGTGTTTCACTTCTTTTCATTGAAATCAACTTTTGAACATGGAGCAGAGATTCCCTTTAAATCCCCAAGCAAAAGTTCATTTTCAATGATTGGTGGGACCAGCTGTATAACATCATACATGGTAAAATCTCTTAACAGTGTACGAAAGATGGATGTTGCTCCCATAACAACAGTGACACCTCATTTGCTAAGATGATATTTCTAAACTTTACTGCTGTTTCTATAATAGATTTCTAGTTCTCCAGATAAATCGATGATGCACAAGGCTCTATGCAGCCAAATGTCTTTCACCTTGGGTCTGACAAGGATCTTTCGAGGAAAAGCTCCTCAGAAAGAGCTGGACACAAGACTACACCTGGGTGTGGGTGTGAGATGTGGCACATGAAAGGTCTGTTGCCAGGCAACCAGGAGACTGTGTGAACTTGGGTTTCAGTCAACCTGGCACACATTATACACACACAGAAATCTCTTATTCCACAATGCATGTAGTGAGGGCATGGCAGTGATGCTCAAATGTGCAACATTAATAATGAGACCAAGATTACATAACCGGCACAGTTGCTATCAAGCAGCTATGGCAGTATCATTATTATCGTAGTATTGGTAGCAGCCCTTAATTCCTTAATCATCTTGATAGGCAAAGATCATTAGTGGGCTGAATTTAAGTGGATATTACAACTGTATTAAATCACATCACCACATGACACACACACACATGAACACAAACTAACTGACAAACAGACACACACACACTGCGCACACGATGAATATGGGGTACATTTCGTCAAGGGATGAAACTGAAGTTCAGTGTCCATCTCCGCTGGAAAACAGTCGGATTTGCTGAAAACTCAACAATGCACTGTGTGGCCACCTCTCTCGGCTCTTAGATGCGGTATAAACAGTCCCCCTGGCGAACACGTCTCTAGAGGGCAATTCGAGTCCATTGTCGCTCCATCGTTATCACAAACGAGCGACAATTCCGATTTCTCGCCATCGCGAGGGAGAGGAATCGGAGCCGATGCCTGATGAGGGGCTGCCAGAATGAGATGATTATCTTGTGGGGAGATATTACGCCAGGAGGTGCGCCATCAGCAAAGCCCAGACTGATGACGAAGTTCGAGGAGGAGAAGAAAAGGGATTTTTCTAGAGGGAGTTAGACGGCAGGGAGGGGGAGGAGGAAGAGGAGGAAAGAGCATTGCAGATGGATGCGGCTCCTCAAGTAAAGCAGGATTTGGGCACAGATTGTTATCGCATTATGGCAACTTGGATACAAATCTACAAAGAATCTTTTTAGGACTTCCTTCCGCTTTCTGCTACTGTCTATCCACTCCAAACACACGATGCAGAACATGACATTAATATGAACCGCTGTTTGGCAGTGGCAATACTACATGCTTTATCTATACTGTATGCATGCTACATACAAGAAACTGTGAAGTTTGATTTACACTGTCAGCTGAACATTTTGCATTTGGGGTAATACAGTGTAAAGTTGTGTAATTCAATGTTCAGAAACTCAAATCTAAATTGCCCATGGACAGGAAGTTCCTGCAGTTATTACTACTGTGCAATTTCTTCGGAATGTTTATTTATTTACACTTCATTTCAATGCAGGATTCATTCTAATGTTGAAAGCACACAATCACATTCATCCTACCTGTACACCTTCTCAGTATACATGTAGTTCTGCTACTATCCATAGTTTCAGTTGCCCTCCTTTAATGTATATACTGAAGACATAAAATAAACATGACTATTGATACAGGAAAGTTTTATTTTGGATCTTTATGCAGGTAAATAGACCACTTTGTATTACAAATCAAAAAAGCAAAGATTATCAGATTCTATGCTAGTCTTTATGTGCTCAGGCATTTAACATGCCAAACATTTCTAATACCAGCATTCAGTAATCCAAGCAAACTTGACATGTACAATGTAGTTATCAAGTTTAATAGCGCGCTCAATCAGGTATAGCAAGGTGCTTCAGTCCAACAGGAAGGCCATGTGACACAATAGGGATTAAAGGGATTAGATCATCTCTATTCATGGACATCTGTGCCAGTGGGCAAAGAAAGTGCTCCAGCATGGGTGCCAACTAGCAAACACAGCACAGTAAGGGTTTTAAAAAAAAGGTCCTGTTTACCTTTGGGAGCAGTGATTTAAAAAAATTTTCAAGATATCATATTTGACGCATCTATGTCTAGGTCCATTGTATCACAAAACATCCTTGTTACCATATTAAATTTTTGCAATAAAGCCTAGAATATAAGGAGATATCAGTATTTTTCTCATTAAACCATAACTGCAGGCAGTTTAGGTTGGAAAACATTTTTATTATAACTATTGTTCACATTTTGTGTATTTAAAGGACAAGTTCACCTTCATAGACATGTGGGTTGAGTGAATGCAGCAATGTTAGTAGAACACATCAATGAGAGTTTGAGGAAAATCGGACTATCCATTCAAAAGTTATGAATTTTTGAAGTTTCTGCTCAGTCACAGCTGGATGAGAAGACTACTATAGCTTGTGATGTCACATGAGTACAACTATATAAAGAAAGTATAAAGAAAATTCAAGATATTCTCACTTTTCTTTCATAATAAAAGAACACTCGACTTCTCTCTTTCAGAAGTCAGGGGAAATAACATTACCCCTAACATAAGTCAGTTAAATGTCGAAGAAATGTGCACTTTATTCAAAAAGTCAAGTTTTGTGAAATTCTCTTTTTATTTTCCTTATATTGTTGTACGCATGTGACATCATGCACTGTAGTAGTCTTCTCCTCCAGCAGTGATTGCACAGATACATTAAAAATTCATAGCTTTTGAATGGATTGTCAGATTTTCCCCAAATTTTCACTGATGTGTTCTACTAATATTGTTGCCCTCACTCAATCCACATGTATATGAAGGTGAACTTGTCCTTCAACAATACTTAACTTTGATTATAATACAGATTCAAATTTTTACAGTGGTTGTTTCTATTCCCAACTCACATTTTTAGAACTATTTTAAAGCACTAATGCTGGGTTTTTGTTTCTTCTGCAAATGGTAAATTATGCCTTCAAACTCTCTAGTCTGTGTAAAAATTGTAATCAAGTGCAGTGTAGGTGATGTGCTCTACTAGTTGACCCCATCCCCCCCCCCCCTCCCCCACATATCAATATACAATTTGTAATTGCATACAGAATCAATGTAGAACAAACTACATGATTAATTCAAAAGCGATAAGGGAATGTTACTGCTCCCTTTTAATTATAATGGATATTGCATGCAATATAAACTGAGAATTGCCAGCTACAAGTAGCATATCTATGGGCATGAAGTAACAGTGGCACATTCATTATTGTAAACCGCTGATTGTTGTGCACACCACTGAACTTTTGTTCTAGGAAATAAAAGCTGCAAACATATGGCACAAAAAGTGTCATGGAGATTTTATTATGTGAGCGAATGCAAGTCACAAAAGCAATCTTTCCACTGATTGCACTGCCATGGTAACGGGAGAAAAAAGCACAGAACAAAATCTATTCATCAAGAATTAAAACTACTATATATTCTGCAGACGTTGCATGCCCTCAAAATCCCACACCTCTTTGCAGCAACCTCATTACCAGCAATGCTATTAAAACTGTGGTCAATACAAAGGGAGCACATTGCCGTGACAAGGAAAACATGACCTCATCTGCACACATTCTTTATACTGGCTGTGTGCTTTTTGAAGTATAACATGTATATCCGGATTCAACAGCCCTCTAGGATCTATGATCTGGGCAATCAATACTAGCACATGCATTGTACATATTCAACCACACACACTAAAAAAAAAGAAAAAAAAATGTTCTTTGCGTCAGAGAATAAATGGTCTACTGATCGTCCATCACACAGGGAATGGTGACCTAGCCTTCCTCAAACACAAGCCTTTCCACGCTTTGACAGTTTAGCATTCACAGAAAACTGCACCACCAAACAACCTTGATCATGAACACACCTCCAACTGTGCGGTCTGATGAAAAAAGGGCGAAAAAAAAAGAAGGTTGTATTTATTCAACTCTGTCACAGACGCATACAACGATAAATGCAAATACATATATCATTCAGCTCACCTCACAATTGAGTACCATTGACTACTGGTCTCCTTTATATCATATTTCCCAATCTCTGATTTTCATTGTCCCCTTTCCAATGTCCATACAAATTAATATTTGCACAAGTGGTTTGCACAACTTTACAAAAACTCAGAGCATAGTGTGGAAAAGAAGAAAAGATGGGGGGAAAAAAATTTGTAAAGAAAAATGCACTGAGTCATAACTATTAAACACCAAACATAGAAATCAGGATTCACTGTTCCACTTAAGTATTCAGTAGGCCTACCCTATGCCTGGTCATTACAGTAAAACGTTGTGTGTCTCACTCTTCTCCTGACGTGCTTTTTATCAGCAAAGCAATCATGCCACGATGCCAATCTAATCCTGAGCGTGCTGTAAATTTGCAATCAAGTTGAGAGTTTCCACATTTTCCTTCTCAGCGCATTTGTAAAAAACATCTCACAGTATTGGGAATTTCTCTGTCTCTTCGGGATTACGATCCATAAATACATGCCATGTTATCATTCGCCACACAATTATCATCACCTTGGACACATACAATTGTACAACTTGTACAATGTACCTAGGTAATACAATGGACTTTGTATATCTACCCATGTAATTACCAGCATACAGACTGCATTATATACAATGTATTTCAGCAACACTGACTATGACAACATCAAGTATATATTGTACATGTAGCTTGAAGTATTCAATAAAGGTGGGTTTTGATGTCGTTGTTACTTTACAGTATTTTGTTGGGGAGAAAAAAAAAAAAGAATACTGATGGGTTCACTTTGGGTTATTTGGGGCAAAAAAAATTAAAACATCATTTAGTTATTGTATTGGGATTTCTGTTACAAGCACATTGTCCCAACTCATTCCTCATTAGCATTGAATAGGACTAATTATAATATGAATCATCATTATTTGAGGTCACAAATAATGCTCTGTATATAAGCCATGAAGAGATGATGGTGGTATATCAATGTACTTTGTAACTCCACATCAGACTTATATGTACTGGGCAAGCCAAGAGCATAATTTGCAAAACATCATTTCCAACTCATGTCAAGTGCATGTGTGTAGGGGAGGGGTGGGAGGGGGGGGGGGGGGGGTGACATCTAGAATTCATGGGACTGGTTAAATTCCCCTTCATCACTACTTCTGAATGTAAATGCACACAAGTGGAATAAATCTCCCGCGTGAAAGATGAAAGGGGCAGAAAATCCAGCAAGCTTCATTCAAGCTTCCAATATTATTCAGGAGAGGGGAGATGGGGGATAGGAGAGAGAAAGAGAGTGAGGCGGAGTAGAATGCAAAGCACGGAGGTTGTAATATTTGCTCAGTCGAAACAGAATTGGAGAGAGCCTCACACTCTTCATTCATGAAGAATCCTGACAGAACCTCACGGCATAACGGTTTATACTGGGTGCTGAATGTGTAGGCTTCATTTTTAGCTATAATTGCAGGCACAAAAAATGAATGAATGAATGAATGAATGAATGAATGAATGAATGAATGAATGAATGAATGATGATGGATGATGAATGAATGAATGAATGAATGAATGAATGAATGAATGAATGAATGAATGAATGAATGAATGAATGAATGAATGAATGAATGAATGAATGAATGAATGAATGAATGAATGAATGAATGAATGAATGAATGAATGGATGAATGGATGGGTGAATGGACGGACGGGCGGAATGAATAAAGAAATAAAGAAAGAAAAAAAATTTTGATGAATAAAGTAAAACAAAACAATAAACTTGAGTCACAACCATCTAGAGAAAACATGACCTTGTTTTCAGATCATCATTGTTATCAGTTTTGCGCCAAAACAAATCTTCAAATGCAGCAGACCAATTTAACTGGGGTATCCCATGGGTACTATGTGCAGGAGCTGTTCTTCTCTGAAGATCTGATGATACATTCAGAAGTGTGGTGGACAGGCACTGCATGTACCATTACTCCAGTGTGCACAATTTGCTCTTTTGCATGCACTCTGTTGATGCAGAAGGGCAGATGTCCACACCATTTGAGAGGGATGGTCTTTTATACAATGTAGCAATGATCATCTACAATCAACATGACGATGGCCTGCAAACAACAGCATAAAGGGCACTAGTGCATATTTATGTACAATAAATACACTGCACATACAGCGTATTTCAAGCCTTCTGCCAAATCAAGAAATTCAAGCGTACATCCTCATGTGCCAAGCACTGGAATAAGGCAAAACCTGCTTTTACAAACAAGTGGAATACCGAATCAGCTGGAGTTGGCCATACCTGCATAGTAGCAGGAGGGACATATTTCCCAGGTCATTGACATCCTCATCTCAGTGAACTCGCCAGCTCGGAATTTCCTGTCATGTTACTTTCATCTCAAAGATGTTAAGTGTATGTGTGCAACACTTGGTTTCAATCCAATGCTATTCAAAGTCTGTATCAAGTTGTGTATCACATGCTTTGATGACATGTGTGTTCTTGTTGCATTATGTGTAAACCTGACTAGTTTTTGCATATAAAAATGGTGCGTCTCCTCTTAAAACTTTGAATACAAAGCTACAGAAAGTAATGATTTCATGACAATAAGTTCAAAGGAAAAATATGTCATTACATGAAATTATATGTCATACAATGTAATGTACAATATAAAGAATTAAGACTAAATATGCATCACAAACATAATTCAAAGCAGCTACAATGCATATTATTTATTACCCTTCATATGCTGCATCTGAAGAGAGAGTATTGTGAACATAAGAAACCAAGCCACAAGTCAATGCTATATAATCGGTAGGCAAATGATACGAAAAATGTGTGCGTGCGGCATTTCTATGGACACATCTCCTCAGCTTATAGCAACAGAATTTTTGGACCGTCCACCCCATGCACTGCACCACCAGGGGCATCCCACATCCCACATTGCCTCCCTTTGAAATGAGATCACATGTGTGACTACGCAGGAGATCGAAGTAATGGCGAGAATTTAGGGGGCAAAGCATGCATGCAGATGATCCTCACAATTCATGCTTGAACTTCCGAGAAGCCGGCAACTGCTTCCAGCGTGATCAAACTTGACCAGTGATTAAGACCTTCCCTCTACAACAGCAGATGACAGGATGCTATGGAGTGATGAAAATCAGGGTAAGAGTGGATGGGAGTAGGGAAGAGCAGGATTTCACAAATTGTGAGATTGCATATACATGTACATTGTATATGGGCATTTCCACAGTATAAGGGTACATTGTACATTTCAGGGATGTCACTTTATTTTCTGTTTCCAATGTGCATTACCCCCCCCCCCCCTCCCCCATACAATATGATCTTTTACAACAGTTTCATGAGAGAAAACTTTGCCCCAAAATTGCTTCAAAGACGCAATCTACTAGAATTTTGCCAAAATAAAAAAAATTGGGAGGGTAATTATGTAATGATGGACAGACATCTACGGAATGTATATTAGCATACATATTGTATGATGGTCAAATAATTAATGCTCACTGAAAATTTGTTGTTTTTCAATAGCATGGCCTAAATTGGTAAGAAATGATAGTAACAGCCCTAAAATTCGGAACACTGTGTTTTCTATCATTTCTAGACTTAGTGGTGAATGTACATGTATAACATGGACGGACAAAACTATCACATATTCGTCTGTCCATGTTACGTACGCATGGTACGTGTATGTTACCCTAAAATTTTTCATTTTGGCAAAGTTCTACTAGATTGCTTGTTTAAAGGCAAGCAATTTTGGGGCAAACTTATCTCTAATTAAACTGTTCTGAAAGAATGTATTATTGGGGGGGGGGGGGGGTATGCACTCTGGAAACAGAAAATAAAGCGACATCCCTGAAAAGTACCCTTTTACTCTGGAAATGCCCATGTGCATGTACAAACAATGTCTGCTCATCGAAAAATAAAACAAAGCACACAAAAAATCCACAGCAAAGACAAACATTACCATGTAAGGATTGCAGGGCATGATGTCAGAGACCGTGTGTGTGTGTGTGTGTGTGTGTGTGTGTGTGTGTGTGTGAGTATGACAGAGAAGAATTTTTTTTTCATCAGTGATCCAATTCATCTTCATAACAAACTTAACCTTCATACATTATGTACAACAAACATTGGACCCATGATCAGAGTTTCAATGTAATCTGATGATAGTGTACCTTGTACCTAAAGTGGTTAAGCATCAGTTATTACATCATAGAAATAAGAATCTGAAATGCAAACAGTGCTTCAGAGGTCACAATTAGCAGCTGCTGGAATTGGATTAGCTGGAAATACATATATGCAGTACTAAGACAGTTTTGAATCGAGAAGTATCCAAGATGAATGTTTAGAATGTTCATCTGTCATTATACAATGAACACATATGCGTGGCTGTAGGCCTACACTGTTATTGTTTTCATGGATTTTGGAGTCATGACTGTCTCTCCAAAGTATAAATTCTTCAATGTTTACCATTAAATAATATTATAATCAGGTCTTATTTTTCTCCAAATAAAAAATCATTGCAGAGTCATACAGTTATACATGCAGTGACTAAATCTTACAGTACGTAGAATGTACAATTGTGAATGTGATGTATTATACAGATGATTTTGTATCATACAGTACATAAATGTACATGTACAATGTAGGTGCCCTACACGTGTCGGTATGTGCAATAAATATTGCTCCTGAAATGAATCGTTTGAAGGCATAAATGATTCTCTTCATTTTTTCTTTTCTTTTTTTTTTTTTTTTTTGTTTTGGGGGGGGGGGGGGGGGGGCAGACAGAGCAATGTGCTTCACCACAATTGTACACTGTAATTATATTACTGTAATTTTACAGGCATATTCATTACAATGACAAGCTACAGAAGCTGAGCATACGTGTGTACACACTCATATACTGCATTCACCAGCCTACATGTAATGGAATATGAATAGTGGGAGAAATCAATATTCCCATTCCCGGGGTAAGAGATTTTCACAGTGCTCCTGGCAGGACAATCCCCTTAATACAACGAGACAAATATCCCATCACATTGTAAATGATGCACTAGACACTGTATCTGTGCTGCTTCCATTCAATCCACAAGACATGAAGCCTTGAGAACGCATGAATAGCTTGGAGTGTAACGCCATTCATGCAGGCTATGATAATTTCATAAATGGTTGTTGGTCTGTACAAGGCCTGCTATCATCCGTCTTCCCGCGGCATGCTTGCATTGTAGCAGTACGTCATCACTCCCCTTTTTCAAATTGATTGGCTATTAATAATTAGGGAGGGAGCAAGCATCGCATAAAAAGCTGGCTGTGAAATTATCTTGTCCCGCGCACACTAGAAACAGCCATCCATTGCATCCGTGGACAGTGTGGCATGCATGGTAGGGTGTGGACACTATGAGGTTTCATTCTGCAGCTTGAAATGGCTTCCATAGACCTGTAATTAAAGGTTTTGACTGGAGTTTATGTCCTCTCCATGAACTCAATGCCAGGACAATCTTCTCTTTTCTTTCCACACTGCAAGCAGAAATTAGGCAAAGCACAAAGGTATCTAAAGTAGGTATGTCTTCAACTCCTGATACCATTTACACGCTTTGCTTCATGACTGTAAAAAAGTAACTGATATTGGAATAATAGCAATATTTACTATAAAGTACATAGTTAACAACAAATACATTTATGACTGAATACCTAGAGATATGTCTATGTAACACATGAGATCCACTAATTGTTACAGAATTATGAGCATGAATCTTATCATTCAGGAAATGGAAGTCTTGGAATAGAGACAGCACTATAAGAGTATTAAATGGAAGAAGTGATAAAATGCAAAATGAACACCATATTGCAGACTGAATAAAAACACTACAACATATCATGTGCTTCCTTTTTTCATTGAAATATTTTATAAACTGAGAAGATACAATCACAACTTTATGCAGCTAGATAAAGGTTTAGTTTACAATTTCATTTGCAAGGGTGGCAACAAACTTGTCGTAAGCAGAACTTGACTTTGCTCTCAAAATCATATCATGCATATAACATGTGTACAAGTGCTGTACAACTGAGCTTCTTTCGTAGATTCTATGAAATTACATAATGTACCATGTACCAAAAAATAGTGAACTGAATTTTCACCCTGTTTTCTGCTGAAACTTTAGAGTTTTCTCATTTGAAGGAAAATACAGCTCTCAAAGACAGGGTTTGTCAGAGTGAAATCAATGAGATTTACAATGTAATCCATTTCCTATGGAAACCTGGTGGCCTGTATATTACAAGTCTATGGGGACTTCAGAATTCAGGATGGAATGGGTTAAACACAGCATATGACAAAACTGAGGTGGATTGTGGCCTGAACACTTCTCCCTCAGGAATCTTACACTATGGTTGAACTGCAAGTGGCAAAACATAATGTACTGAAAAATTTTATATGGCAAGTAGGCCTACATTGTATATCTTGGATCACACAAAACTGACAGGGAGCAACATGTGTTGAAATACATGTACATTGTAGGTCAGGTATGTACTGATGTATTGCACAGTCAGAGAGGGACTAAAGGCACTATACATGTAAATTAATAAAATCTGTTATGTCTGAGAAGGTTCTGGATGGACTTCAACATCTGCAGTCTACAATAATGTATACACGTGTAAGTCTAGCATCCATTGACTGGCACAGTGACCCGGCATTCCAAGGAACACGTGTACAGTACACTGTACAACTGTACGTGTCCCTTGTACACCTTTATTCCTGAACAATCAATCATTTGCTATGTTTGTTGTTAGTAGAATATGAACACATTACCGTTCCAACACACCTAGCCTACAAAGGTTATGTACACACAGCATATGACACAGAAGTTATCGCCACACGTTGGATTGCATTGTTGACTTTTGCCCACACGTGGGTGCATTATTCAAACGGAACCAACACACACACGTCAACAGACATCCTTGCTTACAAACACTAAAATGCAGTTAATGTAGTTTCACGGCTATTAACACAGTTATCATTACAATGTACATCTATAAACTTTTCCGAAAAAAGACAAATTGAAGGACTCCTGACATGGATACTTCTTTTTTTCACACAAAGTAGAAGGAGTTAGATGATCCATACAGTTTGGTAGCTCTTAGAAGAATGAAGACATTTACAGACTGTATCTATAACTTGGGAATTCCCTTTTCCAAGAAGAATTAAGATAGTGGAAATTCCACAATGATTACGTTTGACACTACAAACAATAACAGGCATAGAACACTTTTCACCTGAACTCAACAAGTTACAAGAAAAATGCTAAAACTGTATGAAGAATACAATGCAATACATGCTGTAAATTGTCTTTGGCAATCTAACATGAAATTCACTACTGGGAAAGACATTAAAGGGCATTGTATTCCAGTAATTATGCGCTTGAAGAAATTGATATCGGTATTGGTACAATTACACATACAGTACAGCTAATAATTACTGGGGGATAGAAACTGAAGGAAAAGGAACCAGATACAATCAAACCTGTCTATAACAGCTATCCAAGGAAGATGAAAAAGTGGTCATTATAGACAAGTTCTTCAACATTTTTTTTTTTTTTTTTTTTTTTGGGGGGGGGATTTTCATTTAGCAGCCCCATACGGAAGTGGCCGCTAAGACAGGTTTGACAGAACTTTGTCCTGGATACCCAATATCAACTTTGCAATATACTGCATATCATACAGATTTTTTTTTTTCCCATGAGCCCCATTTTGGGGTAGATAAAGTTATCATTCTTGATGAAAAGTCGAAACATTAATTAACTAGTGTTCAGTCACAGGGAGTATAAACATGTACCCCATACTAAAGGCCCACTGGAAAAAAAAATATTGATAAAGCATAATATGTTTTTGTTGTGCCATTACACTGGCTGCAAAACCCACAGCAAAAAAAAAAAAAAAAAAAAAATTATCTACATAGTACATTGTATGTCAGGAATTTTACAGCAATGAGAAAAAAGAGCAAGTATTATTCACACCTTTTTTAACATCGTAAGTGGCAAAATTCACACTTTTTTAAGATCTTGTTTAATTGTTTGTTTCCCCTCCCCCCCCCCCCCCCCAGGATACACACACCAGCATTGTATTTGATGAGAAGCTTCAAATGAGAATTCAAAATGTGAAGAAAGAGTACAGTAGTGTTTTTCACTGTCAATGTTTACAAATGCCCTGTTGAGAGCACTGCCCTATCACTCAATGTCTTGGTCAGACCTTGCAAATGTATACATGTAATACTCTTATTTCTTGGGGGGGGGGGGATAAGAAAGTCTACAGTACCACACAAAATTGAATAGCATCATAGGCAGAATGATGAGTGTTCAGTTCAAACAATTACATCTCTGTTCATTCTGATCACATGATGGCATCAAGCGACAAATGTTTGATCTCCATAAAATCCATAGTACTGTACATTATGCATTTTACACTGAATTCAAACAGACTCTACAGCACATCACACTGACTTCCAAGGTCTGACCACAATGTTTCTTGAAAGCAAACCCCAGACCTCTCCCTGCACAACAATTTGGAGCAATTTTGTCGACTCAAGGTGGGTAATTTGCCCGTTCTACATTTCGGCATATACTTTACACACATTACTTTACTAGGGTTTGCAAATCTACTGAATGACCAACATGCAGATATACAATAGTTTGTAACTTTATTTCTTATGATTTCCACAATATGATCTCCAAAAGGTCTCCAACATTAAGAACGTTACTTTGATGCTGATAGGTCAGTTGAAGAGAGGCAATTTACAGACCCTCTGTATACCCTCATTGCCAATCTTGATATAAATACAGTTGGCCTATATTGAAATACATGCACATCATCCCGAGTGTGATGAAAAACAAGTGTCCACGTTGCAGCTAAACCCAGACAGCATCATAAACACAAACAGAAGCCCACACAAAGGGAAGGATTGGAGGTAACCTTACAAGGACTTGCAAACTCGCTCAGGTAGAAACACAAAAGTACATGTGGAGTGATCGGCTATTGTTGGCCTGCGGACTTTGGATGGTTGGCTGTCTACAAAGGTTGCCGGTTATTCAGAGTGGCCCAGCTGTTGCTCACGTCAGCCACTTAACCTTCAACGGTTCATAGGGCAAAGAAATGTCCATGTACAATATGTAGGTGCTATATTTTGTGCCATGATGTGTATATCAATGCATATAATGATAAAAAGTTGTATGCATGAACAGTGTATAAAGATGATGTATGAGCTCTTGATAGTTGCAGGCCACTCCTGCACCATGGTAAAGTGAGTATAGACACATATAAAGTGTCATACAATGTGTAGTCAATTGGAAGACAAGGACTTGTTTTGCCTTTAGAAGCAGCCGACCAGTAAGCAAATATGTAAATTATTTGAATCAGCAATGTATATAAACACACTACCAGTGGAAGGTTGATTTGCACGATGAAAGGTGTGATCAGAGAGTGATTGTAGAATTAAAGAAAAGAGTCAGAGAGTAAATAATCCAAGGCCCCACCCCCACCACATCCCTGCTGGTCTTTAACCCTTCAAGTACCCATGCACTGAGCCATAATTTATCCCATGACTTTTCCAAGTCATATTATCATCACATTAATTCCCTACACTTGTGAAGTCCATCTTCTGCAGCAGGAGGACAAATCCACTCAGGTGTAACAATGCAGCAGCTTCCAGATGATTGTCCATTCACAACACTGCCATTCAAAAGGATTAATGGGATTACGCAATACTCATTGACTGTGAGTTTTTCAGGACATCTGTGCGGATCAACAAAGGAAGCGTGCCACTGGAGGCTCAGATCAGAAACAAAGCATAGTACAAGAGTCAGTATAAGATCCATTTTACTAATTCAAGCTACGGATCAAAATATAATGCCATGGATGTCTGCTATTCTAGATTTTCTGATTATCTGTTTTACCTTTAGATTGTTGTTGTTGTTGTTGTTGTTTTGTGTTTAGTGGCGTTTTCCATTCTCTTTAGAATATTTACGCCAAACACTTATCTATAAATTTCTTTTCCTTTTATCATTTTTTTTCCAAAAAAGAATATTGTAAGGAGTATCCTTGGTCAGCTGTCGGTACGTCTATTTGCCTGCTTAAAATATTATCGGGCTATAGAAGATGTCAGGCTACCAGACGTAATTCCAGGACTAAATTTGAATAACACAAATCATGCACCATAAAAAAAAAAAAATAAAGTCTACAGTGCAGTGTACAGTGGCTACAACATCATTAATACCACAAATTTCAGCAGATGATCTGCATACGCAGTGTAGACTCTACAGTGTATCACTTGTACAGGCAGCTACCGGCAGGGGGTAGTGAGCCAGTAGCTACCAGTAAATTTTCAATTTCTTAACAATCTATACTCAATAGCATGAAAAACCCGATAATAAACAAGATCAACAGCAAACCAATTATACCACAGAAAACTTTTCTAGGGGATGCACATAGGAAAAAGCATTAGGTGCATTTCACATGTATTGCCAATAAAAGGGTAGGGGTATGATTCATGATGTCGGTTTCAAAATCTGAAATATAAAAGCATTAAAGGCATAACCCAGCGCGTCAAAATAAACAACCCATACGTTCGAAGCAGTTATCTTGGAGCATGTACTGCAAATCGCATTTTCAATGCGCACCTGTGGATCCAGAGTATTTTCTTTACATGTGAGTAAAAATTGGAATTTAAGGCAAATCGTGAGATATTTTATTTCTATTGATAGAAAAACATTAGGGTGTCAATGTGTTGGACATCCAACCATCACATCACAGAGACTCCAACTCTCCCGTTTTCGACGGGAGATCTCCCGCCGAAAGCCCATTTTTGCAAAATCTCCCGTTCTCCCGTTTGAGATTTGATTTCTCCCGCCCTGGCTCTGTGTCTCCTGGTGGAAAGGATTTCTTAATTATTGCTATCGTATGTTGAAAAAATAAGCCTTGGATAGCACCAGAGAACATCTAGAACCATAGAAACTTCGCGCTTCGCACACATCAACTTGGAGTCTCCCGTTTGCTAGGGGTTTCAGGCGGGAGAATCTCCAGATCAGAAGGTGCTTGGGGTTGGAGTCTCTGACATCAGACCATGAGTATGACCATACTTTGTTGAGCTACATTTGTAGTTTGTGCTGTCTGGGTAGACTAAACTTTACACTGAACTCAAATGAACTTTGATACTAACTAACATTAGTATTGTATGGATTTCATAATTTGAAGTGCCATGCAGGATTATAACACTAACAGTAACACTTCAGTTCAATTAGACCTATCATTCTCTAGTTTTGACTTTAGGACTCGGAGGTTATACTAACCTTCATATCATTCACAACTGTTTGGAACAGTCCTCCAAGAACACTGCAGTCTCTTTCACTACCTTCCATGGTGACAATGCTATCCAGTCACAAAACAACAGAAAAATAATAATCCCTTCAGGGTAGTCCACACGGCTGTGTGATCCGACTGACACGCTGCTGGTCTGAGCTGAAACCTATTGTTTGCCCGTCCGTAGCGTTGTTGGAAGTACGAATCGCCGCGGCACGTCGTGAGAAACCTTCCGAGCGGGGATGGATCGGCACGGGCCGAACCAGGACGGCGCCGGATGACGTCCAAAGGGACCTCTCCTCCACGACTTTGAGGGCCGCTGGATATACTCACTACACTGCGGTAATAATTAGATGGGATTTCCAGTCAGTAAGTTACTTTTCAAAATTTATGTTGCCTACACTCCATGGATTTTGCCATCAGCCGAATTCCAGTAATTGCAATATCACTTGCATGGGTTTTGAAACGCACTGGAGTCCCTCACCGGGTTCACTAGCGCTGTATGAAGCATAGACACGTTGGGCTAGGCTAGAAATTGGTATACGAGTACGTGTACTACATTGTTACTGCCTGCATGCATTGCTATGCTGTGTGCGGTGTGTTTGCCCGATGGCCCTGTTAGCCAGGCTACACAACAGCTGTTCGAACCTGCCGCACTGTACTCTGTGTGGTACGTACGGTAACGTGCACGGCGGAGACTGCGCGCGCGATCTCAACCGGTGCATTCGTCATGCGCTTATTACTAGTATGCAAAATGCTCAATAAAGCAGGGAGGTGGGAACATGTCAATATAGTACATGTATTTCGCAACTTTTCATCTGATCCGGATTGTTACTAACCAATTGCCAAGGGTAATCATGATACTATGTATGGGATGACCGTCGTTTATATATGATTTTTTAATTCTTTCGTATGTTCCCTTTTCTTCTGATTACGTTATTGCTGGAATTAAGTGAATGTACAACATTATTTTTAAAGAGAGAGAGAGAGAGAAAAAAAAAGAACACTGAAGATATTTAACAGTAGACCTCTGTCTGATAACTACTCAGTACTGCCCAACATCCATTTGAGAGGAATATTCATAGAATGATCTTACTTTTTGGACATGGCAATGGGGAGAATAGAAACACAAAGCAGACAAAACTACGTTACCAACGTGGTAACAAACCAACCATCAGAAACGCAAAATCAAAGCGTGTCGCTATGATAATAATAATAATAATTATGGACTAAAAATTGCTACTCACACTCCCCCCCCCCCCCAAAAAAAGCGTTCGAAGTGACCTGTTTTTAGACACACGGTATCGTCAACGTTATGTTTTTGTTTTGTTTTTCTGTCCTCACGAAATAGATTTTTGACATTTAGGGAGGTAAAATCTTAAAGAATGATATGAAGATCACTTCTACATGTAAACTGTGTGTTGAAGATTAAATGCAATTAGTTGTAAATCTGACATCTGTTAAACTGAATTCTGTATTTCAGGAAAGTGCCATTTTATTGTTATTTTCCAACTTGTGTGAGAAGCACTTATTCAAAATGTCATTTGGTACCATAGCAAAATACGCCATTTAGGATAGGATCTATTATGTTTCAGAGACGGTGACATTCAATCTGTTGGTGGAAACTTGACGTGCATGTTATGGTCTATTTTCGAGGTGTCGATCACTGGAACATGGGTTCTTTCCAGCGCCTTGTCTGAGAGTGATCCCCTTACGCAGTCAGACTGGAGGAAAGGGGGGGGGAGGAGGGGTCTAGTGTGTAGGGTTGTCATTTCCGGTCAGGTCCATGGTCTCCTGCATGCAAGACCATGACAGTGACGTGAAATAGTAATTTCGTTGTCATGGCATGGGATCCAGTGAAAGGTTTGAAGGTTTACAAACTTCACTCTGTAACATCTGGCCAGGAAGAGACGGATGTAGGTATGGGACTGCTTCACGTTAAAGGAGTTTTCGACACTTCACAGATTGTGTATTCCGAATTCAGAGGCAAAATGTATCTGTTAATGTGCGTTATGGTTAGGCACATTACACAGCTGAAATACATAGTACATGCTCCTCATGTTGTGCAGTCCTTGGTAATCAAAGTGATGTATCACATAATTATTATTCTACCTTGATTTACCTTGATGTTGGGCATAAAATAGTCCGAACTTGTTTGTCCCTTTGTATCCTCCTGTGATAACCATCGTCAGCATTATCTATTATAGGACTATAAATAACAATATTTTTTGGAATGAATGATTATTGTAATTAAAAAAAAAGAAATATCCCCTCCATAGTCATGATTAATGGCTCATCGTCTTTAGTTCTGTCACACGCTATCTGGAGCAAATTGCCTCGTATCCAACATGCCAGCAGGCCCTTTTAGTTCTTTGACCCTGATTGACTCTGTGTCTGGAAATGACAATCAGATAATGTTGTTAGTAAGACCACAGTCTTAGCTGTTGGCAACCAACATAGAATTATTTTCTTTTGCTGTGGTGGGGTCAGAATAGTGAATAAAACTATAAATGCCCGGTATGAAATATGATTAATCTAATGCCGATGTAGCACTTAGTGGACGAAACTGCGGACGATTTGTCAGCAAACTCTCGAACACTTGAGGGCAGCATTCAGAAAAGGTCCATGCGCTTTTTTCGAAAGCGTCGATAAAGAACAGAGCGATACAGTGAGCATCGAAGAAAGGGGGGGGGGGGACAGAGTACAACGCAACAAACACTTGCAAAACTAATGGTCTCAATGTCAATTCTGCTGAAACACCTGAAGTCTTGAGTCTTACTTTATCAGCGAAACTTGATTGACTGATTAATATAATTTTATAGACAAGGACTTGATAATCTTCTAGAAACAACAGCGGGGTGTTGAAAGAGCAGAATCTGCAAAAACATTCTTCTCCTTACATCGTATTTATTATTTAATTTGTATTCCCCGACAGAAATACAAGTTCTGTTGAGGGGAAATATAATTCCCAAATGCCTGCAGAACTGTCATTTTTGCTGTAAAAAATATACCCATAAGAAATATGTGAAATAACGCTACACTACACAATTTTAGTCGGGTAACGACGAAAATGCGAAATATAAACAAAAAAGGTTAGCCGGAAGTACAGCCTTACAGCATACCGAATTGTGGTTGCTATAATATACGTACTTTTTTTCCCCCGCCAATCTATTAGCGATAATCGGCAGAGGATCAGGCCATGATAATAGCAGTATCATCTACCGATCCACCGATCCACCGATCGCTATCGAGTGAAACGCATGCAGCTTCGGAAAATACGATCGCTAACATCAGGTAACGTTTTACCTATGTAACCACTACTGACAAAAACAACAACAACAACAACAAACAAACTCCTGAAACCGAAGAAGTCATATGCTTACGATCGGAATTATTTTACACTTTTGATCTCACAGCAGTAGGCCCTACTCTAAAACAACTCATTATCCTGGCTAATCTGTCAGCCAGACAAGGTTTTTGGTAAAGCCTTTCGAAATATTTATTGTTATTATTATTATTATTACTACTAGTATTATTTACGGTGCGCTTTTCCCACAAGGCCCAAACAAATTCCAAATGTGGTGGAAGATGAATTATTTTGAGCCCATCTGAGAACTATGTCTTGGCTTTATTATTGTCCTCGAATTCTAATGTGAGAAAGAGGAAAGTTTTCACAGACGAATGCACCTGACAGTACTGATACTTAGTAGTCACACGCGCTATCACAATCAAAACATCTCTTGAAGCCAACGCGCATCATTCTGTAATGATCATACGTCATAACACATTCATGCGCGTATTTTTTGTTGACCTGGATACAACTCGTCAGTATTGTAGCGATGATGATTTTGAGGATTATTCTCTCAGTGTCAGAGGTTATATAGTTTATGATCTCTTATAGACTCTGAATTGATCATCTTCTTGGATATCGATTATGTCGAACTTATCACCACGAGGTGCTGAAAACAATCATCCTGGTCATTCTGATCACCGTCGGTGAGTGGGTGCAGAAAATGCATAGCTCAAAAACCATAAAATGATTTTCAAGGATTTTCAAGACTCGGTTTCGCAAAGATCTGAGAAGTGTAGGGCCTATAAGTAGGCCTACATGACGCAATGTATTCGCAAGGATAACCCATTACAGCTCTTGAACGTTAAATTTATTACATTTCATATTCATTTGAAGTGTCTTGTATGAACGATAGGTCCATTGATTGGTATTAATGTTCCTTTCTATAATATTGTGTTTCCTTATTGTTCCCTCACCTGACAGCCATTTCTCAACTTTGGGATGTATAGGTGCCTATGTGTTTCTCGGTACTCAAACGTTATTTCTGTGTGTTATTAATTGATTGTTAAAACGTTTATACACACAGGCATGGTATGACGGAAGGACTTTAAAGGGATCATATAGCTTTGGTTGACACCTAATTTCAGGTTTCTAACATTTATTGGTGAGATATCATTATGAGAAACCTCTTTTGAAATATGAAAGAGTATGTAATTCTACGAGGAATTCAATGTTTATTTGATGAAAATTGGTTTTGAAATGGCTGAGATATCAAAAAAAGAGCGATTCCAATTAAGTGTGGGACCCACACTTTCTTACGATCACTTTGTTTTACTTTGTTTTTTGATGTTTCAGTCATTCCAAACCCGATTTTCAACAAATAAACTTTGAATTCCTCTTAAAATGGTATGCTCTGTGTTTTCTTGGTATCTCGCAAAAAGTTAAAAGCCCAATTCTCAGCTCCACCCATACTGTACCATCCCTTTAATAAGGAAGAAGGTAATTCAGATTTTTTTCCCCCTCTGTTTCCTCAATATTGTGTAAAAAGTTTAGAGACCAACGCTGACAATAAAGGTCTCCTTGAGTCTTTTATTCTTACCGAAGTGGAATAGAGGCCTTTGCTAATCACCATCTTGTAGCTCATTGTTTTGTTAATGTTGAAAAAGAAAACTGGTGTCATTAATCTTTTGTTGCTGTGGTTATATCAGCCTGTCGCTTTGCTAAATCCCCGACTGTTTTCTATAGTTCACTGGCGGATCCAGCGGGGGCGCACCGAGCGCGTGCTCCCCTTTCATTTTTTTAATCAAAATAAAAGAAATGAACAGAAAAATGAAGGGCGGCGCGTGCGCCCCAACCCCCCATTCATTTTTTTTAATTATTATTATTGTAGTGGTACCATAAAATTGCGTTGAAGCTTCCCCCTTTTTTTACTTGTCAGCCGATGAAACCCGGAAGGAAGTGGCACCACAAGTAATTTTCGCCCCCCCCCCCCCCTTTACGGAATTCCTGGATCCGCCCCTGTGTAGTTCGTCTTTCCTATCGGTTTGAAGGCCTATACACTAAACCAGACAAAAAAGTTGTATAAAAAGATCTATAGACGTAATCTTCCAAGTATCTTCGTTTGTAAAAGCCATTTCTAAAATTTCAACAAAAAGTTGATGAAAAATTACACATTCCATCAACTTGATACTGGCATATATACCAAGAGTAGCAATTATTCCCTTGCTCTTTGGAAGCAGTTAGTCAAGTGCTCTTTCATTACGCTAGAAAAAGTGAATTTTTGTAGAATTCCCTTTATATTTTCTTGTGGTCCCCACATGACGTCATAACCTCCAGTAGTCTCCTCATCCAGCGGTTCCATCACAAAAATTCATAACTTTTGCATCGATTATCCAATTTTCCTCAAACTTTCAAACTGTTGTTGTTGTTGTTGTTGTTGTTTTGTTTTGTTTTGTTTTGTTTTTGTTTTTGTTTTTTGCTTGTTGGCTGACTAAACCCGGGAGTAGTCAACTTTTTCTAATTCTGAACCCCCCCCCCCCCCCCATAAAAATCCTAGTTATACGGGCCTCTTCAACGGCCGAGTATAATGAATGGCCTTGTATAGGCTATAAATATGCAGAGCGCTGTAAGCACTATTTGGAAAAAAGTGAATGATGTTTCGAATTTCAAAACGCTTTTAGTTTTAGTTTTCTAATTTTTAGTTTTTAAGTTGCCTTTCACTAAAATTTCCAGACTCCCTTGTGTGCATCCCAGTTAATGGTCAGTATCAGCCAATAAGAAAGGGATATTTATATCGATATGATAAGTCATTTTATATTACTTTAAATACCCACCCGACCTACTCGTAACATTCTGACATCTTTTTATCTTTTCCTCAATCTTTTATCCTGTTTTCCTCTTTTATTACTAAATCCTTTTTTTTTTTTCATATCTTGTGCGCAATGGTGATGCAACCGAATTAGGTTGGTTTTATCTTCTCAATCAAGTAATCATTTCTTTGAACATTAACTATCATGTACAATCATTTTTTATTAGAGAAAAATACTAGTAGTCTTTCAAACATAAGTCCTCCTCAGATACGTTTCTGTTATTTTACCGTATATACCATTGCGTTTATTCTCTCCTTCTTTTATACCCGCTCTTTTGCATTAATTACCGATATGATTATGTAAACGGTTTATTCTTTGCACTATGATACTATTCAATCCAGGTTGAATCATATCATAACTCGTATGGCATCATAGAATCTAGTTTGCTTGTGTCCACGATGGCACGTGCTGTATATAGTTTCATTTTTTTTCTTTTTTTTTCTTTCTTGTCCTTCCTAATCTGATTTTGTGTCAGTTGACATTGGTTCGTTTGATTTTTGTTGTATTATATCCTTATACACTGTGAAAACATCGGTGTTAGATTTAACACCATGGGTGTTAAATCTAACACCGATCAAACATCAATAGAGGACCACACCCACATGTGTAGAAAATGTATTGTGACGGTGTTAAAAAGTGTTCGCCTGACACTTCGTGGTGTTAATTTGACACTGTGGCTGGTGATATTTTTGACACTGCGCGAGATTTAATTCAATAATGACAGCGCATGGTGTTGATTTGATATTGGTGGTGTTAATTTCAATGGTATAACACCCGTCCAGCTTCAATAGGGGACCACACCAACTGGTGTTACTGTGGTGTAAATGTATTTACAGATTTTTTTTTTCAAAAATCAGGTAATTTATCGGAAAATTCTTTATCGTCTTGTTGAAGTTCAAAATTAACAAAAAGTGCAGTAACTAAGAAACTATTCAAAAAACAATTTTGAATTTTGAATGACACCCGGAGGTGTTAATGTAACACCATGAATGAGCACCGGAAATTGAACACCAGCTCGGTGTTTCATATTTAACACCGGACTTTTTGCAGTGTAGTTTCTTTAATTCATTATTCACAACCTATCTGAGGATTCCATAGTGTACAAGCTTTGCTTTTTATAGTGGGACCCTCCATTTCCATTCCCATCCTAATTCTATTGTGCTATGCATAATATGTATCTCAAAAACATACCCCCCAAAAAATGTTTTATTTAGTTTATTCGTTTACACTTGTATTTTGATAATTTGTTTTTGAAATTATTACAAATAATTATGTTGAACTTTGAAACGGCCCCGTGTTAGAAATTCAATGTTGGTTTAACACCGAGAAAATTGAATTGAAGTATCGCCGCGTTCAATTTGATTTAGGCCTACGTACGTAAACGAAGAGAGACTCCCTTTTAAACTTTTAAGTCTTTTTCATTTTTACTGTGTTGATTATAGATCCTAAAATTAGGCCACTTGCACGAATAAGAGGAAACAAACTGATGGAATTCTTAATTGTTAAAAAAAACCGCTTATATTCACAAGCGGAAGCCACTCGAATGCTTGAAGTGTTCCTTGAAATGAATGCACTGAAAAAAACAAACCAACTTTTTACAAAAATAGCTATATCAATCCCTATTTTTTGTTTAAATGTTATCAATTTCATCATCATCATTGACGTCGATCATAATCACTCATATTTTTATAACACATGTACACACATACATGTACATGTGAAGGATACAACGATGATACATGTACATGTAAGCAATGCACACAAAGTTGGATTACCTGTCTATAGCGGCCACCTGTCTATAACGGCCACTTTTTCCGTCTCCCTTGGGTGGCCGCTATAGACAGGTTTGACTGTAATGTGATATTCAAAATTTTTACCATGCCACTATCCTGTTTGGGTAATAACGCAGTTAATTATCGTCATCAGACATGAAGATTAATCCTCTCAAGTCACAGAAAAATAATACATGAACCCTGGCTGACTTCTTCCTCTCAGCGTTTTTTCCACTAAAATCTATAATTTGCTGATTTCATTTTCATGCTTTGTTTTAGAAACCACCCTGCGGTGTCGGACGGGAGATCGACGCATGATGACCAGACTGAAGTGAGGCAAGAGCGGCGCCTCTTTCCGACAGGGAAACGGATCGCCTGTGCCACTCTTCCCTATACGAACGACAGCAGCGATGATGCGGATGACGATGACGACGCCAACGATGTCGACGTCACATTCTTCGCCAATGCGCGATGCCGCCTGATGCGCGTCGCCGGGAAGCTTGGCCAGATCCTCCGTGGCCTCACATTTGCTTACCGCGCCAAGTACGGCACGATCCGTGCAGTGGGTAATGGTTGCATCTTCGACCAACTCCTTGACGAAAAATTAGCGGAAGTCTCCTGCGATGACTGTCAGTGGGAGGAGATGCGACTCCTCAACACTCTGGACATCCTCGACGCCAAGACTGACGCTCTTTCCAAAGCTGCGACTTGCTACAAAAAGGCAGCATACGCCTCGGATTCAGATTCGGAGGGCGATGTGGCTGATGAAGTAGCGAGGAAGGGCGCTTCCCTTTCGAAAATCACTTTCTTTGGCAACGGTGAGGATGTGCCAGACCAGTCACAACACAAGCAGTCCGCCTTAAATGCTATAACAGTGTCTGGTGTCAGACATGGCTTCGTGTGTGCCTTTGTACTGGTATGTGCAATGCTCATCAGATTTGTCCTTAAGCCAATCTGCAAACACACCATGATAAATCACGAGATTGGAAAGATCATGGACAGCGCTTTCGTCGAAAGAGACAGGACACTTCAGGAAAGACTGAAAGGTGACAACTGGTTGATGGTAAAAGATCGTTTTCATATACCTGGTATAATACAGCGCTGCTTGAATTTCAGTACGTCCGATTCCGCCGAACTAAGCACCAAGTCACAAAGACGGCCTCTTAACGTGGTGGATTTCTTTCGGTACAGGAACATAGCTGACTCACTTGGAAGAGACACTATCGGCATTTGTTCTCATTTCATCAAGCGACTAGTGATGCTCGAGAAAGAGATAAGTCACTTCCAGAAAAACCTCAGTAGTGTCAACGACCGTCCACCTAAGAGGTGTAAACCGTACAGTGACAGGGACGAACTACTTCGACGCGTGACAATCAAGGGACAAGCGACGCAGGAGTTTGGTGAGATTTCGTGCACCAGCACCAGCAGGTACGACTGTCTCGCCAGGCAGACGTTGGTAAAATGCATCCTACGACTGGAGAGGAAAACTGAAGGACTGCAGCAGTTCTATTGCGCCTGGAGGAGATCCCGAGGTGTACCACCGATTGGGATGGCGTCCCAACCGGGATGCGGCCGATTGGCAAGGAAGCTCCGGGCGACCCATTTACGCTTCCAACGGCTTTCGGGAGGACTGGTTATCAGAAGATTCTATGATACTGCAGAAAGGACACTTGTTGAAAGAGCGTTCGGTGGTAACGCAGCGAACGTGATGAGTGGATTAAACGCCATTTCTCTTCTTTCCTAAATTTTTTATTCCTCTATTTTTTTCGCAGATAAAACTGCAAGAAATAATAAAGATGACGTTATATCCGTTTACGACTTTATTCTTGTGCTATCACTCGAATCTAACAAAATATGCTCTGTGCTCAATTCGTAACCTGGGATTCGTAACCTGTAACTGAAATAGAATCAGACCACTCATTGCCTTGACATTCTTCATAACACACCCTGACAAACACACGCTTATGCACACAAACACAATATAATACACAGTTAAAACAAAATACATCAATAAAACACACGGTTCTGGGCTTGACGTTGCATGAGGAAATTGGTCCAAAGAATTAATCGCGCATGTTGATTCCATGTCATTTTAAGATGTTACAAAACGATGTATGCGTGTACACAATGCAATGCGATATATAAGGCGAATTATTCTCTCATGTCTTGTCATTGTTTGGTCTAGTAATAGGGTCAATGGTGTCCCTATCCATCACCTCGCCTGCTTCGACTCGAAGAATCTCTGGGAAAAGTCGTGGATTTTGTCGTCGTCGTTGTTGTCTTTCTTGTGTTTGTTCTTGTTGTGTCCCTTCCCCCAGTTTTCCGTTTTATGAGAGCAAAGAGTGTGTGTGTGTGGGGGGGGGGGGGAGGGGAGGTGCCCGCCGGAAGGGGCTCGGCCCTATCCCCCCCCCCCCCCCCCCCACCCCCCTTTCGGCGGGTCCCTGCACAACACTTATTTGAACTGTTTCCTTCCCTGATTTCTGTTCAGACTGCTGTTTCTTGTTGATCCATTGTGTTATTAAGTATTTTTGCAATATCCATGTAGAAAATTAATTTTATCTGGCAACCTCCTCAGTTTTAGTGTTTTTTGTTTGTTTGTTTGCTTTTTTAATTGAAAGACTTGGCAAATTAATGTACTCACAAATGGTTAAAATTTCTGCAGCGCTTCACTTTTCTGTCTGATGTTGATTTTCACATCACTTTAGGTACTTCTGTCTGACAACACTGATTACTGTTGTACTAATACATTAATTGGTGTTACACATCCAGACACGCATGGCATACTCGTAATGGAAATTAGATCTAGCTAATTAATAATCATCGATCAGTGAACAATAAATTGATCTCTTCCCTTTCATCAGTGATTTTTATGGTCCTTAGAGACAGAACGCATCGAGAGAGGGCGCCTTTGATAGAAATTGCAAGTCAGCGTGTGTAGTGTGCCAATGAATAAAATCTGAAGACTGTCTGAAGGCTACATTTTACTCCCAAAAATGAGTTCCAGGTACGACAGAGCCATCACTGTTTTCTCTCCAGATGGGCATTTATTCCAAGTTGAATATGCACAAGAAGCAGTTAAAAAAGGCTCAACTGCGGTGAGTAACGCGTGTTCAAGTCCACTGAAACCTTTCCATGTTCGCAAGCCGTGGTGAAGATAACGTAGTCCCATGCGAGTAAAGTCTTGTAGGGTTTATGAGTTTGCAATTTACAACTCAACAACTGTCTAACTTTTTAGTTTTACTCTGTGAATCAGTCTGAAGTCTCTCTGAGGCTCTGAATTTGATGATATGTAAATAAAATAGTCTTAAATACCTTAATGATATTGGTATCTGAGCAAATAGCGGAAGGGAGGCCAACTGTGATACATTCTTCTTCTTCTTCTTCTTGTCAGTAGTCTGCTTCCTTCAACCTTGAAGATTCTTGCAGAACTTGGTGATAGTGTGTGTCATAGGGGTAAGGTGCATGTGCCAATAATTTACAGGGCGCAAGTAAAAACTGCCTCGATTCTAGCTGTTGGCAGTGTTGCTGCCTTCCGTCAGCAGGAGACGAAAGGCGTTAACTGAAGAGGCCGTCACAACATCGTCAGGGAGGGCATTCCAGGATCTAACAGTTCTATGAAAGAACAAGTTTTGGTGCTGTTGTGTCCGGGATTGAGGGATGTGGTCCTGGTAGCCTTGGGTGTTCACACCTCTGGATGGTTTGGTGGATTTGGTGATGAAAGCCTCACAGTTGAATGGTACAAGCTGGGTGTGGATCTTGTAGAACATCACAAGACGCAGATGTTCACGTCTCTGTTGTAGTGATGTCCATCCCAGCTCCTGCAGCATTGATGATACACTTGATGTATTCCGATATCGGTTTAGAGTGTATCTGGCTGCCCTCTGCTGGATCATCTCAATCTTGCTGATATTCCTTGCAGTTGATGGATCCCACACGGAGGAGGCATATTCATGCACATTTCATGCACTTCTCGCGCTTCAGCCAATTCCGCGAGGACACTGCCTGTACTGTACTGTATAGAGTAACTGAGCTGCGGCAATAAGCGGCCGTGCAGCCGTTCGCAGCAGGTATAACATACACGGTAATATGCCGCTAAACACAGCATTGCACTGTTACATGCACACTACATATATACTAACACACTAGCAATCAACAAAAACCAACCGATAAAATGGGCATGATCTCTGACGAAAGTGAAATTTTCTCACCTAAATGACAACATATCGCTTCCAAAATAAAATTTTTGGTACTTCTTAACATAACAATTAAGAAATAATGGTCCAAGAAACTTGATTTTTTACTGTATTTTGTCGTTTTCCTAATGCTCATGGATTTTGAAAACATATCCTCACATAAAATAGAACTTTTGCGAGCCAATGTGGGCCGCCATTTTTGTTCGGAAAGTGGATGTTACCATCGAACAAATTGGGAAAAACACGAGAAAGACATCAACAACACCACCAGAATTGCGATCTTGTTTGCAGCCAATGCATGTGCGCCCGCTATTTTCACGTGTTTTCGCAATGGGAATTGGCGCTTACGCAATGTTCGCGAGACATGTGAAGGCGTTCAGCTAAAGATCGCGGAGCACGCGCGTATTGCATAGGGATTGTACATCGTGCCGCAAGCAGAAATACTACGTCGCATACCGCCCTTATCGGCGAAAATTGTGCCGGGTTTTGCCCTGGTAAATCATGAAAACTGCATTGGTCAATGGTAAATTTCTTTTTTGAAAACAATTGCGTTAATGAATAATCTTGTCTATGATATATGAAATGGTTGAAAATAATTTGCCTGATTTGTTTACAAGTTGGAAAAACCCTTAACAATGCTTAAACTGCCGCAAACGGGATATTTTACTCTAACTATTAGAGTGTAATTAACAAAAATCTTTTTATTTTGACTTTACATACAATTGAAAAGCAGAACGTTTCCCCAAAGCATGACTATGCTGTTGAATGTTGTCTCAGAGTAATGTGGCACATGGGGTTTACACTATGAGAAAAGTAGTCAACACCACGAGAAAAATGAAGTTTGACGAACAAATTAATACCTGCCCACCCACAAATCCATTGCCAGCTATGGTAAGTTTTGCCTTTTGGCACATAGGTTAAGAGCACCAGTATTCGGTCAGCTACCGGTTTTCGGTCACTTATCACTAGTTACCAGCCAGTAAGTTCAACTGTCACAACACACGCAAATCACATCAATTCACATACTTACACACTCATTCACAACAGGAAACACCCTTAGCATTAGCCCCCTCCAAAAATCCATCCAAAGTCCCAAATTTTACCGTCAAAAGTGCAGAATCGGCGCTACTTTCTTAAAGCGTGCGTGGATGAGGCCCAGTTTTAAGAGTATGGGTCACCGAAAAAGTGCTAAAAATCGAGAAATAGGCCGTTCTCTCACGGGATTTTTTGCTTATCGCAAGCTTGGAGTGTGATGGTATCCTCAAAAACGCAAAAGAAAAACAAAATTTCAGTACGTGCCGATACAGTGTCTCAATGTACAAGGGTTGAATGCAAGTGTCGAGTCCCCAGTATTCGGTCACCAACGGGCACCGCAACGTCCCCGATGCAATTTTGCGCCAACAAGGTAGCGCGCGCGCATTTTTCAGCTGCCTTGAACACGCATTGACTTTGAACACGCATATCGCGTGACTGAATACTGGTTGCAGTTACCGTATACTGGGGAATTTTCAAGGTGATATATTTTGCGATTTTGTGAAATTCTGTGCGATATTTCACAAAATGAAAATTGAGATTAAAGAAATTTGATATATTTCACTTACATTGCTGTAGATATGATGTATTGTATGTATTATTTTAGTTTGAAAAATATTACAAAAAAGCTTAAGTGACCGAATACTGGGGATGTTACCCTATAGATCCTACACCAGCTCTATTACCAGTACAGAAAAACCAATGCTGGAGTGATGCGACTGGATTTCATTATGACAAAAAGGATGTCAATCCACCTTGTTATAGCTATATAGCTCACTGTGCAACGCTTGAGCAGAATTTCTGGCAAGTCATATGTGGGCAAAGTAATGGACATGCGCGCGAGTGCCAAATATCACCATACCAGTGGTGTTGATTAGACTAGTATCATGACCTGGAAATAATTTCAAAATGGGATGGCTTGGGTCTGTAGAGCTATAAATCTTGCAGTATCACATATCAATGAAAATATTACTTGAAATCATACAGCTTAGCCAATAAAGCCTACATCTCCATGAACATTTACTCAAGGTGCACAAATATTAACGGTTTCTTATTTTGTGGGTTAAATGTGGCCAGAGAAATGCACTGTATGTGAGACACTAAGCTTATGAGTCATTCCCATCATCTCCTCCCCCTTCTCCCTTCCTTGCGTTATTCACTCTGAACATTTTTCTTCTGATGATTTCAGGTTGGTGTGCGAGGAAATGACCTGGTTGTCCTCGGCGTGGAGAAGAAGTCTGTAGCCAAGCTTCAAGAGGAGAGGACGGTTAGGAAGATCTGTGTCCTTGATGACCATGTCTGTATGGCCTTTGCAGGTAAATTATGTGTACCTTTGCAGGAGTATACAAAATGTAATTGCATGGAAATGAGTTGCAGCAAAAGTTACAAGTTCACATTATTCAAGTTTTGTTGTATTTTCCAATGATGTACAGAATTAGGATGCGTTCAAGCGCTCTAAAGCGAACCAAAGGGAACTGAACCAAAGCTTACCGTACCGAACTGTGCCAGTTTTGGAGGGTTCAAGTGCTCTGTCGAGAAAGCATACCTCACGAGTTGTTTTTATAAAAGGTCAGGCATTTTTGTAGCAAGAATGTCATCCACCTAGCGCTTGAACAACTTACAGCTGTCCCGAACAAAGAAAATGATGTCTTTCCATTGTGACGTATGCGCATGATACGCGCATGCTTTACAACGAACTTTTGGTACGCTTTGGTACGCTTTTGGAGCACATCGGGAAGTGGTCCACTTTTGGCTCGGTACAGTATTGTACGGTACACTTTAGGAGCGTTCGGGCACTCCTCTGGCGCGGGTACGGTACGGTACAGTTCGCTTTAGGAGAGCGCTCGAACGCACCCTTAGATGCTTGATCTACTAATTCAAAGAGTGCTGAAAATTATGCAGTGAGACATGAACCCATCACCAACTGCTTGCAGGAGGGCAGGGGCACAACCAAAAGACTAAATTGCATGTTGGAAATGCAAGGAGAAAATGATATTTTAAGAAGAATGCATTTGCCCTTGACTGTTTTCAGAAGATAACATCAAAGAATGTTAGAGGTAATAGCCTTCATGTTGAAGCCTTTCAGTGCCACATAATAGAATATGGAACGTTATGTAATACACACTGTTGTTGAGGTACAATTTCAGTTGACTACATGTATCTTTGATGAAATGCCTCTCTTTTTCTTTTCTTTTTCTTTTTTTTTTTTGCCATTGCACAAATTGAATGAGTGATTGATTGATAGATTTATCTTTATTTTAGTCATTAATTCTTCTAACAGCTATAAAGCGTTGTGGGACTCATGTAAATGTGTAAAGAACCATGGTAGTAAAGGCAAACGTATCCCACTTTCATTGATCACACCATGTTCTGACTGAATTCTGATTCTTTACCCTGTAGGTTTAACAGCCGATGCTCGAATCCTGATCAACAGGGCTCGCATCGAATGTCAGAGTCATAAACTAACCGTGGAGGACCCTGTCACAGTAGAGTACATCACAAGATTTATGGCCCAACTTAAACAGGTAAGACACGCACACAATATGTGTTTCACATACCAAGTAGTCATAAAGAGCTCTCATTGTCCCCGCCGAACGAGTTCGAGCAGGGGACTATGAAACGGGCTCCGTACGTGTGTGTGTCCGTGTGTCCGTCCGTCTGTCCGTCCGTCCGTCCGTGTGTCCGTGTGTCCGTGTGTGCGTCCGTGTGTGATCAAAATCTTCAATTTGCTACTTCTCTGTCATTTATGAGCCAATTTTGATTCTGTTTGCTTTATATGATGGCACTACATTGGAGCTTTGAAACTTCCACACAGAATTTCAGTCGTGACCTTTGACCTTGACCTTTGACCTATATTGTACATTTTGCTACAAAATGCTACTCCTTCGCCATTTCTAACCCGATTTCGATTCCGTTTGCTTTATATGATGGCACTAGGTGAGGGCTTCAAAACTTCTACACAGAATTTTGACCTTTGACTTCTTTGACCTTTGACCTTGATTTTTGACCTATATTGTACATTTTGCTACAAAATGCTACTCCTTCGCCATTTCTAACCCGATTTCGATTCCGTTTGCTTTATGTGATGGCACTAGGTGAGGGCTTCAAAACTTCTACACAAAATTTTGACCTTTGCCTTCTTTGACCTTTGACCTTGATTTTTGACCTATATTGTACATTTTGCTACAAAATGCTACTCCTTCGCCATTTCTAACCCGATTTCGATTCCGTTTGCTTTATGTGATGGTACTAGGTGAGGGCTTCAAAACTTCTACACAAAATTTTGACCTTTGCCTTCTTTGACCTTTGACCTTGATTTTTGACCTATATTGTACATTTTGCTACAAAATGCTACTCCTTCGCCATTTCTAACCCGATTTCGATTCCGTTTGCTTTATGTGATGGCACTAGGTGAGGGCTTCAAAACTTCTACACAGAATTTTGACCTTTGTCTTCTTTGACCTTTGACCTTGATTTTTGACCTGTATTGTACATTGGCTACAAAATGCTACTCCTTCGCCATTTCTAACCCGATTTCGATTCCGTTTGCTTTATGTGATGGCACTAGGTGAGGGCTTCAAAACTTTACACAGAATTTTGACCTTTGACCTTGATTTTTCACCTGTATTGTACATTGGCTATAAAATGCTACTCCTTCGCCATTTCTAACCTGATTTCGATTCCGTTTCCTTTATGTGATGGCACTAGGTGAGGGCTTCAAAACTTTTACACAGAATTTTGACCTTTGACCTTGATTTTTTACCTATATTGCACATTTTGCTACAAAATGCTACTTCCGGCGGGGACATATATTACGCACCGCGTAATTTCTACTTTTCCTTGTTTTTATTGTTCTGCCTAGTCTATGGTCCAGTGAAACCTCTTTCATTGATATGATCTAGAATAATGAGCAATTTGTTTGCATTTCTTTTAGATGTATTCTTACTGCATGTGTATCTCAAAACAGAATTTAAGACATACACTTGTACAAAGTGTATTCATTATACTGTATAGTTGATTAAACTGTACACATTTAGAGTATTATACCTGTATGAACTTGCTACATTGATACACATGTTTATGTGCTTTGTTATTGTTTTTTAATGTTTTTGACAGTTATGTTAAAATGTATTTGTCTCAGTTTGTGAGCTCCGTGGCGGGCCAGTCACGGCATCTGTTAGTGATTTTATATTGTACCTGTAAAGGGATTGAACTCCTGGTAGAATTGCACAACTGGACAATTTTTCTTTTCCTCTCCCTCATTTCAGCGTTACACACAGAGCAACGGTCGTCGGCCATTTGGTCTCTCCACCTTGATTGTGGGGTTTGACTATGATGGCTCACCGAGGCTGTACCAGACAGATCCTGCTGGCACCTACCATTCGTGGAAGGTAATGGGTTGACCCATTTGCCCCTTAACCTGGTTTATGTCATTCCTGTATCATGCAACCATGTATTTCAGCTTCCATGATTATGCAATCAGTTTCTCTAAATTTATTTAAAACTGTAAGATTTATAGCTGCATTCAGTGAAAGAGGCTAACACAGGCTGGGCTAACGTTACACAAAACCTTGTGATGCTAAAAGTGTTGATCAAATACCTGAATGATGTTGAAGGAGCTGATCGGACTTACAGACCTCATGATATTGAGGGCTACATTGTTTTCATGCTATTCATGGTTTTAAGTATCAATCACAATCTTGTAAGTGAAATTCAGTGCCAGTCACATGTACACAGGGATGTGTCTCCACAAATGCATGTTTTACACTTGCAATTGTGTTGATGAATTAATAAAAGATGCATTCAGAGAAATGAAAAAACAACAACAACTGTTGACCTATCCCATTGTAATGTACCAAAAATCATGTCTGTTTTTCTTTCTGAAGTGTATACTTAATGTTTTTATACTGCACAGGGATTTTACCATTACATGTCCTCAATCATAAATCCCCCTCATTGCCTTATCAGGGGTCGCACTTAACTTTTTTTTAAACTAGCCAGGCGGACTACTTAGAATCAATTTTGACACTGAAGCAATATTTTGGCTAGCCAGACGGACTAGTTACTTCAGAATTTTATGATTTTTAGCTAGTCCGACATGATTTTGGGTGGCCAATGGCCAGCGGACCATCGCCAATTTCGAACCCTGCTTATGATAGAGGTGTGCAACAAAGGTGTATCATAAGTTATATTTTTACTAGGAGTCTGCGATGTCAGTTCCAGTCTACACCTCAAAATTCACAGGAGGTAAAGTTGTTGGTTTGTAGCTGCCATGACACGTCCAAAAAGTATTCGTTATGTTCTTTTTGTTGTCAGGCCAATGCCATCGGACGCAGTGCTAAAACAGTTCGGGAGTTCCTTGAGAAGCATTACTCGGATGAGATTGTCCAATCTGAGAGAGAGACAGTCAAGCTGGCGGTTCGAGCCCTGCTGGAGGTGGTCCAGTCTGGAGCAAAGAACATCGAGCTGGCCGTCATGAGGAGAGGCGAGCCTCTCAAGGTCAGTTATCAGGGTTGTATGATGAAAAGGGTAGTCACAAAATAAAAAAGCATTAGTACAGTAAAACTTGTCCATAGGAGCCACTCAAGGGGGATGAAAAAAGTGGGTGTGGTAGACAGGTGGCCGCTATAGACAGGGTCGTTAACATGGCTTTTCTCTTGGGGGAAATTGTGTTGAGTGGTCGCATTGTATGGCAGGTGGCCACTATAGACGGTGGTCGCTATAGACGGGTTTGACTGTACTGTGTCATAAATCATTCATGAGGTCATGTCATCAGAAACAGTATTAACAAATGTGCATGAGATAAAATAACTTGGTCCTTGCTTTAGTTTGAAGGTGTTATGATGGACATGTGGTTGGATGGTGGTTGTAATTATACATCTAACATCTTGTCCATGGCAAATCATATGAGTCATAATACACAGAGTTGAGTAGTGATAGAATGGCAGTGCAAAGGATGAAGTAGAAGGTGGTTGTTTGAATCGTCGTGAAGCAAGACGACTGCGCTGCAATTATTGCCTCATACACAGATGTAACTGTGAAGTAATTCAAGTATCATGGCATAACATCTTGCTACAGACGCTGTAGTTACAGTACCTCCTAATGATTGGTGTGGTGTATTATGCATTAAATCCCAACAACAACAACAACAACAACAACAACAAAAAGTAGCCAGCTATAAAGTACTGAAGTGATGATGTCACAGTCTTTTGTTCCAAACATGGTTAGCAACCGTTGTATTCACAGATGTATGGGTTACGTGAAGTTGTGTAGAATTGGATTCCATGGCAATGGATGGCTATGACATCACGCTTCAGTATTCTATGATGTAGGCCTATTTGTAATCATCCATAGATGGTATACTTCAAGCAATTACCTTTCATACTCTGTCTACCGTAATTTTCTTCCCCAGATGTACGAAGTCTCAGAAGTTGAGAAGTACGTAGCGGAGATCGAGAAGGAGAAAGAGGAAGAGGCAGAAAAGAAGAAGCAGAAGAAAGGCAGCGGTTCATCCTCATAGGACCAGCTAGGCCAGTGTTGTATCATTTCTCCTGTCACTTCATTGTATGCATGTAGCTTGTACATTGGTTAGGAATTGTAATTATTTACAGAAGATCCCTCACCTTTTTTAAGCAGATGGGTATCTCACATGAAATTCACTCGTAGAGAGCTTCTTATACATGTTTCCATTCCTGCCTGCTGATGTTGATGTCATGTCAGTCATTTGACATTCTTACCGTACAAAGAGAGTGAAGAAAAGGATGAACATCCATCTAGTTTTGTTGATTGATGAATGTACAGTATAGGCATTGATTATTAAAGATCCACATGATTTGTGTATAGACACAAATGTCACAGTAGAAGTTGTGATGTTGCATCTCACAAACTTTATACTGTATGGTTTTGAATTGTGTTTTGTCCACCTTGCTGGCATCTCATTTGTTTGTTTGTTTGTTTTTTCTCTCTCTTTGCTGTATTACCTACCAGAGGCCTACAGTAAACTCCAAGGAAGTCGAGACCTAAAATGTAGAATAATCGCAAAGTTGACGAAAATAAAAAGTCCCAACTTACGTGCAAAGGCTTTTGTGTGTTATTTCTCTCTACACGCAGAAGTCGAATATTGCTTAATTAAGTGGACACATTTTCTTCAGTACCCTCAAGATCAACTGATGCAGAGTTGACTGTATGTCATAATTTGTATATGAAATCCATAGAATGCCCTAAAATGTAAAACAAGACTAATTTCAACTTATCAACTTGTCTGTGGCATATGTGCTAGAATGGCATTTTGCATTTTTCAGGTTATGATATTTGAATTGACGAAAGGTCATCCAAACTTACACACACAGGCAGCCAAGCTGGTGATGGTCAGCAGTCAAGATTACCTTTATAGCCCTCGTCCAGTGTGAGATCACTATTCATTATTTGGCTGTACTACTATCTGAACCCACTGCTAGTAGGTGTGCTGGGCCGCTGGGCCCCTGTCAGCCCAAGCGGTATAGCTCTTCTCATTCCTCGTGATTCGCAGGTTGTCAAATACTAGTGCGTCAGGTGGTCAAATGATAGCTCTTGTAGATGTGCGCATGGCTGCCTGATACTGGTCATTAAGAAGGTTTTGGCAGCTTGTATGTGTTATGTTGTAAGATTGCCTGCACGTGGAGTGCTTACTGTCTCATTCGACCATTGCTTCAGTGTCATCCCCTCCCTACCTCTTTCTTACATTGTCCTCTAGTAGAACCATTGTAGAGAGAAATGTTTGCTGAATAAGGCACAGTGCACTCACATGATATTCCCCCATCATGAAGACAAAGAATGCAGGTTTCTGTAGATGCATTTGAAGAGATGATACATTGTTCATTTTCTCTGCAGTCTAGTGAGATCATGTGATCATGTGTTCTATTCTATTTGGTCGATTGAGGTGATCCCAGTACAATAGGCAAGATGAAGGAGAAAAACTAGTAACATAAGTTGTCTACTATGTACCATTTTGTCCTCCACGACTTTGCTTCTAATTGGCCCAGAAATAAGATAATGGGTATGGATATGACACATATTCTTGATTGTTCTATTACTTTCTATACTTCTACACGTATTACAGCAAAGGGATAATGTATCATATCTTATGTGCGGTATAAAAATTGTCATTACATCATTACTATGAGCATTTATCTTTTTTTTCAACAAGTGCAGTTACATCTTTCTTACATCGACTTGTGTACATGACTCCAAGCACATACATAGCAGCTCCTATGTACTCTCCTGGCAGGCAGATGTTTATGTTGGACCTTTGCTGCTAAGTTCTGAATTAACGTCTCATTTCCAACATTTTTCATGAGAATAGGCTTCTGTGAGATATCAAAATATTCACGCAACGGAGATCCTACCTCGATATTGAGTTTGCTTGCAGGCAGTACAGTACAAGTGTAATCACAATTTCGAATTCTAAGATACGATTCACTTTTAGTTTAATAATAAGAACATATTTAAAAAAATATGAAAACTTACTTGTCCCCGTTTTGAACACGGCAGTGGCACTGTTAGTGGAAAATCGTAACTCATCTCCGAGAATCTGGGTGCCGAGGTTTTCTTGCTGTTTGGGGGCGAGCTGGTTGAGCTCCACTATTTTGTGACAGGTCTGATGGTGGTGTGAGGTTGGTGTGACTGTGCAAGATGGGCCGTGTTTGTGTGCATCTCCATACAATTGTACATATACAATCCTACAGGGGTACAGCTTTCCCTTTCCTGCAGATGGGATACTGTATACGCTATAATTTTCGCGTACATAAATTTTCGCGAATTGCCGCTGTCACACATTCTCGCGAGTGGTTAAATTCACGATTGGGGAACCAGAGAAAATATGAAGTGGCAAAGAAAGTGTGAATTTTCAACTTACTAGCAAATAAGAATGATACTAGTCTAGTTGTACACTGCATGAAAAATACTTTACCAAACTCTGCAAACTAGTAAGTTAGAATTCAACATTTTTGAAGTGGTTAAGTCCATCGCGCTAGATTTCTGACGAGTGGTCCCCTTGCGATAATGGATTGGCTCTCTACAGTATTCGTAAGTAGACGTGGACGTGCTATATGTACGTAAACAAGCTTAGCCAGCATGGTCTGTTCGGTAAGTCATGACATGGTATACTAGTACTGAAATGTTCGTATCATCAAGGCAAGGGATTCATTTTAGAAGGTAATATTTTCATGTGTTGTTAATTTCGCGAATAGCTCCAGACTCGCGAAATTCGCGAAAATAAAACCCCTGCGAAATATATAGCGTATACAGTATACATTGTATTTACCAAGCCATGTTTTCACCTTGTACAATTGCCACATACAGTGGACTCCCGCTTTAACGAAGTGCTCGGGTTTGGTAGTTTTCTTTCGTTACATCAAAATTTCGTTATAACCGAACAAACAAACAATAAAGAACATAGAGCTCATAATGTTGGAGCCTAAATTTTGACTTCGTTGTAACCGGAATTTTGTTATAGCCGTGTTCGTTATAATGGAGTCCACTGTATCTTCCCTTTTCTGCCAGGTCTCCACGACAAAGAGGAAATGGAACTGCACATGGGCATGTGTGATGTTTGGAAGCGTGCCTCATCCCATGTGCCAGTGTATATTAATCACATTTACTGTGTCCAGAAATTTGTGCATGACTTGCTTGTAACAATGAGAACTCAATGGAACTTTCAATCTCAGCCAAGAGGTTTCTCTGCCGTGGACATGATCACTTCAATATGTCTGCGATAATTTCTATAATATAATTTTGTAATTAATTAATAATACTTATAATTATTGTTTTGTCTGCGATTTCGTGTAAACTTTAAAAAAAAAAAAAGAAGAAGAGAGAGTTAAATTCAATGTTGCAGTAATGGGTGCTGCATTCAAACTGTACTTGTGTCTCTTAATCAACAAATTTTCTGTGACATTCTGTGGCAAGGCCAATAAAAAAGTGATTCATTTCTTTCCAAGACCAGTAATTGATACTCCTGAAAATTTGTATCACTGTGTCATGATGAGTACATTCTACAGTGTATTGGAACAAGGAAGTTATGTACAGTTGTATTATACCATGCAAGCTGTACCAGCTCAAAATTCTGGGAATGAGTGATGGAAATTCGGCCTGGTATGTTCTGGCCATATTTTTACACTTTTTTTTTTTTCTCATAATAAGGCTATGTATGTTTTGCAGTGGCCTACATGTATGCTTCACAATCAGGAACACACACACACACACACACACGAACAACACTACACATAAATACGCTACACATGGTAATACATGTACATGTATATACAATACCTGCCATTTATTGTGTACACTGTACAATTTATGTCATGATTTCACTCTTCTAAAAAATGCTGGGCACATATGAATGTAAAATATTCCAGCCTTCACAAGTACCATAGCTGAATCATGTTTGTAATAGGACCCTTGCAGTAACTGTCCCTCTGACATATTAGAACATTCATGTTACTTGTATAGCCAGTATCCCTCTACTAAATCTTGGATCTTTCATAAAGAGCTACAATGTATTTCCTTCTGGATCAGAAGTACCGGTAGTTGGTGAAAAGGTAGCTCCGTCATATCACACTGATCAAATACAGCACTATTAACTTTAATAGTGTACCAGGAATTAAAAAAAAAAAAAAATGTAATGCAAACTGTGAGTTCCTTCCTGCTTCAAAGGTGCCCTGAGGACCTGTGCCAATGCACTTATGTTTCTTTCATGGTGTCTATTGCAGGACGGAAAGCATTCAAACACTGAAATGAGGTCAATTCCAAGAAGCAGTCAGGGAGATGCTCATGTATGGTATTACATGCATCTCATTAGGTGCAAATACATGTAGCACCCAAATCAAGGTGGTTTACAAATTCTCTTGTCAATGGAGAAGTAGTTCATCTTTAACCCTTCAGAGACTAGGTCCTGAGTATACTCCAGCAGATGTCTATGGGAAATGTATGTTACATGAGAATCGGCTCACCCTCAATGGGTTAAGGGAGTGCCCAAGTAACAGAAACTTGGCAGGTCAAGCTGATTGGGACCATGGAATTTTCTCATTTTATTCAGGGATAATAACAGAAGCATGTAAAAGGAATGGGACCTGCAAAATTACCATGTTATAACAGGAATCTCACCTAGATATACCGGTACGGTACAATGTATTGAAGTCTCACTGTATTTCAAAGCATTTTCTTGCACACTGGTGTTCAAATCATACCATACTGACAGAATCAAAGAGATTATCCTGTTCTTCCATAAACATGATTACCTTCTACAAGCATTTCAAATATTAACCATTTATTAACTAGAGGTTTCTTGCACTCTCAACCTCTTTTCATAGAAAGAAACAGTTAATTTTGCACTATTACTGGAAATTAAAATGGAAAATATGGTGAGACAGGGATGATATCAACTACATGGACAAGCACATTTCCACACACCCCCATCCCATGCATGCACAAGCATACACATAAATATACAACAGTGGCAACAGTGGTTTACAGACCCTAGAGTGGGTACAGTCATGAGCAATGCAAGTGCTAAAGGCTCAATACATGGTTCTACACACATATTCTGGCACAAAGGCACTCTTCCTCACAATGAGATTTGGCCAGTCTACACATAATGCCATTCCATAACATTCTAATAGACTGGTTTGCTAAAACATGCAAATGGTATGTACGCCATCAGAACTAAGGTTGGTCCTTACAACCTGAAACCTTGCACAAGGCTTGTTCTAAAAAACGAAAAGAACAAATATTTGCATTACAGGCTGTGATTACTTCCTCAATCCTATTGGATGGAGTTGTTACATTGGCATAATTGACCTTAACTGACCCACAGCACATCAGTCAATCGCATAAAAGAATTGACAAAGTTTCCTTTTGCGGTTACATCTGAATATTTCTTTGTTACCCCTTGGACTGTATTGCAATAAGATGATTTCCAACTGGCTGATGGAATCACAAGAGAATATAATCTATAGACCACCACACATGAATCTTAGATGTTAATCGGATTAACATTAGATTGGACCTTCCAAAGCTTGCACAAGAAATTTCTAATTCTGTGTCCCCTTCTATTCACCTTGCTGCTTTGTCTCGCTCATTTCACCCTAGGCTTCAAAATAGATAATACTGGTGTGGCGGCAGTGTTTCAACATGGATCCCTGCTAGACTAAGTACCTCTATTCAAACCACTGACATTTCATTTTTAGCACAAACAAGCAAAGTCTGTGCAGACTTGTTCCACATAGCCATGTTAAATGAAACCAATGTAGTACAAATTCTACACTGTTTAATTCCAGTACTTGTAGTTCCCACACCATACTGGAGATTCGCATTGACCGAGTCATATTCCTTACCAGCACATTTACAACATTACTGGGACACACAGTGTAACTGCTAAAGGTATTTGAAATGTGCCTTGTCTTTCATAATTCTTCAGTCTTTTCTGCGTAACTTTTCCTCAAAAATATTTTGAACCTGTAAAGTCAAGGAATACTTTGTGTCAAACAAGTCATGCATTCAGATCTCAAAGATCTTTCAGCTCTTATCAAAATAATCTACATAAGATTACATGTGACTTTACTCTGCATAACTGTAATAGGTAGTATGAACACATCAACTCTTTTAAGGAAATATTTTTGCTGAGAGAGAGAGAGAGTACAATTACAGATATTCCTGCTGTAGCTCTCTGTACACAAGATTGCATTGAACGATATGTATCAATTCTGTATTGGGGTATTTGTTCCAAGTTCACAATACCACTGCCATAAACTGGCTGCAGCTAAGCTGGTAGCTTCACTGCCTGGTAAGCTGAAGGTGTAGTAGGGTTCAAATCACAGGCTGATTCCTTTTTGTCACATGGTCCATCGCTTCATCTATCATGATACTGATTATTAATGCAGTCTCTTTTCTGCAGAGCTAATGGCAAAAACACATCTTCTCACAATTCCAGATCATGCGTTTTGCTGATGGAGAAATGTTATGAATTAATTGCCATAAACTGCAACACTGTCCCCTAAATCTTTGAGGGTTATAGTGCCAATCACACCGATGTGAATTAATTGATCCGAATCTTGAAATTTCATCGTAATCTGTATCTCAGGAATTTTTGCCAGCGTTTTTTCCAGTACAAATCTCACTAAATAACGTAATCAGTCTCACTCTCCAAATCACAAGAAATTTTGTGATTATTGAGGAATTATCACAATTTTTTGAGAAATAGCACAACAGTTTGCACTGGGGTGAGTGTCTGAATTCAAACCACGCACACAAATACAAGGGCAAGGGTCCTCATTTGGGTAGATTTCAGGCATGCCTGGTTTGGTTGACAAAATATCGCAATCAACAATAAGCAACATATTTCTCTCCATCTGAATGGGCGCAAAAGAAAATCATGGTATTTGGATCACACTCAAATTCCTATTACTTTGTCTGTTTACACCCATCTATAATGTATAGCTAGTATCTCACCAACGGAGACGTCTCCGCGACATCTCCAACTTATCAGTCACAGCAGTCGCGGAGACGTCTCCAACATAATAATGTCTTGCGGTCTCACCAAGGAGACGTCTCTGAGACGAGTTATGGCAGGTGCCAAAAAATGTCAAATATGAGGGAGTCATTGCAGGATCACCTGACTTGATCTAGGCAGGATGTCAGCACGCAGATAGGTCACATGGTTTTTAAGTAGGTCAAACAGCGTCAAATAGAGTCTCCACGACGTCTCCGCGACGTCTCCGCGACCTCTCACCAGTTTTTCTGGTCTCCAGCAGGTCTCGGCTACGTCTCTGAGACGTCTCTGAGACATCGCGGAGACGTCTCAGCAGTCGCGGATATGATTAGTCTCCGCGACGTCTCCGCGACTGATGGAGACATCTCGGAGACGTCGCGGAGACTTCGCGAAAAATCGAACATGTTCAAATTTTTTGCGACTAACAGGCGACTAATCGGAGACTCTGTAATTTTCAGAAGACGTCTCGGAGACGTCGCGGAGACGTCTCTGCAACTAGCAAAATCTAGAGTTGCGAACTAGTCTCAAGCCCGGTGTGATACCCCCTTGAGGGCTTGCAGAATTTCATTCATCCTTTGATGCAACACAACAGGGAGAATATGCTTAAGCTGAAAAAAGAAAAGCTTATCAAAGGAAATACCTGATCCCATTTAATACTGAATACAGATTTCCCTCACACCAGGAACCTTTTTGCGCATTCAAAAACATTCAAGTTTTGTGACTACAACCACACTCCCCAACATTCTCCTGTTAATTTTGCTGTGTACATTTATTTGTAGGAGCAAACAATGAATAAGCCAGAAACTGCACACTTGAATATATAAACTCAAACAGCATTTCTTCCACTTCAACTTCTCAAAAACTTTATAGCACTCTGCTGATGTGACACTGGGTTTCACATAGTACCTGTTAATCCCATAAAACTGTTATTCAGTACTCGTTAGTTTTATTTGCTTTGCGTGCCTGTTGCTTGGTTTGTTTTAAATCATCACAGATGTTGACCTGGTAATGGATGCAGGAGTATAAAAGACTACAAAAAACCTAATGATGTCATTGTTAATGATGGCAAACCCTGAATACCGACATTTGATTCCGAAGCACTGGAGACGAAATAGGCAAACACTTAAAGTAGGCACATCCTGAAGCACAAACACACCACCAACTACTGGTACATCACACGCCTGGTGCGTAGTAACCGTGGTTCGTGACGTACTGGTATCATCGGACACTCTGGAGACTGGTCTCTCTCTCTCTCTCTCCCGCCGACTGTCTGCTACCTGTGGTCTGCCCCCACTGCCTCGGCCACCGAATTGAAGCCGTCCCTCCTGCAAGATCATTAAGGAAGTAATTCAATGTACAGTACATTAGGGGATGTGAAACAACACAATCACCCCTTGCAATTCAAGTCATCTGCTAGCATGCACATCACATCTATCAGGGCTCCACACTGACATTTCTCTCTGGTGGCCATTTCAGGCCACTAAAACCTTTGAATTTCACATTTTGGGGGCCAGAAAAAAAATATAGTGGCCTGAAATAAAAGGAAATATAAAATGTCATTTTCAATTTTAGCTGCCTGATTGGGCCACCAAAAGATAACCTTTTCAGAAATTTGGCAGCAAAACATCAATTTTTGGTGGCCCCAGGCCATTGGACCATGGCTTATGTCAAGCCCTGCATATTATGTACCTCACTTGGCAGTCATAGACTTGGCATTCTATTAGTCAGTAAGTAAGTAAGCAAGACCTTGTCTGCATGGCAAGGTTATGATTAAAAAGGCTACATCCACGTTTTGGCAAAATTTTGGAAGCTAATGTGTTGATTCATACATGGAAGAATGATACTAATTACATATCTCAACAAAAGGAAGCATCATAAGATCATGAAATGCAGTATTTCTTTTGTGTACTTTCATAAATACACCATAGTACTGTGTCCATAAAACATTGCCAATGATTATAAGCCACAATTAATGCAGCTTCTATAGCAACAACTCAAGCGTTAATGCCTGTAGGGCTGTTGCTTTGCTCTGACCAGCAAAACTGCAACTATTGGAGGTTGCAACTGGCAACAGCTGTAAGAACCAGACTCTGATACCAATATGAAACGGGACCTCCAAAAAGAGAAAAATAGCAACAACAACAACAACAACAAATCATACAAGAAATGGTCATCACTTACTTCAGTAATTCTTCTAGTTCTCTTTTGATTTTGCCAGGAAGAGGAGGACCCTCATATGCAAATGCAGTGTACAGCTGAACTAGAGAGGCACCTGCTCTGATCTTCTCATAGGCATGTTGCCCATTGCTTATTCCACCCACTCCGATAATCGGCAATTGACCTTCAATGATGTAAATGAGAGTGTAAACCACATTGGTGGAGAGAAATTGAAAGCAATGTCATAAAACACAAAACAGTCTATATACATTTTATCTGGTGTCCTTGTCTATCAGATTTGTTTTAATCAGTTGACTATAGATGCAACTAGTTAAAAGAAAAGAAAGAAAACACAACAATGACAGCTCTAAGTAAGGCTGTACTACCTCTACCATCAACTAACTGATTCAAAAATACTCTCGAAATGTAAAAAGCAGAAGGCTCATCAAATACTTTGTCAAGGCACAATGCTGCATGTCCTCAACACCAATACGGGCAACTAGAAATAAATATATATATTTTTGAAAGTTTTCATTTTCATGTGATTGCCCTGTTTAGTGAAATTCAAATATAACTGATTATCAGTGATAGTGTATGTGTGTGAGCAGACACACACATCAGTCATGATAGTACAATAAAATACAAAAGGCATATTTTGGACTGATCTCATCTGATGGATATTGCAAATCACTGCATCTAAGCTATAATGTTAACGAAGATATTTGTGTGTCTTCAAAACTTTAACACTGTGCTATTGTCCTGAACAGGCTGCCTCACCTTTTGTCAGTTTGTACATGTCTCCGACTGTTGCCGTGGATAGCTCCCTAAGAGGGGCGCCACTCAGCCCCCCTGTCTCACCCTTGTGCACTCCTTGGAGTGTGTCGGGTCTGCTGATGGTAGTGTTTGTCACTATGATGCCTCCAACTCCATTCTAGAAAAGTAAAATTAGAAATTATAATAATATCAATAACAACATCAAAAACAACAATACATACATACGTACGTACATACATACATACATACATACATACATACATACATACATACATACAATTTCTATAGAGTCATTTCCATTTGCTTAAATTCATAAAAAAATTTTAGTGAGTTAAGGCAAAATGAGCTTAATAAATGATCCAGTACTAAATAAAAGATGGTGGAAGACTGACATGGAAAGAAAAAAAAAAGAGATATGATATTTAAAGGGAGAGATATGACCACATGTACACTGTTATATAAATGTAGAAATATATAAACTACAATATCTGAATTGCTTTGAATTGTCAAACAAAATATATATGTAGACAAACCTAAAACATTCACCAAGTTTGAAGAGCTGCAAAAGACCTGTTCAAAATACACAGCATTTGACACTGCGCTCACCAAGATGGCTAATTGTCTCAGAGATGCAGTTGAAGAAAGGACAACTGATAACCAGCTCTCCTCAATAGATGCAGTTCTTGTTGAATGATATCAAGTCACTCATTACTCAAAATCATCCGTCACACCCTCAAATGGTATGGCAATCTCCCCTCCATCCCAATCCCCTTCACCCCCATCACCTTCTTGTCCATGACAACGGCTGCAATGTCCTCCTTATCCTTCTCTGAGAGGTCGGGAGAGATCTTCACCACGACAGGTGGCTTGGGTGAGCAGGGGAGAATGTCTCTGGCAGCCACCACCTGTACAGAACCAATAAGACATTGACACACGATGCTGCTCATCAATTTATGATGGAGAACTGAAATCAATCAATCATCTACACTTAACACGCCAGTCACACTGTGAGATTACACTGCCCAATACCTTCAGTACAAAGCATCAGACACTGTGTAATGCACTCCAGCTGCTCACTCTGTTTGTGTAACCTTAGCCTTCTGGGAACAACAATAGTGTTGCTATTAGAGACATGCAGATTTCTCCTGGAGCATAGGTACAAACAGATTCTGAGAACCATCAAAGTTTTCTCTGATTCTTTTACTGTACGGTAGGCTACATCATTATTATACATAATAGATACACAAGCATGATCAAGTTATTACTAGATAACAATTTGGAAAGTAGACAAAGATCTTGGGCTCTGAAGCTGAAAAAAAATCAAAACAAACAGACTTAGCTGAGATTAATGAGATTTCAACCCCATCATATGGTTTTAACTTTATGATACCAACTGTTCATGTTTTTGACAAACGTCTTAAAAAAAATTGGAATGTAAACTTAAAGTTTTGTTGTGGACCAATCACAATTTCTATAAAGAAAAATGGCAAAGCATTTAAGTGGATATTTGATTAATCTCACCTCATCAAAAATGATGCATCCTTGTCAACAAGATGCTCCTGGATCTTGCGGATTGACAAGGTGTATTTTTTTCAAAACTTATGTCAGCTACCACGCAACATAAAGTTCTGAGACTGGTCCAAAACTAGGTAAAAATTCCAACAGTACTAAGAGGAATGACTATCTCAGTAGCGGATCCAGGCAGGGGTGCATTGGGTCCCCGACCGACCTCTTTATTTTTTTAAAACAAAAGAAATAAAAAGGAAAAAAATGGAGGTGCCCTCTCCCTTTACAGAATTCCTGGATACGCCCCTGTATCTGTCATCCGTACCTGCTTTACGAGTTGCTCTAGCTGCTGTCTTCCCTGCATGGACCTCAGGCCAGGGGTGTTGGGACTGGACACGTTGATGACCAGGAAGTCTCCAAAGCAACCCAGTTTCCTGACCCCTTTCACGTAGTCCTCGACCGCATCCAGCGAGGTCTTGTTCTTCCCGAGATTAACTCCCACGATGCCCTTTTCAGCTGGATACATTTGGATTTAAGATGCATGAAGAAAGATTAACCCATTGAGGATGAGTCCCGAGTATACTCGGGCAAGCGTCTATGTGAAATGCGTGTTGTAGCAAAATCAAATCGTCCTCAACGGGTTAACATGAACATTATGGTTAACTCTAAGGACTCCCTTTTCCCCAGGATAGAGATTTATGTTAACCCATTGAGGACAGGCTGATTTTGCTACAATACGCATTTCCCATAGACACTTGACATATAAACATACTGTATACGCTATAATTTTCGCGTACATAAATTTTCGCGAATTGCCGCTGTCACACATTTTTGCGAGTGGTTAAATTCGCCATTGGGGGACCAGAGAAAATATGAAGTGGCAAAGAAAGTGTGAAGTTTCAACTTACTAGCAAATAAGAATGATACTAGTTATACACTGCATGAAAAAAACTGACCAAACTCTGCGAACTAGTAAGTTAGAATTCAACATTTTTGAAGTGGTTAAGTCCATCACGCTAAATTTCTGATGAGTGGTCCCCTTGCGATAATGGATTGGCTCTCTACAGTATTCGTAAGTAGACGTGGACGTGCGTGACGGAAAACAAGGTTAGCCAGTATGGTCTGTTCGGTAAGCCGTGACATGGCATAGGCCTACTAGCACTGAAATATTCGTGTCATCAAGGCAAGGGATTCATTTTGGAAGGTAATATTTTCGCGTGTTGTTAATAGCTCCCGACTCGCGAAATTCGCGAAAATGAAACCCCCGCGAAATATATAGCGTATACAGTAGATATAGGTGAACTCCAACAATGCCCTCTCCCTCTGGATTGTTATATAAAATATGCATAACAAAAGATTAATGCACATGGATTTCTGAAGTACTGCTGTAATGCAAAATGGACACACTATCGATTTGAATCATCCACATGAAAATTGTCCTCAGTCATATTCTTCATGCCTATCTGATTTCTTTGTTTTGTTTTGTTTTGTTTTTTTTAAACAGTCACATATGTAAATGACACACCTTTCATAGTAAAGGGTTTCCCACTTACAGTTTTGAAGCTCCTTCAATTTACCACACTGACTGTACTTTTGTCTACCTAACCATCTACATCAGAAATCAATCAGTGTACTCTTACTTGAACTGGTACAAACATTTACAACAAAAGTACTGACATAGAGATACATAGATCAGCTGTGTGAGAGAAGGAGAGAGAAAAAGAGGGAAAGAAAGTGAAAGAAGAAAGGAAAGTTCAACATGATTACAACATTACTGAGCGCTACAGAAATTCCCCGAAGGTTAGCAATCCTTAACCACAGGGCCAATTATACTTGAGCACATGACTTTACCCTGGGACATATTAAAACTAATGCAAGGATACGAGTGACATAACAATGCCCTGTTACAGGAAATTGTTATCAATCTCTCTGGCTTCACACTATCAACAAACTCTAACAATGGAACTTGCAAAGGTCACGAGGAACTATCTCCATAATTCCACCTTGCAGCTGAACAAAGTCCACAATGAATTTTACTGATGGTAAGTGTCTGCACAGAAACTTGCCATCTCACACTGAATGACTAACTCTACCTGGTATGTTTCTATCTATACACACAAAAATGACACACAAAAACAAAAACAAAATTAAGATTTAAAAGCATTAGTGCTGCATAATGATAGACTGAAATCTATTTATATTTTGCTAATAATCAGGAAATTACCTTGGGTTTTATCAGAGACTTGTTTTAGTCTTCTCAAGAGCCTTTCATGCACCACATCGTGTCCAACACTATTAAAACCATACCTGTAATTAAAGAAACACACATTCTCAAAGTTAAAGGTAAAACACCAATAATAAGACAAGTGATCGCAACAAATAATACACGTCTCATGCAAATACAAATCACTGCCAATATTTCCTCTCACTATTTGTAGATGGGCATCTGTGAATTTCCCCTACTGAGGTACTGAGGTAGCATTTAAATGTTTTGTTATGATGCAATATTTAGAATTAACTAGAAATGTCGCTACAGCGACTGGTTATACCCCCGTCAAACAACATTTCATAAGCTTTGGTCAAAACAACATTTGATAAGCTTTGGTCAAAAAACTGAGGAAGTAGTTAAATCCGCAAGATCTTTCCTTGATCTTCTGCCATTAATATGCCGTTACCATGGCAACGTACTTTCGGGTACTGTCGAAAAATGCGTCTTGCACATCTACAACCAAAGGCACACGTCTGTACCAAGTTTCATGGAAATTGGGCAAAAACTGAGGAAGTAGTTTGCAACACAAAATTTTCCATCATTTTGGCTCATAATATGTGAGCTGTTACCATGGCAACATACTTTTTGTCACTGTCAAGAAATGTGTCATGCTGACCTATATCCTAAGACAAACATTCAATATGAATTCCATGAGAATTGGAAGAACACTGATGAAGCAGTTTTGCCATGAAGCATTTTGCCCTATATTTTACCAATAACATGCCGTTACCATGGCAACGCACTTTTTGCCACTGCGGAAATATGTGTCTTGCACATTAACATATTCAGATGAACATCTGTACCTAATTTCATAAAAATTGATCAAAAACTGTGGGAGGAGTTCGCGACGCAAGATTTGTACCCATTTTTGCCCATAATATGCCGTTACCATGGCAACGTACTTTTGGGTACTGTCAAAAAATACGTCTTGCACATCTACAACCCAAGGCACACATCTGTGCCAAGTTTTATGGGAATCGGTCGAAAACTGAGGAAGTAGTTCGCGACGCAAGATTTGTACCCATTTTTGCCCATAATATGCCGTTACCATGGCAACGTACTTTTGGGTACTGTCAAAAAATACGTCTTGCACATCAATAACCTGTTCATCCCGCAATTCTCCGAGAACCTCCAATGCCCCCCAAAAAGATTTTTTTTTTTTGCAGGTTGACATGGAACACACAGCTTGGTAATCCACCTGTGCGAAAGCAGTCAAGCGGTCCATGTATCCTGTTTTCCATAGTCAACTACGTGTGCCATCAAACAATGCAAAATATCTATCGGGCGCGAGGTATCGGGCACTGATGGGCTCACACACTCCTTTGTTCTACACGAAAGAGGCACCTGAATGGGGTCAGAGAAAGCGAAAATCTACTGAGCTCAGCCTTGATTGCTATGTACATCTTCAAACAAGTGTCATACCAAAATAGGCGCACACTTCATTGGAAAAAAAAGGCAAATAATACTACGATACATGCGGTTTTCATACAGAAAGAAACTGATAATGATAAAAGAATCTCTAATATATCTAAGCTATCTTTATGGGCAGTATAACACAAATAAACACGAATTTAGGCCACAAAGGCAGGGACTCTTGTCTACATTTTGGAACCTGGTATAATAGGTTCAGCTATATCAGTTGACACCACGGGAACCTGTTTTATAAAGAGTTAAAGGGGAAGGCTAGTAACTGATCAGTGGGAATCAGTGGAAATGCTGGGAGATGATTGTTCTAATCCTTATGGGATTCATTCAAGAGTTCATTGTATATCTATTGTTGTGTGAAAATGATTTGCTTCAGAACGGTCTCATATTCAAGTAATGTGCAGATTAATGCTCCGTCACTGACCAGGGACGCTAACCTGGAAGCATTAAACTGCACATTACTTGAATATGAGACCATTCTGAAGCAAATCATTTTCACACAACAACAGATATACAATGAACTCTTGAATTAATCCCATAAGGATTGGAACAATCATCTCCCAGCATTTCCACTGATTCCCACTAATCAGTTACTAGCCTTCCCCTTTAAAATTGATTATATAGTTGATTTCAACTGTAAGTCTATGGCAGCCTGTGTCGTAAGGAAATTTAAAATCGATTTTATCTTTTGATAAAACAGGGCCCAGGTTGCCATAAGGAACAAGTAAAAAGGAATATATCGCAAGTGAAAGCAAAAGTGTCAAGTTTTGGGGAATTACTGCAATAACATCTCTAATGTTTTTAATGTGTGTGTGACAAGAACTACACTCACATAAAATTCACTCGCAGCATCGCTGACAATACCAAACAACAACAAAAAAAAAAAACAAACACCGAAAAACAAACAAGGAAGCTCATGCTGCTCATGCTTCCTTTATGGCAAAATACTTCCCCTATGATGAAATACTTGTAGCTTCACTTTCATGCCGTAAGCCCAATTGCTTTCTTTTTCCATCTTCATAAAATCTGTGTACTCAGACAGATTCTAGGCCTACAGTTGTTTGACAATGCAAAGAAGAGCTCAAATGACATTTTCGCTCAAATAACATTTTCACCCAAAGCATGAACTTAACTATATAACATTAACCCTTTCAGGACGGGCTGATTTTGCTGCAACACGCATTTCCCATAGGCACTTGCTTGAGTATACTCGCGACTCGTCCTCAACGGGTAAAGGACAATTCACATAGAAGAAATTATTGTTTTTCTTAAAAAGCAAATCTGAAACCACACCTCCAACAAAATATGTAAACTTCCTAAAAACTCCAGAGAACCCCCCTAACACCAACAAATAAGGCAAAAAAATGGGTCCTACTGAACTCAGCAAAAATAAAGCTGATCAAGGTAAAAACAGCCATCAGATGCACAAGTGAGCAATGTCCAGTTCCTCTTTATAAGGTTGCATCGCATATGTAGCTGGGCTGGCCACGAAATCTGACACATACCACTGAGAACTAGATGGAGTACTTGTAGGTTTAGAGCAAATGAAAGGGGAAATATGCAAACAATAAAACAAGATAAGCAGCAGATAGAAGGCAAAGGCAAACTAGCTGCAATGAAAATTACTGTAACTGTCAATGATCACATACAAAAAGATGTTGATGATTACTAAATTAAATTGAATTGAATCGGATTGTGTTTTCGTTTTACTTAGCCCTAAACGGAGCAATGAATGCTTTAATGCAAACGACAGGAGGACTAGCAGCTTCCCGTCCTTTCTGAAGTACAATGTGTACCAGTACTATGTCTAAGCAACGAGGATTAAGCCCAGGGGCACAAAATGCTGCAGCCAAGTCAATTGAATGAGGCGCCTCATAATTGATGGTCTGTGTTTCTATCCACACAGCCACAACAGCTCCTCTACATGAATCACCACTAATGATTCTTGCTTGTATATTTTTTCCTACTTAAAAAGCAAACAGACAAACAAACTCAAACAGCAACAACAACAATACCACTTCAGCTTAGGGGCACCTGTTTATAACTGCCTTGTCCTCTGGAAGCCTAAAGACCCTCGGTTTGGGGTTTCCTGGCTGGGGTTCAGGGGTGACACTGCCCACCTCAACAAAGCCAAATCCCATTTTCAGCAGGCCATCCATGGCTTCCGCATGCTTGTCGAACCCTCCAGCCATGCCGACTGGGTTTGAGAATGGCAGACCCATCACCTCACTTGCCTGGGTATCAACCAAGGAACAAACAAACCACAACATGTCTGTATGGGACTGCAGTGCATCATTTATGTAATCACCACTGTATAAGACCATAAAATAAGTTTTAAATTCAGATCATTACCAGGTGTTGTGGTCAAGATAGTTGGGAGAACTTTAAACTTAGACTTTTCTGACCAAACTATTTGGCATTTCAGCAATTCCTGTGATATGGAAACCTATACTTTTCTTTCCAACTGCCCCATGTCCATGAAAACTGTTACTGGAGCAAAACTTTACATCAAAATCAATGTCTTGAGGTTACCACACTGCAAAACACAGAACTTTTATTCATCTTTGTTTTTAGGTGTTGCCTGGAACTCAAAATTACCCCATGCAGCTTAAAAATGTTTATCCTTGCATCCTACAGTCATATGTAAGAACCATCCCAGATATTTCAAACAATCTGTTGCAGACATTATAGCACCATATATTGGGGGAGTGGGGAATTCACAAACATGATGGGGCCTACATAAAGCCACTATGCTACTCTCATTAACACTGCTTGTGCTGTCATAGGCGAGTGTGAATTTCTCCAGTAAATTTCACTGAAATTAGCAAGGAGGAAATAATTTCATTAATTGTACCGTACAAAAAAAAAATTCTTCTTAAATTCTATGGTATATTGATATTGTATATCCTGTCTGTGTATATCCTGTCTGTGACCTACCAGTCGAGGGGGGTCTTTGTATTTGCTCCGTGGCACCAACCCCCAGGCTGCTGTCTTTACTGCCAAGATGTGAGATGTCTCGCCGTCTATCAGTCTGAAGGAAGGCATCACAAAATCACGATAGAATTTCTCATTGCCGTTGGCAACGGCGATGCCCACAAAGAGCACGGACCCTCCTCCCAGGACGGTAGCTGCTGTCTGAAGTTTCTTCTGTGATCACCAAACATTGTAAGATTTGTAAGATTTTATTAAACTCTGCTGACCCCTGATCGGAAGTATGAGAGTTTTTACAAGAATATGTTTTAATGAATACAATTGTTTGCATTGTGAATTGATTAATTAAAAAAAATACAAACACTAAAACTAAACATATATGTTGTTTTCAGCACAATCACATTGTAAAATGCACTGGTTGTTAGGTAAATAAATACCATGGTATAGTCAAACCCATCTATTTTATAGTGACCACCTGCAGTATTCTCTTTAATGTGGACCACTCAACGCAATTCCCCACACAAGAAAAGCCATGGTAATGACCTCGTCTATACATAGTGGCCACCTGTCTACATCAGCCACTTGTTTGGCTCCCTTATGAGGTGGCCACTGTATGTGGACAGGTGCAAGTTTGACTGTACATTAATTGCTCCTATCAAATTGCCAATTTTCTTTTCCATTCATCAAACACAGGGCTGCCAACATCCACACTCCAAAATCAGGAAGATCCCAAGACTGCTAGAGGCTTTCATGCAGATATTTACACAAAAGGCATTGTAACAGGCATTAGTATCAATTCTGGATTGGAGTCAGCATTTCAATTAGACAGAAAGATCCGTCTGTCCGGGGGAGTCTTTTATTTTTTTGACGTTATCGCTCTCCTCCGCATGAAGCCAGACACAGTCTCCGTGGAACATTTCCCCGACGACCAGATACAGACCGATCTTTCAGTCAACATTTCAATAAGATTCTTCTTTTACCTGAAAGGTAGTAGTTATGAAGAAATGGTTATCCTTTTTTTTTATATGAAGAATATCCTCTATTAAGGATCAGGGAGATCCGAAGACTTGCTCATAAAAATAACCGTGGTAATCTATGGTAATTAGATATTGTCAGATCCAGGCTAGTAGTAGAATAGACCTAGACTAGATGTCTAGTGAAAGCTCTGTATTTAAAAGACTGTAACGTAATCAAGGAAAAATCCTCCTTGTTGGAGTCACACTGACATTGTTAAGCTATATTCTGACACTGTCTATCTATAACAAATTAAGTTACTCTTGTCTGACTTGTCGTGGTGTAGAAATCATGGTGCCTCATAACTGCGACCAGCCCCAACACGCAGTGTTGGGGCTGGTCGCACAGTGTGTAACTGTGTATACGGAGCGTCCCGGGGTTACCACAGTGTGTAACTGTGTATACGGAGCGTCCCGGGGTTAGGTGCCTCAATAAAAACATGGTGCCTTAATAAAAACAAAGCCACCTTTTACAGATAAAGAGTTGTTTCTACTTCTTCTACTTCTACTTCTATGGTGCTTCTCATCAAAGCCTGTTCAGCAACTGGATGAGGGTTTGTGGTGTGGTGCTTCAGACAGTGGATGCCATTTCTGCTTTGTGCTATTGTGCTCACTGTGCAAGTAAAAATAAATCTCTGCTATACTTAGTTATGAACAACAAACACACACACACCCACATTAAACTAAAGTCATTTAGCTCTAACATTGTCATTAGGCCTCTACTAATGTTAGATGACTTTTCCTTTCTTTGAATTGGAATAGAGGTCTAGTCATATCCACAGACCGCACATATTACATAAACTTAATTTAATTTACGCATTCGATGCGTGTCACACGTCAGATTCTACTCACTTTCAGTGACATTGTTGTTCTACAGCTGAGCCCCACATCAACTTGCTTGTTAAGATCTAGAACTGGTACTGGTGTATATATAGGAGCCTTCTTATTACATGTTATTGGTCGAAAACAGGTTAATGTGGATACAAATCATACAAAAACGCCTCCGTTCCGTAGCGTATGGGATCTTCGTGATAACAGCACGCAGACCTGCCGCACAAGGTAGTGGGTCAGGCGTAAGCTGTGGTAGGATCTAGGAGGAAACACGCGCGCCGATGATAGACTCTGTCTTAGTTGTTCTCTACAATGTTTCATTTTCGTGAATGTTGTTCCTTAATAAATTCTAAGTGTCTCTTTGGGTCAATGGTATCATCGAGTCAGTCTAGATACGAATAACTATTTTTAAAGATAAGAATTATTAGCAAGATAATCGAAAAGGAATAAGAGTGTACCCTATTAAACAGCTGTCACATTTTGTTTAAAAAAAAGCTTCTACGTCTGAATTAAGCCTAATTTAATTTGGTCACCTGATGATATATAATACGTCACATGACAATATTATTCAATTCTAGAACAGTTGTATCATTCTCATAACCAAAGAGCGCACGCAATGTGAATCATGTTGCTAGCGGCTGAGCTACAAAAGCCAGTGTTGCTGAGGAAAGGCTAGAGACAGTACCTCCCGCTTGATTTCTCCGTGCAGCGGCCCATCGAGTCAGCAAGGTTATCATTCTATCCAAACGTCTGCTTAGGTTTTTGCGGGTTTCCCCTGCCATCGACCATTCGTGTAGCCAAAGATAAATCTTGTGAATATTCTAGTTCTCAAAATGGGAATCGAGAGGGCCATTCGGGTGTCTCTGCTGTCGGTCGTAGCTTTGAGTGCTTGTTTTGCCCTTGCCCACGCGCTGCCAGCAGCGAGTAAGAACGCCGTATACTACGGCAAGGAAAATGCTCTCAACTACCTAGTGCTGGCCGACTGGGGCGGCCAGCCCGGCGCTCCGTACTACACCGAGTGTGAATACAATGTTGCAAAGCAGATGGGTGTGATTGCGACGAATTACGACTCTAAGTTTGTCTTGGCACTGGGAGACAACTTTTACTACGACGGCGTAAAGAGTGTAGACGATCCCCGCTTCAACGAGACTTTCGAGAACGTGTTCACCGCCGATTCCCTACAGGTGCCCTGGTACGTTGTTGCTGGGAACCACGATTACCACGGCAGTGTTCAGGCACAGATCGAGTACTCCAATGTCTCAGAGAGGTGGCAGTTTCCCGACTTCTATTTCGCTGAGCGCTTCCAGATACCCAACACAACTGACACGGTGGCCTTTATTTTGATTGACACTATCATGCTGTGTGGAGGAATGGATCTCGATGATGCGGACATCCACAAGCAACCATCGCAAGCCAGTGAAAAGAAGTTGATGGAGGCCCAGTTGCTGTGGATTGAGGATCAACTGAAGAGCACCAGAAACGACACGTATGTGATCGTCGGGGGACACTATCCCGTGTGGTCGATCGCCGAGCACGGCCCGACCAAGTGCCTGGTAGACCTGCTTCGTCCCTTGCTCATTAAGTACGACGTCAATGCCTACTTTTGCGGTCACGATCATAATCTCCAGCACATCCGAGAAGATAATTCCAGCGTTGAATACTTCGTCATCGGCGCAGCGCACATCGTTGACCCCTCCGTCGCCCACCAGGCGGACGTACCGGCCAGCTGGTTGAAGTTCCATTACGCCGACCTAACGAGCCTTGGGGGCTTCGCGTACGTGGAGGCCACATCGTCTGGCATGGATTTGACATTTGCCGACGGCGTGGCGGGAAAGAGTCTCTACCATGCCACTATCATGCCAAGAAAAAAGTGATATGATTTGTTTCTAGCGTGCACTTGTTCCCCTAGCAGCCGTATTATCTTCGCCTCAAAGCTAAACTGAAATGATTGTTGCTTTTTGCGTGTTGTCGTTTGTCGTTTCGTCTTTCTTTTTGTCTATCAATCTTCATGAATATGACACGAACCTCTGTGAATCAAAGAACAGATGTTAAATGCAAAATGAATGCATGCAGAAATTGAACAATTATAGAATATGTGCAATTGGCCCACCATGGACCTATTCTCTCAACTGAGACAGAAATTGGTTACTCCCAAAACGGATATACGTTTGTTTGTTTGTTTGCTTTTTCTGTTGAGATGATGGGTTGTGATGAAACGGGAGTAAATATTGATTGTACATGACAACATTCCTGATGTGTGATAGACAACCCGATGATATATCGTCCTTCATTCAAATTTATGAGTAAAATTACTCAGGGGAGGAAAGATTTGACTTTCTTGTAAATGATGATATATACGCTGAACTTCTTGCGACTGTATTGTCGCATGCAGCTGCACTGTAATGATGTTCATTGTCCATGTTGTTTTGTTTGATATTGGACACCTTTCATTTTGTTTTTATTTGTGCACGTTACAAAATGAGTAACTTTTTGTTTATGTGTTGCATTGATCTGCTGTGCAGGTCAGATATACTGGTTGGTAATAAGATATTTACCTCTCTCCTATCAATACATGTATAATGTTTAATATGTTCTCCCCGTACATAGGCCACGTTTGATGCACTCAACACTAGCAAATTTGAAATTATTTTTGCATTCATTATGCATCAGTCGAATTTGTAAGGTTCAAGATAGTTCTCACACTCACTGATGCATTATTTTACAAAAATTAACCTTTGATCATGCAAAATACAACTTATGTTATACTATGATGATCTATTCACTGTTGAGACCATGCTTACATGGTACATAGGATTGATGCTCTATTGGAAATCCATAGGTTCATCAAATTTCGCCCACAGCGTGAACATCCATTGACAAGATTGCCTATACCCAGTGCACCATGTCCCCTTGATCCGGGTGTCAAATTTTCAGGGACTTATACATGGAGGAGCATTGCTTACTTATCAAGTACTACGAGTACAACCTTAGATCAGTTATATCATGAACATATGCACAGAGCCTATACTATTATGATTAAGATTCTATCCAAAGAGTCATAGTGATGCTAATGATGAAGACGATAAGGCCATACAAATGTAAGTAGGCCTACTATATAAATGTACAAATACCACATGCTTATAGTTACCGTAGATTTTTTTTAATGATTATGTTAATTGTTATTGTTGCCCTAGAGATTGACAAATGTTGTAGTGTCTTACTATTTGTTCCTCATCAGCCCTCTTGGACGTTAGGAAAAATAAGTCAGTTGGCAGTTGCTCTCAATGCCCTTTTTCAGTGCCTGATTCAGTGACGGAATATTCCAGAAGACAAACAAGTGTTCAGTTCAGTACTTTTAATATGTTCATTGTACTGTTGCAATCAAAGCCATATTTATGTGATACTTGTATTTATTCTTTATAAAAACCAGGCAAATCAAACTGACGTACGTCAAGACAAATTTGAAAAATGAAAAGTTAGCTTACGACAATGTTGTTTACGGGCGTAGGACCTAATATGTTGTATAATTCAATATAAGAGGAGGTGATGTTCAGATGAATGATTGGACAAAACCATTGATACTGTTAGCCTTTTTTATTTGAATATGTTGGACAGGGATGAAAATGACTTTTTAAGGATCAAACATAAAGAGACAATGATAGCCAAGGCTCGACAATAGCAGTAACAAGATGGCCCGGGGCCACCAAAGATAGATGTCGGGTCTCCACTTTTTAAGAAAAGTTATAATGTTTGGTTGCCCGTTCGGGCCACCAAAAAAAAAAAAAAAAAAAAAAAAAAAAGTTACTGTCGAGCCTTGCATTTATCTTCATTAGGGAAAAAAAAGTAACAAATGAATGAATGGAAGATGTCAACGTTAGTTCATTAAGGAATTAATCACTTGAATAATGACTTAGTCGAAAGTTAAATGTCTTCCATATTCAAAACAATGCATAGTTTATCCGATTAGTCAGATAACCACCAACAGCCCATGAACGTTTCACGAGACGAGTAGAAATATGTATTTGTACAGCAACAATGGTATTGAGTAAGCATGCAGAGTAAGCATGTGACCATAAAAACGTGCCTTATCGCGTAAGCTTGTAGAACAGAAGGAGATATGAGATCGAAAGCCAAATGTCGTGTGCGAGATGAGCTTTTGTTTACTAACTCGCTGTATAGGAGTTTACCGGTAGTTTTGATGAATTCAAGGGGAAGTGCACATTAATATTTACACGCAATGGCAGAAAGCAAAATACAATCGACCGGCGTAATTTCTGTCGGGATAGCGATTTATAAAAACGACATTTTTAATAGTTTGTAACGACTCAGCTATTGATCTATGTCCAACGATTTGGATAAGAGAACAAAAACTATGCCAAGCAGCTCAGGTCATAATGTGTCAATACAACTGTTAGCACTTCGGCGTCTAAGGCTTTCATCGTGGAAGTAGAAGAAAATACAACACTGAGACAATAAAGCTCTCACGTAATAAAAAAAATGACAAAAATAAAATGATAAAAGAGGGCAATCATCAATATCGTCATGTGAGTGTCATGATATATTTTGATGTGTCATAAAGAGTTTCGTGTTAGACAGGTGTTCTGAGATTGCTGCTTTGTACATGTTACTGCAATGACATTACATTGTATTCCGGAACAGACTGTAATCAATAAAAATATCAACACGTTTTACGAAGCAGTGTTCGTTGCGTATCTACTTCCTGTTTCCAACACACGATCCATTTGTACGCCTTTATTGTAGTAGGCAGCTGCAGTTCATTTTCTATTTCTATTCCAAAGAGATGAAATAAAAATCACATGCGTGAACAAACGGAAAAAAAAAATTCCAACAAACTCGAGTTAAAGATGAGTTTTTAGATGACTACACCCGTTTGAACGAAGTGCATCGTGCATTTGCATGTTGTCTGTGTGGCTGCGATCAGTGCTGCATTAATGTGAAATATATAATTATGGAAAGTATTGATCGTAAATTGGTGTAGTTTCCGCAGTGCTTTGAAATTGGTTGCAATGGCAATATTGATTGTGTCGCATGTATATCTAATCATCAGTGTATAATCATACAGTGATGGTGATACACCCCTCCCAGATATGTGTATATACAGTGTATCATGGTCAGTGATATTTGATAAGTAAAATGTTAATCTATGTGTTCATGGCGATAAAAAGGAGATAACTCAATATAGCAGAAAATAGGCCTAGCACCTTTCCCTTCGGTCCCTATATAGTTGCAATTTTGATCGTGCAAGAACATTGTGTCAAGAAGTTTATCAAAGTTTAGATTAGTGAATCATTGTCTTTGGCTTTATATCTTAAAGGCTCTAAATGGAAATGGCGGCGATATATTGATTGACGCATTAAGAAATGTAACTATGATGATGATAATAATGATAACAAAAAAAGAATGATAGTGATGATAATAGCAATAATTTGATAGTTACTATTCTCATTATCGATAACCATAGTGATGATAATGAGAATGATAATAAATAGCTATGTGAAAATGTAATCTATTGTGATAGATAAACATTTCAATTAGTGCTTGTATAAGGGAATATAAAGTAATGATTGAAATGTTTGTCTACACACCAGCATGGCCACAGGTAAGATCATCTTCACGCAACATACTTGTGTATGTAGCGAATAACTAATTGGTTTTGCTTGGTTCAGTTCAGTTCAGAGCAACCACTTTCTTGTATTCAAAAATATTTTCGGTAATTCTTATTTTATCCTATAAAAACATCCCAGCGAATGTTATAAAGGGACTGTACAGTACTGCTTGAGGTGAGGATTCAGCTTGTAACGTTTTGCGAGATATTTAGAAACCACTCTATGAAATGTTAAAGAGCATACACTTCGAAGGGGAATCAAACGTTTATTTGATGAAAATCGGTTTTGAAATGACTGAGATATCTACAAACAAGGAAAAACAAAGAGATCTTAATAATAGTCGTGGCCTGTCAATTTTATTAGGATCGCTGCTTTTTTTTTTTTTTTTGGATATCTCAGCCATTTCAAGGCCAATTTTCATAAAATAAACGTTGAATCCTTCTTGAAATTACATGCTCTTTTGTATTTCATTTGAGGTTTTTCATTATCTCACCAATATATATATATATATATATATATATATATATATATATATATATATATACATATATATAAACCTGAATCCTCACCTCAGCCAGTACTGTTAGGTCCCTTTAAGTATAGAAATATGAATTAGACCTAGATATTTGAAGTTCATTTGGTGCAATCAACGTCAAAGTTGAATTATTTTTCTTTCTTACAAATTTCCGAAACCAGCGAGTATTTGGCTCGCCATAGAACCAGTAGCGTTCACAATGTGTGGAATGTGGGGCGGACGGTGTGATTGATTGTCATTGTCCGTTATCATTGTGAATAATGTGAATGTCATTGTGAATATCATTGTGAATGCTACTGGTTCTATGGCAATCCAAATTCTCGCTGGTTTCGGTATCTCTGAGAGTGCAAAATGATTACATTTGGTAAATTGCAAGGGTTGACAAAAATGGTCCTAAAATCATAACACATTAACCAAAATTAAAGAACTTGGTGTCATTCTATTGGAAAAAGAATGACCTTTCCAACAGTATGCAAAATAATGACATATTTGCAACAATATTGCTGAAATTAAAGATCTTAGGTGTTCCGTTCTTTCTGGGCCACCCTGTATGATAGTGTTATGATCTATGTCTCAGCTATCGATTAAATGTCCAACGTTTTGGATAAGAGAACAAAACTACGCAAGCTCATAAATGGCAATATTAGCACTTCGACGTTTAAAGCCGTCATCATGAAGTGGGAGACGATACGACACAGAAATATTGAAGCACTCGTGTAAATAAAAAATGACAAAATGATAAACGAGGGCAACCATATACATCATCAATATCGTCACTTCTATAGAGTTAGCTAGTTATCAGGGCGAATATGAATTCGACCTAAGTATTTGAAATTCATTTGGTGCAATCAAGGTCAGAGTTATGTCGCAAAATTACTTTTCTTTCTTACAAATTTCCGGAAGGCCTAATCAGACAATACCTTATCTAGCGGTGACTCCTGTACTTTCCCGCTCCGAACGCTCATTAACGCGTGGCTGAATAGCGACACTTCTGTGGATAAAAATGTAATCCGCTGTCATATAGTGTTATGCTCTATGTCTCAGCTATCGATTAAAATAAATGTCCACCGTTTGGATAACAGAACAAAAACTCGAAGCTGCTCATAAAATGTCAATATTAGCACTTCGGCGTCTAAAGCTTCTCATTTCATCATGAAGTGGACACAGAAACAATAAAGCTCTCGTATATATAGGTATATTATAAACTGACAAAATTATAAACGAGGTCAATCATAATATACATCATCAATATCGTCACTATAAAGAGTGTCATGATATATTTTCCTGCGTCATAAAGAGTTCCGTGTTAGACTTTTAGGTGCTCTGTTGCTGCTTTAAACTGCAATGCTGTTATTCCGGAACAGACTGTAATCAATAGATATCAGCATGTTTTACCATTAAAGCAGTGTTCGTAGCGTATCAATTATTCATGTTTCCAACACATGCACGATCCATCACAGGTGTGCGCCTGTATATTGTTATACAGCTGCATTTCATCATCTATTTCCATTTTAAAAAGAATGTCACATTGAAAAAGAAAATTGAGTTAACGATAAATTATTCTTACATGACCACATGAGCATTCCTCATTTACCCGTTTTAACGAAATGCGTCGTGCTAGCGTGTTGTCTGTATGGCTGCTATCAGTGTATGAACATGTATTAGTTAATGTCAAGTGTATCGAAAGTATTGATCGTAAATTGGTATGGTATGTGCAGTGCTTTAAAGTCACTTGCAGTAGTAATATTGACTGTCACACGTGTATCTAAACATCACTGTATAATCATGCAGTGATAGCAATGCCCCACCCAGATACATTAATGTCAATATTAAGGTCAGTGATATTTGATACATAAGTATCATTATCATTATGCATTCCTATATACGTCAATGCCGTGAATTTGTTTCATAAAATACAAGTTTTGCTTCTAAAGTAACCGTGTATATTCGCGTCAGAAACATGCTCATGTTCGATTATCTTTACACGTAGGCCTATACGTCCCATTGTAGTGTTTTTCCACATATCGTGATTGTTCCAGGCCGATTATTTACGCTCTTTGATGTCATACTCTACACTGAAAAATACACATTAAAAAATAATTTGATGTTCTGATACTGCATGGGGTCATTAAAAAAGTGTCAGAAAAATGTGTGAAAAAAATAGTGATGGGTATACAGGATGTATATAGAATATTAGGTGTGATAACATAATACAGCCGTAGTGAATAGTTTTAATAGGTATGGTCTCCTGCTCTGTGATCGAGTTGTCACACCATAATAAATGTAAAATGTTAATCTATTAGTGTGTTCAAAGGCGATAGAAAGGAAATAGCTCAATATAGCAGAAAATAGGCCTAGCACCTTTCGCTTCGGTCCCTATATAGTTGTAATCTTGATCGTGTAAGAACATTGTGTCAAGAAGTTTATCAAATTTTAAACTAGTGTCGCGTTGTCTTTCCTTTAGATTTTAAAGGCACTGAATGGAAATTTTATTTATAGTTGACGCATTAAGAGATTTAACAATGATGATGATGATAGTAATAATGATAATAAATAAAAGGAATGATGATGGTGATGATAATACCAATAATTTGATAGTGTTGTCATTATCAATACCATAGTGATGATAATAATAATGATAAGAAATAACAATGCGAAAATGTTACTAATCTCTTGTCATAGATAAACATTTCAGTCGTTCCTTGTATAGGGAATTTAAAGCAATGATTGAAATGTTTGTCTATTACAATATAGATTAGTAACATTTTCATATTATCATAAGCATTATCAATATTATTATCTTTATCAATGTTATCATGATATTGATAATAATGATAATAGCAATAACTATCAAATTATTGCTATTACTATCGTTATTATTCTATAGTGATCCCCAGAGTCATAATTTTTTATCATCATTATCTTCATCATTGTGAAATCTCTTAATGCGTCAAAAATATCAGCCATGAAGCTTGGATAAAAGTCAACATAAAAGTCAACAAAAAACGCTCAATCCCTCACATGAAATCATCGTTGCATCGTTATAACCGAATGTGCCTATAGGGGGTTGACTGTTGGTAGTTCCTGATTATTGACAATATAGTCCAGTTTACTAAAATATTCAAATTTGTTTCGTCCGTCCTGACGCAGTTGCTCATATTATCCTGTACCTCAAAACACATTTTGATACTTGGAATTCAGTTTGCAAGCATTTTAGTTGTTGCTTAAAAGAAGAACCATTGTCTGAGAGACATGCATAATATCAAATATGTTAGTAAAGCGGTCGATTAACTGGATTTTGTGATGTTTTTATAAAAATAAAACATTGGGAGAGATATGAGCTCGAGTTGGACGTAAACAACCTCAATTCATCTTACTTACATTGTGTTTAATTTTTACTTAACTCTTCCATAAGAACAGTGCGTTATGTCCGACTTTGAAGAAACAGGTACCACACTTCAAATTAATGAATTCTTGCGTCGAGTTGTTTTAACTGATTGAAAAATTGCCCTTCATCGACGTAAGTAAGCACCGATTATAGTGATGCAGTATAGAAGCCATCATGATATACAGGGTTCGAACATGAGTTTGATCTAGCCCAAGTATGTAGGCCTATCCAACTCAGGATCTAAACAGAGTATGTCTGCCCATGTTAAGTTTGTTTTTGTTTTTCCTTGCCATAGTTATACTGCTATAAAACACCGACTATAATCGGTGATTATAATCGGTGAGGACAATATGGCAGTCAGTTGCAAGATATAACCACTATTCTTCATATCATTTTGATCTTTGTATTACAATTTATATTAACATGGAATCGAATTGCAACTTAGGTTGAGTTCACGCCGTTGAACCCTGGGCATAACGTTCAATACGTTTAATCGACGTATCGTATGCACTGGCTGATGCAACCCCCGCGGTGGAATGGAGCAATGCGTTTGAGTATAATAGACCTGCCTCGTACCTCCGCGAGCAGTCGAGGACATTGAAACAACGCCTTCAAGCAACGGGTGAAGATAAAATAGAACACCTCTACTTTGGAAGCTGTGTTGTATATCTGCAGAGCACGACTTGCTCCAACCAAGGAGGTACTAAACGCGCCTAGTATACTTCCTTTCTATAACCAGAGTGAGATGTTTTCTGTCTACACGGTGCGACCGGAATTAAACGTCACCCACGGAGAAAATTATCCTCATAATTTATAGTGCCGTTAATCATCGGTTAAAATCTTCTTCTTTGTTTTTCATTCAAAAATTTTCAAGCCGCTATGAAATGATATTTTTAAATGTCGTATCCCATCCTTGGTGTATAGTTGAGTGAGTGAGACACTATATCACCTGACTGCTGTGACCAAATAATACCCGTCCTGGTTTTTAACACCGCTTGTTCGTACAAAGTTCACTCATGATAAATCTTTATCAGAGTCGAATTGTCAATTTCAGACAAGTCAAGGGAAGTGATATTACATGTACGGCCTATCGTTGCAGGGTTTGGACTGAAAATAAAAGCTCGACACCGATAAACCTGCAAAACAGCATTACTTGCGCCAACTGCATGTGGGCGTGCGTTGTCCCTGTTGGAGACTGGTCATAATGGAGCTGCACTTGTAGCTCTATGATCTCAGTTCAAGTGTTCCGATATCACATCCCCGTTCCCCTTTGAACTGCAGTTCCATGCAGCTTATTCGCAGTATTGTCTGGATTTTTTTTCTTCGCTGCCTCTTTCCTCTCTCTTCTCCTCCCCATCACTGCCGCTGTTCTAGATATATCTCTGAGTGAGAGATTGAGTCTCGCTTTTTCGCTTTTCGTCTTCACGATCTCTCTTGTAACCGATGGCCACTTTAAACTCCAAAGTCTGCTAAAACCGTTATTGTAAAAGTGACTGGATGGAATACAGCCCTCTGGCTGATGCCACGTTTTCCCAACGTTGACACATTACCAGGTACATCGTCAAGACGTGTATTTCGCAAGGATTCAGTCTGTGAGGGAAAACATCATGTCGTTCAAGCCCAAGAGTAAGAGAGTGTGTGTAGACGACTTTGAACGAGATGCCAAGGAGTTCATTGAACCGATGATGTACCGGTTCTACCAAGGAGGTTCGGATGAAGAGATCACCCTGCGCGACAGTCGTCAAGCTTTCAAACGGTAAGTCCACCATACATTTTCATTCTTGAAAATGATTATCAAAGTAAGTTTAAAGGCTTGAAATGTTGATGTTCTCTAATTAAGGCTCCAGAGTGTCTGTTATGAAGAGTAGGGGCGCCAAAGCGCTTTGAATGAGTAAAGAGCGGCATTAATCGATATTTGATGGCAACCGTGAAGTGGAACGGATTGATAAGCAATGTCGTCTGTTGTAGATGTTCAACAAGCTTTCGATCCATAGAGTACCGAGTGTTTTCTGCTGATGAAGGAACTTCATAGGCTTTGCAGAATGTTGAAGATCGAGAGAGAAGAGGGCATATGATAGATTCCATGGGACCTGGCGTGACTATATACGACACTTCAGTGTTATTATAACAAGGAGTTACCACAGCGAGCGTGCTGTCTTGTATTATAGTTACTCGTTAGCTGTACTTTGATAGTAACCTTCAATGGTCTCACCAACGAGCTTAATTGGTCTCACTGAAGGTTTGTGTGTTTGCAATGCGACTGCGCTGCCAGCATAAACACTTTTTTTTTTTAAATGTTAGCATGTATTTTGTGCTCAAACACAAAACTGCTTTGCTTGGATCGTGAGGATGTTGATACCGTACCGCTATCTCAAGGCGGATGTCAGAGTTCCTCTGTGATGGGTTAGCTAATTTGTCCCCTTGGAAAGGGACCGCCTCTCTATTCAAACAAAATGGAGCTATCGCTGCCATAGTGCTTTGGGAAAAAAAAAGTCTCTAATAAAAGCTATTCTGATTTTTTTTTTAAAGACTCTATGATAGTTTCCTACAATAGTAAAAGTTAAATACCATGATGACGAGATGGCCACTGTCAAGAAATTGCCGCTAGTGAGACTTCGTGAGAATCAAATTTTTCTTTGTGACTGAACAAGAATTGTTCCAAGTGATTTCCAATATTTTGGTATAGTGTAGGCCCTATGAAAGTAAACTGTTCAAAGTTTAATCAAATGACCAAGAATATAGCTTCCAGACATTTTGTCGCTGTTCCGACAAAAAGATACTTCATGAAGGATCGAGTCACGCTTTTGTAAACATTTTACTTAAAACTTTGGGACTCTGCGTGTGGTGCTTTCTTTTGTTCAAGTATTTGACGCTTCGCCTTATTCTTATGATTTATTCATAATTACCGAGTAGATATCACTCTTAATCGTCATTATGAACATGTAACAACTTCTATAGAGACATATATAAAAAAAGAAGATATTGGTTCCCAGCACATAGCCCTTGTACCTTCAGCAGAATAAGGGTGTTGCATTTTTTTTCATCGTTTTTTAGAGGCGACAAGGAATATGGAAAGAGAAACGCCTGCTCAGCGATGCATCGGTGTTTTATGACAGATGTTACATTCAATATATCAATGTTACACCCACCTGTCACATTCTTCTTCACGGTATCAATAATAGAAGTCAAATTGCTTCTTTTCTTGCTCTAAAACCCCGCCATGTTTAACTGCTGACGAATGCACAGGTCTACCCATTTCTTCACATGTTGTTGCTCGCATTCATTTTGCAAATCGATTTCACACTTCAGATATCGCTTCCGACCTATGATTCTTCGCGACGTCTCGAACAGAGATATTTCGACCACGATACTGGGTCACCGAATCGCCTTTCCTTGTTGCATCTCGCCCTCGGCTTTCCACAAGGGTGCGCATCCTGATGGGGAGTTGGCCACTGCGAAGGGTAAGAATAATAAAATGATATATGAAATATAAGATATTATATATACACTGTATGTATATATATATATATATATATATATATATATATATATATATATATATATATACATGTATACATGTATACATGTATATACAGTGCGTATCAAAAAAAAAGTAATCCAACTTTGGAGGGCTACTATTTCATAATTATCAGCTATTGCTGAGAGCACACTGTTTGTTGTGAGGAAAGGGGAACTCTTCCTCTTTTTATTGATACCTATTTATGTTGATAAATGTCATGCATGACTGAGCACATGAACTTTAAAGACAACAATGACAAATTGCACTTTTTTCAAGTTTGCGTGTTAATGTGAAGGAACAATGCATGTCTCACTGCATGGATGAGATCTGTCAATGAAAGTGGCCAAAGAGGCCAGCCTGTACGAATGCAGATTTGTGTTTAGGGTTTGTGTTTAGGGGTTTTTTCCTAACCTTTTATGGTTCATAACCTTTAAGATGGTCACCTGTTGGATAACTAAAGTCACTCCCACAGAGGTCAACCCACACAATCCATTTTCTATGTTCATATTCAACACATAGCTCGCAGCGACAAACCATATGTCTTAAATGTGAAGAGAGAAAAATGGATGATGGTTTAGCCTTTATGGGAAGGACCAAGTTTACAACAACGTGGCCATGTTGAAGGCTATGAACTATAAATAGTTAGATGAAACCCCGAATCTGCAGTCATGCAGGCTGGCCTGATGACCACCTCCATTGACAGATCTCAGCCATGCAGTGAGATATGCATTGTTCCTTCACAGTAACATGCAAACTTGGAAAACGTGCAATTTGTCATTGTTGTCTTTAAAGTTCGTGTGCTCAGTCATGCATGACATTTGTCAACGTAAATAGGTATCAATGGAAAGAGGAAGAGTTCCCCTTTCCTCTCAAGCAACATTGCACTCTCCATAACTGATGATTATAAGATAGTAGCCCTTCAAAGTTGGATTACCTTTTTTTTATACGCACTGTATATTAGACATCATCGACGGTGGTCTACGAGAAATAGAGGCAGGCAGAGGAGTGAACGTTGGACCGTGTCTCACTGATAATAAGACATATCTGTGTACCCTGTCTATAGGAATATTCATTCATATGTGCGATTCCACGTCAAGCTGGTTCTGACTTTGATGAAAAAGGGTAAAATTAGAGTCGTCAAAATTAGTGGCAAGTTTGCAATAAGAAAAAAGATTGATCACCTTTGGGTTTTTATTTTGTTTTGTTTTTGTTTTTGTTTTTTTTTTGTGAATCCAGGGCAGATTTGTATAAGTGAAGGCATATGGCTTTCCTCATTTCCTCCGGTACTGAGCAGGCCTATACATAACATTTCTCAACTGTCAACCAGTGCGAACTAAACTAAACTAAGATAGTCAAAATTGGGCTTCTACAACGAGCCACTGTTGACTGTCAACGAATCCGTTTTTCTGTTAAACTACCCCCGACACTCATCACAGTTTGACCCCCCCCCAAAAAAAAAAAAAAAAAAAAATTATAATAATGATAATAAAAATAAATGAATAAACAAAGAAAAGAAAATAAATATGTATATATATGAATAAAAGGGAAAAAATATGGCTACAAACGGCAGCTTTTGGACTGTAAAATGTCAAAATTTTCAAGCTCGCTCGCTTCGCTCGCTCGCATCCAGCAGTTGAGCCCGGTGCGCCTCCCCCTTAATTTCTAAAGCGAAAAACATAGCTACGACGGCAGTTGTTGGACTCTAGAATGTCAAAATTTTCAAGCTCGCTCGCTTCGCTCGCTCGCATTGAATCGTTATGCCATTCTCCTAATGTTGCTGACAGTAGTTGCCAGTAGTTGCGCCCGATGCCCCCACCCCTTAATTTCCAAAGCGAAAGATAAATATAGCTACAAACGGGAGTTTTGGGACTGTGAAATGTCAAAATTTTCAAGCTCGCTCGCTTCGCTCGCTCGCATTGAATCGTTATGCCACTCTCCTAATGTTGCTGCCAGTATTTGCCAGCAGTTGCGTCCAATGCCCCCCTTAATTTCCAAAGCGAAAGATATAGCTACAAACGGGAGTTTTTGGACTCTAAAATGTCAAAATTCTCAAGCTCGCTCGCTTTGCTCGCTCGCATTGAATCGTTATGCCATTCTCCTAATGTTGCTGCCAGTAATTGCCAGCAGTTGCGTCCGATGCCCCCCCTTAATTTCCAAAGCGAAAGATATAGCTACAAACGGGAGTTTTTGGACTCTAAAATGTCAAAATTCTCAAGCTCGCTCGCTTTGCTCGCTCGCATTGAATCGTCATGCCATTCTCCCAATGTTGCTGCCGATAATTGCCAGCAGTTGCGCCCGATGCGCCCCCATTTATTTCAAAGCGAAATATGTAGCTACAATTAAAACTCCAGTTTTGGAACTGTAGAATATCAAAATTTTCAAGCTCGCTCGCTTCGCTCGCTCGCATTCTATTGTTATGCCATTCACCTTATGTTGCTGACACCCCGGAACCATGACCTAATCTAACACTGTTTAATAAACACATGGTATTTCTTTTGCTTGACCAAAGCGGCTGCATCCCGGAACGTAGGGATGTCACTGAGCTGTGGATCCAATGTCCTGATTGAAGATATCGCCAAGGCTGCCCCCAGCGGACTGAAAATGATGCAGATGTACATCTACAAAAACAGAAAAATTTCAGAGTTATTCGTAAGACGAGCGGAGAAAGCCGGCTTTAATGGTATAGTACCAATATTACGTACGAAACGCTGTTTATACTGGGATTGCTGGTGTACTTTTGATGGCTCATCCTACAGAAATATACGTGACAAATCAATCAAATCAATCAAATCAATCAAATAATCAGCTGATGTAGATAAATGTGCTCCTTTAAGTTGGGTGTACTGAATTTTACCACGGGAGCTTGGCGCATGTGTCTGTTAATTTGGATTTACCGTTATGTGAGTATAGTCGGCTATTTTATTTCTTTTTTTTTGTATCGCTATCTTTGAATTTAACCAAGTACGAAAAGTCCCTAATTTACCCTTTTTTGTATGTATTCTATCCGCTACAACTACTTACGTCACTCTGATGCACAATATGAGAAGAGGAATAGCTTGCTTTCATTACAATATTCGCGAAGTGGTGAACAGATTGTATGTTACCGTGTTCTGAATGGAATTTCTTCTTCGGTCAAGTATCAGGCGTTTCAGTACTATCTTGATTTCTTTTTGCATGAATACCTGTTTTAGCCATGTTAGTGACTGTGGACTTCGCTGTATACGGAAAGAGAAGGGGAGAACGGGATGACAACTTTTACCAGACGACCAGAGAGAATCCAGCTTACGCACGTCTTGAGTAAGGATTGTATAATATCAATTCATATTTTACAGAAGTGTGACGTAGACGCTATGATGTTGTTGGAAATGTCCTCGATTGTTTGTTTTTGTCAGTCATCTCTCCACATAGCGAATTCTCCATTAGTGAGTAAAATGTAGTTTAGATGCACTTCAAATATTTGGGATAATGCAGTCAAACTGACTTTTTACATTCTCCCCATACGAGGGATTATTCTAGTAATTGATTTTTTTTTGTTCACTCATCTTGTGGTCTAAGATCCCTGCCATAAAACGGATGACTCTTAGGCACGTAATGCCATTACTAACCAGCTACGAGGAATGTCAAACAAAGACAAGAAGAACGAAAAAGAAACAAAATAGATCAAAGATCTGTGAAAAAAAAAAGATCACTATAGATCACTACCAATAACAAACAAAACCACCATTGAATACACCTCTCATTTATTCTATACAGGGAAAAAAGTCACCTTTGCATAGACAGCGAATGCTGTGAAAGTATCCAAGTTTGGTATTGTTTGGCCGTTGATTTTTCCATATTATATAGGTCCACATAAGCTGCCCTACCGGAGGAGATTAAAAAAAATGCGACTTTTCAATCAAATGACAATAAAGCTGATCTTTTTTTTCCCTGAAAAAGATTAAAAAGTACAATTTCGGTTCAGACCGACATTTTCTACTTGTACGTGTCAACGCTAAACCATTTCTCTTTTTAATCCTTCATTGATTGAAGCCAATATTGCTGATAGTGTAATTTTCTTCGTAGATGCGTGAACATGAACATGATGGGGGAAGAAGCGCGGAGAGAAAAAGCTGCTGGAGACACGCTGCTTTGGGTCTACAACGACCAAGCCGACTGCTCCGCGACCTGGGAGGACATCAAGTGGGTCAAACGCATCTCAACCATACCAGTGGTAGCCAAGGGTGTTCTCACAGGTAATAAAGACTACGGAATCTGTCAAACTTTCAACTAAGCAAAAGATTCCGCTGCAACAACCCCTCTGAATCTGCTGAAAAACATATACTCCTTTATTACTCCATTAATAATTATTTATTTCATGTCAAACGCATAAAGAATAAATGGTTATTGCTGTGCACTTTATAAATATTACCTCCGCCATTAGGTGAAACCTACTGCCGGCGGAGGTTACGTTCTCGGTTCTGTATGTTTGTTTGTCCGTTTGTCCGTCTGTCTGTCTGTGCAGGTTGTGTCCGTGTACAAGATAATTCGAGAACGGATGAACAAATTTCCACCAAATTTGCAGGGTGCGTTCATAATATGAAGTAAACAGATATGATTAAATTTGGGGGTCATGAGGTCAAAGATCAAAGGTCATAGGGATCATAAAGTCCATGACATGAGCATAATCTTCTAATAACTCACGAACAGATGATCGGAATTTCACTAAACCTGCAGGGTGTGTATATGATGAAATGAGAAAGAAATGATATAATTTGGGGTCGAAAAGTCAAAGGTCATAGAGTAATAAAGGACATATAAGCTTAATTTCCCAATAACTCAAGAACGGATGACCAGATTTTCACCAAACTTGCAGTGTATATTCATAATGGTATAGTAAGAGAGAAACTATGAATTTTGGATGATGACGTCAAAAGTCAGAGGTCAAAGGCTCATAAATGTCCAAAATAATATATTATCTATATACTTGTATTGTTTCTACTGTAAAATCGTTTCAATCATCTTTTCCGCAATAGGCGAGATGGCACGCGAGGCTGCGGCGGCTGGGGTAGACGGGATCTTGGTCTCGGCTCACGGCGGCAGACAGCTAGACTCAGCCACAGCCCCAGTTAGTTATCAAATCCAACTTAACTTTTAAACTCAACTTCTCAGAAATTACACATCTTTTCGGTTGATTCTTCTTTTCTCTCGAGTAGGCCTATGCAAGACAATATGGAATGCCTATTTGTAGTATATAAAAATGAGGATGTGGATGTTTTATTGATGCTGTAATTCAGCTTATGGATCGTTTGGTTGCAGGCATTCGGTGGGAAGGCATTGGACATTTCACAACTTGTTAAGAGCTGTTCTTATAAATCATACTTGCTCTTAATCACGAGTATCTCTAATTATACTCCTCATAACTGTTTTCGTTTTTATCGTTACACAGTAGTCGTGTAGGTTCCAATATCCAGCCATATTCTCAGATAGAAATCAAACAAGCTATGATGATTATGATTATCAGTAAGAAGAAAATGACAATGAGTGCTTCTTATTATTATCCTTATCCTTATCATATTTCATTATGATATGTATCATTATCAATAATGGAGGTCGTTTGACAGAAGCTGACTCTGTTTTATCGTCTTTTTATACTAGCTTGATGCTCTCCCGGAAGTGGTGGAAGCTGTACGTGGTACCAACGTAGAAGTGTACGTTGATGGAGGCGTGCGTACTGGAGCGGACATCCTCAAGGCACTCGCCCTGGGAGCCCGGGCCGCCTTCATCGGCAGACCGGCGATATGGGGCCTTGGATGTGGGGTATGCCTTTTTCACTTGCCTACAGGGTGTAGAGCAGGCTCTTTATTTTTATTTAGTTTTTGTTGTTCAGATTTTACTCTCCGAGAACCTGGTAGTGAATTACATGTATGTTCTGTACTGTATATGCACTGTCGCTCCTATAAACCACAGATGATACGTTGATGTGAATAATCTACATGCATTCCCTGGCCAATCATCAATTCTGATGTATCAAAATCAATATAATATGTCACTTAAGTGTCTTGTCATACTGCTGTAATTTTTGTAGCTGTAATTGCATTTTGTGTTTATTTCCCGAAATCTATCCTCTCTCACAGGGTGAAGATGGCGTGAAAGAAGTCCTAGACATTTTAAAGGACGAGTTCGACCGAGCAATGGCATTAACAGGTTGGTACACAATCGCCTATCTTATATGTCTACTTTCATATTTTATGAGGCAATCAACACAAATCTGTTTCCGATGCAAAACATGTTGGAGTACATTGCATGCAGGCATGCCGTTTTCGATCATTTTTTATTGTCCATACATATTCCAAAAGCAATTTACTTTTTTGATGACAAATCAGTTCTAATGGGCATCATTACACGTTTTTGATTGAAATATCTTTCCTTCTCTCAGCTTGAAGGTGCTTATGTCTCTATAATTCTTGAGCTTTCGCTTTTTATATGTGTGTCATTGTTTCGTATGTTTGTTGTCATTGATTTAAAAGCTAGAACGAATTCCAAATCACTTCCTCAACAAGGAATCATTTATGTCTGTATATAGCAGTATATGTTTGATCGAAGCTGTTCTCTTGATTACACAGGCTGTGCCAACGTTGGCTGCGTGAAGAGGTCTCTCCTGGCTGACAAAAACAACTTTTCCCGCCTGTAAGAATTTCTTCTGCTGAGCAGCATTCATGAAAGAAATCAACCCTTATCTGCTCGTATGCGTGGCACAAGATAATAAAAAGAGATGATTTAAGGGGAAACAGGCTTATTCTATATAATGTTCTAAATTCTATATGATGTTCTAAATGGTTTTAAAATATAGCGCACTGCATGTAGGACCTATTATTTTTCTACAACTATGGTGTGTAGCTATGTAAACCAATCGAAATATTTATGACTCAAAATGGATGAAAACATCACCGAAGGTAAAATCAATAATGTTATAAAGGTAAATTGTGGGTAATGTTATAGGTTAGGTTATATTGTATTTTCACAATGGGTTTGTATCGCTGGAAAACAAGTTAGAAGCAAAATAAAGCCGCAGCCCATAAACTTCTAGGTATTGTTATTGGTGTTGCAGTTGATATTCAGGTTACTTGAATAATTGTGGATTTTCTTAACTTGTGAACTCATTCTCCTATTTCTAGAGGCTTCACCCTTCGAATGGGTTATAATAATTGCTCTAAGGAGATAAGAAAAATGAAGGGAACAACCATTAAAAGTCTTCCACGGATGTTTATGTTAATTCTTGGTAATAGGCCTATAACAAACAGTTGCCTAATTGATGAGTATTTATGTATAACAGAGGTATAATTGATTGTAATATGGCAAATAATCATCTTGGATGTGAGCCGTACATACACAGCGATAACACATTCTTTTCTTGTATTGGAAATTTGCAAACTTATTTGGTATTTGGATAACTGTGAAGTTACGTGTTGGTATTTTTGAAAGTAACAAACTGTTGCTTAATCGATAAGTAAGTTTTTTTCTCATAATGCAGATAGTGAGACGCCTCCAACGCTAAGATTGTTTAAGATGTAACAGAGGTTGATAATGGTAAATTATGTTGTACGTGCGTAAGTTATATCTAGGCCTACATAAAAAGCGATCTCACGTTGGACCTGTTAGGAGTATTTGCGCGCGCGCTTGTGTGTGTGCGTGTCTTTAATGATAAGGTTAAATTGAATATTAGCTGCAATGCAGTTGTTTCCATAATATATTCCATAGGCATGGTATTGGTAAAGAGGGCACTATAAGTGTATGTTTATATTTCCTTTTACTGCTTTCTAATAATTGATTTCTGTATATTATAATCGAAAGACACAAATAAACAAATCGTCTAACTCAAATGTACTGCAGTTGTACACGTGATCATTTGTTTTGACAACCAGTCAACTTTGTGACATTTTGGATGTTGAGGCATTGTAACTTAGACCGTTAGATATAAAACATTATGTATTCTATCATATAGTGTGGTCCATAAAGGAATTGAATGTAATCTTATAATTTCTTGCAAATTTGTCAATGCCAATTTATGTCCAATAACGTACAAAACCATGAGTGAATTGAAAAGGTGAAGTATTTTCATGGCATATACAAATTCATTGTTCATTCTTCATTCATTATTGAGATTATTGGTATCAAGTAAACATTGACAAATTTAGCCCTATGGCGATGTACTTTGTAAAAACAAAACGACAAACTGGGATTGCCTATCCCCGTTGTAAACATGCAAGGTAAATGTGTGCACAAATGGATTCACACAACATGAAAATTATGAAACAATTACAGAATTTCGTGTTTTTGCCATTTTCTTTTGCAACTTGAATAAGGTGTATGTTGTACACCTTTTGAATGAAAGTTTTCCAAATATTCCACCAAAAGAGAGCACTTGATCGTTGGATTTCAATTCTGATAATGTAATCTTCGGCGAATATAAAGTACACAATTTCAGATTAGTTGTTCAGAGTATAAATATATGAAATAGGCTGCATTTACAGGAGTTTATTGTTAGGCGATTTCTTCTTATATTGAACCAATGTATCGTCTTACATTTAATATACTAGTATACATATTATATATATATATATATATATATATATATATATATATATATATATATATACATTTGTTGTTGTTGTTCATTTTCCGTCTGTGAAGATGGCTGGATAGCCCATATTCAGCTACATTAAGCTGGTCTTCCATGGGGTCCAGTTGGATGTGGGGTAGGACCACTTCACCGGGTTAGACACCCTGCTCTTTGCGATGAATGAATGAAGCGGGATCTTTTACGTGCATGAGCTGTGACTCTCTCATACACGGGACCTCCATTTTATGTCCTATCCTAGGGACAGAGTGTTTTGCCTCTTGCTAGAGGGGACGGTATGTTTACACACAACATTGCTCAGTCCAGACTCGGGTTCGAACCCGGGCCGCGTGATCGTGAGGCAGACGCGCTACCGACTGAGCCAACTCACCTATATATGTATATATATATACATATATATACATTTTCACATTATATACCCTTCCAATGTGGTACGGTCTTAAAGGTTTTTTTTCTTTTAAAGAGGTACCCATGTCTAATTCTGAACCACTTGCAAATCCTTATACAGTTAGGCCTAAAGTACAAACACTACAATATTTACGAGACATACTCGTTACAACGGACGGATAGCGCAGATCGACATAGCAAAACTTTCTTCTGAATACAAGCAGCTGACATTGGTTGACCTGCGCCATATCTGTAAGAGGTTTTCCCGATGCCTAATCGCTCCGAATGAATGGCATATATTTTTTTTTAACGTTTTTGTTGTAAATAGTTGAACTGACACGACTTTATTCATCCTGACTTGATAGTTGTTCTGTCGTGAATGTTGTGGACTTGCACGCACCCCGCCTGACTGTATAGAGAAAGAAAGAAAAAATACAAGAGAGTAACAATACCGTCACATAATGAATAGAATATACGTCCTCGATTAGCTACAAACGTTGACCGTGGAGCTATAAGTTGCAGTTACGAGCACTGACAAGAATTTACTGTTTCGTTCTGTGCATTGACCGTGCCTGTGTTCTGTTGCCCCGCTGGAGAAAGGTAAGTGTATACCTCCGTAGAACTCGTGTCATTTATTACAAACGTGTCAGGTACCAATCTCATGATATGACCTCCCCGATATCACTATGAAAACGTGTATAAAACCACAGAGTCGACCAGAATATCGTCAATTATCACCTATGATAATATAATTTATGTTATGCTAAGTTGATAAACGCCATGTTCCCGGCGACCACGGCTTGCGAGGTTGTAGCTGAAAGGAAAGATTCTAATAAACAGATGCAGTGTTTTAGCCTAATCAAATTACACCAAACCCTCAAAATACCGTTAAAACGTTCAGATTACTTTCATTACAGTTGCTATTTTGAAGTGCATAGCTGTTTTCGGGTATTATTAACCAGTGTACATAGAGAAGCAAGTAGTGTTATATATTCATCATGTACCAACCATTTTCGAAGTTCTCATGATGATTAAACACTGTTTAAATCTTTTTAAAAATACCTCCAAACCACAGTCGGTATCGAATATATACCCATAACTTCTCCAATTATACTTTGCAGGAATGTCGAGCTGAGCTAAAGATTGTGATGACACATAAATTCGTTCATCATCTTTTTTGAAAATTCGTAGCACGAATTTCTAAAAAGCACCTACTATACCACGTAACAAAGAGGTCATCCTCAGAAGTTCATCATCTCTGTTGCTAGAATTTTGGTTTACCAGCGTTCTTTTTTCTTCCAGGCTCAATACACTACCAAAATTAAGGTTTTGTGTACATCTCGCGTGCTTTAAAAAAAAAAAAAAAAAAAAAAAATATATATATATATATATATATATATACATAATAAAAAAATATACAGTTATGAACAGAGCAACCTAACTATGAGTCGTCAATGTGAAAAGTGAAACATCATTTTCCAGCCTCATACAGTGTCATGGCACGTTCCGAAAGACGCCCTTCTAGATCAAAGGTCCTCGTTGATATCAACAACCATTGCCCTCTCAATATATTCATTTCTTTTTCTCCATACCCTTTGGACTGTGCATTTAAACATCTGGCTACTTTATTCCTGCCTTTGCTATTTGTAAGTATCCGCCACAGTTTCCTCGCATGGTTCATGAGAAAATCGCTCCTTGGTTTCAGACATACAGTACTAGAACTATACATGACCATTTGTTTATGCTGTTTTTTGCTTGCACCCAACAATGTAAGCCAGGTGGTATAAAATCCATTTCATAGTACAGTATATCATGGACAAGGTCAACAGCTTATAGCTTATCGCTCGGGGCCCGGACGTCACTTTTCCGTTGGTTTATATTTTGTCAGTTCAATTCATTGAGTGGCTCACACTTGTCTTCTGCAAGTCTGTGTTTCACGCGAAATATTTTTCGAATGATAAAATGATTTCCATCGAATAGTTTTATATCACAATGTATGTAATGTATTTACTGTATTACATTCTTTTGGGGGTAAATTTATCGGGGAAAAACGTGGTATATAGAATCTGATTTGATTTGAAGTGAGTGGTTTGTTGTTGGTGTTTTTTTTTTTTTACCTAAGATGAAAGATACGGGTAGATGTTTTGAATTGTTATTTACCGAGTGATTACAACTAGCATTTGTTTGTATGTGTGTGTGTATGTATGTTTTTTTGTGTTTTTTTTTGTGAGTGTGAACAAAATGTTGGTACCTCAGAATCTTTTGCAAGCTATTTGTCATTGTTTGTTTTTCCTTCTTTGCTTCTTAAAGGGATGGTACAGCTTCGGTTGTGATGGGGATTCAGGTTTCTAACTTCTTTTCATGATAATTTTGAAAGATCTTGAAAAATTCCTTACGAAATATGACAGAGCATATAATTCTAAGAGGAATTCCAAGCTTGATGAAAATTGGCTTTGAAATGGCTAAGACATTGAAAAAAGCGATCATAATGAAAGGTTGGACTCACTTTATGATCGGTTTGTTTTATTGTGCTTTTAGGATATCCCCGCCATTTAAAAACAAATTTTCATCAACTAAACTTTGAATTCCTCTTAAAATCGCATATGTTCTTTACCGTCCCATAAAGTAGATTCCGTATCTTGCAAAAAAAAAAAAAAAGAAAATTAAAAGCTGAATCCTCACCTCAGCTAATGCTATACCATCCTTTTTGTGTGCATGTGTTTCTCGACGTCCACATGTTTCTTTATCCACAAATCCATTAATCAGTCCATGAAATCACTTCCACGTAAAGAATATTCTGAGTCTGCTGAGTCTATTTTTCGTTTTTCATCCATAGACAAACAGTACTAGAACTATACATGACCATTTGTTTATGCTGTTTTTTGCTTGCACCCAACAATGTAAGCCAGGTGGTATAAAATCCATTTCATAGTACAGTATATCATGGACAAGGTCAACAGCTTATAGCTTATCGCTCGGGGCCCGGACGTCACTTTTCCGTTGGTTTATATTTTGTCAGTTCAATTCATTGAGTGGCTCACACTTGTCTTCTGCAAGTCTGTGTTTCACGCGAAATATTTTTCGAATGATAAAATGATTTCCATCGAATAGTTTTATATCACAATGTATGTAATGTATTTACTGTATTACATTCTTTTGGGGGTAAATTTATCGGGAAAAACGTGGTATATAGAATCTGATTTGATTTGAAGTGAGTGGTTTGTTGTTGGTGTTTTTTTTTTTTTTACCTAAGATGAAAGATACGGGTAGATGTTTTGAATTGTTATTTACCGAGTGATTACAACTAGCATTTGTTTGTATGTGTGTGTGTATGTATGTTTTTTTGTGTTTTTTTTGTGAGTGTGAACAAAATGTTGGTACCTCAGAATCTTTTGCAAGCTATTTGTCATTGTTTGTTTTTCCTTCTTTGCTTCTTAAAGGGATGGTACAGCTTCGGTTGTGATGGGGATTCAGGTTTCTAACTTCTTTTCATGATAATTTTGAAAGATCTTGAAAAATTCCTTACGAAATATGACAGAGCATATAATTCTAAGAGGAATTCCAAGCTTGATGAAAATTGGCTTTGAAATGGCTAAGACATTGAAAAAAGCGATCATAATGAAAGGTTGGACTCACTTTATGATCGGTTTGTTTTATTGTGCTTTTAGGATATCCCCGCCATTTAAAAACAAATTTTTATCAACTAAACTTTGAATTCCTCTTAAAATCGCATATGTTCTTTACCGTCCCATAAAGTAGATTCCGTATCTTGCAAAAAAAAAAAAAGAAAATTAAAAGCTGAATCCTCACCTCAGCTAATGCTATACCATCCTTTTTGTGTGCATGTGTTTCTCGACGTCCACATGTTTCTTTATCCACAAATCCATTAATCAGTCCATGAAATCACTTCCACGTAAAGAATATTCTGAGTCTGCTGAGTCTATTTTTCGTTTTTCATCCATAGACAAAAGGGCGCTAAAACCAAACTCGTCACACTCGAGAACACCGGCTAGAACCCAAAATGTCTCATGGAACGAGGAGAGTGTGTGTAGACGACTACGAGAAAGACGCCAAGAGAATCATTGACCCGCTGTTGTTGGACTACTACCAGGGAGGAGCGGACGAAGAGATTACTCTCAATGAGAGTCGCACGGCTTTCAGGCGGTACGTCAAAAGGATAACCAAAGTTGTAGTGATGCTTCATTTCATTTCATTTCATTTTATTTCATTTATTTCATTTCCTACAAAATTACACAATACAATATAACAGTTGCATATACAAAAATAGAGTACAATGTGACTTTTGCATATCGAAATTAAAGCAGATTTTTTTTTGATAAAACAAAACTTAGTTTAAGGAAATACATAGTCAAACTTTATTACTGAGTCGTATATCAAGGGAAAGATATCGGAAATGAAGGGGACTGCTAAAAAAACCTAGCTTGTAAAATGCAGTCCCCACGTGAGTGGCAAATAGTAGTAATAGCCAAACAAAACGATAAGACAATAATGAAGCTTACTTGAGAGTGCGTAAATTATTTGTGTTTTTTAATGGTTACAAAAGACTCACTGTAAGCTACGGAACAATCATTGCTTGCATATTGTTCATGTACATTGATAGTACAGGAACCAAAAAAATATCAAATCAAATCAAATCAAATCAATTGAAATTCACCATGTGTGGCGCCATACGACTCCCCAATACTGTGTCTGCATATTTACTTGTGTATGCTTAGCATCCTACCCAAGAAGGCACACAAGATGTGAATCAGCTCTTTTTACAACTACCGGAAATTCATCTTGACAACTACCCCAAAATATGAAAGAAATTGTTGCATCATAATGATTGACGATGCAATTTGATTATAATTTTCCTGAACATTTAAGAAAGATACAGAAAGCCAATCAAAGTACATGTATACACTACAACCAAAAGGAAATATCATAAACAACAACCCTTCTTGCTCTACATCCGTTTGTGATTAATGTTTGTAATCAATCATTATTGACTAACTGGCAGTATAAACAAGAGGAACAATTAAAAGTAGAGACAACGAAACAACAAAGTTAATAAACACGTACGCACGCACACGCACGCACACGCACACACACACACACACACACAAACTAAAAATCTTCCTGTTGAATATTCAGTTTGGTTCACTTTCCATGTGATAGGTACCGTTTTCGGCCTAGGATACTCCGTGACGTCTCGAACAGAGATATTTCGACCACGATACTGGGTCATCGAATCTCCTTTCCTTGTTGCATCTCGCCCACAGCCTTCCACAAGGGTGCTCATCCCGATGGGGAGTTGGCCACTGCGAAGGGTAAGTTACAAGATGCAATAAACTAGATTTAAATATCTGTAAAATGATGGTGACAGTGAAAGAGTAAAAGGCAATGATATCAGATGATTTGAAAAAAAAAGATACAATTTCGGTTAACAATGTCTTGACAACCATTTCCACAGCCGCCGCTTCCCATGACGTACTGATGGCGGTAAGCTCCTCTTCCACCTGCTCCGTTGCAGGTATCACCAAGGCTGCCCCGACCGGATTGCGGATGATGCAGTTATATCCTTTCAAGAACAGAAAAATAACCGAGTTACTAGTTAAGCAGGCGGAGAAGGCCAACTTTCAAGGTAGCAAGTGTACCCATTGAAAATCACAACGTGTTTGTGTCTTGTGTATCTTGTCTATACCCAGGATAGCCTTGACGTAATTTGGAAATAGGCAAACATTGTCTATTGCTCAATGATTGATTATGCGCTTTTTCTTTTTGCATCTTAAGAATGTGCACAAAGTCCAACTTAAACATTGATTCATAAGATAGAATTAACGTAGACGGAATAGCATGGTCACACATACATACGCAAATAAATACTTTGGTGGACGAAAGAGTCTGAACAGTTAATCATTCTATCATTTACACGATATGGCTAACTGAAGGGATGAACTAGAGATCCATGTGTTGAGTTATGCTGTATAGATCATCCTGGAATTGTACCATGGACTTGTAGAGAGCACGTCACTTTGTGCAAGACACTATCATATAATTAGGATAAAGACTATCATTTTGTAACTTTTAATTGTCTGAACGAGTGGACATGTTCTCCATGACATGCGTAGAAATAACTTAAATGTAGCGGTTTATTTTCCATGACACATTCATTTATGAATCATCTTTTATTGTCGTACATCCCAGCTACTTTGGTCACTGTTGACGTATCTGTTTACGGGAAAAGGAGGCAAGATTTGCGGAATGACACCTTCAAAGTGGTCATCACAAATCCAGCCTATGCCTTTCTGAGGTAGTTTGTGATACGTGTATACAGGACTTCACTCTCGTATTTCCACTGCATAACATCTCACATGGCTATATTGCTTAACCATGTATTAATAAAGGGAATCTAACACAATAAAGTCTGATTTATCTTTGGTTTTAAGTCTGAGAGGCAGTGTAATGTACTTTGTTTATCAAGGGAAATATAAAACTATTTAGCATGCAATCACCGAAACGATGATATATTTATTGTTTGATGTAAATTCAAAGGCAAAACTCTCACTAACCCACTGCTTTCTACAGGATATCAGTGACAATACTTTCTTTACTTTACTATACTTTCTATTTTATTAATAACAACCCCTATACCGGTACCTTAGGAAGCATCGTTGCCAAATGATTAGAACTGTTTTCAATTCCAATTTCAATTCAATTCAATATTGTCATGTATTTCCATTCCCCGAAAGTTGAAATAAGATGTAAATTCAGTTGCTTGATATTATCTTGCGACGAATCATATAAGATATGGATAAGATATAAATCTTAGTGATATTTTGTATGCAACAAAATGGGGAAAGTCATAAGTGTGAGGTCATCTTCACTTTGACTCGTTTGCATTTTGTGACTCATTGGTGAGAAAATTTGATATCGTAATAGTTCAAAACCTTCTGAATTTATGTCCACTATATATGAAAATCCTACCGATCTTTGTCGCACTTATCAAAGTTGACAGTGAGGTGAAGTGCTATTCATTTTTGTCATTGCCTATACCATTATCCTTCTCATAGCAATGATTGTACACGTGCTATTTTAACGATATTAAGTATTAAAGGCATCTGATGATCTTGAGTTAGCACCTTTACGCATCTGAGATTGTATGGCCATAGCATCAATTGGATATGTTTAACGAATGCGAATACTACATAAATAATTGCTTCTGTAAGGACATGTGAGATCATACCTCTTATAAACTGGTAACCAGGCAACCCAAATTAACTCTTTATGAGCCATGGTATAAATCCCCTGTGTGCCACATTGTTCTGAGACACAAATGTAGCCATGCTTTGGAGAAACAATCCGCTTCTCAAATCGCTTTAAGTTAAAGTAGATTTTTGTTACCTTGGAAATAAAATGATCAAAGTTGTCGAGAAAATGCCAAACTTTGCTTAGATGTAAGTTGTCGAGAAAATGCCAAACTTTGCTTTGATGTAAGTTGTATGACCAGTAGCCATACTACTGTAGAGCCATTACTTTTGCACGCAAAACAGTGCCAGAAACTTAGAATTTACTCGCAAATCCAATAGGGAACACCACTTGATTGTCAATCACCACATAAAATCAAGTTTCCTGTGGCAAGAATGAAATCACGAGAAACGCGTCCATCGTACTCTGGCATTTGGCGATTTATCGGTCCGTTTGGGCGGCTTTGTGGTTTTGAGCAGAATATACGAAGTTGGCACGCCGTCGACTGAGTTGGCGGTGCGAACATGGCACATAAAGAGTTAAGGCAGCACCAGCCTACTGATACCCTCTTTCCATCCTCCTTGACTCACAGATGTGTGATCATGGACCTGATCGAGGAAGATGTCGCACGAGCCACCGCCGAGGGCGACTCTCTGCTCTGGCTCTACGCTCAATCCATTGATGCCTCCATCACATGGGAAGATATAAAGTGGATCAAGAGCATTTCATCCTTACCTTTGGTGGTCAAGGGTGTACTCACAGGTATGAGGATGTCCCCTTGCCCACCACTGCCCATACAAATCGGCATCATCGTGGCATTGCAGTAAACTGCAGAGGTATAGTGCCGCTGGTGACGCGGTTCCAAATTCCCGGATCTTTCTTTTTTTCGCTTGGCAATCTATTTGTGTTCACATTGATGCAGATCGAGCACACGATCTTACGGCAAGTAACAGTTGATACAAAACAAGAGATCTATAGAAGTTATGCTTTCAAACCAAAAACATTCTTGTGAATACACCCTATATTGTATGTGAATGCTATAACTATCAATTATCAATTATAACCAGGATTTTACTATACATTAATTTTTTTACTATACACATTCATACTAACATGAATATTATGAATACACTACTTACCAGTATGCATGCCATCCACCCACATAAACATCATAATTTTATAATACGTTTGCCAACCTCAACACGGTTTAGAGGAGCATTTTATTCAAGTGTTTTGGACAAGTAGACCTGCACATTAATGCTGTGGTTGCTGTCGAATCTGTACATTCTCTGTATAGCACAGCGCTTCTCTTTTCTGCAACAGGCGAGATGGCACGCGAGGCTGCGGCGGCCGGGGTAGACGGGATCTTGGTCTCGGCTCACGGGGGCAGGCAGCTGGACTCGGTCATAGCCCCGGTTCGAAAATCATGATTGTACATGCAAATTAGTTAATTAGCATCTATATCAGTGCATTGCTACCCGACTTTTAGTGCTATTTTTTAATGTAGAACAGGCCACAGTTATCTTATGGAATCGATTTTATTGTGGTTTATTCAAAACCTTCGATTTTTTTCTAGTCTACAAACTTACACTTCATTTTTATCTTTACTATTTTTTTTGTCGGTTTTCATCATTTTCTGCATGCGTTTTCCCTATATTTTCTTTTTAATCATATTGGTTGAGAATTGTCAATTCCCTATCTTCATTAATATGCGTCTTATTCATATTCAGTCGTGATTCGGGATGAATGGACGATCACAGTTCCTCATCATCAACTGTCATCCAAATTCTAAATCTACTCTCTAACACTAGCTTGATGCCCTGCCGGAAGTGGTTGAAGCTGTACGTGGTACCAATGTAGAAGTATACGTTGATGGAGGCGTGCGTACTGGAGCGGACATCCTCAAGGCACTCGCCCTTGGAGCCCGGGCTGCGTTCATCGGCAGGCCGGTGATATGGGGACTTGCATGTGGAGTAAGTTAACCCTTTCTGTCCTTATTGCCAACACATCTATACGAAATTCCATTAGGATTTTAGGATGGTGATCCAACAAGGGTTAATTGACAGAAGTGTAGAGGTTGGAGGGGGGGGGGGGTCTTGGAGCAAAGGATTAGGCTTAGGGACTTGGGAATGAAAATTATAATGTCCATGTGTCTGGTATGCTTTTGTACCTGTGTTAGGATGACACACAATAGCGTGACTTGAGATCAATACGAACCGATAAGAGCACGGGGAGTTTTCAAGTGATACTGAATCCTCCACCGTCTCCAATAAAGAAATGTGTCCAAAATCATAATCATATTCTTATCTAATGAAAATGTACGTTAATGTACCCAAGAGATTAAAAGACAGGTCACGAACAGAACTGATTGCATGGAATATCGAAAAATATAAAATAACATTTTGAAATACTTGATCATTCATGTTGTCGCCCTTTACGTTCAAATGGAAGGTAAAACGAAATACAATGTATTATACATCAGATCAGGGAGCAGTGCCCACCGGACGCAGATTATTGTCCTCATTACAACATATAGTCTATGTACAGTCTGATGGCTGTTCCCTATAATTGTCTTTTTGTCTTTTTGTCTTTTTTAGGGGGAAGCAGGAGTAACAGGAGTCCTAGAGATTCTAAAAGATGAATTCAGCCGAGCCATGGCATTGACAGGTATGTTATGATACACGTATCTCTGGGGAACGATATAATTTATTAAAATGGAATAAACTGTTTTCAGTAAAGATTCAAAACATAGTCATCCGGATTTTTTTTTCTGCTGTCTTCAAAATGGATTTTAAGAAATGAATATTTGTCTGGGACAGGCGCAAGGTCTAGTTCATATCAAGCGTAAGCGTCTCAGTAGCACCTGACTTGGTTGTGTGTTCTTTTATGAGTTGATCTGTGAGCTCTGTCAACAATTTTCATAAAACGGTGTTAACTTCTTAAAAACACTTACGTATTTCACTCAAGTTTCAGTAGGTTTAAGTAAGTTTTGCACGATTGTATTTGTCTGGAGCTTTTAAATTGGCGTTGTTTCTTGATTTCTCCTGGAAGGCTGATGAAAAATTCGCAGTTGTTACGTAATCAGTCCGTTTTTGTGTTGTGCTGCAAAAAAAACAACACACACACAACTGTGTATGAATTAGTTTTTAAAACACACTTTCTTGCTACATTTTCTTTTCCTTGGACTTGGAGGTGACATCTATAACAATTTTGTTGATTTGATCGACAGGTTGTGCCAACGTTGGATGTATTGACAGGTCTCTCATCGTGGATAAAACCAAGCTTTGCCGATTATGAAAATGCTTGTAGTATACGAATCTAAAGGGGACAAAGATGGATCGTCTTATTTGTCCTGCTGCCTGTTCCAGAGGTCACATTATTCCTTCAAGATCATGTTGGAATAATGAATTTTAGAGGGGATACGTATTATGATTGAAAATCTTGACATAATCGCCAAAATGCCTAATGGCGTATTCGTTTGTGTGTATGTGGGTGCTTATGTTGCTATGTGATGGTACAACAACTTTGAAGTATTATTGTACAGAAAAACATTATTAGTGAATTGTTCGAGGACTTTCTGTAACCTCTGCGATGATATTCCGAGATTCCATATCTAAGCTGTGGAAGCCAGCCATGTTTCATTTTGTTTTTGCATGTTTGTTTTTGCTTTGTTTTTCTCTATGTATGATAGTCTCCTCAACACTCATACTCTTCTAACCTGTTCCCAATATATCATTTCTGTAGTATCAACAGTTATATTTACATTAGAATTTGTAATGGTTCTTGCAGGGAAAGAAGATTGAAGGTATATAGGTAGTAGGTACGATTATTGAAGTTTAGGATGATGTGGCCCTTAAGGTGCGTAAGGATGTTACAGTGCGTGAGGGTTTAAAGGTCCAGCAAGCGAAGTCTAAGGTTTGGGAGGGTGACTGTAGATTTAGTAACAAAAGAATGCACATTAATAGACAAAACAGACCGTTTATTGAAATTCAATTTATTTTGGTTTATATGATATATATGGTGAGATTGTAGAATAAGTGGGTACTTGCATATTAGTGTCAATCATCACTCCTGATCATGCTGGTATAAGGTTTGAATTTAGACATAATAATCATAGAATTATTATATCATGGTAAATCATATCGGATGAATGAATGAAATGCAATCATATCTTTATATGTGACAATGATGTGTTGTTGTTATTTTTTTTCGATGAACTGTCAGTTGAAACGGAAGTAACGAAGAAGGATGGGATCGATACGAGAAATAGAATGTAAATTATTACTTTTGGATTTTCTTGAAATGAATCTTAGAGATTATGATAAAGCAAATATTGAAAGTCCAAGGAGAAGAAAAGTAGAGGCGATTCCCGTCAGGAAGAGGTCCTCGGGACCGGCAGTTTCCTTCCGTTGTATAGAAATACAATTCTCTGATAGTGTTGGGTATTAATATTTACTTCGTTGTAACTTCAAGCAGAAAAAAGGTGAAGAAAAAAAAAACAACGAACTACGTCATAAAGAGGATGGTCATGCGGTGTTCAATAAAATGAAGATATCTAGACCTGCAGCATGTGGATATCTGGTTTTCATTGTGGAATTTTGTATCACGATTTGGACAAACATATAGGTATAGTCAGTTGAATGTTTAAATAAGACGCGAATATAGGGAGCTTACAGCATCGCGGAAGTAAGCTGTCGTAATAAGATCAAAAGAAAGTCTTTAAAAAGTCTGTTTTCCTCCTTTGCACAGTTAACTGCTTGTTACTTTAGTAATCGTGGTATACGTCACCTATCTTTTTTAGCTATAAAGATTAACCAGGATGAATTTCAATGTGGAAATGAGAATTTGTCCTTGTTTGCTTGATATTCACTCTGTATCAAATGATTCGTGGTTGGAAGTGGAATCAATAAAATGGAATACTGAATAAAAAGACAACAGCTACCTGAAAGATTCGCTTTTTTCACTATAATGGACATTATTTGAGTTTGGTTGACGCGTCGTCTGGGGTGCATGGAAATTATATGTAATAATTTTAGATGATAAAAAAAATCTATAAGTCACACAGTGGTCTATTATATGACACCCATACATTATCTGATATACTCGTATGACGACATTCATGGTATAGTACGCTAACACATGAATGTCGTCACAGTGTAGCACATTTTTTTTTCCATCAGCAATTTGTTTTCAATATCACTTTATGTTTAGTCATATGGTGCTATATAGACCTATCACTGAAAAAGATTTTATTGGTACATTATATATTTTTGTAAATTTTTGCGCATGTGTAAGAAAAGGTAGGCGCATGTGCATATCATTTTCCTTTTCCCTTCTTTTTTATATCTACCCCAAGGCTACAATCATCCAAAGGTGCAAGTAATGGTTTACGATGATTATCTTTTGTAACTTTAAGAGCCCCGACGAAGAATTATCGGAATTTCAAATGATCCATCTACCTTGATACCCCCACCCCCTTTGCTTATCCCCAGCACATGTATTTACAAGTAATGGATTACAAGGAATTTATTCTGTAGCTTTGATAACCACAACCAAGACGGATAATATTAAATGTCAAACATTGGGAAACCCTGTTCATCTCCATCCCCACACCCCAATTATGGAAAACTGTTCAATGTTTGTCCTTCATCTCGAGTAGGTATGGGCTGCATTTGCATTTGTACTTTGAGCGGCTTTGCCGAGCCTGAGACTCGCCATATTTGGCTAGATCAACGCTTCCGTCGTTGCCTCAAAAGATTATTCACTTTTGGATGTTTACATGGTGTCACGGCTCGTACCACATCTTCATTTTGCTGCCGACACGTCGCCCACCAAGGATAGGTACCATGACGCTGGAAATCTTCGGATATTCCATGTCTTTGACATGGCTTCTCGTCTTGACAATCGCCTTTCTTGTGGTCGTGTTTCTACTGTAAGTATAGGCTAATCAGTCAACGAACACAGGAATGATGTGTTCAAACGCCTATCCTTTCAATAGACCGTTCCTACATTGGTCCCCTTATACTACATGGGGCCTATACACTGCAACGTCTCTTTCATTCAGCGTCCCTTTATTATGATGTGTGCTATGCTATACCTTATTGTGAAATGTTTGGTGGTGTAGACAATTGAGCATCATACTGAAACTCGATTGTCAACCGTACACGATGAGATGACTGACTGTAATGCTTTAGTTTCATATATCAATTCACTGCTTACTATTTTATTTCCTAGGCTGTCCGAAAGTGTCGTAAAAAGGCACAATGATTTTCACTATACACTGCAAGCCATAATGGTCGAACTAATGTCATCCAAGCGTATAATTACATTGTAGTATAGTAGTAGTAGTAGCTCACGGAAGTAATGAATGCTGTAAGCCAGAATATAGGTGTGTGGTGCACAAGAGCAGGCCTTCAACTCGTAGAACTTGTTGAAAAGTGATGGCTGTATTGGATGTCTGCCTATATGGTCTGCTGACATGAATGAGATAAAAGTTTGGCAGGGGCGGATCCAGGAATTCCGTAAAGGGGATGCGCCTTTACAAAATTAAAGGAGTCGCACGAGCACCCCTCCCCCATTTTTTTCATTTTATTTCTTTAGTTTTAAGAAAGAATAGAAAGGGGGCCCGCGCCTGGTGCGCCCCCCTCTTGATCCGCCACTGTGTGGGGTATTTCTTTTCTTGAGAAAATTAAAGTAATTAAATAGTTCTGTTGTGATTTTATTGTGACCGCATTTTCACAGGGAGTCTGCAAACCAAGATCCTGTAGTAAAGAGTGCAGCTGCAGTTTAAAGATAATATTTCCCATTCAACGTCAAACACGAGTAACAGGACGTTACTATGGTAATGTCACATTCGGCAACACAATAAATGATACCAGGCCTGGGAGGTCCATCCTAAACACGCACTCTCACGTTTTACTCCTAAAAGTAAAGGCACAGGGATGTTTTGGCTCGTTGGGACTAGCATCATGCTTACTTAGGTTTTACAGATATCGTCATAATTATGATGATGATGATAATAATAATGATAAGAGTAATGATAATAATAATAATAATAATAATAATGATAATAATAATGATAAAAACACTAATAATGATAATAATAATAATAATAATGATAATGATAATAATAATAATAACATACTTCATCTAGGGTACCCTCTTCACTATTGACATTATTGTACCAGAGGGCCTGCCATTATTACAAGTGTATAATACCCTTCCAATGCCAGGTAGGCCTATGATATACCCACTTACACACCTGGGTCGAGAGGGACATGATAGGCAAAAACAGCTTGCCCGAGAACATAACTACTGTACTGAATTCGAACTCGGGTCACCCGACTGAAAGTCAGGAATCTTGTCCACTATAATAATGCCACAGTGTCCCCGAATTAAGGGTTTCTGCTGTCAATCTAATCAATTTTAACACTTTCCGTTTGATTTCATCAGGTACGATACATGGTGCCACACCTACTGGCGACGGAAGGGCGTGGTCTACCATCCCGCACTACCTATTATTGGTAGTCTAGAGTTCAGCATGGTAATTATCAGAGAACATAATGGTATAAATCGAAAGTCACTAATTAAGTGTTTGGTTGTTGTTTTTTTAGCATCCGTTATACTATCTATTCTATCTGTTATCATACGGGCGTGATAGTGTCGACTGAAACGCATACATGCATACTGTTACACATTTTAATTGTATGTTTTCAGCTTCTCATTTGAAGAAGAAGCTTATCAGTTAGGGGAAAAAAAAAAGAAAACTACAACGTAAATGTAGAATGAAATTGCTTTATTAGTCACAGTACATAGAAAACAAGCAGATGCCCTGATTACGCAGAGTGAGTGTTTTGACATACGGCATTGAACCAACCTGTAAAGAGATCTAATGTTAAGAGGTACAAAGTCAAAGAAAATGAAACATCAATAACATCACTCCCAATATCATAATTTACTTATATAGCTACAAGTTACAAAAACTTTTTTTCTGAATTCACCACCCTTTGTTTCTCTTCCAGGGTCGGTGAAACAACCGGTCAGCTTAGTCGAATACTGAGCCATATCATTTGTCAAAATGAGATGCATAATTCTTGCCTGCATGTGGAATATTTAAGGGTTTACGGTAACAGACTTCTAACCCACCAGTAGTAAAAGTTGATGGTTGGAAACCGAGCGGAAGTACCACTTTGCTATTTTCTTTGATATTTCCCTCTTGTTCATTCTCAGGGAGTTCCAGAAGTTTTCACCTTCTTAGCAAAGAAATATGGCCGAGTTTATGGGTATGTACTATTATTTGCCGTCCAGTTTTGTCTCACCTCCCTGCATGATGACATAATCGTCATAAGTATGATGAGATAATGCAAATAATGATATTCATGTTGATAATGATGATCATTTTGATAGCGGTAAGGTCGTCATGTGCATTTGAAAGATATCATGGATATCATAATTTGGACATTGAATGGCTCAATCGTTGATTTTGGAGCTGATAATCTTATCTGTTAATTAAAGAGTAGAGGACAGTCATAAAGTCAGACCACAAACATTTTGCATGGACGATATAAGTGCCAAAGGCACACAATAGTAATGTTGTGAATGTTAAAACAGATCATGCAGTTCTGACAAGTGTAGAGTTGACTTACAGTCTCTGAAATTGCAACACATGTTGTAAATAATTCTGTCACAGCGTGTTTGATTTGATTTGATTTGATTTATTTCTGCATTTTTCACAAAGTTATAAAACATAAACAATTTTCCAGTGCTATAGTATAACACATCATATCCAACACATGATGAATAGACCTGTTACTGTTGATATGCTGGTTTTGTTAATGCAATTGTGTTGTTTAGTGTTTGTGTGGTTTTTTTTTTGTATGACACAAGTGCACGTAGATACACCAGTATGAAGCGCCATATAAATGCAATTGTTATTATTATTATCATATCATTATTATTATTATTATTATTATTATCATTAATAGAAATACAGTCATAATGTACAAATAATGAAATATCGTATCGGTGAATTATAATACATATAATCATACAACTAAGCTATTGCTTAAAATCATATACAAAATGCAAGAGACCGTCATCTTAAGCTGAAGCTTGAGTTTGATGGCGGCCTCGCATGTGATGTTGTAATGATGTAATGGGTTTCTTGCAATGCTTTAGTACCATTTTAGTCATGCGATCATTAACCTCTTTTCATATCACAGAGTCTACGCCCCTCGAATACCCATGCTGGTGGTTGGAGATCCCGATATGCTTAGACTTATCATGGTGAAAAACTTCAGCAATTTCCACAATAGACTGGTAAGAATGTGTAAAGCGTTCAGGCACAAATTCTCCACATTATGAATTGTGTGGGAATTATTTACTGACCACTCACTGAGTATTGCATTGTATTTCTTGGTTATCGTTTTGTTCATACTTGTCATTGTTAAACCGTGTGTGTGTGTGTGTGTGTGTGTGTGTGTGTGTTTGTGTATAAGCGACTTTATATATATATATATATATATATATGTATATATATATATATATATATATATATACATACATACATATATCACGTATTTTGCACTTTGAATATATCTGTGGTTTGGGTAACATGTTTGTTAGCATGAATCAGCATCAGCTACTAAATAAGAGAAAAGAAAATTACAATCATTTTTTCAGATCATTCTTATGGAACATTTTCTCAGACCAAATATTAATTAGTCACTCGACGTACTCATAAGAGTAGTATAATTATGATTATGTCATCACCAACTGAGGCATTGGATACATCTCTATATTGACAGGATTTTGCGCTGAATAACAGAGAACTGCGTCAAGCACTCCCCTCGTTAGAGGACGAACGATGGCGCGAGGTACGCAATCTACTCACCCCGACCTTCAGCGCAGCCAAGATGAGACAGGTGAGATTCTTCTGGCCCTCGGCTACAGTCAAAAACACAGACACAGACACAGACACAGACACAGACACAGACACAGACACAGATACAGATACAGACACAGACGCAGACACCGAAACCGACACCGACACAGACACAAACACAAACACAGACACAGATACAGACACAAACACGAACACGGACACAGACACAGACACAGACACCGACATCGACACAGACACAGACACGGAGACACAGACACAGACACATACACAGACACGGGCACAGGCACAGGCACACACAGAGACATACAAACATTATACATACACAGACATACAAACAAACGGATGTACATACACACAGTGCCCTATCATTACTCATCCATAAAGCATATAAATTCGTAAATAGGCCAACATGTATGTAAAGACAATTACGTACTAATTTCGCATCATCCAAGACTAAAAAGGGAGCACCTGATGAGGATGAACCTTCTAAGGACCACATCCCAGAAATACTTTGGGTATTTTCTGCAAATCAAAGAATGTAACACCAGAGTGAATATACCAGTAGCTCTCTGAAGACACTTTGTAAATGCAGTCAACTTCCTCTGAGTCGAATCTAAAGAAACCGAAATTAATACTTCGTCTTACCAGAATTAAGACTTACGCGATAGAATTAGCACATGTTTTTCATGTTTTTTACCTATCCGAGTTAGAAATGTCTTCCACTTAGCTAATTATTTTTCGACTGTTGCGAGGTCGACTTAAGCGAGACAAGACAAATGTGTGAAATTCTGTCATGGCTGCTGCACCGTCACCAATGTGCACCGTCAACAATAAACCATTTAATGTTGCTCAATCTTCCAACAAACAATACACAAATAGAGAGGCACGAGCGAATAGCACCATGACAAGCATAATCCTGGGTAAATGGTGCAAAAAAAGTTTAAACATGTGTCAACGTTCTGAATTTCAAGATGTCCAATTTGGTGAACAAGGCCGCTGACAAACTCATGGAGCACATTGGGTCTCAGCAGGAGAAAGACGGCTACATCGAGTGCAAAAGGTAATAATAACTGTCTGCATAGTGCAGGGAAATGCTCCAAAAGGCCTGAATTTCCATCTCATCGGTTGAGAATAATAAGGGTGTTAAGTTGCCACAAAAGTTATAGTGTTCGCGGCACCTAAGAGTCTGTAGTTTTGACCAATGTCACAATCTCTTGAAAGCACATGAGAATTTAAAGTTTCGTTCGTTCTGTAGATAATATCTATATCATAATGGCAACATAATGTCATACCCTAATTGTTTCGAAACTGAAAACCCATCTCAGAAATGTTACGGTATAATAGACTAGTATGCGATATCATATTTTAGAACTATGGATTGAGGATTGTTTTCATTAATATTTGAAACAAGAATTATCATTTTTGCAACGCCGCAGGTGATGATCATAAATTAAAAAATATATAAAAAGGAACCTATTTTTTATCTTAATGGGCGGTACTCATTTATATGAGAGTGGCACATATCTGAAAGATTACAACGAAACCTATTCAAGGCCAATCGTTATCAATTAGTAAAAAGATATCCCCCCAAAATGTAAATTACTTCATTTATGCAGGCTCACAACAAAACATTGCAAATTACATGGCGATTGTAAGTGATATCCTTTTGTCTTTTAAGTCTGAGGATTGCATTGAAAACATTATCGGAATGCCAGCTTTGACTTACGTTAGTTTTGTTTAATTTCATGTCATTTATTTATGTCTTCACGAGTAAAAAAAAAAAAAAATGCAGACCAATACCTGACATTCAAAGGGGGTGCGATACATCTTGATCAAAAATCATTATACAACGATAAAAACATGAAAATTCATTTCTTTGTCAAGTAACGAACAATACAAGATGAAATAAACTATGCTGCTTGTTTACAGTCCCAGATGATTAAGATAAACATCCTGTGAACATTCTCTCACCTTGTAATTTTGAGAAATTGTAAATTTGCGCTTTTCCAGTGTCAAGTCGATAACCATGAACTTTATTCCTTGATGCTGGTGCGACAGTGTCTTCGGGTCGTTCGTGATGGACGTCATAGGAAGCTGTGCATTCGGCTTAGACGTGGATTCTCAGGCCAACCCCAAAGACCCTTTCGTGGCCCACGCCAGGCGAGCCTTCACCTTCGATGCGAAAAGTCCTCTAGTCGCTCTCTCGAGTACGATATCCTGCAGTAGAATTTTACCGGTCACGACCAAACCTTTCCCACCATTCTAATCACTGTGCATTTTTAGTATGTCTGCCATATCCATGTGCATGTATCTACGTTTATTGATATGTATGTGTGCATTCTATGTATGTACCAATGTAATGTGTATTCATGCAATCAAAACAAAATTCCATAAGTGGACAATGAAATAGAATAGAAGTGAATTGAATTGAACCTCGAAAGACGCAATTGATATCGCTGCAATATGGCAATGACATATTATTCAGAAGTAATTTGCAACAGAGTTATAGTTAGGTGGGATCATGACAGTGAGAAACTGTTGATTATTCACTCGCAGTACCGATATCCGATTTTCTCAGGCGAACGTGTCCGAACGGTCAACTTTTGACTGATCTGCCCACTGAGCTGTTGTTTTCACTGAGACTAACGGAAACTTGCATCGCAATTGACTAACAAATTGCCCCTCATCGACGTAAATAACAGATGGATATTTATTGTTTTGAGTGCATGAGTGAAATCATGGGGTGGGATACCATCCAAGAATATACACATACACACACACACACACACACACACACACACACACACGCACACACATCTATTATATATATATATATATATATATATATATATATATATATATATATATATGTAAAGTGGCGTACGGTGGGTCGAAACATGGGGGAACCATAAAGTAATTTTGACGGTCGGTACTATGCTTGTGCGTGTGTGCGTGAGCAATAATGGGACTACAATACATTACGGAATGTGATACATTCAACAACGCAGTCATTGAGGAACATTGTAAGTTTTCCTTACATGGATTATGGAATGACGGTGTGAAACGATCGACAAATAATATACTGTCAGCAACATAAGGTGAATGGCATAACAATAAAATGCGAGCGAGCGAAGCGAGCGAGCTTGAAAATTTTGATATTCTACAGTTCCAAAACTGGAGTTTTAATCGTAGCTACATATTTCGCTTTGAAATAAATGGGGGCGCATCGGGCGCAATTGCTGGCAATTATTGGCAGCAACATTTAGGAGAATGGCATAACGATTCAATGCGAGCGAGCGAAGCGAGCGAGCTTGAAAATTTTGATATTCTACAGTCCCAAAACTGGGGTTTGTAGCTTTATCTTTCACTTTGGAAATTAATGGGGCGGCGCATCGGGCGCAACTGCTGGCAATTACTGGCAGCAACATTAGGAGAATGGCATAACGATTCAATGCGAGCGAGCAAAGCGAGCGAGCTTGAGAATTTTGACATTTTACAGTCCAAAAACTCCCGTTTGTAGCTATATCTTTCGCTTTGGAAATTAAGGGGGGGGGGGCATCGGACGCAACTGCTGGCAATTACTGGCAGCAACATTAGGAGAGTGGCATAACGATTCAATGCGAGCGAGCGAAGCGAGCGAGCTTGAAAATTTTGACATTTTACAGTCCCAAAACTCCCGTTTGTAGCTATATTTATCTTTCGCTTTGGAAATTAAGGGGTGGGGGCATCGGGCGCAACTACTGGCAATTACTGTCAGCAATATGATAATAACGATATTGATAATAACATCAATAATACTATGATAATAGTGATAATAATGTAATGATAACAATAATAGCAAGAATAATTTTTATAATAATCATTAAAGAAGGGAGCATAAATTTAGCGCATGGTCTATCGGACTACAGAAGATTCATAATGCAGTTGATATACATGTAATATCACACACAATTCACCCTAAGACCATTATAGACCATTTACGTTTGTATTTCTTTTTTGTTACATCCTTTCGTCTTGACCATTGGCAAACATTCATTATAAAATGCTTTAGTATTCATACTTTGTAATTTGTTGAAAGTTTGGGCTCGACTCTGGCAAGCTTTTGGACTTGTTCTTGGTAACTTTTTTTACGATGCTTGAGATTTGAAACCGCTATCTTAAAATCATACAAAATTATAACACTCACTTCGTACGTTACTGATATTATCCTACGTCAATCATGCTCTCTTTATCCCAAGTCTCCTCCCTCTTTCTCTCTCTCTCTCTCCCTCACTTGTGATATTCATTATAATCTCTTTTTTTTATATTTCCCTCCACAGGTTTATTTCCTGCACTGGGAGAAATTTTCAACTTCCTAGGAATCGTGAGATTCATTCCTAAGGACGTAGTGGCATTTTTCGCCGACATCACGAAGAAAACTGTGGCCCTTCGGAAGTCGGCCCCTCAAAGCAACAAAGGCAAGGTAGGTGAGGGTCGCACAGACTCACTTCAGTTATTTTGTGTACAATTAGCGATAGCTCTGTCCCCATCCATGTAAATGTAAATGTAAATATAGATATAGATATAGATATAGATATAGATATAGATAGAGATAGAGATAGAGATAGAGATAGAGATATAACATTATATATATACATGCTTTATGCATTTTGTCATGTTCTGTCTCAGAGTATAGTCTGGTGTTATATGTACAGTATTATTTTGTTATCATTATTTCCATTTGTATTGATGGTTGTTGCTGTTGCCGTTAAGACATCATTAACGTTTTGATAGGTAATTCGTAATCATTGTGCACCTATTTTAAATGATTTTCTCAACGATATGGCATCAGTTTTAACTGGTGAAATTGATACAAATTGAAGAATACGAAGGGGGCGGTGACATATTCCATCTCGTGAAAGTTATTTAGCTTTGCGTGTTGTCAAAACAGTTCATACTGACGATCACACGAGATATGCCCCGATAAGTACGAACGTTATGTGAATGTTATCATATCCAGTAGCCTATAAGTGTGAATATGTTTTATTTCTGAATTCAGCATGTGTAGCGATCGACGTATTTGTGCGACAGGTTGGATACCGTTGTGCTACCTGCCCAGTGTACATAGTAAAACATTACTGAAGTATAAATGAATAAACCAATTTGAAAAGAATGGCAGAAAATTGACTTTCTATGCATAATTCATCACTCTTATAGATTTTGGATCGTAGATAAATTATGATTCCAAGAAGTGTCAACGTTTATTTTATCCCCTTTTGCTGGACAGTCGGTCGACTTTTTGCAGCTTATGATCGATGCACAATCCTCTGACAAGGGAAAAGTAACCGAAACGAAAGACGAAGGAGACAAGGATGACATCCATGCCGATATCGAACGTCACCACGACGTCGACTTCCACACGAAGACTCTCTCGAAGAACGTTCAGCTCACAGACACGGAACTTGTCGGTCAGGTGGGTGTGTCCGTCACGTCAGGGGTGACGTCAGGCGCAGACAGTCTGCTCTGGGCGCGATTCTGGCGACAGACGTGAGCAGCGTCCTTACACACACATACACACATACACACATACACAAACAAACCACCTTGAAAGTAGTAGAATCGGCATACACGTTGTTATGGCACGTCAAACAGTATCGGGAGTATTCTACCGATATCATCGGTGGGAAATAATTTTTGTCTTTTTAAATGAGTGTGTTTCCTGTCAAGCTATTAGGACTACCTGTCTCTCACTGCATGGTAGTATACAAAGAGTTTGTTATGGTTAGGGCAAAGGGGTCTCGACTACTTGGGCAAATGTGAATGTGGAAAACAGACAGAATGCAATTTATCGCTTCTTTGCTAATGACCCACTATTGCGTGATTGCAAGACCTTTCGACTATACCAACATTAGGAGCAACATTATACAAGGACAGATTGAAATGTATATAATGGGCGTCAATAGAGCCAATAAGAGTTTGAATATCAAACTTATATCAAATGTATACAAAAAATCATTCAATCATTGGTAGTCAAAGCAACATAGGCCCTAATGGGGATCCTCACTTCTTTGTACGAGAGTAGTCAGTTTAGCACACATTAAAGGGTACTGAACCGTTAGAATGATCAGGAAAAGAAAAATGCCATTCAGTTTGAATAACTTTTTCAGGCAATAATATTCTTCACTGCTGGATACGAGACTACCAACACCTTGCTGGGGTTCGTCTTCTATCTCCTCTCCACTCATCCCGAGATTCAAGAAAAGTTGATCGAGGAGGTCGATGAGATGACGCCCTCTCGTGACTCGGTAGGCTACACATCCATAGCCACCATGCCTTACCTGGATCAGGTGGTGTGTGAGACTTTACGAATCTACCCTCCTGCTGCTGTGTAAGTACACCTGATTAAACCTAATTTGCTCTCACCTGGATCAGTTTCGGCACCGACATACCTGGATAAAGTTATTATGCCCTCTTCGACAGAGTGTAAACCCAACCTCCTACCTGGGGATCCACCCCAAAAATAAATAAACTTCAAAAGAAAGAGAAAATATTCCCTGCAGAATGATAAAAATGACAAAAATTAGAAAAGAAATAAGGAAGATATGATATTTTGAAATTTTACCCGTAAAAACTGGTGTAAAAGTCGATGACCGGGGTTGAGGAATACTAGAACAGTTTCTTTTGTTGAGATCTTTTTGCCAATAAAATGTCAAAATATGCATATCATGGAAATGTTTTCCATGAAGAAATAACAGCGTTTACAAATTAACCGAGCATATTCATTTCATACACGTTATTCGTATATTTGGTATATTTGTGCATTTATTGTTTTGGTGATAAGCGCAATATTTAACGCTTGTACCGCGTCCTCTGTATCAATAAAAAAAGCATCGGCAGCACGCACCCACGTTCAGCATAGACAGGCATTTATTACAATTTGTCCCAGGTGAATTCTTAGTATACGCCTGCTCTATTCCGCCTTAATTGTCATAACATCATGACATTTCTGATCTGTACTGGTGTTCACGTATGCGTGTGTGATTCCATCATTGCATGATGTACTACAGGATCAACCGGCGGTGCACCGAAAGTTTTACCTATAACGGAATGACGATCGAACCAGGCGTGGTTATCTTCATTCCTGTCTACAACATACACCATGACGAGAAGTACTGGCCTGACCCAGAGAAATTTGACCCGGACAGGTAACAAAACTTAAAATTTTTAAATTGTCTTTCACGATGAGTAAGCGTACTGTAATTGAAGCTATGGAGAGCGATGGAATTCAGCTGGTTATGGCTCACATGCCTAACTCTGAGTTGAAACCCTATCTTACTGAAATTGAAATTGGATTTATTTTTCATAATTTTATGTAAATTAAATAGATTCAATCGCGCGTCAGCCTATGAACAAGAATGGAACTCGTTATCAAAGATGACTTTCTAATCATTGTTTTAATCAGTGTTTCTTTTTATCTTATCAATATCGATGTCTTTAAGTAAATCACTGTTTTTCTTCGCATTGTTGTGTGTTGAATTTAATCACGCTTATTCTATTACGGTATTCTCGAATTAACATAAAATGCGTATTGCAAATACAGGAACGACAGCAATTAAGAGGTTGAAAAGATTCATGTTTACAAGTCATTTCAGGTACATATTGACGATAGGGAATTTTAGCTATAAAAATTTATGAAACTTCTTCTTTCACACGTGGAATGAACCAGAGTGGTTCTTAACAACTGACTGAATAAATTCAACTGTCATGAATATGCACTGATCAAGAAAATCTCGAGGTTTTGCTGATGATGTTTTTTAAGTTTTACTTCTTTATTGTGTTTTTTTTTTCAGCTAAACTACTATTCTTTATCCCTTTTTTTCAAAGTATATTTCACACTGTATTTCGCTGCCAATACATCGATGTATTCTTCCGTCTTCAGATTCAGTAAGGCAGAGAAAGATAAGCGCCACCCGTTCGCCTGGCTGCCGTTCGGAGCGGGTCCACACAACTGCATCGGTATGAGGTTTGCTCTCATGGAAGCTAAGATGGCGATCGCTCGGCTCCTCCAGAAGTACCGATTCGAGACGTGTCCACAGACAGAGGTATTTGGAGCTCGCAGGCCAAAGTAGCTTAGGCATATCTTTGCCAGCTTTAAAAACAATTCATCTGATGTAACATGTTTTTAATGGATGCAATTTCATTGTTTTTGCCTTTGCCGCAGTAACTTTGCCTCTTGAGCAGGCTTTTACTTGTGCGAGTCCCTGAATAATTTTATCATCACAAATAATGTCCGTACTGCTATTCAAAACATTGGATACAAAGTTAAAGTCGAGTGTACAGCAAGTTTTCAAAAGGATTTACGTAGCTTATGTTGTTAGTTCATGTGTAACATCATTCCCTCCCCCCCCCCAAAAAAAAAAAAAAATCAAAATCAAAATTAAAAGGATAGCGATTAACTCAACAACGAATATTCATATGACATCAAATTTTACACTGGAAAGCCTCAAATACAGATGAATTTTTAAAAGGAATTACATGTATATGTTTTCCTTTTAGGGCATTTTCTGACATACCTCAACACCACAATAAAAGTTATGGAACGCTTCCCAAAGGACCATCGCACATTAAGATGACACTACGAATAAAAAGTGTATTAAATCCTATACAGCCGTTATGGGGCAATCCCCTCACCACTTTTATCTATAAAGCCTACACATCAATGTTACTGTATGGACGTCATGCAAGAAATCAGTTTTGTCCTCTTTCTTTCTTTCTGTCTTTCTATCTTTCTTTCTTTTTATTTTTCAGATTCCCCCTAAGCTTGGTGATAACGGCTTTCTGTCACCGCCCAATGGGGTCAGTCTTCGCATCGTCACACGCACTGACGCCGTCAACTGATTTTAATGCGCTGCAGTTATTCATTAATTTGACCACGGAGGTGGAAGAGGTTCCACCTCCCTGTCTCTTTTCCACCTCCCTGATCTGGACTATTCTCGAGTACTCAAATGAGTACCAACGCCGAAGAAATGATTAAGCCTCACACTTACAACATGATATCCCATCACAGAGATTTTTTTTAGAAACGTTCAAACTGTGTAAAATACACGAATAATTAATGTGTTTTCAGCGTGGTGTAACATTTAAGGTGTTATTTCGTGCAAACAAAATTGTTTCATTTCTATCCTATAATCTTCTTCTTCTTTTCTTTTAAAGCGTAGTGAAAGTTCAATTGCTCAAATTCACTATACTTGTCGTCAGAACCCCTCTACGGCAAAGCGTTGTTACCAAACTTTTTTTTTCTAATCAAAGACTGAATAAACGTTCGAAATGTTCGCGTTCTTTGATGGGATGGATACTGTATGGGAATTTAATACAAGAATTTTCTTTCACTCTTTGTTTTAGTTTCTGCCAAGTAAAGGATACTAGTATGATCCGGAAGGATCTGTTTTACTTAAAGTTGTGAAGCTTTAGCACGCAACGCTGTCGGAAGCTGGACGTTTTAGGTTTCAGTTGCTGATATTTACCATGCATAGTCTGGATTGAGTTTATGCTCAAGCAGCTTCGGTTTTCCTGAAATAAAGAGCGATTCAATTGTTTTAGTTTACATAGTGTCAAATCAATATGTATAGGCTGCTTAATGTTAAACGCAATAAGATGCATGTGCAACAAAAGCGTACAGGTGGCAAGGTTATGCTAGTAGCAAGCAGTGAGTAATAGAACTGAATATGAGAAACTGAAAATAAAGACGTGATGAGTTCTATAGAAGTAGTTGCCATTTTGAATACGCAAGAAACTGTCTCTGCCAAAAGTGTATAGTGATGCAAGACACCTTTCTTATAGAATACGGTACAAAGGAAATGAAGTTCAAACAGTTATATAATATTGGATGGCCTTGAGATTAATACAAGACGAGTCCAATATTTTGCTTAGCGAGTCCAATATTTCCTTGTATTAATCGAAAATAGGACATTCAATATCATCATTATTATCCTACAGAGGATTTTAGCAAAGAATGTTTTCACTTTGGCCTACCCTTTCTGTCTCCGACTCCGAGTGCTGTTCCTATAGTGATCCTGACATGGGGTATGGTACATGTACACTCTTCAGTGCAAGTTAATCCACTTCAGTCTCTGATAAAACAGTGATCTATGTATCCAAGGTAGCCGTCATGTTACTGTTAGACCGAGATCTAGCTAATTTAGACCAGAATTAGATGTATTTGTATCCGAGATCTGAGAAACAATTCACGTCACATCTATATACCGTAGATCGTGAAAGATCGAATTAGGCTACTACTACCACAACTAGTCCTACTGTGCTGTTTATAACGTACTTGTACACACATACGTACATGTACAGTAACTGTAATATGCATATCGCGCATGCAATATGCAAGCGCAGCGGCGGCGGCTGGCTACATGATATCGCGCGCGGGCTATCTAGCAGTAGCGCTGAGCATGCAGAGCTGCAGATCAATCGTCGCCTTGCGCCTGCATGCACAAAAAAATGCAACTTGTTTTCATCAAACCTAAATTTAACTTCCTGTTATGAAAGTGATATTTTGAAAAATTGTGTGAAAAACAATTTCAACTAATTGATATATGAAATTTGTTTGTATAAACACAGAATTTTAGAAGAAACGATATTCTAGTTAATTCGTGATTGACCAATCACAGACGTTTTTACTTCTTATTTCAGGTCATCTCGTATATATCTCAACCAATCACGGTGCAGTTTATAAAAACTTTGGGGAATCCCCCTCTTGCCGTCCAATATTTTAAATATTGGTCGCCTCGGCAAAAAATATTGGTCGAGTTCAACAAACTTTTTAAGTGGGTTGGAGGTTATGAGGTGTGTCGACAAAATAACACTTGTATTTGGGCTCTAAAAATCCTCTGTATGGATAATAATTCCTAATATTGCCCGCTTAATCTAGGATGAACGATGATATTGGTAATATCGTCGGATTATTATCTGTGTGTGTGTGTGTGTGTGTGTGTGTGTGTCACCCACCTACCGTTCCATTTTATTCATCATGTCGTACTTAAGTTTTTTTTTTTCCTTTGTGTATGTGTCTTATGCTCTTAGTTTGTGTGTGTGCGTGTCCTTATGCCAATGTATGGAGTATATAGCCTTGGTGTGTTGATGTTGTTTGTTTTCCATGTTGTGTATATCTTGATCTCTTAGAAACTGTTGTTTTCTATATCATTTTCTCTTGATTTATCACTTGAAGCAGAAAACAAACCACGTGTCTTTTTGGGTTTTTTTGATTTTTATTTTTTGTAAAAGCGTTATTTCAGGTATATTTACAATGTTCTTCCAGTAAATAGATGATGTGACTTTATTCGTATAAATCAAATTAAGATTTTTGGATTTTTCTTTCGAGCAATGGTATGACTATTCTGCCCAAGGATCACGTGACAAAGACCATAAAACAAGACGAAAAGACACTTTTGATTATATCACTTTTGTGTCAATAATTTGGTCAACATTTTTTTTTTCCGTAGCCCTTAATATCCTTCAAGAAACAACGGAGGTAAACAAAACAAAAAATAGTAAAAAGAGATGGTGTTCCTGAATATTGGGCGGAAATTCCTCTCATATAAGTTATTATTAGATTTTCAGAAGTGATACTGTTTTGTTTGACAATATTGTGGAAAATCCTTCCACACTGCGTAAAGAGGTGCGCCGGTCATTGTAGTTGCCCAGTGTTTAAATTTCGAATACAAGCATTGTTCAATAAATGTCTCATACATCCACACATTCTGCTGCTTGTTGCTCTTTGAAACTTTTTCAAATAAAAGTGTCGCCAGCTCTACAATGTCTCCATGTCTCTATGTTTCCTTGAAGTTGGAACATTCTTGTCTACGCTCTAATCAAAGATAAACACGGAGAAAAGAGAGAGTCTGTTTTAACCACTTGGAGAAGAGTAAAAACAGTGTGCAGAAATCCATCATCTAACACGCAACAACCAGTGCCATGTCTTTATATCATTTTGGCATGAGATTTTAACATACATCAAAAACACTGAACTCAACTTAAGTGACGGATAAAAAAAAAAATGGTGACTGTCATATTTATTCATCAACGTATTGCCCACAAGAAACAAGTGGGCTTTTTACAAACCCTAGTATTAATTTCAGAATCTTGTAGCCGATGAATAAAACACATCTAGTACAACTTTTCGACTATGCAATTCTTCAAGGGAATGACGCATTTGAATGAGTTCCAACACCCGTGTTCATTGAGTTATGCATCAATCGGTTTCTTTTTTTTTGGGGGGGGGGGGGGACGGGGTTGGGGAGGTAAGGCGTTAATTAATAGATACACGCATAGAAAAATGAAAATACTTACTCAACATAGAAAATAAAGAAATCATGTCTCATCATAAAGATGGGATGCGTACCGGACATTGATATGAATTTGTTAGATTTTTGTTTAAAACATCAAACACCATTTATTGAAATACGTTAATGTCCTTATTGCCTATACAAAAAAAAGGTTTATCTCTTTAACACCATTCATTTGCAAATCAGTTTTTCTTTTGTGTAAGGGCATCTTGATCAGCGCGATGACATTAATCAAATTTATTCATAGCTATCCTTTCTTCCCCGTTCAGCTGTTCTTTCTTCCCCGTTTTATAATTACAGCGAAGAGGAGAGTACAAGCGATGATTAAAGTTTATGTGTGGAAATGTTGCTCGTAATATCAGTAATCAAATTTAGAAAATACCGATTGTGACTGATATGAAACAGTCGGTAGTGTTTACATCAACCCACTTATACGACATATTCATTCATAAAATATTCAATTCAATTCAATTCAATTCAATTCAATCATTTTTCCATTCTTCTTTTTTTCAACAAAACATTCAACAAAATATTCTATACAAAATGGATATGTCCATGCCAGTTGGGACATAAAACTCGTCAATCATTATGTCCTCACTCCAATCCCCCTCCCCTGCTTTTAAACTCAGTCTCTCTCATTATCATACCCCTTCGAATGTTTCATAGGAAATACAGAGAAAGAGGAGGGGAGGGGAGAAAATAAGCAGTTTTCCGAAATTGGTCAAATGGATGAGAATCTACAGGTGGACCGTGACAGAGGACTAGTGCAGGAAAGTTCGTTGATCTTTGATCACTATAGCCCACAGTTCGTCATGAGCTGGTCGGCCCTGACGGGACTCTGGGCGATGTGATAGGTATTTTCTGTGATGACTCGACGTCTATCGATGTACGAGTACGTACAGTGTTTGGTCTTGAAAGAGACTAAACTTCATCAAGAGCAATCTTCACGAGTGGTTTGAACCTTGTCGATCGTCACAGATTTGATACTCGACCGATGACAGTTTTCACGAGGATAATAGAAGGCAAATGGGGGGGGGGGGGGCGAGGAAAACACAGAGAGGTAAAAAATAAAAAGGAATAACAAGAAATACAACAGATCGTTCTTAGCCCTATATGTTCAAGGTACCGTTTAGTGATTGTGAATAGAGTGTTGTAGAGCGAAATCCCCGGGGAGGTACGGTTCCATATACAAATACCACCTCGCTTTCAAGTACATTTGTATGATAAAAATCACCGTCTCTCTGTACGTGATAATAATGATTACACACTCGATTGCGAGGACAGTATTCAACGCAGACTTTGCTCCCGTAACGGTGACGTCACTGATAATAACGTGTTTACAATAACGCGGTACTACAATACTTTGAGGACACGCAATCGTAATTCATATTGCAGAGATTTTATATAGGTGCACCTCAGTATTACGTAAACAGCTGTACCTGTTACAAGGGAGAAAACTACACTTCGCCGTATAAAAGTGAAGGAACATGAACAGTAATTCGTAAAAAGTTGCCTTCATTTGCGCGTCTATTCAAATATTCATCTGGTCCTTCGTTGCATCTTCTCTCGGATCACAAATTCTGCAGAAATTTACTAGCTACGCATATAGGAAAGCATGGAAGTGGAGATCTTTGGTTGGGCCATGCCACTCTCGTGGTTCTTGCTGCTTGCAGCGGTCATTCTCTATTTCGTGTAAGTAAATTGCAGATGGCGCACCTATTTCCCACATCACAGCAGAGTAATGTAGATCATATGAAGTACTTGGATGATTGGATTTATATAAATGTCATGCTTTGAGAATGGTATCCTCTCTTCATGAACTTTACTTTATCATGACCTCCTATGTAGTTGTAGCGACTGTCATCATCCAATAACTGTGTTACTGTGTGTTTCGACTTGAAATTATGCCATCGCCACCCACCCTCAGTTTTTCTACTTGGTGGTGAGGCTGTTATTCTTCCTTTTCTATTTTTCTCTTTTTTTTTGCGCGTGATTCAAAATCTAAATTACAAACACCTGTTACTTTCGTGCACATGGCGATTTTGCTGATGACTTAATTGCCGATGAGTCTTTGCAGTAGATTATCTATATGTATTATCAATCCAAGAAGTAGAGTCGACACAATTTATAGGTCTCAAAAAGATTTTTCTACTCTCCCCCTTCTCTCGTCTTCTTCTCTCCCTCCTTCCCTCTTGCATTCGCACAGTCTGTATTTCTGTCTCTCTACCTGTCTCTTTCACAGACACACAGACACACAGACACACACATACACCACACACACACACACACACTATGTCTTTCTCTCTCTTTCACTGCATGTAGTATATTTTATGTGTGTACTTTTATCCAGTACTTTATAGGAACATGATAGGAATATTAAAGGACCAGACGAGCAAGTCAAGACAAGAAATGAAACCTCTGCTTAGCTGCGTCACGCCCATTATTAATGTTGCATTCATATTTTTAGTTATGGCGTCATAATTTCATTTAGATGTAAGAGATATACTCATACTGATATAGGCTACTTGACCATTAGACGAGGCTGAAATAGGTTTATCTATATACTGCGCGTGACCATAATGGGTTGCAAGAGCCGTGGAAATTTTTGTTTGTTTATTCGTTCGGGTTTTTTTTGTTCGTATACTGTATTGATTGATTGGTTGGTTTTAAAGGGCGGACTGCGGGTCAATGGTATACCCCCCCCCCCCCCTTTAGAAGGGAAGAATCAGGACGGAACCTTCTAAAATAAATGGTTTTCCTGGGCACTTGATGGGGTAATTTTTTAAGACCTCAAAAAGTGTATGTGGGGGCAGGGGCTGCAGACCCTGTTCGCTGTCATTGAGACATGAGTGCAGAAAGAGATGCATAATCCCCTTAAAAGTGCAGTGATATTATACAGGATTTCATGAGGATCAAAAGATTATTTATTCTCGAAGGGATAAATAGGAACGGCGAGTAAGGACCCCAAAAAAAAAGAGAAAAATATGTACAAATGCAATGATTTATAAGTACATGTAACCAAACATTAATTTTGCCGGAGCCATTCTATTTCCTCTTCCTCCTCCCTTCCTTTTCTTCTTCTTCTTCATCATCATCATGTGATTATCTTTTATTTTGCATTATCACTAGTAATAGGAAAACGCACTGCTATTACTTTCATCTTTACTTGCAACATAAAAATGCTTTTTCATCCCTTACGCCGCATATTCTCTAGTTATCTAATGACAGCGGTTGTCTTTGCCCGGTAATGTGTCCTTGCATTGCCGGTTTGCGGCTTTTGCGGGAGACCGTATTATTTTCATCACTATACTTTCGTTCCCGGTTGTTTGTGCATGAATATACCGGGAACATGATTGTATCATGTGCCAGTGTTAATATTTTTATCAGTTTAGGAGACACACAGGTTTAGAACAAATTGATGATGTTGATTCTAGAATGATACAATTTTTTGTTTGTTTGTTTGTCAAGGAACAAAAAGGCAAAATTATCATTATCATCTTATCATTATTATCATCATTATCATTACTATGATATGATGGTGATGGTGATGATGATGATGATGATGATGATTATGTTTAAATTTATTAAGATTTTGTCAGAACTAAAAATTTAGAATAGAAATTTCTCTTTTTTGCGCCAATCTGAGTCAAAATGTGCCTCAAATCTCACACACAAACCTATGGACGAGAAAATAATGAATGTGGCATGCAGAGTATTAAAAGTTAGATGATCCATTGTCGATCTGAGTAGCTTTACTCTTGTTGTTACGAGCTCATGTAGGAATAAAAAGAGGAAATTACTATGAAAATCTTTGTGACCACATGATCCGCTATTTGCAACGACAACGTCAAATCATGCTGTCACGCCCACTCTCACGTTTTGCATGTCGTTCCGAGAACCATGGCCTAATTTGGAAATTGCTGAGTCAAGGTTCAAAAGGTGCATACTTATCATCTATTCACCGCGTCTTCCAAAGGAACGTGTGCATAATAGGAAATGTAAGCACGAACAAACGTGCACTATGACCAATGAAGGAACACTGAATTATTAATGATTATTGTGTGTACTAAAGAAATCCTGCAGAGAAGCCTTGGCTAGGTTATCTCTGCCTTTACCACTGTCGAGATGTTTGCAGGCGGTGTGAATAGCATGTTCAGATCATCCTGCATGTCGAAGGGGGTCAACCAAACATTTTTCAACTAATTAGGAAATGTCAAGCTAAGAATAATAATAATACTATAATAATACGATACATTTATAAGACGCTTAATACAGATGTTTCCAAGGGCACAATTTAACGGAAAATTATTATTCTGTCAAGTCTATGTATTCTTTCAAGAAAGCTGTAAAGACAATGCTGCTTTCTGGATATCAGTGATCTTATAATGTCATTGCAATTGTATTCCCTCCCTCGTGGAATTATCGCCGTTCTGAATTTCTTGCGTAATGTTATGTAACCGACCATGACCTGTAACTGTTCACCTGTACCTCGGTAAGAAAATACTTTACTATTCAGTAATCCAGGTGATCTAATTTTGTGTATTTGCGAAAGCAGACAGACCTCTCCCCTCTCCTTTCTCCTATCCTATCTCTATGCAAGTCATCCCTCCCCTATTTTCCTATATACACTGTATTACGTATTATGTACGAGGGCTGCATGCAAATCAAGCATTGCTTAAGCTGTAGCCCTTCTGCGTTATTCATTGCATCGCTGATATGTTCTTTTGTACATTGTAAAAGCAATGAAGAAACTGTATTGCTGTATAGGTAATGAAGAAACTTACTTTGTTAGCAACTAATGTTTATGTATATCCATTTATATGTATGGTACCATCAATGTATATGATATATATGTGCATGTATCTGCATGAGCAATGATATAATGCAGGAACCAATAAAATCAAATCAAATCAAATAATAAAAAAATGCTAATACAAAAATAAAGAATATTCATAAAGATACAGTGTATAAATGCGATAAATAATACTGTAAAATCTGTAGTTTGTGGTCAGGTTTAATTTGCTTTTATCATAGCTCTCATAACAATCTAGCTCCGGGACCTGATAAACTGTCATGTTATGTAGACTGTATCTTAACTGTTACACGTGCAAAATACAAATTCTTGTGAAAGTCAAGCTGTTCGTGTTCATGATTATAATAACACCAAACTATTGATCACTGGTCTATGCTTTCCCTCTCCCCTTCAATTGTTCCATCGTACAAACATTTTGTGTCTGTCTAGATACATCCTCTTTGTCTTATCTTAATTGGTGAAATTCTATTGTATGTTCTCAAGCCATTTTTCGTGTTTGTTTTGTCCATCCATCAATCACACACACACACACACACACACACACACACACACACAAATGCAAAACATCTTTTCGCCTCGAGGTTGTCATCCTATAGTCTAGCAAACTATATTGATGAGGTCTCCTTCACATGTACCTTGGTTTACCAAATAAAATTATTACGTTCTCTTACTTATATTACTAACGCGAAATTATAGAAGTATTCCTTTAAGTATTCTTCATCATATTTTGATGAGAACATTGTTGATTTGTCTAATGTACAAGTGGAAAAATAAAGCAAACTGAAACAAACTTAAACTTGAAGTGAAATCGGTATAAACAGTGTCATTAAGTAACTATCCTCGTATGGTATTTCTGAGTTGAGAACATGACAATCTTAGTCGATGTGATACGGATCTCTGGAAAATAGGTATGGTTGAGTGTAAAACTCGATGCATCGAGTCTGTTTGTCCACAGCCTAGCGTTTCGAGAGTCATGAATAATTACTATGAGGCAACGTTAAAGTGACTATACTTACACGATAAGTTGAAAGAGCTGAACGTTATAATCTTGTACTGTTGGTCTTGATGCTATAAATTCGTCGTAGATGCTTTTTATCGAATGTAACCATGGCAACTGGGCACATTTCCTTCGTATCACTTTCTTTTCTCCAATTAAGGTACGACACGTGGTGTCATACGTACTGGCGTCGGAAGGGCGTGGTCAGCGAGTCGGCCTGGCCTGTCATTGGCTGTATGAGGGAGTTTTCAAAGGTCAGTTACGTAATATAATGAAATGTATTATACGCATATATATATATATATATATATATATATATATATGATAAACATATATATACGCTATATTTATATACGTTATTTCATTTTTAAGTCTTTTAATATAATCTTAAGATATTTTGCAACAAAGGAATTGCTATGTACCATCGACTTATTGGATATGTCTAACCTGACATTTATAATAGTTTGATTCTCTCTCCCACTCTCTGATCAGGGCATACCGCAAGTGTTTACCAACATGGGCAAGAGGCATGGGAAGGTATATGGGTAGGTATAACAAGCATGCAGCTATACACAGACAGTGATATCGGCCTAAGTCTTTATGACCACACAATACGGCTCAGATCTGGTTAAAATTAGGGGCACTAATCAAGAAATTGTGTGCAGCCTGTACCTCATAGTCCGAATCTGCCCTCTTTTGATACGTTGTCGTATCTATATGCATTACGTAGGCCTACTTGTATGTAAACGTTGTACAAACGATTGCCTTCCATAGCTGCTCCGCGAGAGGGGACACTTGTCCACAATGCAATGCAATGTAATGAAATCCAAATGTCTGCGGCTGCTCACGAGCAGATACTCATAGCACAAAAGAAATGACGTCATCAAAGTCTGAATCGCCCAAGTGCAATCCGTTGATAAGAAGGATAAAGGACTGGTTATGACAAGCATTAAAAATGACGCATAAGTGAATGATGAACGATGGTGGTCATGTGGTAAGAGTGATTGTGATAATTATTATTAGAATTATATTGATTAAAAAAAAGGCATCTAAATGACAGAATAATGGTAATACCGATAGCAGCAGTGATGCTTGTAATGATATTCAAAAAAAGAAAATGTTGATTTCATAGCAAATTGATGTCGAAAGTCCCCTTCGCCTGAACAAATTGCATGCAACACGGTGAAATCAAGTTATCTTTAATCAGAAATACAACTGTTTAAACACCGAAATATAGGAGAACGTTAAGGATATTATACTGAAGTCTGGGTGTGAACATATTTGTATCTATGTTTTAACTGATATTTTTTATCTTCTTTCCACTCTTGATACCTCAGGTTTTACAGTTTTTACGATCCTGTGCTGGTTATTACAGAACCTGACATGTTGAGAGATATCATGGTCAAAAACTTCGGAAATTTCCACAGCCGAGTGGTAAATAATTTCGTCATTTCCAACATCTTCTTTAACTTTGCACACATGCAAAACACACATTTCTCTGCAATTCGCACTTGCACTCTTCAGTAGCACAGCTTTCTAGTCCCACGGCCATCTCTAGATTGAATGTATATGCTTACGTTTAGGTTCTCATTTTCATAAAGCACTAGCTTTATATGAAAGTCTGCGGTTCTCTTCTCGTCAGTTACAGTTATACCCCCTCCCACACACCGTACTTTTGCTTTCAAGATTGTTAAGAACACTCGTATGTGTTTCAATTTACTATTATAAGATCACCCTTTGTATAAAATTGCTCGTTTATCATGTATCAAAGAATCTATAATTTCATGTTGGTTTATCCTGAGATATACAGAAATTAACTAAACGTCAACTTAGCGTTGAATGATTTTCTGTAAATGACTTGTAAGGTGAAGAAGGTTCATAATTTGCCTTTTACAAGACTCATTACGTATGTATTTGGGCTTTTTCGTAAAATCGCAAGAAACACAGACATTCCCTACAGTTTTGCCTATTTTCATAATCTCCCTTTCTGATTTTCATAACGGTTCTCTCCTGACGATGAGTACAGCGTTTTCCTCTGACCAACAAAGAGTTCATAGAAGGCGTCGGAACCCTGGAGGGCGAGCGATGGAAGGAGGTCCGCAACCTGCTCACGCCAACTTTCAGCGGCTCCAAGATGAAATTGGTCAGTCACTAACGGAGCTCACCTCCGTATACGTGTGTCAGGCGAGCAACTGCTGCTCTGTAGAGCTCGAGGAGGGCAAGGCTTGCGAAGCGGCACTCCACGAGCGCGCTCCTCATTGGATAGCAAAACGTCGGCTGATGTGGGTCTATCGTCTATAGGAAAATAAGCTACTCAGTATTTCATTTTACAGAATTACAGACTACCATGCAAGACAAGCGTTTCTCGAACAGAAGAGAAGTATTATGATGGCTCATACAATAGTAAACCACTGTAACATTAATGATATGAAGAGCTTGTTCGCAAAAACCGATAAGTCCATTTTTGAAGATTTTGAAGTACGGTCTCTTTCATAAAGTACAAAATAATACCTTTTAAATGATATATTGGTCACTACATATAAAGGTATATATTTGAAGTCATGGTCAAAAGAAGCAAAGATTTTCTTATTATTCTCTTTATTTTTCTTGACCTTTTATCGGAAATATCTCCATTTGGCAAATATGGACTTATCGGTTTTTGCGAACAAACTCTTCATATCATCACTAAATGCGTCTCCAATCGACATTTACACGCACGTCTTTACTATTTTTAAAAGAAAATCACATGAAGAAACTTGAAGCCTTCTCATAAAATCCATTGCTGTAAGTGGGAAGCATTCATAGCTGGTAAATTACACCGGTAAGGACACAATATTTATGATGCAGAAAATTTTCATCGGCTGTTATGATGAAAATGTCACGGCGCTGAACCTAATGCGAGGTGGTGATAGTGTCACCTCATCTACTTTGCACGCGTGGTTGCCACCAACATATTATACCCTGGTCCCGCAAAAACATATCATATCCTAGCATTCCGTAACTGCAGCATTACATGTCAATTTGATGAAACGTTGGTAATTTTGTTGGTTTGGAATTACCCCTAGTTTGTAAAGTGACTTTAACAAGGAGTGGCGTTGCACTTCACATAAATATACGATAACGTGCCGCCGTGTTCAAAAGGGCATTAAGATTCAGTATATAGCGCACTACAGGAGTTATGAGAATTGTCTGCCTGCTGAACTTTGCAATAAACATGGACGAATGGATCGCTCATTGTGCGAATAGAATATACAGTTTGTAATTATTGTGCAATCCATGACGAGCGCCGTGAATAGAAATTACCCAACCATAAAAGGCTCCGTGAACTCTACAACTCTATCATCTACTTTTCAGCATGTTTATATTGTATCCATGTATCTCAAAAGGAGGTGTCTACTTTAGAGACCAGTGTATTGTACCTTACAACGGCGTGTTTGAATGAAGAAGAAAAAAATGAACAACTGATTCACTATGAATACCTAAGGCGCAAACGGCTATCAAAGAAATCAGCGTGATGCACTTTATTCATGGTGACAACGTGTGAGAAATGAGCAGTTTTCTGTCTGAAAATAATCTGAAAAAAAAACAATCTTTTAGACTTCAAAAAGAGGAGCACTTCATTCTATATCATTCCAGCAAGCGGGGAGCTAGAGCATCGGATAGTGTCTCAATGCACAATTCAAATGTCCACAGATTGTTGAAAAAGCGGTGAGAATCGCGGGTTACATACCACTGTGCATTGTAAATGTAAAGCGATTGCAATTCTCTCCTCCTGGGTTTTAGTTAGACATTCTTGAGTGTGCAAGATTCTTTTTTTTAATACAATTCAGATAAAATTTTCATTTGTGGGTATAATCAAAATTGCGTAATGCAGCGATTGATACTGTTGCCCACAACAAAGCAGGACTTGAGTTTGTATGGCTTTTTTTCTTTAAGTTATGTATCAAAACATGTATATGTGCCAATAAAATTGATGAAGAAATGCATGAATTAAATCAAATCAAACCAAATCATGACATTCGATGACATCACTCAAGACGACAATCATTACCTATTTATCGTCTGATTCGTTGTAGATGTCTTCCCTGGTGAACGACAGCGCAGATAACCTGCTGAAGAACATTGGCAAAGAGCAAAACGACAAAGGATACATGGAGTGCAGGAAGTAAGTTTGTGTGTTTGTATGTGTGTATGTGTGTGTGATGTGTGAGGTATTTCAATTTCAGTTTCAGTTCAATTGTTCTTTTAATTTCCATCCAACAAAAATGTAATACAAATACAAAGTTATACATCTGATAAATCTTAATTATTGTTAACAATTTTGTAAGCGGTGTGAATCAGAAAGTTTAATACAAAATATGATATATTAACGAATAAATGTAAACAATGCATATTTTCAAAATCTTCAAATTCTTCAAAATCATGCAACAACCACTTTGGTTATAATATTAATGAAAAGATAAGAATATGGAGGTGGGGATTATAGAAGTATATGCGTATAGTTTATACTATCGGGCTAAAGAAGACAGTATGAGGTGAGAGGGGGTAGTTCAGTTCAGTCAAATTTATTTCGCTTTTTCACAATAGAATGATTATATAAACGTAAATCTCACTGTCTTTAGTGACAAAAATGATACATGTAAATTTATACAAAGAAAACAATTATTAACACTACAGTAAGAATACATTACAATGGTTGCTAAAGTAACAAAAGTGAAATAATTGTCAATATTGTGTGGAGGAGAAACAAAGTTAACGTAGATGCTGAGTATGATTCTCCTTTTAACAAAGCTATTAGATATGCATATAAATCAATTCAACTTTGTATCTTTTTTTAACTGCAGATTATTTGGCGCTTTTGTAATGGATACCATTGGAAGCTGCGCCTTTGGACTGAACATCGATTCTCAGGGACGGCCAAACGATCCATTCGTAACCCACGCCCAGCGAGCCTTCAGAATCGATCAGAACAGCCCCATCTTCGTCATATCGGGTAATGACAATCGATATCTATACATGGCATCAAGCTATGATCTGAAAAAAAGAAGGTTTATCCTCGTTCATTATGGCCTGTATTTCACTGCCATATCAGTCTCGTTATATCAGAGTGATGTGAGCGTAGAATCGTATTGCACATTATTATCATTATTGTTATTATTATTATAATCATTATCATTATTATTATTGTCACTATTATTGCATAAAAGATTCATTGTTTTTGGAAGTATAGGTGAAGCAGGACTGTGTATGTAAGAGAGAATGGTGATATTCCATCATATTCTGCCAAGCAGTCATCACTTGACCCGTTATCTCCAAGAAAAAGTATACGTCTCATAGATCTGTTGCTTGACATATCTGATTAAAACAGTTATTTTGTTGTTCCAAATCGTAGACTCGCATGTAGTTGTGTCAATGTCTGTGATGTAGACTTGATGAGAATGATACGCGTAATAAAAGGCACGAACAGGTTCGACGTAAACCCGACAAACTCATCACGCCTTGTGAGGTATGAAAAGACCCAGTTATTGCATCCCTCAATGCTAAATCAAAATGTGATTTCCATTTGTTGTTGTGTATTGTCATTGTTGTTGGAGACTCTTTCTTTGTTACGTTTCCAGCCATGTTTCCATCAATTGGACGCCTTCTTGCCGAATGTGGTTACGGCTTCGTTCCCCGGGACGTTGTCCAGTTCTTTTGTGACGTCACGCTCAAAGCAGTTGCTCTTAGAAAACAGACCGTGGGCGCCGTCAAGAAGAAGGTTGGTTGTGTAGTCATATCTTAATGGACTGCCATTTTGATCAAAATAGCCTTTTCCTTCTTCGCTTGGTTAGTTGATTGATTGATTGACCCATTGACTGAGTCCGACTGACTGATTGATTGATTGATTGATTGATTGATTGATTGATTGATTGATTGATTGATTGATTGATTGATTGATTGATTGATTGATTGGTAACGTGTATGTGAGTGTGTGTGTGTGTTTCTTTGTTCTCAAAAATCATGTCAACAACTTTGGGTATGACGGACGTACTACAGGAGCCCCAGAAGGTTTCTGTGTGTGTGCGGGGGTGGGGGTGGGAGGGGTTCAAGGTGTCACCACCCCCCCCCCCCCTTCTCAATTGGAAGAATCTTTGCGCGAAACCATCTTTTGTGTTTGTGTTTGGGGATCGCAATTTTACCCGCTCTTATTTCAAAAGCCAAAATTTGAGGGGCTTTCAGCCCCAGCCTCCCCCTCCCCCATCGACAAAAGACACTGTGTTTTGATTTGCGCATGTTCACACATTCAGCAGCATTACGACAAAGTCAAAGTTCTGAAATGTAGTGAAAGTGCACGAGGTAGCATAGCGATAAAATTCATTAGTACTTTTATGCCTATATTGTGTTCTCTTCTTTTTCCTGTTTTCCACCATTTCAACACTTCTCAACTTTATTTAACAAGAGCCCCTCTGTGACCTCTTTAAGTCTTTTCGAAACAGTTACATAGAATTCAACTATCTTTTTTTCTTATTTTTGGCCAACGCCTCCCGAAGCTCTTTCCAGGTATGCCGCGACTTCGCGACGTAGCTGCACACCTGAGAGAAGCGAGGGTAGCGATATTTAATTCTCTCATTTATGTGACTTATCATACTTGATGTCCAACAGCTGGTTGATTTCCTTCAGCTGATGCTAAACGCCCAGAGTCCCTCCAGCGAAGTCGACCAACTTCCCGCTGACGAAAAAGATGACGAAGACGACATCCATGCCGACATCGAGCGTCATCACAACATGGAATACCACGCCAAGAAATATGCGCAGCGCATTCAGCTCTCTGATACGGAGCTCATCGGTCAGGTGAGACTTTTTACTTCCGGGTCACGTGACAGCCCATATTTACAATGTCCTACAACCAAATGCACTGTTAGCGTGATGCTGACCTGCCCAAAATGTGGTTTGTTTTTTCAGTTTACATGGTTTTTTTTTTATATCTCTTCCCGATGGAAGTTGTAAAACATGAGAAGACGTTTTGACACTGTTTAACACTAATCAGGCCGGGGGGGGGGGGGGGGGGGGGGAGAGAGGGCCGGATTGTAAAACATGAAATATACGCCTTTGAGATAACGTACATATAACTACATTACTAGATAATAAGGTAACAGTGTGGCTTGTGAGAAAAAAAAATCCAGAAAAGGAGCTTTATTCGTGCTCAATTCATCATGCAATCATCGTTGCTGTTGAGGGCAATATTGTCTATCTTTTTTTTTAATCGTCTTTGATAGAAGATTGATATTGATTGAGAGGTCTATAAATAATACGTTTAGTGAAGTGAAGTGGTCCTCCCACATAACACCCACACGAGAAAACGCGGGTAATGTAATGATACTGACCCCTCATTGTTAGCCACATGTGACTAACAATGGTAACCACATGGAATCAAACATGCACATTGTACCATTAGAGTAGAAATAAGAATATAAGAATAAGACGACCATCAAAATAACAATTCTGTCCACTCTCGTAATGTTGTAATTTCACCATGTTTTAGGCCATGACTTTCTTCACGGCTGGATACGAGACTACCAACACCTTGTTGGGGTTCGTCTTCTATCTCCTCTCCACTCATCCCGAGATTCAGGAAAAGTTGATCGAGGAGGTCGATGAGATGACGCCCTCTCGTGACTCGGTAGGGTACACGTCCATAGCCACCATGCCTTACCTGGATCAGGTGGTGTGTGAGACTCTACGCCTCTATCCTCCTGCTGCTGTGTAAGCGGATTTGTTGGTCTATTTCTGTATTTCTATATACATCTTCAAGTCTCTTCAGCACCTTTTTATCTGTCTAGAGCAAAGGCAGACACCCCCACCCACATACATATATTGAACTGCCAACATAAAATGCAGAAGTATAGTATAAGAGAATGAAAGGTACAGATACCTCTATTGCTCTTTCTCGCACTCTTCTTCTTTCTCTGATAAAAGGAATGACTGTGGTTATACCCACATTTTATTTAAAACAACAAAAAGCTAAACAAAAAACAACAACACAGCAACAGTCCTTGCATTGCCCTTGTCAAGAGTGAACACGAATTTAAACAGTAAATTAGTGAGTTTTGTTGGAACAATCGTTGACAGTATAAGTTGACAGAGACTGATGAAAATAATCATGGTTGCCAACAGAACGAACCGTATGTGCCATGAGACATTCACGTACAAGGACCTGACTATCGAGAAGGGCGTACAGGTATTCATCCCGATCTACAACATCCAGCGTGACGGGGACTACTGGGCCGATCCGGACAAGTTCGATCCAAGCAGGTATATCGGTGGAGGTTTCCAATCACGGTTAATTAGAACGTATAAATTGACGTGAAGAAAACCAATGATGATAACGATGATGATATAATGGCAGAACAGTGATAACATTATCTACACTATTCGAACAATGATAGTTTTTTTATGACAACCATGGCAGTACTAATAGTAAATACCCCAATGATTATAATACCAATGCCATAACAGAAGTAATAACATGATGAGAAAAAGGAAAAAAATGCTCGTATTATGATGATGACATCTATGATGCTGACATTTATTACAATATTATGATTACTCTTTTTCCTTGCAATTTGTAAGAGCGCTGGAAATTCGAAAGTGAAAACAGTTTTCGTCATCACTTCGGAGAAAAAAAAAACTACTTTAGATCATTCAAAACTTTACGACCAGTCGCGTTAAAAGTTAAAAGAGTATAAAGATCTTCTACCGTTCACCTGACGTTAATTGAAACCATCGTATATTTTACAAATGAATTAGATTTTCAAAGGCCAACCGAGAGAAACACCACCCGTTCGCCTGGATCCCTTTCGGTGCTGGACCCCGGAACTGTATCGGAATGAGGTTTGCTCTCATGGAAGCTAAGATGGCGATCGCTCGTGTCCTCCAGAAGTACCGCTTTGAGACGTGTTCACAGACAGAGGCAAGCATACCGGTTGACTTTAAATGTTAATTGACTACATAGAAATACGCAGTGATTAGCGATACTGCTGATTCCAGGGGAATTGACTCGGAAACCTAATAATTGAGACACTCTCTCGCCATACCACTCGATCAGCCAACGCTGCTTCATTTTTTAATCATTGGGAATGCATATCCTTCTTAATATGTGCTCTCATATCTTTTCTTTTTTTAAGATTTGATTTTGTCTGTTGCATGGAGAAGAGTAATAACAAGTTTGACATGTATAGACACGATTTAGTACTCATCATTGCGATTTGTAATTCAACTTTTGGTTGCAACACTCCAAATTTCAAATGCTACAGACTAATGCTACTATAGACACTTTACTCTACCGCTACAGCTATCAGCACTACACATTATACATACGCAACTTTAGATCAAACCACAAACCTGATTTAATTTGTATGTAATGATACACAAATGAAGTGTAATAACCACCATTTTCTTTGGTAAAACTTTTTTTCCCCAGATTCCCCTGAAGCTGGGGAATAATGGTTTCCTGGCCCCTCCCGACGGTGTCACCCTCCGGGCAGTGGCCCGTAAAGATGCCGTCTTCTAGATCCACGTCCTGAGTCCGGTTTCTGCTGTGCAAGAAGGAGGAATGGGAGGAGGAGGAGGAGATGGAGAGGGGGTGGAAGAAGAAGAAGACGTAAACTTCAACCAACAACAACAGCAAGAAGAAATAACAGCAGAAGAAGAAAAAGATGAAGAATTACAACTCTTATTATCAACTATCAGGGGATAACGAATTTTCACATCCTTTCTGTGATTGTACAATCAATCACTTATCAATATCAACTATATCACTGTCACTGTCAACAGCAGGAACCATATGTATGTTTGTTTCTTTTGTCTGTTTGTCTTTGTTATTGAATAATCGTGTTTCGTTGGTACGATCGACATCTACGATAACGAACAATCGAGCGCGGTCTTGATGTCACGAAATGGATAGATTGGCAGATTACTGTTTACATTTACACTACATTTACCAGCCTTTAGTTTATTCTTGTAATGTCTGAAATGGTTTTGGTGTATAGGAAATCTTAAACCCTGCAGATTTATTAAACATTTTGTTGCATGAGTTAATCAAGACAAAAATTGTAAAGTGCTGTATATTATCATAAGTAGGCCTACGTAGGCATAATGATGGTAATTAATTTCATCTCTCCCTTTCCATCAATGCGGTTAATTAAACCATTAGCAAATTCAGGCCTGTATTAAAAAATATTTGCTATATGGGTCTGCAACATCTAGTCTCACCAACGAAATTATTGCTGCTATTGTAATTTCCTATAAGAACGTATTTGATTTGTCGTTATTAGAGATATTATGTATATTATATAAGTTGCATTGTATACAAGTGTGCCTTGTGTATTTACAGGCGTTTTAATTCTTTAAATAACCTTCTAATAGTGGAGTATCTTTTTTAACAGACAGCTTTATCAAATTGTTTATTGGGAAACAATACATACAATTGTTAAATGTGTTATTACATTTAAATTGGATCAAAATGATTTTTATTCAAAGTGCTTCCAGATATGCAAAATTTCTAGTGTGTATAATGTATGAACGTTCGAAGCAAAATACCAGTATCGGCACCATAGAGCGTCTCTGCTAAATATTTTTAAAAGATATCATTTAAAACGTTTATAAGCCTAATTTCATAGTCCTTGTTTGTCGCCTTTCATAAAGCTTTTATTTACATTCGAATGTACTGATAGCATGTCAGGACATAATGTGGTCGTGTCAAGATTTTGTATTGCCTCAAATTCTATTCTATAAACTGTGATTGAATCGCATTCCATAGCCATGTCTGATTTGTGAATTACCTCATATGTTTGAATTGGACGTCAAACATGCTTCCTTGAAGTCTGTTTTAGAATAGAATGAACTTTGGATAAAAATAAAGCAATGTGTATAATAGATCTGAGTGAAGCTGAAAACAAAAATAGTTTATGAAATTTTGAGTCTACAAGTGTGAATGGAAGTGTGAATGGAATGAAATCCGATGTGTCTTTTCAATCATTATAAAGATTTCATTCGCAGTTTAAAGCACTCGGAAATTTTACAAAAGAATTTTATGATTGCGTTGAAATGACGATATCTTTGATACTTAATGTTTTGTTACGCAAATCCCAACATGCACTTAAACAAACGTATAAAATTTTAAGAAATGTTGGTGACCGTCATCTATAGGATAAAGAAAAAGACTATAGGGTTCTTTTTTACTGTGTGCTTTCGGACAGTGATTATTATTGTTTCCCTGTAATATTTTGAGTGCATGATGAAACTTTGACAGGATTATCAAATTCTCTAGTTCTGTAAAGACAATTTCCTCGCGTATGCCAACATCATAATGTTTTCGTATTGAGAGAAGCGCTCACTCTGTTTTTCAAGATTTTCTTCCCTAATGGTTTCCCATGCAAATAAGAACCAACATAGCTATGTTATCGCCATTATGCATTCGGTTTCTGCACTATACATATATTTCATTTCATTTTTACTTTACCATATCTAAATGGAAATTGCTATACACACACACACACACACACACACACATATGATAGATGTTTGGTGGGAAGGAAGCTCAGGGGTTGGCTAAAGCTATTAGAGTAACAAATTCGTTAATAGTCACGCTCTATAATCCAGCCATACATGAGCAATTTAGAACTACGGCAGCTATAAAGTTTCACCTTTTAGTTACTGTAAATATAAACGCTGTTACTAGTTACTGTATATAAACCACATAGGGCTCTGTTCACAACTTGTGCCTTGGCCTTCGAGAACGGATAGCGCATAGCGGTGTCTCCGTAGGCTAAGAAAGTTCGATGCAAATAAAGCACTTAGAATGATGAATCTCATTAACAAAGCGGCGATTAATGGTGCAGGACGACGCTATGCGCCCTGAGTTGCTAGTATCCAGTCTACAATTAAATGAATCGTCGATAACTTATCGGTGAGTAACGAAGGTAGAATCCCTCTTCGTCTGGATGGGGAGGGAGAGAGCGGGAGGGAAAGATGGGGAGTTGGGGTGGGGAATGGAAAGGAAGCAAATAAACTATTACCAGGACAAGCAAGTGTCCCCATGTAGACCCACATCCAGAGTTATTGTCCCCCTCTGTTCATTGCGGCAGTTCGATGACATGGCTGTATCTCCCAAATTGTATCTTGCATGGAATGAAAGTTATTACAGTATATGATATAATAAACAGGTGCATGTATGTGTGTATATGTTTACATGACTTATATACCTAGTTAATTTGCTCGGTAAATAATATTCTATGTTCATTTTGTCAACTGTAAACGATAAGCTATGCACACTTATCCCTTTATGTTATCAGAGTTAAGCCAATATTTGTTATTATCGTCTGTATGGGCGTTATGGATATGGAATCCAGGGATATCATTTTGGGATTACAAGGTAGTTCAAATAGAATTAAGTGTGTGAATGGTCTGATAACTTTAGTAAAACTTGTGGAGAACAATTTACCTTCGACGGAAGTGATACAGATAGTCGCTTTGGACTTCAGGAGGAGAGAGGAATACAAGAAGGCAAGCTTCTGTCACATGAAGATATTATATAAATATTTGACAATTTTGAGACGTTTTCCTTCCAAAGGTTGACAAGTAAAATATACTGGTTGACAGTTTCCTGTGCGTTAATCTCTTGTTTTGATTTATATTGTCTTCAACCATTTTATGTCTGACCTCCTGTTTAGTGTCTATTTTCATTTATTTATTTGTGTGTGTGGGTGTGTTTGTGTTGTGTGTGTGTGTGTGTGTGTATGTGTGTGTGTGTTTTCGGATTTATAGAAATAGTGATAATCAGAAAGGTTTTATCTTTTGTGATGGCAGTGCATTTCAAACTAATGAGTGGTAATTGGAAGCATGTTTGTGTGGGGTGTGTGTGTGTGTGTGTGTTTGTCTGTTTTGCGTGCTGTTGCATGGGCATGTGAATGTGAATAAGGATGTATAGAGTGTGTTGTGTGTGGAAAGGTTTTGTGTGCACGGGGTGGTTAGGGTAGTCGATAGGCGAGAGAGGCATAATCTTATAACGAGAGGGTAACGATCAAGTTGGTGCTTTTTTACAAGGACACACAGAATTTTTACTGTTTTGTCAAATTATCAAGAGGATGTGGGATAGATAGGGAATTGTTTTGAAATACGGATTCCGTTCGATCAATTGTATTATTATGTGTTATTTCTATATGTTTTTATTTATCTGTGTATACTTTTGTGTAATGCTTATTTGCATGCTTTTATTTTGCGCGGTCAAGGAGCATCAATAGCCTGGTGGCAAAATCTCTCATCTCTTTGCATAACCCTATGAAGTGGTCCCAATTAAAGACCAGCGGCATCGTAACAGCGCAGTTGAATATGGGCTAAACGGCCGCCTCGTCTTGATAGAGTATGAAAATGAAAACATAACAAGCTGATAAACAAGACAGAAGCGCTTGCGGTAATTGCAATTTGATCCACGTTATTACGATGAATAGAACTGAGGTCAGATATTCATATTTGTGATAGTGTCCTCGACAGTCTGACTTGTATAAGAATGTTAAAAGAGTAACATGTTCTTTTAAGGAAATGGAAGTATATCGTTCACAATTACAAACACAGTGGAATAATACTGTTCAATTTTAAAATATAAAGTTTATTGACCGCTTCATTCACTATGCTTACAAAGCTGGATAATATATAGCTCTGTAAATCTATTATCTAGATCACACCGTTATCTATTTCTCCCACTGTTACCATGTTCACGCCACCTATTTCGTTTATTTCATTTTAAACTCTGAATCATCAGAGTGTAATACATGGCTTCCAATTTAAGCTGAGATTGAGAGATCATTTCTACTTTATGATCGAATTGGCTTTACTAGACATCATTCATTCATTCATTCATTCATTCATTCATCAAGGCAGCATGAAATATGAAGTATTTTTGAATACATAAAATATGGGATTTCATCTTAGAATATTGTGCATATTATCTTTGACCAAAGGGAGACGAAACAAACATGCTGTATAAAGAATGCCTCTTTTACATACCATAATTATACTGTATATTACCATGGGGTAATAATTCGTCGTGTAACACGGCAGTCATCTACTTCCCATTACGTAAATTTACTGTTTAGGAAATGAAACTTTTGGGCACTATTGTCAGGAGCGGAATCCCAAAACATTGAAAAAAATTCAAGAGAAAAACCTAATTTGATATCTCTTTCTTCTATTGAACTTTGAAGCTGTTATTATTCTAAGCTGAACATATCTTATTACTGAACCTGGCAATCACGTATTCCGGATAGAGCTTTACGAAAAATTCGGGCTGCGTCTTATACCTGTCTGTCAAAACTGGTGTTCTCTCGAAAGTCACTTTCTCCATAGAGGTGCTAATCAAGATTAATTCTAACAGGATCATCAGCCCATTTTGACAGTCTAACAAGCTTACCTTATCGAAGATTATCAAACAAACCTGTTTCTTGGGGCCTATTTCTGATGGTCAAGTCGTCAACAAACAACATGTTTGCCGAACACTCCCCACGTCAACAGTCCTCCATTCATAGACCGGTTCAACGTCAACGGAGTGTTTCCGTTTTCTCTTCTTTGAGATGCTATTACTGGTGAAGGACCTATACCCCAAAACGATGATTACTCATCAACTGATGTGGGTGTCCGCGCTATCATGTCTTCTTATCGACATTGGTTTATTTCTTTTTCAGATTGCACACCTAGACAAGAAGGACTACTAGCGCCAATTAATGCGGCAACCATTTTCTTTCATTTTGTTAAATGTTTCCTAAGCATTTCATCAGCAGTTTGACAATTTTCCTCAGTTTTACTGTACTTTCAGGGGGGGGGGGGGATTGTGTGCGAAGAGAAAGTGTGATATTCATGCGACATTTGTTTTTTATTCACTTTGTGTATTTGCAATGCTATACTGTGATATGCTCAAGCGGATTTTAAACGATGGATTAAAAAAGAAATAGACTGTTACAGAAGTGACATCACAATCGGAGTTGAGATAAGACAATCTTGAAATTCTAAATTCTCCACATGTTTTTACACAACCGTGATATTACTAAGAATCACATAATTGTGCAAAATCATATGGTGATGATGTCATTTCCTTTCCAAGATTTCAAAAGACTTTTCTTCTAACGTGATATCAAGAAGAAGTTAGGCACCATATACATTATTCAAATTCCGTATCAAATTATTTCAGTCTGCAAGTAAGGCAGCAATGACGACTTTCAGGGACAAGAGGTTTGAGTTGCTGAATAATATTGACCTAAAACATGATTGTGATAACATTATTTGTGTACAAATTAACCATCAATGGGAGAGTAATTGTGATGTGATTGTGACGTCATCGCCTCTCCGGGTTCTTGTATGTGGTTACTCTCTGTCGATCGTTGTTCCATGCATGGGCATTCACTTGAAACCTTAAAATTCCATCACTTGCTAATGTTAAGTCGGATTTTAATGAAACGTACACCATTCTGGGTTTTGTTTAATATGAATAATTTTTTACTAAATTATTACATTAAATGTGGACATTGCGTGCTTTCTAGTAATATCTATAATGAAATAATGAAGTACCTTGACAATTACGACCACTTTGGTTTAGTCTTAAGCGTTGATAAATTTTGTGTCTGAAAAAAAAAAACACCTACAAGACACATCTTTCCATTGGAATCGTATAGAAAACCACAACCAAATGAACATTTTGGTTGTTATAAGTTCGCTGAGAACTTTAGGACCCCGACAAACAAGAATACTGGGAAATGCACTCTTGACATAACGGCAAACATCCGCAAACTTTACATCGCTCATTATAGAAGGAACTTCAACTAAGAGTTTGACAAACATTTGCCCTTCCTGAAGAGAACTTGTACGACAAGTTTAAGGTTAAATCCAATTGTCGCCAGCTCTTAAGCAATATTGTATCTTTGCAAGGACTTCCGGCCATCATTTTACCGTTCCGTCGGTTACCATAGGTACATCATGCAGGTATGGAAAAAAAGAAGAAGTTTGATGTACTGTTTGACGGCAGATTGACACCTTGAGCATTGACAGGTTCACGACGGAATCTTTGCGAAAACAAAAACGAAACGAAATAACAAAACGAAACAACGAAACACTCAGACCTTTTTTTTTAATGTAAATGATTATTCGTTTTTAGGGTGTTGATTCAGGTTGTTTTTTACATATATTCGAAGTTTTGGTATCTTTATATCCCTTATTTCAAGAGCCACCAAAGTGCAGCTGAATAATTCTTGGGATATTTGCCTTTTTGTTTTGTTTTGTCTTTTGTGTGTATTTTGTCCTTTCTTGCAATTTTGTGTATAATTTCGAATGGTATAGATTTATTCTTAAAATGTAAATCTTTTATTGCAATTTGTAGCCTCTTCATTTGTAAAGGAATCGGCCTTGATAAGTCCTATTTGGTCTTTTTCTGATTCCCACACATGCTAACTATATCTGTTTGCAACATTCCCTTTGTTTCCTATGTAAACGTAATGTGCAATATGTTATGTCCGTGTACATGTATTTGTGTTTTTTATACTTTTTAGCATGTGGAATAAATAAAATTGAATTGAATTGAATTGAATTAAAAGAAAGTGTACCTTCTTTAACGTCAATGCGATTAAACATTTTCAACCTACAATATAAGACTATGGTTGATGCTAGTAATAGTAATGACATAGGTATGTTTGAAAAGGTAATCTTCAGAAACTGATATAATCATGAACGAATTATACTCCCTAGCTTTTAACCCCAGCAAACTTCACCCCTTTTACTTCTATCACTGAAATCATGTTTTATTTTGTTTGTTTATGTATAGTGATAGCAAACCAGAGTGTCTCCAACTCAGTGTAAATAATATATTATTATTTGTCAAGACATTGAACTAAGGCTTTCTACTTTCATTTTATTTACGAAAATACTCGTTGGTTGAGAATGATAAGGGCGTTAAGTTGTCACTGTATAAACTCATATAGTGTTCAAGACAACTTAACGCCCTTCTCATTCTCAACAGAGCATCAACAACAATATACAAATATAATTTGCAATCTAGAAGATCTAAAGATACTATCCCTCTGAAATAAAAAATAAATAAAGGAGGGGTGATTAGACACAAGGCAGCAGGTACATTGGGTCACCGTGCACAATGTGACAAAAATTTAACGGAATAATAACAAGTTTATTGGCTTAGTAGCGGCTTTGAACGAGACTATTAATTCATTCATCAAGTTCAAATGTATAGGCCCTCGTGGCAGCCTTTTTAATCCTTGAAACAGAAGCCTCGAATAGGTAGTAATCCGGAAACTTGTAACAAAGGGGCGCGAATGACTCAGTTGTTTTTGTTGGGATTATCGTCGATGGTGGAGTAGGATTACCAAAGAACAGTGAGAGAGGTTGTTTTCGTAGCGTGGGAAAGAGTGATGTAGTTCAAGGGCCACCTATGAAACAGTCTTTTGTTGCTATAGGATAAGGTCTAGAAATGGTTATCAGCCCTAAAAGAAAACCCCATCGTTTGGCAGGAGACGTCATCGCAATAACGCCATCTAGATCTAAAGAGATTACACCCGCTCATCTTTTTTTCCGTGTCATTTTGGTTGAAATTCTCACTCAGGAATATACTAGTTAGAGGGAAGCATTCTGTTACGTTCTCCTCTGCGCTGTACTAGCAATTTTCATTGTAGAAATGAACGAAACAAAAATATCTCGTGAAACACACTGCTAAATCGTTACGCCAAGAGGGCCATTTGCTCAATCTTCCATCTTTCTTTGTCCACCTTTTCCTTACCTTATCTCCCTCTACCTCACCCCCATCTCCAACTCTCTCTGCACATAATAACTTATGTCATGTGTGTGTGCAACCTATGCTTCTTTCTTCTCTTTAAAATAATCTCGAAAACAGTCATTTCAGCCTTTCATGCATTTTATTATAGGTAGTTGTATGCATACACATTTAATCAATGGTGTTCGAAATGACTAAAAACGAATATTTTCCAAAAAAACCTTACGAGAGATTCTTCCATGAATTGTTTTTTAAACAAAATAAGCTGTTGCTTATGTGGCTTAATTACCGAATCAACCAAAGAGTTAAAAGTCACAAACATATATTTATGAATATATAGGATTCTAAAATCCCCCTTTCCTTTTCGTGATAAAGACGTGAACCAACTGTTTTACCTATTTCTTGCTAGTACCACACATTAAGCTAATGAAATCTTACGTAATTTTCTGCAGTTCTTTTTTACTTTCAAGGGTGAAAGCATTCCCCCGTAGGAATTTTACTGTTAAAACGTGCAAATTAGTGACTAATGATAACGTGTTAGAATCCCCCCCACACATTTTTTTTGGTCCAAACTGGTATTGCTGGGTAGAAAGACAAGTTTCTTTTGTTTTGTTTCTGGCGGTCCCCTCCCCCCCCCCCCCCCTTCCTCCCTTAATGAAAGTACGCAAGCGCAGACAGATACACCCGACTCGCCGTGTTCCAGTGACACAATAGGCCTATTACGTAACTCTGGAACTTTTGGTGGAAGAAAGCCACCGATCTCACCAGCTTCATAAGCAGTTGGGATCTTCTCCTCTTCCTCGTCGGCCACCTCTAATCCTTTGATTCTTCCCATCTTCTCCAGTATCCAATCAAGTCGAAGTTTCCAAAGGAGACTGCATTAACGTGCTGCTATTGCTTGTGGTAAGTTAGTGATAAACCTTTTCTTACAATTCTTGCATATCCCAATTCGATGTTTCTTATTTTTACGACCCATATCACTGACAAATCTGGCTTGCATTTCCCTCAAAATTTCTCATTTCTCGAATGATTCTTATTATTGACAAATCTTGTCCATACAAATTGTTTTTTTGTCCGCAAAAAAAGGAAATATCACTCATGTTTTAAGACCAAGACTCTTAGTTTTAAGATTATAGTTGTATACAACTTTTAAAAGTTGTTTATCTTTATCATGTGTCTGAGCTGAGTGTTCAGTCCTCTGCATCCTTTAATTGGTTGACGAGTACGTTGTTACCTCTCGGTTTTATTTACTGTCCTGTTCATGAAGAGAAAGCGTTGGCTCTTCAATATCTGCTAAGAATGTATTAAGGATATTATCCCCCTCCCCCCCCCCCCAAAAAAGGACAGTTTTTCTTTAGTGTTAATGCATTCGTGTAAACGTATCTGCCTGCCTAACAGAGTAGCACATCGAGAAGTGTGTAGAATGACGCCCTGGCGCGCGCCAATGTGTGTGAAGGATGCTGGCAACATGACTGGGCTGACAGCATCTTACGCGACAGACACATCTCCGACGCCCCTCCCTCCCCGGCGATCAGGGAAGCGACCTTCCCGAGTCGATCTTCCGGGCTACACGTACGCCGAGCTCATCGCGATGGCGATCCAGTCTTCTCCGAGTGGCATGATGACCATCACGGAGATACAGCAATTCATGAAGGACTCTTTCGACTGCTTTAGGACGTCATACAGCGGGTGGAGGAACAGCATTCGTCACAATCTCTCGGCCAGGGAATGCTTCTACAAAGTAGGTTCTGAAGACAAAATCCCATGCTTTGTCATATAAACAGAATGCGGTTATCATTGTCTTTAGTGGTTCTGTGTGCATGTAAAGCCCAGTATACTTTTTTTCCTAACTCTGTGTAGATATAGCACATTACATTTATGCAATGTATCATCCTGTTGCAAATCACACATGGGGGATATTCGGCTTAAAATTACGAATCGACTGTGAAGTGTAATTTTAATGTTGTTCCCGAGTAATCATTCAAATTCCACCGTTCAGGAATGCTATCGGCAAAGTTATCATACGTGGACCTCGTTTCATGTGTGACATATCAAAAGGGGGTATAATCTGCATGACCAGCAGATTCTACACTAGACTCTTTTCTAGGGAAGGCATATAGGGCTAAGTAGTTGGAACTCTTACTGATTTAGTCATGGTTCCATCAATATCTGTATCCATAGCAACGCATCATTGTTCTCTTTCCTCCGACACTTCCCCTGCCAGGTTCCTATGGTGAAAGGCGCCTCACAGGGTCGGACACACTATTGGACGCTGAACCAGAACTGTTCCCACTGCCGCGGGGGTAACGATCTCATCCGCGTCGCTCGTCAGTGGAGATGGGGAAGGCTGATGTCGAACAGGCGGCGAACAGCCAAGAAACTCGGAACGAATGTGACTCGGAACGCCGACGGCTTTGGGACGAAATCAGCCGCTAGTCCTGTGAGAATCTCGACCGTGATTTTAGTGATTAATGTAGCTAGTTATTCATGTTCGTATTAATCAGTATACATGTACTAAATCAAAATTAAACTTGTTCTTTAACTCAATTTCTGTAGGTTTTTTTTTCGTTTTCTATATCGTTTGCATAATATGCACCACTAATTCTATTTTTTTAAACTCATTAATGTATGTCACTAGTATTGCTGCATTCTGTCAACCAATGTGTATATTGATGTGAACTTGACCTTTAATTGTATATTGCATGTGATATCAAATCATGTAAGATGGAATTTTACAGGCGACATTCGCTGTGTCACTGTGATTGTTTTCAAGTTTGCGTCTAATTGTATGAAATAAATGTATATTGTGAAAATGCGTCTAATTGGCCAACAATTTGCCCAATATCATAATTATCTTCTACGTGTAATTTTCTTTCTACGGGTACTTCAGAGATTGGACAACAACATTGCACAGACGATGGCTACAAAGAATTTCATCTCGCCCAACTTCTTGCCGCATCGACAACGGGAGGATCAGCAACTAGGTAGTCGTTCCCCTCCGCCTCCGCCTTCGTCTCCGATTCCCCGCGACGAGAAGCCGCCGTCACCGACTTGCTCAGCCTGCTCGGACGGGGTCATCGACGACTGCGACCACTGTGTCTTACTCGATGTCGAGGAGGACCACGGCCCAGCAGCGGACGTCACCATGGATGACGCCGACACTGACTTCTACCCCTGCCACGATGCCAGCAACAGCGCGACGACCCAGCTTGAGGAAGGACGACGCATTCTGAAGATTGGAGAAAGATTGCTGAACGCAGAAATAGCCGGCATCGTGCCAACCAGCAATGGTAAGATATCAGTAATGACGATAATGGTGAAAGAAATAATGGCAGTAATTTCAGTTGTACTTCTGGTACAAATGATGATAATGATGTTAACAATGATGATGATGAGGGCCTTGCGGCATTGCGGATAAGACTCTCGACAAATAATCAGAGGTCCCGATTTCGAATCCTGTTGACTCAGGTGTATAAATTGTTACCTGGCAACGCTGGAGTAATGGCACGGCCTTTGGTAGAGCGGTGTCAATATTGAAGACGCTATTATACCCTATATAAAGAATTATTATTATTATTATTATTATTATTATTATTATTATTATTATTACTTTCATTATTATTATTATGATTCTTATCATGGGTATAAATTATTATAGTCACAATACTACTAATGATAATAAGAACAGTGTTCTTTAATTCAAATCCTTTATACCCTTGTCCATGCTGCCACTTCTTGTTCTTACAAACGTCTTGCCAGTCAAGTCTTTCCATCAATCCTGTTAATCTTAGTCTACATAAATATGACAGAAAGTTATTATCACATCATTCTGTCCTTGTCATCTTGATAACCGCAGAAAGATATTCCTCGAGTCTCGACGATCTGGCAGACAACGACGACCTCCTCCAAACCGACGATTCCATCGACCTCTCCCTGTACGACGTCGACGGAGGAGGACTAGAGTCTCGTCAAGGGGACGCGACGTCCAACGCCGACTGGGACTCGTCCTCGGGCTCGGAGAGTCCACTCGACCTATCAATCCACGTGAGTTTATATTCTGTACATTGTTGTATGCTGCAAATGGTCCACAATTTCAGTGATGATTCAGACTAACACTCAGAGAGTGACTCTACGAGGTACTAACGTAAAATAAAAAAGTAGGTCTTAAACTCGACCGATGTTTTGAAAAAAATAGGTTACAAAATTTAACCGTTAGGTTAACGTATAAATCAGTGTTATACAGTATTGGAAATAATATCTGTCAATATCATATCTATTGGTTGAAAGGCTTTCCTCTTCTGTGGGGTTTGCCTACCTGCCGACCAAAGAATCTGAGATAATGTATTCTCTGTAAATGTTGAAACATTGAAACAGATTTTTCCCTCACTCAGGTGCAGGAAGCCAAAACACGGGGGAATAGCAAAGTCGAAATTTCGTAACTGAATGGATAGAAATGTAACCCACCATCATGACAACAAACTGTTTTGTCTCTGTTATTTTTATCCCAGTGTCTCTTATTTTGTTTCCGTTCATTTCTTGTATCACAAGACAGTCTAGTCCACTGATACTATTTTGATGCTTACTGTAATGAAATACCTCCTATTATGCATAAACTGTCCTAACGGTTAACATTCATATTGTCCTCTTTAGGGTCCATACCGGGTTTCCTCCTCTGAATCTTCAAGGCATTCTTCGTGCGGCAGTTTTCAGCACAACCAGAAAAGTGCCGGGCTCTATCAAATGTCTCCCTCTACCGGCTGGGACTTGCTCCATCGAAGCCACTCAACCTACGAAAGGGTCATCCGTCGCAGTAGCAACTTTCAAGTCATCAACGGATTTGAGGCAAACATCTCGGGTGCCAAGCCCACGGGATACAGCACCTCGTACGTAGATTACCTTCGGCAAGTGTGGGGCACATCAACACCACATCAAGACATCTATTCGGGCCGCTGGGAATATCCGAACTACGACATCAACGCACAGATGCCATTTCAGAGGGGTGTAGATGGAGTCATGGAAACCAGAACTCTGACGTCATCGATGCACTCTCTGTCCATGCGAGGAGGTAAGGGGGAAAACTGTACTATGTCTTGAGGTGAAAGCTAGATTCACTTACTTCGAGCTTTGTTTTAGGCATTAATCAATCGGAATATAGACACACAAAAAAAAAAAAATGTCAGAAGGATGATACCCATTTTTCGCAGTTTGTGTATTACATTGTATTTCATTTTCATCACTTCAGTTTTTATAAAATTATCATGAATACTAGAAGGTTCTACAATTATTGTATATCCTTCTCAGTTTGCTTTGTTTTGCATTATGGATTATGAAACCTTATTCTCTGTTACCCTATAAAGTGAAATATCTATGTTCTCATTGAAAAATGAAATTAAATTTGAGCTGAATTGAAGAAAAATTGAATAATCTCTTGCACTCACCATGGTGTTATGCCATCTGTGAATTTCCATTACTCCTGGGGCCCGTTGCATAAAAGTTACTATTATGGTAACTTTGCCATCCAATGGTAACTTCAATGGTATTCTTGATTTTGGTTGGAGGTTGAGTATTGTTGCCATGGTAGTTACCATTGGATGGCAAAGTTACCATAATCGTAACTTTTATGCAACGGGCCCCAGGACATCAAACGGATGTCTTAAATAAAAAGCATTAAAACAAACTGCTACGAAATGAAGTATAATGACAATAAAAGAAAATGGTATCAATTTGCAGCAATTTACCATTTAATCGTTATGATGTTGTGATGGTTACCACTGTAAAGTTTGTTTGATTGTTTAGTTTTCAAGTTGTGGCGTACTCTATTGTTTGGTTTTTACAAGTCAAAGTCTGTACCGCTTGTGTTCATTCTTTCTTCAGGTGTGTCTACATCCGGTGAGAAGGAGATGGTGCCCAGCCAGTCATCGCTCCACCCATCCTTTCTCATCGTTAAGGAGGAACAGACTTCCCCACTTCCATCGGCATCTCCCCACCCATCAGCAGGTTGCCTGGAAACGGACCCATGGAACAAGCCACGCCCTTACCTGTCAGCCAGGGCTGCGTTTTCCACATCATACCACCCCGGGACCGATGATCCATCCACCTCGCACTGCCATTGGGAGAAGAAGCAACCTTCCGGAGTGACCGATCGCGATGATCATGTCGCGAGGTCAAAGGTCGGCGAACTGTTGAAAGCTAGCTTGGACGTTGCCTCGCATAATGAGTCCTGGTAGTGTCGTCACGTTCAAACATTTTCTTTATGAGATTGGTGCTGTATCAAATATGCAAGAAACTATACAGTGGGCGATATGTATGTGTCTGTTTGTGTTTTCCGTTTTTAACCTTAGGGTGTAGATGTTCCATAAGGGAGAAAAAAGACCAATTCTGGAACTCACATCAATCCCGGGCATCAATCACTGCCTAAATGCAGCAGAAGTAGGTGTTGCTTTTTGTATATTATTTCGTTATGACATGTGGCTGATTTCATTTTCTTGCCCAAAAAGACATGTAAAAGACAAGGATGTGCAAATTTACGATTTAACCCACTATAGTAACCGATATTCTTCGGTGTAAGTCGACAGTCAATGTTTTGCGTTTCCTGATTCTTGGTCTATACATGCTATGTGTTTTGATTGATGTTCTTTCAGCTTTCTCTGACTTACACTCTGTTGACTGTCGGCAATCTAGCGTAATGTATTTTGTTTTGGGAAAAGTTATATACACTTGCGTTATTCTTTGCACCAACATTGAGAGAAAGAGGCCAGTAAATCAATCATTAAGTTTCTGAAAGTTTTTGGTCTTATCAGCTAATTTGAGAGGAGATAGAATCACAAAATTTATTTGATGCAGTCAAAGGAGCCTGTGAAGCAGCAAGAGAAAGAAGAAAGTTTTCTGCAATAAGCTTTATCATCTATTGGCGAGTGCTATCTGGAGAACTTTCTTAGCTCGCTAAGTTCTTATCGATGAATAGTATGGCTTCTGTTGATGTTGACGCCCCGAAGCACTAAAATATGCCACTCTATACTGTTTTAAAAAAATACAAGAATGATTCACGGGTATGCATGTTTTGTATATACTTAAGAAAACAAAGACACGCAGATGAGCATTTTGAAAAAGCATGGAAAATGTCATCATCACCGCTAGTCTTCGTACTAGACAGCTTAGCTTTGTGCTTGCCACTAACTAAAGTAGAATGACGTCATTAGTCGTATTTGGGTTTGTGTTTCCAGCATTGGAGATATTATATGATTTTACTGTATACTTATCTATGTTCTCTTACAGTTTCTTTGATAATGAAAAAGATACGTATAAGTTCCGCTGGACAATTTGTGGCGTATACCCTTGACATATCATAATAGCACGATTCGGTAAATATTGAAGATTAACCGAAATACAGTACAAAGGCAATAATATGCGGTGGTTGTACAGAAAGTGTGTTTTCCTCTCCATTACTTTATATCCTAAAATTAATTTTGAACATCCATAATCTATATTCTTCTTATTTCAGCAGCGTTTCCAGCTGTTGTGTCATCTTAAACGTTTGTAAAATCATTACGTTTGCGTTTTCTCAATTATCGTTAAAAAACTTCGAAAACACGTTTTAGCTTATCATACGTACATACAAGCTCTCTCAACTTTCTTCACTGATGTTGCTCTATACTGTTATAAGTTGTCACCACACTGTGTGTATAATGAAAGGAAAAGTGTAGATTAATCATCGACGCTATTAGCATCCAAAGTATGTTCTATTCCGATCATGGCAACGCGTAGACCTATGTATGAATTTATTCTAACATTGTTCTCCAAAATAAAGTCTTTTAAATAGTGATAAAGTGTTACTTCATGAATAGAATTATACTTGTCTGTTATATATACGGTATGCTTTGCAATAAGTGTGTGTGTTGTTGTTATGTGCATACATACAGTGTTTGAATCATGTGTTGTGTATCTGGCAGATGATTTTGGTAATTGCGATGTTTTCATGGACCTGCGACCTGTCCATGTTAGAAGGCTTGGCAGTCCTTCAGGACTCAGCAAATTAAAGACATAAATTCAGTAAATCACAATAACTCAAAACATACATGCGCATCCTGTCTTGTTCCTCTCTAACACACACAGTCATGCGCTATTTCATGCATTAATTATTTCTATTGGTCCTATGCACAGAAATTAAGTATAATTATGTATGATCAAACTTCGGTATGAAAAAATATATGGATATGTCTCATACATCGGTCTAATAAACGTACCGTACATACATATTGTGCATATTTAGAATCATATATTTGTGTGTAGAGAGGGAGAGAGAGAGAAGGGGGGTGGGGAGAGGGAGAAGAGGGCTGGGGAGCTGAAGGGGAAGGGGAGAGGAGGAGAGAGAGGCTGGAGAGATAAGGGAGAGTGGAGGAAGTGGTGGTTTAAGGAAGCAAGTGCTTGAAGAAAACTTAATTCTTAGCAATTTGTTGTATAACTAGGGCCCATGCAGAACAACTTTGATTAAATCGACTTCTTTTGTTGGCTCATTTAGCGAGATACAATATCAAGTTGGACATGCATGTGTTCGACGTAAAAATCGCGGGAGATGATGAAAAGTGGGTGATGGTTCAGTATAATGCCGCACCCCATCTGCCGCAAATAACTAACCTTGTGATTTTGTAAACAAATACCAAAGGTCAAATTGTACGTCCGGCCGCGTATTTTTTATTTACACGCAAACCTGTGGCTTTTGGCAATTAAATTCAATGAAACCGCTCCTGATGCGTCTATGCTTACTCCGCTCGGGTTGTGTGTTGCGAAGAGTTCTGTGAGTATTTCTGTGGTACTAGTACCCTCCGCTCGCGACGATTCGATTCGTACATCAGTGAGTGTGTGCACGCGCTGTGAAAGTTTTGCTCGCCGTGGTAGACCCTCATCCAATTACTAGTAGTACGTATAAATACGTGTAAAAACGGGTGAGAGTGCGAAAAACAACACAATACGAAAAAAATCTGACAAGAAGGAGGGGGGGGGGGGGGAGAGAGAATCATAAGGAAAGAGATAAAAAAAGCAATGAATATTCTGTGATATCTCATCAATCATCATTCATGCACAACAGTGATCAATATTATTGCGGGTTCCATGGAAGACCACAACTTTATTGGTGTATGATGGGGATGAGTATAGGCTGGCTCCTAATGGGCTACAGTGACCAAAGATTATATAGTCTATAAGTCCAAACATGTTGCGAATTCACGTATTGGCTACAATATATGTGGGGGGGGGGGGGGGCTGAAGGTGAAGCCAATCCTGCCCGACCCCTCCCCCCCCCCCCCCCCACCGATATTGAAACACATATCGACCAATAGGCCTACACATGACCAGTAAGGTATAATGTAACAATTTTCGATCTCCGTTGATTGGTGATTGAAATATTGACAGGAAAGATTGAAGGGAAAAGGAGTGGAGAAGAAGCGCATGGATGGAAATCTTGAAGGGAGAGTAGTTGAAAGTTATGGAATAGCAATGGTATATGTACATGTATCAGAAAGTTGTGAAATAACATGATCGCTTAAATCTATATACATTGTATGTACATGTATTTATTTCTCAGCCTCCAACCCCTCTGTTATATCTGTTGCTATTAAAGGCCCCTAAATTCATCTTCATACTGATGGTATATTATTCTGCTTCTCAAACCTGCCCCTCTTTTCTTCATACCACTTTCAAAGACTCACCCTGCATATTAATTTTCCGACCTCTCTCGACTTCCTCCTTTTTCAAATGCATAAATGACTCGTGTATATTTTCCCTTCCTCGATCACTGCTTGAATTATCATACAATTTATTTGTTTCTCATACTCTCTCTGTCTCTCCCCTTCTCTCTTTCTCATTTTAAAACTTTAAAATGTTTGTTTACAAGACCACTTTCTACTCTCTACATTGATCAGTTTGTCTAGAAACATGTTTAGTCAGTGCAAATATGCATGAAGGAAAATTACACCACTATTGCAGGAATTCATTATGCATTTTATTCACTTCTTTATGTTCAAGCACTTTTTTTTCATGAAGGTATACTGAGTATACAGATGTAATCTGATCCTCCAATATCCAAGAAGTATTGTAATATATACAAACTAGAACTATCACTCAATGTTGTACTAACACTGTTACTGACATTTGCCACATCTCAAGTAAAGTGCTCAAAACCTGAGTGAGTAAGTAAATAAATCAACAATTTCTATGATTTTCATTAAAAATACTGTTACCATGGCAACACAGTGTTTGACATTAAGAAAAAAATGAAGTTTGCCCAACTCTATCATAGCTGTCACATGTGCCAAATTTCAAGTCAAATGCTCAAAAACTGACGGAGTTAAGTTAATTCACATATTATTGTATGATTTTTATTCAAAATAAAATTATGCTGTCACCATATTGTGTCGGGCCCATGCACTAATGTCAATAATATTCGACCACTAATGGCTGTCGTATCTTTAAGCTATATGCTTATTTGACGACAGTCTTCTGCATTTACACTCCCGATCTTGTGCCATAATTCAGTGAGATCATGCCGAATGGTTCCCAATCGACGTGTTCTCTTACTCTTTTCGTTAATCTGTACACGTACATGTATATCTCAGTTTTATATTCGAATGTACACACTGTACGTTCCATTCTCTTGTAAACAACAAGAAATGACTATTTCATTTTTGTAATATATGATCGATGCAGAAAATTCCTAATAAATCAATGTAAATTTGGATCGTGTAATGTCATAACAACCACTATATGTCATAAGACGTCGACGACAAATGTCATAACGACCACTAATGTCACGACAAGTCTACGACAAATGTCATAATGACCACTATAATGTCTTAACATGTCGACGATAAATGTCAAAATCGGATTGACCACAAATGTCATAACACGTCGACGACAAAAATGTCAAAATATCAATTTTTGCTGCAAATGTTATAACATGTCGACGACAAATGTCATAACGACCACTAATGTCTTAACACGTCGACGACAAACGTCATAATGACCACAAATATCACAACATCGGACAAATATCAAAGTCGGATTAGCCACAAATGTCATAACACGTCGACGAGAAATGTCATAATGACCACAAATGTCATAACATTGGACAAATATCAAAGTCGGATTAACCACAAATATCATAACACGTCGACGACAAATGTCAAAATTTCTGTTTTTACTGCAAATGTCATAACACGTCGACGACAAATGTCAAAATCGAATTAACCACAAATGTCATAACGCGTCGACCACAAATGTCAGAATTTCCAAATTTACTGCAAATGTCATAATGCGTCACAGGGGAGGATCCAGGAATTCCGTAAAGGGGAGGCACCTTTACAAAATCAAAGGTTGGCGCAACCTCCTCCCTTTTTTGATTTTATCAAAAATAGAGACGGGGAGGGGCGCCGCGCCCCCTTTAGATCAGCGACTGCGTCAGCCACAGGTTAATGGCAAAACCCAATGCTTGCATTACAGGGAGGCGACTTTTCAAAACTATACAAGCTGGCGCAACCCCCTATTTTTTTCTTTTTATTTCTGTTGTTTTAACAAAAACAGAAAGGGTCATCAAAGGGGGTGCGCCCCCTCTCAACCGGCGATTGCGTCATCCACAAAATGATTATGTCAAACTCATTGCTTGCATTTCATGGGCGGATCCAGGAATTCCGTAAAGGGGAGACACCTTTTGAAAATGAAAGGCTGGCGCAACCCCCTCCCCCTTATTATTTTCCTCTTATTTCTTTTGTTTACACGAAAAAAGAAAGAGAAGAAAGGAGTGGGTGCGGCAGTCTTTACTTTTGCAAAGGCGCCTCGCCTTTATGGAATTCTGTGATCCGCCCCTGTAATGCAGCATTGGTTTTGCCATTAACATTTGTGGTCGTGTAACACATCGTGTTATGACATTTGCAATAAAAATGGAAATTTTTGACATTTGTCTTCGACATGGTATGACATTAGTGGTCATTATGACATTTGTCGTCGACGTGTAATGACATTAGCGGTCGTTATGAACTTTGTCGTCGAAGTGTTATGACATTAGCGGTCGTTATGAAATTTGTCGTCTACGTCTTATGACATAAGTGGTTGTTATGACATTACACGATATAAATTTAAATCAATTAGGAATTTTCTGCATCGATCATATTTTACAAAAATGAAATAGTCATTTTTTGTTGTTTACAAGAGAATGGAACATACAGTGTGTACATTCGAATATAAAACTGAGATATACATTGTACGTGTACAGATTAAAGAAAAGAGTAAGAGAACACGTCGATTGGGAACCATTTTGGAATAAATGATCTCACTGAATTATGGCACAAGATCGGGAGTGTAAATGCAGAAGACTGCCGTCAAATAAGCATATATAGCTTAAAGATACGACAGCCACATTAGTGGTCGAATATTGTTGACATTGATGGGCTCGACACTATGGTGACAGCATAGTTTTATTTTAAATGAAAATCATACAATGATATTGTGAATTGAACTTAACTCCCTCAGTTTTTGAGCATTTGACTTGAAATTTGGCACATGTGACAGCTATGATATAGAGCTGTGCAAACTTCATTTTTTCTTAATGTCAAACATTGTGTTGCCATGGTAACAGTATCTCTAATGAAAATCATAGAAATTGTTGATTTATTTACTTACTCAGGTTTTGAGCATTTTACTTGAGATGTTAGTGTTAAAGTACAACATTGAGTGATAGTTCTAGTTTGTATTACAATACTTCTTGGATATTGGAGGATCAGATTACATTTGTATACTCAGTATATCTTCATGAAAAAAAGAAGTGCTTGAACATAAAGAAGTGAATAAAATGCATAATGAATTCCTGCAATAGTTGTGTAATTTTCCTTCGTACATATTTGCACGCGACTGTACATGTTTCTAGACAAACTGATCAATGTAGAGAGTTATAGAAAGTGGTCTTGTAAACAAACATTGTAAAGTTTTAAAATGAGAAAGAGAGAAGGGGGAGAGACAGAGAGAGTATGAGAAACAAATAAATTGTGTGATAATTCAAGCAGTGATCGAGGAAGGGAAAAATACACGAGTCATATGCATTTGAAAAAGGAGGAAGTCGAGAGAGGTCGGAAAATTAATATGCAGAGTGAGTCTTTGAAAGTAGTATATATGAAGAAAAGAGGGGCAGGTTTGAGAAACAAAATAATATACCATCAGTCTGAAGATAAACTTAGGGGCCTTTAATAGCAACAGATATAACAGAGGGGGTTGGGGGCTGAGAAATAAATACATGTACATGTTATTTCACAACTCTTATGCATGTACATGTACCATTGTATAGCCTATTCCATAACTTTCAACTACTCTCCCTTCAAGCTTTCCATCCATGCGCTTCTTCTCCACTCCTTTTCCCTTCAATCTTTCCTGTTAATATTTCAATCACCAATCAACGGAGATCGAAAATTGTTACATTATACATTACTCGTCATTGTGTAGGCCTATTGGTCGATATGCGTTTCAATATGGGGGGGGGGGGGGTGGGGTGGCGGTAGGCAGGATTGGCTTCATCGATCTTCAGTCCACCCCCCCCTCCTCACACAGCCAATACGTGAATTCGCAACATGTTTAGACCTAGACTATATATATCTTTATATATATATATATATATATATATATATGTATATATATATATATATATATATATATATATATATATATATAAGAAAGCTTCTTTTTGATTCGCGGGATAGGCTACAATCCTTTCTCAGGCAGAGGTTCTGAATTATCAGGTCGTGCTCAGTCTGCACACAGTGAGCTGAACACCATATCAAGTATACGTGTATAATGATTGTGTGTAATAATATGGGAAAAATGCATGGGAAAATCAAAATACATGTTTATGTATTTTACGTGGAATCAGTTCCCGTCTGTTGTCTTGGCAGAAATGCACCAATCTTGCAATGTTGTTGTTTATTAATTTCCCTCTCCATCACGGGTACATATGGAACGTGTTGATCAAAGTTTTTGTGATGTCGGAAAATGCGAGGATGTATTGCAGGTGGCCTATTGCAGGTGGCCTTCAATTTTGTTTTTCACATTATATTGGCACTAGCAGCACCCGTGGAAATCCACGGGTCTGAGGGCCCCATATTTTTAGATTTATATATATTTCTTTCGCCCCGTTTTATTAGTTGAAGCGAAATAAGAACTTCGTGTTTGTTTATGTTTTTTTTTTATATACATGAGTCCTCTCTGGTCCCCATAGACACACATCTTTTCTCTTCATTCGTAAGCTTGAAAGAAGCTTACATACTTCTTTTACCACATTTTCATTATAAAATTATTTTCCCTCCCAACGCAATCCCATCTAATAAGTTGTCGTCCGTTCCTAATGTTAATACACCTGTTTGATCGATCATTACAAACACATAATAACACACACACACACACACACACACACACATACCTTTTCGGTTCAATAAAAAGATGCAAATGGGTTATATCATCATTAATATCCCTTTTCCGAAGTTTTTATTTGAAAAACCCGTCTGTGCTCTTTCCATCCGATGACAATCTCATCCGAGGGTTATGACTTGTTTCTGAAATGCACTTGATGGATCAATCATTGTTCCCCCCTTCTCTCTCTCTCTCTCTCTCTCTCATTCCGATTTCTTTAATTTCCTCTCGAGAACATGTGTCTATATAGACAAAGTCAGACTTTTCATTAAGCCAGCCATTCATGTGACTCGGACTTTTGTGGTATTTTCTTACTTCATGTTTTATATATTTCATGTTTGTTTGTTTTCATCCAAAAAATTGTGGTGTTTTGTGTTTATAGAATTGTCACTGGAAGTACGCTAAGTATTCCACTGCTCAGTTGTACAGGATATAAATAAGAGTGTGAGAACACGTGTCTGCATCAAGGAAATAAGGCCTTTTAGAAAATGACCTGACAATCTGACTCGGATTTTTGCTGTTTTTTGTTTTTGACTTCAAATAATTTTTTTTTCTATTTCCTTATTTTACTAATTTTCGTGTTTTGTTTGTATTGTCATTTTTTTTTTCTGTTTTACCCCCTTTATGTGGAGGAATAGGATCGAGAGGGTCTGGATGTGCATAAAAAAACAACAACACACACACACACAAAAAGAGAACAAAAGTATATTATAGGGACGAATGATTATTCTAGGGAAGGGAAGGAAAAAATGTTCATTTGTCCATGACACATGTCCGAAGTCATCATGTTAATAAGTAGGCACCCGTTGGAATCCATGGGTCTCAGGGCCCACGTTATGTGGGGGGGGGGGGGGGAAAGAAAAATATTTTTGTCTTCATTTGCTCCCTCTGTTTTATTTTCATCACCAAAACTTGGTTTGATGGACCATAAAGAACCACCCATTTTATTTCCACTTGTACGGTAATTTCAAAAATAGGTGGTCGGCAAAGCGAGGTTTTCCTCTACGTCCGCACATGTCTTATGAATATTCATGTTTACAGCAGCTATGACGAACGGACAGCGGCGCGTGTAATCTGAAATGGAAGGGCACGATCGGCAAGGATAAAAAATTAAGTGGACATTTAGCCGTCCTAAACAGTCTGACAATGATACCCGACGTGAGAGCAAACTAAATGACGTACCTGAGCTGCACAGTATCCTGTAGTTGTGCAAAATACAATAAAATAGCAGCATTCGCTGTTACGTAAATGCCCTTGTATGACCGAGCCGTGTATTTACCATATGAGAGCCCATATCAACGTGCACGCAGATAGTGTGTTTCGTGTAACCATCGTCAATAGGGAGCTTTAGATTTTAGACGCGCGGACGTTCAAAGGGGAAAAAAACATGGTCTGAGCGTGCGCAGTAGCGCGGATCAAGTTACTGCGCACACTCAGACCATGTTTTTTTCTCTTTGAACGTCCGCGCGTCTAAAATCTAAAGCTCCCTATTACATACACAGGCGCAGGCCTGTAATCTGATATGGAAAGGAACGATCGGCAAGAACAAAATTTAAGTGGATACTTAGCCGTCGACATCACTGCTAAACGGTCTGAGTACAATGATACCCGACTTGAGAGCAAACTGAATGACGTAGCTGAGCTGCAGAGGATCCTGCAGTTTTGGAAATAAAATACGGCATTCGTAGCTTCCCGCGTACCGAGTACGCATCATGATATGCAACGCAACACAGCGACAGGCTCAATGCATACACATATCTCTCTGCGATATATTGCCCAGTATACAAATGACGCACAGGTCTGAGTCACCGAACTAAAACATAGTGGAATGCGTGTTCACCCAGGAAATACGCAGCCACCAAAACTTGCTACCACCGCCATTTTGTTCGGTCAATTTTTCCTTATATGGAGTGCGGGCTGTGTCTCCGAAGCGCAAGATCATTGTCATGTACAAACGTGCATTGTTAAGTCATAATCACTAGCCACTGGACGGCGTACTCTTGCTTGCGCGCGTACCAGTGGCCCAGTCTGACCGCGCCTAAGCGTGCACTCCATATAAGGAAAAATTGACCGAACAAGATGGCGACGCAACACGGTAATTTGGCTGCACGGTCTCGTGTATGTTGGGAATAGGGACACGCATTCCACTATGTTTTAGTTCGGTGGTCTGAGTGCGTCAGTCGGAATTGTGTGCATAAGGTAACTATGGAATGCTTAACCCACGAGGCGAAGCCGAGTGGGTTTAGGCTAAATTCCATAGTTACCGCATGCACACTATATTCCGACTGACGCACGAAAAGACATGTGCGTCATTTGATTTATAGAATGGGTAATTTTCTAGTCAAAAACCCAGTTTTCTATCGTGTTACCCGATGACAAAATTACTGGATGCATTTCCTTTTGGCTTTCCGTAAAGGGCATGCATACCCATACTTACCGTTTTTACTGGATGCATGGCCAGCCATGCATAAGTTTTTACTGGATGCATGGCCAAGCTGAGTGCGCGAACGCTTGCTTTAGTGCGCGAACCTTTGTTACAAGTACGCGTACTTTTGCTAAGTGCGCGATAACATGTTTACCACTGTGACTCAGCGTGCGGCCAGTAAAAATGAACACATAGCTCTCGACCAATCAGATCGCAGGATTCTCGCTACCCATTCTATAATACCCTATCCGGTACGCGTTTTTTTTAAAGACGGCACAGATTGGGGCATGGCGCGTGTTAAACCTATGGGAAAAACGTTGGGTTAGGGTTTTTGGTTATGGTTATGGTTATGGTTAGGGTTAGGGTTGGGGTTAGGGTTAGGGTTAGGGTTTGATGGTTAGGGTTAGGATTAGGATTAGGGTTAGGTTTAGGGATAGGGTCCCCGATAGATTTTTAGTTTCCCCAATCTGTGCCGTCTAAAAAAAACACGCATCCGGTACCCATAGTGTGTGTGTCATGTCTCCGCGAACGATGATCAGCTGGGCGAGCGAGAATGATCACTGTACTACCGCCACAGATAGTATAGAGTTCTGTGTGTGCGACCTGAGCCTGCGAGCTTGCGCGAGCTGTATATAACCCGTATACATCGTGTGCGTGTGTGTGCGTCCAAGAACGATCGCGACAGAGCTTTCGCCACGCACTGACGCGGGATACCAGCGCGCAAACGCTGCATGTCGGTGTTTGTCTTTTGTTTGTCTTTGTTTTTTGTACTGCTCTCGACGTCGACACGGAGGAGGAGCGCGGACGAAATCCGAACGGGGAATAGAAGAGACCCTCCCGCTGCGGACAGCACCGGTCTCGGGGGCCCGGAGCCGGCGGCTTCGGAGGAGATAGCCGCACAAAATAAAGCACGGGAAGGCATGGGGCCGATCCTTACACGATTATAATATAGGATGTGTAACAGACTGTAACTCACCAAGATGCCTCTTGAAATGTTTTGAAAAAAAGTTCTGCTTGATTTCACATGAGCGGATGATTATCAATTGTCTTTCTGCTATCATCTTGTGTGAAACAAAGTATTGTTTCTATTCAAAAGATAGCGTGCCAATTCATCTGCACTTAGGGGAGACCGGGTCTAGTTGTTACACGGGTAAGTTGTTACATTGTCATTTTCTCTATTATTATCAAAAGAGGGGCGTTTCAAGTAATATCAAATCAAAACGTATAGCCAACGATCCCTGCATGCGAAATCTGGCGTTGCCTGGACATCCTAGAAGGTAGGTCCAAAAAACACTTTTTTACCTCTCCGAGTAAAATTTTGAAAAATTCGATTTTCTTTTATTACACCAAATCCATTCTTCTCCAGTAAGTGATGAGTATGTGGTTGAAAGAAGCGTGTTTTGGCTGTCTTTTGGTGAAAGTAGCAACACGTGATGTTTGATTGTTTATTGGCCACACGTGTGAAAAGTTTTTGAAAACGCACTGGGCAAGTTGTTACAACAACTTGACCCGTCTGGAGAATCGAGTGGTGTAACAACTTACCCCAATGCACTTTCAATTGAATTTATGGTTATATATATATATATATATACACACACACACACACACAAACACACACACACACACACACACACACACACACAAACACACACACACACACACACACACACACCCAACACACTCATACACCCCAGCATAGGCTAACATGCACACTGGCCAGACAGGTTAATATTAAGAATTACCTAACACGTCAGATCTGCATTACCCGATTTGAGTTGACTTTCTACGGTGTAACAAAGTACCCCATGTGCTGTAACAACTTACCCCAACATCGGGGAAAGTTGTTACAAAATTTTGTGTTTATTGATTACGTAATATCTTGTTTATATTATCTGGACTTCCAAAGTTTGTACTGTTTTTAATTAAAGGAGGAAATAAGGTATCCTCAAAGCAAAAATGAAGCCGATTCCTCTATTCGTTTTTTTGTACAGACCTAAAAATTTGAAAATTGTAACAACTAGACCCGGTCTCCCCTACTGTTGGTGCTCTATAGGCCCTATAAGACAATCAAACCCACCTTCAGCCTAGACATTCGTCGGCGTTGTGGTGTAGAGGGGGATCTGCACATCTCTCATGAAGCGAGACTTCTCTATTCTTTTCTTTTCCCCACTAACAATGTGAAACAAAGATATCCGTAGACGTTGTGGTATGTAGACGTGGTAGAGCGAGACTTCTCTCATCTTTTCTTTTCTTTTCCCCACGAACAAATAAGTTTAGCAGGAAACATAGAAGCATTCGCACATACTGTTTACATTTCCCATCACATGCTTTTAATCGGAATTTTCATGTAATTTATACATTTTGCCTGGAAAAGAATTACCAAGAACTTTTCAACACAACACATGTTCAAAAGAAACCATTTGGTTCATATATAATTTACTCTACAGAGTGATTCATAGGGGCCTATATACTTATCACCGTCCACATACTCGAACAGTTTTCGCTAAAGATACAAGTATGTTTACAAGGCTGCAAACATTAGAATGATTTGCCCCTTAACAAATCAGACTACATCTCTTGAAATGTCTTCAAACGTAAATTAAAGTAATTCCTCTTAAATGATTACTCTCTTATCTATATATATATATATATATATACACATATATACACGTATACTGTCTACTTTAGTGGGGGGGGGGGGGGGGAGGGTTCGACAAATTGCTCAAATCCGATTTAGTGATATTTTCCTGAAAAAAAAATGGCTTAGAAATCAATCCTTTGAGATATGTCATTGGAATCGCCAGCGCAATATTATTTTGTTCATTTATAAGAAATAAATCGCATTTGTCACTTGCTGCCTTTTGCCAGGGTGGGGCGGTACAGGTTTGACAGATCTGCGAGAGCATTATACAGTGCAATTAATATTTCTTCACCGGGGACATGGTGATGTGCACTTTACAATTTCATGTTCAATTTTCCTAAAGAGTACACCTTAAGTGGGGCGGCGGAATTGTGTGTGTGTGTGTGTGTGTGTGTGTGTGTGTGTGTGTGTTTTAAGTGTGGGGGTGGGGTAGGGCTCCGGGGCAGCGTTTTTGGCAAGGGTCAATGGCCGATTTTTTAATTATGCTTTTTCCGTTTTCAGTATGCACCAGACCAGATTAATAAATAGGACCATCCAATGCTCTCTATAGAACATCATCATGTTTACCATTAATCATGATGTCAAACATCAATATTCTGATAATTTGAGGTCATTTAACTGTCGAGGTCATCAGAGGTCAAAGGTGGAAACCTGCCTGTGCTCTTTGGAATATATGAAGACAATGTCATTATTGTGTAAGTTCCCCAAAACTCCTTACTACTTTCTCCAAGCCGGCGACCAATTATTGTACAGAGGCGGATAGATATTGAATTGGTCTGTCACCTTCTCTCTGTACTGGTCGGGGGTTAAATACTCACATAGACACCAATCATCACCAAAATTCCAAAAGTAGAAGAAACTAAATATTGTTCCACAACACCAAATGCAAAATGCGTTAGAATGATAAAATTTACATGGATAACACCAATGCTACTAACGGCATATTTATTCCAACGACCTGCCTTCCTGTAGGTCTGAAACAAAAAACTTCTTCACAAACAAGTTTCTTTCCTCACAAATTAGTTTAGCATTCCACTCATCACTTAGGAACGTCTTAACGGCTTTTGAGACCATTTCATATACCGTCTTATTCTATGGGAAATGGAGGGATTTAGTTAGTAGGGAGAAATGATGCTAGTGGGTGTGGTCACTCATCTCGACATCGGTACGGTCGACGAATGAGGTCCTCGTCTGTATGTCATTGTCGATCTCGTCAGTGCGGCTGGGCCGTCCGTTGAGTGGTATGCTGTCGCGCTCTCATTAGGCTCTTCGTCACCATCACTGTCCACTTTGTATCAGTCTAACAGGGCGCTTCAACATCTCCGATGACACCAGGTGACTATTTGGAGTTTGTAATTGCACTCCAAATTGGCGTAAACCAAAGTTTTGTCTTATCGTGACGCACAGTTTCTCCTCATGTGCTGCTGCTCGCCGATTCAGTTACGACAGTCAGATCCTCATCACATTCACAGCGTCGATAAAGATTAGTTGATTGACTTGGAGGGGGCATGATGTACCAAGGAAGGGGAACTCCTGTCTTTATCTCTGTGGTCTCCAACTATTCTCAAAGTTCCTCAAAGTTCCAAAATGCTCTGCAGCCTTTGCTTCACTATATAGTGTGAAGCCGCTCCCATTGTGCTTGCCACTCTAACTGATTTCTCGGCTCAGACATGTTTTTATAACTAATTTACTAACAAACTTCCTTTCTCTAAAGAATTTCATTGGCTCAATCTTATATTGGGGTGTGGTGTTCACTAGAAATTAATTCCTTATTGGTCAAAATGTTCAATTTGCTCCTCCTATTCGTTTCTGTGAGAATTCAATTTTCTAATGATTCATCTCAATTTCTGATTAATTCGCCCACTGTCTTTAGTTTCTTCATTCACTTCTTCTCTGTAACCACTGGTAAAGACTTTATTGTTCTTGTATATTAAAATGACAAACCAAATGGATATTAGTGTCCTTATGACAACCAACGTCATCGTTGTTCTGGGTCGTTGTCCCTGAATTTGTCTTTGGAGTTCCTGTTTGACCCACTCCACTAAACAATAAATGCTAGAATAGAGGGATACATTCTGGCAGGAGGGCCACCTTCCAGCTCAGAGGGTCATTTATGTTTGGGGATCAGAGGGCAAAAACACGTCATCACGTTATTCCCCGTAATTTGGCGCGGGGCTTTGGGGATGGAGAGTGCTGACCACTAGCGGGGAAAGTAGCCAATGTCAAACTCATAAATTCCTTTCACCATAGAATTTTCTTGGAAGAGGGGGGTCTGAAAAAAAGGGAACAGCTGGAAGGAAGATACTAGCAAACGGTTTTAAAAACTCCAAGAAGAGGAAAATACTTAGCATATTGTCACAGGGTGTCTAGGAAAACGACTGCAGTGATCTGTTTTCTTTTACTCTCTATCCTATCCTATTCTATTCTATTTTATCCTTTAATTATAAACATGTGCTAGTAGCCATCTGGGCTACAATAATTGTGTTTGTTTTGTACATCCTCTAAAGATCACCAGAGGTCAAAGGTAGAGCCCTGTCTGTGCTCTTTGGAATATGAAGACAATTTCTTGTAAAACAGATATGCTTGTTTTGTACATCTTAACCATGTTTATCATTAACTAATGCCACCACAGATCAATATTATGATATTTTGAGGTCATTGACCTCTAAAGGTCTCCAGAGGTCAGAGGTAGAAACCTGTCTTTGCTCTTTGGAATATGAAGACAGTTTCATTGCAAAGCAGATAGCTTGTTTTGCACATCTTAATCATGTTTATCATTACCTAATAACATCACAGATCACTATTATGGTATTTTGAGGTCATTGACCTCTAAAGGTCATCAGAGGTCAAAGGTAGAAACCTGTCAATGCCCTGTGGAATCAGAAGAATTGTAGCACAAATGCATATTTAGTGCAGCGTAACCAACGTCTAGGCCTATCTTTCACAAATGCCTTCAAACATCAATATTCTGATATTTGAAGTTCATTGACCTCTGGAGGTCATCAGAGGTCAAAGCAGACTTACCTCCCGATCTTAAAATGAATCTCGTGGTATATACTAACACTGGTGAAAGTTTCATGCTTTAGTCAAATTTTGCACAATTCTCATGATTTTGAGGGCTTAACCGCTCTACTAATATAAGCGTTAACTATATAATCTTTGGTCACTGCAGGTAGCCCATTAGGGGCCTACACATCCCCATCATACACCAATAAAGTTGTGGTCTTCCATGGAACCCGCAATAATATTGATTCCTGTTGTGCATGATTGATGAGATATCACAGAATATTCATTGCTTTTTTATCTCTTTCCTTATGATTCTCCCCCCCCCTCCTCCTTCTTGTCAGATTTTTTGTTTTGTTTTGTATTGTCTTGTTTTTCACACTCTCACCCGTTTTTATACGTATCTATACGTACTACTAGTAATTATTGGATGAGGGTCTACCACGGCGAGCAAAACTTTCACAGCCCGTGCACACACTCACATGAACGTGTACGAATCGAATCGTCGCGAGACCACAGAAATACTCACAGAACTCTTCGCAACACACAACCACAGAATAGTCCATGGGCCAGGCCAGATATTGGTACCATCTGAGGTGGCAAAACCTTTTTGGTGTCATTTTGTTTGTCGGGCATAGATATGCTTATTAAGCTATGATAGCATTTCCAAATGAGTAGCTTAGTCATAGTAAATGAATTTTTAACCAATTTGGTCTCGTTGTTATATCCCTATACTTCTGAATCGAAACTAACCGCTATACAAAGAAGAGCACTGTCTTCTGTATGTTCCATAGAGCTGTAAAATGCAGCTCTATGGTATGTTCACAGGTGTTCTATTGTAAACGCGGTGCGCTTAGTCTTTATTCAAGGCAGCGAAGGGAATATCCAAAGGTTATGATGTCCACAGCGCTTAGTCTTTATTCTAGAGGGCGAAGGGAATATCCAAAGCGTATGATACAGTGTATATCCTTTTATCTAAAAACAACAACAACAACAAAAGCAATTCCTCGTGAATTTTACCGTATCTTTCTGTCACTGCAGCAGTGTGCAGTGAGAATTTGTTATATTTTTGTCCTACAAAATGGGTCTAGGATTGAAAACTAGTAAGTGTTAAACAGGTCTAAATTTGCAGACTACATGTGTTCAATGAAAGATAAGACCCCTACCCCAAGAGGCTAGTGTAAACATTGAACAATTACCCCCTTGTTTTAGAGAAAGTATTAAGAATCCACCATTCACTTTGTACATGTATGCAGTATTATGGGTGGATGTGGCAAGCTGTGTAGTGACAGTATTCACAGTTCCAGTGAAAGCTTGCGAAGTTGCAGCAGTCTAACAAGTTTGTTCAAGTTTTGTGGGAAAACAACAGGCCCGAATTTGGTAAGAAACTATTTTCTTTACAATGTTTTATAGCTTATGATGATGTGTGATCATGTTAGTGAATGAGTAGATTGTAAGGAATATTTACAGGGCAGGATTTGATTTGTCAAATCTTTGTAGACAAATGGGAGTAGACAAAGAAGAAGCCAGCGATGCCCCATGCACACTGGTCTCTCTCTCCCCTCTTTCTCTCCTCTCTCTCCCCTCTCTCTTCTCCCTCTCCTCTCTCTCTCTCTCTTTCTGTAAGCAGTATGTGCTTGTGCCTTAGAGTATGGATGTATAGCGGAATGGTAGGGATGTACAGTGTATTATACCTTTTTGCTGTTGCTGTAGGTAGTTGTGGTTAATGAGTTATATTCTCACAAGTGTTGTTAGAGAAGTACAGAAGTACAATGTACTGATACTGTCAAGCATTAGATTGTGTAACATGATTTCTGTGTTAAAGTAGTGGATGTTTAGTAGAAACAAATTGACACACATTCATAATGATTTGAGCTAGATTACAACTTAACGTAATCGAATTAGTTTTGACATTAGTTGACAAGTTGTTAGCTGGTGTATAGTGTTTATAATTGTTAGGTTTTATGTTACAGTTTTATGAAGTTATAATTGAGGTTTTAATATAGTAATTAGTTATAGTTAATAATTTTGAGTTAATAGAATAAGTTTATTTTGTGTATTTTATTATAGACAGTGATATATAAAGAAAAGTTTGAGAATATATTTCAGTGTTGATTAAGGCAACAATAACTTTAATGATAAGTTGAAATATGATTGAAGTTATGAAAGTTTAAAAGTGAATTAGGTTTTTGGATAATATTGGAATTAGATTTTAATAAAGTATATAAATAATATAAATAGTTGAGGAATTAGTTGATTACAGAACAGTTAATTCAGAAAATTATCAAATATGCATAAGTTTGGTTTATGATTGGTGTGAAAGTGAATGATAACATGTATCATTAAGTTAGTGATATAGATTATTGGTAGATTGTGTTATTAGATTTTAAATGAGGTAAATGGTGTTAAATCATGTAATGTTTCATGAAGCCATTTATGTATATTTCAAACGTAATTGTAAAACTTTGGTTTTGTGTATTATATTTCAGATTGTTATCTGAAGGTCAGTATGAACTGAAGGTCCGTATGAACTGAAGGTCGTTATCTAAAGTGAAACTCAGTAACTGGAAGTCCATAACTGAAGAGTTGACTGGAATTTCATATTGGAAACATCAGTGTGTTAGCGTAATAAACAAGTATTTGTCACGGTAACCGGATGTCACCTTGCTTCATATTTGACCTTGTGAATAACAACTAAGGAGGGTTGTTTGAACGAACAGTGGAAACTCCTCCGTGGTACGAGTTGTCCCGGAGGCAGTCACACTTTCAATTATTTATCATTTTCCGGCGGAAACGCTACGGTGAAAACGCTGATACCACGCCAATGTCGCTTTATTTCCCTCCAACGATATAAGATATGCAAAAACAATGTACCGGTACACTACAATACATTATAATGAATGATATTGTAAACGAACAGAGTGATTTTTGTTTAAAACTGATGTATTTGTTGATAGGGCAGTATAAAAACAGTATAGATAATCCCTTTTATGAGGAACTGTAGATATGATAACGGTACATTGGTCTAGATAAAGACTAAGCGCACCGCGTGACAGCTGTGGACATCATAACCTTTTGGATATTCCCTTCGCTGCCTTGAATAAAAACTAAGCGCACCGCGTTTACAACAGAACACCTGTGGACATACAGAAGGCAGTGCTCTTCTTTGTATAGCGGTTTAGTTTCGATTCAGAAGTATAGGGATATAAAAACGAGACCAAATTGGTTAAAAATTCATTTATTATGACTAAGCTACTCATTTGGAAATGCTATCATAGCTTGATAAGCATATCTATGCCCGACAAACAAGCTGACACCAAAAAGGTTGTGCCACCTCAGATGGTACCAACAACCCATTTTTCGGGTCTTGGCCCATGGACAAGAATATCTGTGCACACAACCCGAGCGGAGTAAGCATAGACGTTTTACGAGCGGTTTTATTGAATTTGATTGCCAAAAGCCACAGGCTTGCGTGTAAATAAAAAATACGCGTACCGCCCTGCTCACTCTAGTATAGCAAAATCGGGATCCTGTAGGATTAAACCAGACTGCCCTGGGAAGTTGTTGGCACTGAGGGAGAGCTGCGCTTCAAAGTTACATTTGGAAAGGTTTGTCGGGTAAATTGGCACCTCGTCTACAACCACCCTGTCCACTGTCCACCTAGTCTAATGCCTTCTCGTCTAAACTCACTTCGTCTACTACCAACTCGTCTACCAACCATTTTGTCTATATGCCAATTAGTCTAATTGTCATTTCGTTTACTAGCCATTTTATCTAATGTCCAATTTGTCTAAGTCATATTTCGTCTAACACCCATTATGTTTATTGACCATTTCGTCTATTAATCATAAGGTCTATGAATAAAATAGTCTACAGCTCATTTTGTCTAATAGCCAATTGGTCTACAACTCATTGTCTAATAGTCAATTAGTCTAATAACCAGTCAGTCTACTCCCAACTGGTCTACTGCCAACTGGTCTACTCCCAATTGGTCTAATCCCAACTGGTCTACACCCAATTGGTCTACTCCCAACTCGTCTACTCCCAATTGGTCTACTCCCAACTCGTCTACTCCCAAGTGGTCTACTCCCAACTCGTCTACTCCCAACTAGTCTACACCCAACTCGTCTAAACCCAACTCGTCTACTGCCAACTCATCTACTGCCAACTTGTCTACTGCCAACTCGTCTACTGCCAACTAGTCTACTCCCAACTGGTCTACTACTAGTTATAGTTTTTTTTTTTTTTTTTATTTAAGTCTACTTCATCCAGTTTCTTTTTTCCCAGTGAAATAGGTTGAACAATCTTGGTGCCCCATTTGGTTTAAATTTTTATGTTCTAATTATGACAATTTTTTAGGAAAAAAAGATAATGTTACAGTGTGAAAAACTTGCTGTGTTATTTTTGTGGTGGATGTGTAATTTAACTAGTGTACCAAACGCAATGAAAATCAAATTACACTCGTACTCGATAATTCCTCATTCGGATCCCGCCAAGATCGCTGCATGCATGCGCACGGAGGTACGGGTGGACTGGGGTGGTCGGTCGAAATGTAATTCTGTTTCGTATGACTGACAATTCGTTTGTGATGGAGGATTGTAACTGAGCTAGTTTATCATTATTTAGTTATTTTACGGCCAGAATGTAGACTGGATAGTCATGTCTCACCATTGATTAGTATGTTTTTATATTCAGCATGTGCGGAATAATTAACAACTAGAATCGTCTAATATTGATTTTTGTGCTAATCAAGGGCAGGGTTTAATAGGAATAGTTCATGACAGTGAGACAGACTGGACACTAGACAAAGTGGTATGTTCAGTATTAGCATGACCAGATGGAAATGATCAGTTTGGGTAAATTGTTGAGAGTAAAACTATATCAGTTGGGCTAGTACACCAATTGGGTATAGACGAGTATAGACCAATTGGGAGTAGACAAGTTGGGAGTAGACCAATTGGGAGTAGACCAATTGGGAGTAGACCAATTGGGAGTAGACCAGTTGGGAGTAGACCAATTGGGAGTAGACGAGTTGGGAGTAGACCAGATGGGTATAGACCATATTGGGTATGGACAAACTAAGGGTTGGACGATATGATAACTAGACAAAGTGAATGTAGACTAAATGACTTGTAGACGAGGTGGGAGTAGACTAACTAGTAGTAGACAAAATAGATATTAGACGACATGGCAAATAGACATTGTGAGTGTAGACGATTTGGCTATTAGATCAATTGTTTTGTAGACGAAATGCTCCTTAGACGAGTTGGGTATTAGACAGTACGGGTAGTGGGCAAAGTGACTATTAGACAATATGGGTACTGGACAAAACGAGTTGTAGACCAAATGGGTATTAGACGAATCGGTAATAGCCGATATGCCAGTAGACCAATTGGAAAATAGACATAGTGGTTGTAGACGAGGTCACTATAAACCACCGTTTGTCGTCCTACTCTTCGTGCTTGTTTGGGTCGTTTATGTACATTCGATACGTTAGACTGAGTTGTATCCACGTATTTTGATTCTGGAAATTGTTATTGAACTTTTTCCTTATTGTTTTCAATGACACAAAAAGACAACGTGTGACGGACGGAGCAAGAAGTGTTTGTGCCATTGTTAAGTCCCATCTGTTTATTTTGCCGTTAGTTGTCAAAACCCGTGTAATAGGCTATAGACCATAGTAGCTAGAGTCTATAGCGTAGGGAATCAAGACGGGCTAATAAATCTGTCTCTGTGTATGCATGTTGCTTGTTACCAGGTATTGTTATGTGGGCAACATCAGTTAAAATAGACAATGAAATCATATTCCAGTGCGTGCCAGTGGGACCAAGAGTTTGTTCATAAATGCTATCTATCATGTATTTTATATCCATCTTCTCTTCTTCTTCTCCTTCTTCACTCCTGAACCCCCTGAAGATTATTGCAGAAAGGGGGTGTGCTTGTCACTTAAAGAAGTGAAGTACTGAGCATGCTGCATGCTGAGTGTCCTATTTATTTAGGTCTAAGGTGCAAGTAAAAATCTGACAGGCTGATTCTACCTAGGTTTAGGTTTATCCACGGCATTTTGTCAATATTCAATGAAAAGTTCCTACCGATGGAGACTCTCTCTGTTTACATCTGCTAGCAGTAGAGAGTTCTATGTACACACGGTCCTCGGGAAGAATGGCTGCCTGTGTAATAAATGATCGCCTGTGTTAATGATTACCTGTGTTACCATCGGGTACTTATCTCTTTGCGTAGAGTTTCCAATTTTCACCCACTCTACTACTAGCCCGACCAGACGCTGTGCGAAACGAAGCATATTATATAATATGCTTTGATAGTGAGGCCCCGTCTGTCTGACGCTATATAGCGTCAGACAGACGGGGCCTCACTATCAAAGTGGGGAACCACAACACAACTAAAAAACTTATAGCAATTTAGCCATTACTTATAGACATTTGCACGTTACTCACGTAAAGTGCATGCTTATATTACAGAAGGTACATAAGTCCATAGAGAGCCCTCACGATAAGTCCATCCTTTCTAGCGCAATCCCCGACCGTCGGGGTTCATCGTTGCAGAATTCAAAATGGCGCGTTGACCACTCAGCAAATGCAAATTATGCGTGCGCGTGCGTGGCTGGAAGTGCAGCGATCTACTGAGTGCGTGCGCTCTTTGGTAGCAGCACGCATGGTCCGATCGCGTGAACTCCCGATTATCAGATGTACTGTTCGCACATGCTGTATATAATCTTTATTTTCGATAAGTTGTGAAATGTGTATGTCAGTATCGATAACATAGCTATGTAGTGTCATTAATGAAGATTACATTTAATGAGTTTGAGGTGACAAAAATGATGTCAAGTATCAAAACTCAAAGCAATCGTAAAGCGATCGCTGAGCTCTCTTTGTGTTGTGGGCCGTTCCAGTACGGCTCTGTCGCTGTTTATACAGCGACTGGGCGGTAAATTGGCACCTCGTCCTCCACAACCACCCTGTCCACTGTCCACCTACAGTCTAATGCCATCTCGTCTAAACTCACTTCGTCTACTACCAACTCGTCTACCAACCATTTTGTCTATATGCCAATTAGTCTAATTGTCATTTCGTCTACTAGCCATTTTATCTAATGTCCAATTTGTCTAAGTCACATTTTGTCTAACACCCATTATGTCTATTGACCATTTCGTCTCTTAATCATAAGGTCTATGAATAAAATAGTCTACAGCTCATTTTGTCTAATAGCCAATTGGTCTACAACTCATTGTCTAATAGTCAATTAGTCTAATAACCAGTCAGTGTACTGCCAACTGGTCTACTCCCAATTGGTCTACTCCCAACTGGTCTACACCCAATTGGTCTACTCCCAACTCGTCTACTCCCAAATAGTCTACACCCAACTGGTCTACACCCAACTCGTCTACTGCCAACTCATCTACTGCCAACTCGTCTACTGCCAACTCGTCTACTGCCAACTAGTCTACTCCCAACTGGTCTACTACTAGTTATAGTTTTTTTTTTTTTTGTTATTTAAGTCTACTTCATCCAGTTTCTTTTTTCCCAGTGAAATAGGTTGAACACTCTTGGTGCCCCATTTGGTTTAAATTTTTATGTTCTAATTATGACAATTTTTTAGGAAAAAAAGATAATGTTACAGTGTGAAAAACTTGCTGTGTTATATTTGTGGTGGATGTGTAATTTATATCAGAAGCAATCATGCAGCATTTATATGTCCAAACTTCAACACTCCATCCATTCAACTTTGATACACAATCATAAGTATGGTAAAAATGAAAAGCAGCACATTAGAAGTACATTATCAGTATTCTTTATTCTGTCTGCCACGTACTGATGTATGTAAACGGTTAAATGCACAAAAAAGGTTGAAACATATACACAAAAATATGATTTGCGATGATGGAAAGAAATTAAATCTTGATCTAAAATATGGTAACGTAAGTTTCACTATATACAACTCGTCGGTCGCATTACGAACCGGCGAATGTTCGAATTTGGGTCGATTTTTCAAAATTCACTTTTTTCCATTTTTTGAATGTCCATACCAAACTCTACCTATCCCCAAAATATAAAATCGCAAAATTCACGAAAACACGTATTTTTGGTAATGACGAATTTTCAAAATGTCCAAATGCTGCAATTTGTGACATTACGAACCGGCAAATGTTCGTATTCGCCGGTTCGTAAAATCCCTATTCAGACGGTAACACACGTGAGGTATGTGGGGCGAATCGTTTGTGATGGAGGATTGTAACTGAGCTAGTTTATCATTATTTAGTTATTTTACGGCCAGAATGTAGACTGGATAGTCATGTCTCACCAGTGATTAGTATGTCTTTATATTCAGCATGTGCGGAATAATTAACAACTAGAATAGTCTAATATTGATTTTTGTGCTAATCAAGGGCAGGGTTTAATAGGAATAGTTCATGACAGTGAGACGGACTGGACACTAGACAAAGTGGTATATTCATTATTAGCATGACCAGATGGAAATGATCAGTTTGGGTAAATTGTTGAGAGTAAAACTATATCAGTTGGGAGTACACCAATTGGGTATAGACGAGTATAGACCAATTGGGAGTAGACAAGTTGGGAGTAGACCAATTGGGAGTAGACCAATTGGGAGTAGACCAATTGGGAGTAGACCAATTGGGAGTAGACCAGTTGGTAGTAGACCAGTTGGGAGTAGACCACTTGGGAGTAGACCAGTTGGGAGTAGACCAGATGGGTATAGACCATATTGGGTATGGACAAACTAAGGGTTGGACGATATGATAACTAGACAAAGTGAATGTAGACTAAATGACTTGTAGACGAGGTGGGAGTAGACTAACTAGTAGTAGACAAAATAGATATTAGACGACATGGCAAATAGACATTGTGAGTGTAGACGATTTGGCTATTAGATCAATTGTTTTGTAGACGAAATGCTCCTTAGACGAGTTGGGTATTAGACAGTACGGGTAGTGGGCAAAGTGACTATTAGACAATATGGGTACTGGACAAAACAAGTTGTAGACCAAATGGGTATTAGACGAATCGGTAATAGACGATATGCCAGTAGACCAATTGGAAAATAGACATAGTGGCTGTAGACGAGGTCACTATAAACCGACTGGGCTGTGTATAGTTACCACTCTACTTATATTTTGTCATGCAGTTCAGCAGTCTTGGCATTTATCAACTTGACAGGTTCAACCCTCTGACTCCCCTGAAAGATGAAGATTCAGGGTGCTGTAGCACTCATCACTGGAGCCGCCCATGGCTTTGGGAGAGCTTTCTCGGAAGAGCTGTTAAAGCGGAATGCAAGGGTATGTGCAGTTTCTTATATTTTAATATATAATGTTACTTATGCCTGTTTGTTCAAACAAAAAGAATACAAAAGGAAGAAAAGAGAGCGATCATATGTAGTTAAAACATCTTGAATATTTTGTGGATTCTGACAAACTGAAAATTATGTTGTCAAACATCATATTTGTTAAATGTTTCTCAACTTGAAAGATATTATTTGTAGTAATTCAGCTTTATCAGCATTATCATTGTAAGCTTTTCACCTTAGAAAACTGACTCTATTGTTCGTTCTGAGTGCTGAAAGTGTGATCACTTGCTACATTGTGAAGTATAGGTCCACACCATGTTCAAGATTGTCTTGATTGAAGAGGATAAAAAACAAAAAGAAATGTACACATTTCCAAGTGCACACTAAAGTTTTTTTTTTCCTTTGTATGTGTAACGATTGATTGATTTACAGAGGAAATCCAGTCCAAATACATGTATAAGTTACATGTGTAGTCTGATAAAAAAAAAGTATAATTTTACCAGTTCAACGGTAAATATTTGACTGAAATCGGATAAAAAATAAGGAAGTTATGAAATTGTGAAGTTTTGATAATTTCTCCAAAACAGTTCTTGTACAGTGGGGTATGATTATGCAAATGAGTGAGCTAACCATGTCATACCCTCACAATTTACCATTGATCATGCACACACACACACACACACACACAAAAATGATGAAAATTCAATGTTTCTGTCATTTAAGTCTGAAACATGAAGTTATTCCTGGTTGAATAACTTGAGAGTAGTAATCAGTTAGATATATGAGGATTTTAGCCTCGGTCATAATTGCATTTGATTGAAAATCTGGAAATTTCAAAATTTTATGTACAAATTATATGGTAAGTTGTGAGGGGATGACATGCTCACTTTGCCATTTGCATATTCATATTGACTGCTCAAGAACTGTTTACCCCCAAAATAGCGAAACTTCAAAATGTCATAACTTATTTTTCATCCAATTTTGATCAAATCTATACCGTTGAACTCGTAATATTTTACTCTTTCTTGTCAGACTAACTTATATTTGGACTGGATTTCCCCTTTAAGTATTTAAGTAGATCTTTTGTCAAAAGATTTTTTTTTTGTCAAAGTCAAAATCATAGCTCAGATATGTGAAGTGTTAAAGGCAGGGAATCCCATTTGCATGCCTTAAATGAAGAGTTGTATAAATACAGTGGTATGTTGAAGAGAGTATCATTTAAGAAACTCCCATAAAGTATTGAAAGTGGAAGGTAACATTTAGTACAGTTTTTTGACCGTTAGATTTTGAATTGAATTTTTTTCGGGGCTCACCGTAAATTCCAGTACATTACTAGGCTACCTTTGCAGACCCATGCACTGCATGTGTGTCCATCATGTATATTTTGTGAAGAAAGTTCATCAAAACTTACAAACATTTCTATATACATTCTTGCCACACACTCTATATGTTATTATATCAGATCTTATACTTTTAGATTTGTGCTTATAGATATAAAATACAGAAGACTGCAACAAAAAGGCTTAAGTGTGGCTGACACACAGAACTACTGAGTAGTTGAGTTTTGTGCATTATTCTAATTGTAGATAACTGTTGACTTCCAAATTTCTCAGCAGAGGCCTAAACAAGTTCCCTGAGGTTCATATTTAATGTTTTGCTGCATTTTGGGAGGTCTGTAAAAGGTATCCCCTACCTTTAATGTAACAAAGAAATATGGGGAAAAAAGACTTTAACTGTCCTTTCTTATCCTTCATCATTAAACTTACCCAACCAAAGCCAAGTGTGAAGTATTTCAGAATATTCATTCACATTCTTACTTTATCCAGGGTGTTAGCATCGTTGACTTCAACGTTGACCTAGGCAAAGCCACACAGGATGAACTGAACGAGAAGTATGGAAGAGACAAGGCCATCTTCCTCCACTGCGATGTCTCCAACAAGGAACAGCTAGAAAGTAAAGACACATAGCCTTAGAAGCATTGTGATGAATACTGTAAAAGTGGAAATTTTCGCGGTGTTGAAATTTTTGCGCATTTCGCGTAACAAGGAACTGGCGCGAAAATAAAAGCATGCAAATATTTCTGCATGCCATATGTTCCTATTCTTACTGTCTTCATCCCACGGAATTAAAAGCATGTGAAACTCTTCTTACCGGGCCGAGCGCGAAATATTAGTAGCGCGAAAATATCCAATTTTACAGTAGTAGACATTTGAATTACCAAAATTAGATACTGGTACTTGAGGGTGGCACTTTTGATAGAAGTTCTAGCCTCTGGGGCTAATTGAATATTGCCCTCACATTTCTTGTGTTTACATGTGAGTGTCAAAGGATACTTTATGTAGAATTTTTCAGTCTGCTTTTGGTTTTGTATGTTTTCTTTATTGTGTAGTATTTGTTTGTGATAAGGGTTAAGCAAGAGATCACATTGTGGACTTTTTCGTTTTTCAGGGAGATCGGGATGACATACCCAGGTCTGTGCTTGCTCTCCACTTGGGAGGTGCACATGTAAAATCTTCCTCCCTTGAGCTTCTGATATGCCTTGGCTAAACTTCATTAATAAAACAAAATGAAATTGTTTGCTCACCGTATGGGAAGGCATAAAGTCTTGCTGGGCTTTTATGAATAAACTAAATGTGTCAAGGATTTTAAGAAAATACAGAAAAAAAAGCAAATAAAACAAAAAAAAAAACCAAAAAGCAAACAAAAACAAAGACAAGCTTACAAACTAAACTGATTAAAAAAAAACTATAATGTTCAAGATTGGCCTCACATTTACATAATATTTGCTGGCTGGCACCCTGTGTGTGTGGGGGGGGGGGGGGGGGGGGCGGTGCCTTAATGTATTTACCTGAGCTTGGATTATATTACAAGAGTGAAAGACAATGGTCTCATTGAGGGCAGGGCGTGTCGGATCAAGACAATACTGTAATCATTATAATTACTCATCAGTATCGTGAATAGGATACCCTTAGAATTTTGTCAGAACTGTCACCAATTATTCATGCAACCCTTGTTCATCACTATACATAGTTCTGAGCACCTATGATAGCATTGCTCAAGCTCTGCAGCGAGTTATCTGACATGCAACTCTGTCAGATTTGTGGTGCAATGGCATGGTTAAGCTGAGGCAATCAAAAGGTTGAGTCCCAGTACTGGTAAGTCAATGACTTCATATAGCCTGCAGTCATGCAAGCCAAAACAGGATGAGATATGAATGGATACTGCCAGTGTGTAAATCTATCCAAGATGACATAAAGCTTGGTAGGCAGAATAAAGATTTGTCTTTTACCACTAAAAGATCAGTGATTACTCAGTATAGTGTGAAACCAACCTCTGTGCAGCTGCTTTCAATCTACTGCCTGTATAAAGAAGATGATCATGAATCCATGCTGTGATCCACTATTCATTTTAAAGATGCCTTTGCCAAGACTCTGGAGCACTACAAAGGCCTTGACATTGTCTGCAATAATGCTGGCATTGGAGATGAAGACAACTGGGAGAAAACAGTGGAGGTTGATCTTGTAAGTGTGTGTGGTACTCGAGTATTATGTTGGTCCAAAGTTTAAAGTCAAAGATGTTAAACTAAAAACATCCATTTATGTCCTATTTATGTCATGCCAAAGTCAACATACTTTCATTTTTCTAATTCACTGAAAGAGTACATGACTTACATCTTTCAAAATGCAGGGGCAATAATATTACTCTTTACATATGTCAGTAATAACTGGGAGGAATGTGTAATTTTCAGTACAAAATGAATTTGATTTTAATTCTCTTCATAATTCCTTTATACTGTTGTACTGTAACATCATGAATTGTATCTTATCCAGCAATGGCAGTACCAAAACTTTAAGAATTTATAACTTTTGAACAGAATGTCCAATTTTCCTCAAACTTCACAGATATTTCCGTATTCACTCAGTCCACAAAAATGTTTTTTATGCCTCCGCCAACGAAGTGGCTGGAGGCATTATATTTTCGGGTCGTCCGTCCGTCCGTCCGTACATACGTCCGTACGTCCGTCCCGTTTTGTTTTTGTCGATATCTCAAGAACCGTATGGTGGGTTTACATCAAACTTGGTATGAGGGTATATCCTGGGGGGATAATACTTTGTTTGGATTTTAGGGTCACGGGTCAAAGGTCAAAGGTCACAGGTTATTTTGTGAAAAAAAGGTTGAAATTTCATGTTTTTCTCCATATCTCGCAAATGGTTCAAAGTATCTTCATGGAACTTAGTATAGATATGCATGTACCGATGGGCAGTGATTATCTAGGGAAGTTGGGGGTCATGGGTCAAAGGTCAGGGGGTCAAAGGTCAAGGTCAACTCCTCAAAATATCACTACTTTCCTTATATTTATGCAATGCCTGAAGGATTTTTTTTTAACTTGATGTATGCATGTATTACCCTATATATATTCTGTGGGAAGTTTCTTGCCAAAAGGTCAAAGATCAAAAGGTCAAGTGAAAGTGCTAAATTGCACTTTTTCCTCCATATCTCGAAAGTAACTCAAGGTATCATCATGAAACTTACATATTTATGCATGTTCTACCTAACAGTGATTCTCTTTGGAACTGTGAGGTCAAAGGTCAAAGGCCAGGTTTAGATAATACTATTCTACCATTTGATACTGAAATTATACTTTTTCTCAATACCTTGAAAATTACTCAATGCATAAACTTATAAAAGGGTCAAAAGTCAAGTAAAAATCGTCAGTTCCCAAAATACCTGCACTCTGACGTTTTAATCATTCATCCAATTGAACCTATAGTTCTAGGAAAGTGAACATTCAGCACATTTGTGGCAAACCTGTCATTTTAATATTTTGCCAATTGTGTGAAACTGTCATCACACATTGTCAAGACATTGTACTATAGACCTATTAGGAGAACCATGCATCATGGCGGAGGCATACCAGTCGCCGTAGCGACATTTCTAGTTTATATATGGGTCTCATTCCTCTTTGAGAGGTGTAAAAAACACACACACAAAAAAAAACTAACAACAACAACAACAAAAACAAAAACAAAGTAACCAAGTTGACCCAGATTATGTATCATCAGGCCTACTAGAATGCTTACCAGTGCAACAGTCTTTGTAGATTTTATGATGCTGGATAACATATTATCAATGTAATAAGGTACAATAATGATATGTAATATATCTTATTATATTTTAAAATGTTCTGCCACCACCCCATGCAGGTAGCAGTGATGAGGGGGACATATCTGGCTCGTCAGTACATGGACAAAGAGAATGGAGGCAGAGGAGGGGTGGTCATCAACATTGCATCCATTGCTGGTTAGTTGTCCTCTCACTTGGTAGTTCAGACTTGCCATTAAAGGACAAGTTCACCTTCATATACATAAGGATTGAGAGAATGCTGCAATATTAGTAGAACACATCAGTGAGAGTTTGAGAAAAATTGTACTATCTATTCAGAAATTATGAATTTTTAAAGTTTAAATGCTGCCACTGCTGGATGACAAGACCACCACAGCTTATGATGTCACAAGTGTAGAACGGTACGTGGAAATTAAAAAGACAGTTCGCCATATTTTCACTTTTATCACATAATAAAAAAAGCACTTGACTTGCCTCTTTTAGAAGGCAGTGGGAATAATATTACCCATAGCATTCAATAGTAACAAGTCAGGGGAATGTGTACTTTTTTCAAAAAATGAAATTTGTGGATTTCTCTTTATATTTTCCTCTCCTGAAATTGTTCTATTCATGTGACATCATACACTGTAGTAGTCTCCTCATCCAGCTGTGACTGCACAAAAAAATTAATAACATTTGTAACTTTGAATGGATTTTCCAATTTTCCTCAAGCTTTCACTGATGTGTTCTACTGATATTATTCCATTCACTCAATCCACACACTGTCTTGATAATGTGTAGATGAATAATTTTTCATCTCTATGCTCAGAGCTTCTACAGTGTATGTGTACCTGTGGGTGTTTCATAAAGCTGTTCGTAAACTTACGAACAACTTAAGAATAACACGTGATCAGTTCTTATGCTGAATTATGGAAATTCTGATAAGTATAGGACATCAGAACTGATCACCAGTCGTTCTTAAGTTGTTTGTAACTTTATGAACAGCTTCATGAAACAGGGTCCTGTACTCTTAGAATATTGTACCTGGTAGTGACATAATATGTTACATTATCAATTTATTTATTCATTTATTTTTCATTTTTTGTTCTTGTGGGAAATTTGCTATAATGAGTAAATGAGTAATAATCTCCAGAGTTCTTTGTAATGGTGAAGAACATAAGTGTAATAAATAATGTCAACTTTGTTGCAACAAGTGCTGACTTCCAGTACATTCTACAGTTTGATCAAATTTAATAATAATGAAGATTTTGATGTTTGTATTGTCACCTCCCAAGGTTTATTGGCAATGCCGTTCGCTCCAGCTTATACTGCTGCTAAGCACGGCGTTCTTGGGTTTACAAGGAGCTTTGCGGTGAGTACAGATCAATTATTATTGAGTGTTCCATACTGCAGCCATTTTGTTTCAGTTATTAGCTCCTACCTGCAAAATTTTAAGGGCCTTGGTTGAAGAAACAGATACTCTATGGTATTCAAGTTATTTACTGTTAAAGCCTAAAAATGATTCTTGGAGGGGCTAAAAATTCATCTTTCATCATTTGGCATTTGCTTCCAATACACTGAAAAGGTCTACTAGGAAGCTTACCCGTTGGATGCGATTTGCCAGGTTAATGAGTTGTTTTGGAGTGTTTTGAGATCAGAAAGTGTGGATTAATTTTGATCATAATACACAACTTTTAGTGCAGAAAAGCCCTCACCATTAACCCCACATTCAGCATTGTGGGAAGGTAGAATGTAACACAGTGATTAATTGTGCCCTTGCAATCGTATTTCCCGGCTGCATGTGACTCACTCTAGCATGGAAGATCGATGGATAATGCTGTGATCTGATCTGTTAATTACCGCTAATCAATTATGAAAAATTATGTAGCAACCACAATGGGGTAAGCTCTGAGATTGTGGACTTCTGGCGATCCTTGTTTGCTAATATTTTTAATTTTCATCGTTTCCCAACTGAAATTGTGTAATTACATTATTTCACACATTTCTTATGCTTATGTGTACATTTCAGAGCAATACATCGACAGTTCTGCTGGCATACAAAAACAATGTTTTGGCTTTAATGGTTAGTTTAGAGCATAGGTACACTAAAATCTCATGGAATGTTACTCATCCATTTCTGCTAACATCTTAAAGGCAGTTAAGTGGATAATCATTCCTTATGCTTATTTAGACTAGAAAGTTTAGTTTTGTCTCCTTTAACAAACTTTTCATGATTAATATTTGATGACAACGCTGAATAGTAACAAATCAAATTGTGTTCATTAAGTTTAGAGCACAGATCAGAATCAAGAACTCCATAATGAAGAACATTTACTGTAAAAGTGGATATTTTCGCGCGAGTAATTTTTCGCGCTCAGCCAGGTAAGATGGATTTCGCATGTTTTTAATTCTGCGGAATCAGGACATTAACTGCTAGAATATGTGGCATGCAAAAATATTCGCGTGCTTTTATTTTTGCGCTAGTTACTGGTTGCACGAAATGCACAAAAATTTCCACTTTTACAGTAGTTTTTACTGTAATTGTCACTATTATGCCGATGGATAATCAGCATCCGATCAGCTGTGAGTAATTTTCATATTGTCATCTCAACTGGTAGTATTTGTGTAAAGTACAATTTGACATCCCCTAGTGAAATTAGCCCTTGATGACAAACGATATCAAGGAAATTATATCGGTTTCAAGAGTACATAAAGTATGTGATGATTATACATTGATGTTGATGGTGATGATGGTGATGGTGGTGATGATGATGAAAATGGTGGTGATGGTGGTTGTAATGATGGAGGTGTTAGTGAAGGTGATGATGGTGATGGAAATGATGATGATGATGGAAATGATGATGATGATGATGATGATGGAAATGATGATGATGATGATGATGATGATGGATGTGATGATGGATGTAATGATGGAGGTGATAGTGATGGTGATGGTGATGGTAAGGATGATGATGGTGATGCCCAAGGTGAGAATTAGGATGATCATAATATCTCAGTGTTGGCATTTCCCCCAACTTAGATGGCTGACAGTGTGTTCAACCACGGTAATGTCCGTCTGAACGCCATGTGTCCGAGCCTCAGCGAGACAGCCATTTTACAGGTTATGAGGGACCTCGTAGATGGCAACCCCATTGCGGAAGCCATATACGGAAAGACGCTGCAAACGGTGCCGTGAGTACTTACTTACACATCATATTGATACCAATCTTCACCTTGATAACATGTTAATTCTGAGGGAAAATGCGAGAGACTCTGTATATGGGCGCTTTGCTACCTGTCCGTCCTTGCTTTCTTGGGAGTTCATCTTAAACGATTGACAGTGACAGAAACTTCACAGAGACAGAAAAAATGTCAATCTCTTTTGTGCCACTAGCCCATCAAGACTATCATTCATACCTCTTATACCTCACAAAGACTTTGTAACATTTGCTTTCACAAGCATTTACATAAAAGGGGATATATCTACCTTTTCAGAAGTATATACTTTTTCAATTTTTATGGGTTTTTCGTTTGTTCGGTTTTTGTTTTTGTTGTTGTTTTTTTTTTTTTGGGGGGGGGGGGGGAGAGTGAAGAGATGAAACTATTCCAAAGAGTATCTGTACCTGCAAAAATATTTATAGAAGTGTCATATTGTGCTGTAGTAGGCTAGAAATTACTTTTGATACCTTTAACAGGAATTTAAAGGCAAACAAAAGACCCCTGTCAAAAAACAAAACAAAACAAAAATGGAAGAGTGAAAACTTACAACACAAAGCAAAAGGAGAAACAACAACACACACACACAAAAATACAAATCTTGTATGTTTGCACAGTTTTGTCTAAAACTTACATGTACGGTAACCATAACAGTAGTAGCAAAGTGCTTTCCTGACACTTCACTCATTATCTTGAGTAAATGCCTTAAAAAAAGTCGACTGCAAATATATTTTTACATTATCATACATTTGGTTGATAATTTTGCCAAGATGCAACATTCATATGCAGAGTGTGCATGCATATCCCAGTTTTGAGTCAACCAGACTTTATCATGAAAGGAAACAAAAGTTGCAGGTATGAAATGATTTTCAATTTACTAAAAAGAAACAAAATCATATGTCCTTCAGATTAATAGACCAAATATGGGTAATATAGCTGTATCCCTCTCAGTGTGGCACTTCATTTACAAGATAAGACATGGATAAGAAATGTACTGTGAGAAAAAGGGAATCCGACCAGTAAAGGGAATGAAACCCAAATTTTAAGTGTGGATTGAGTGAATGCAGCAATATTAGCATACCATTTTCCATATCATGCTGCATCATAAAGTGTTGCCGTCTTCTCATCAAGCAATGGCTGCACCAAAACTTTAGAAATTCATAACTTTCGAACGAATATTGTCAGATTTTCTTCAAACTTTGCTGATATATTCTGCAAATATTTCTGCATTCCCGTAATTTCGGTCTTGCTTGCCTTTTCATGCGTAGACAAAATACCTCACCACCTGCCTAAGCAGTGGTTCTGGTAACTGCTTATGTAATTACCCTGCAAGTATTCTATTGTTGTTGTTGTTATTATTGTTAATATTATTGTCATTGTTATTATTATTATTGTTATTATTATTATTATTATTATTATTTTTATTATTGTTATTGTTGTTATTCTTCTTCTTCTTCTTATTATTATTATTGTTTAGAGTATCCATGGTTGCTGAAGGCTTTACACAACTGGTAGAGGATGACTCCAAGCATGGTGAGGTAATGAGGATCACACCACAGAAGGGCATTGACTTCAAAGTTTTCTGAGATTTAGCCAAGCTCTGAGCCGTATCCTGCCGTGGCTCTCGAAGTTAAGTGATTTTTTGAGTTATAATCTCGGGCAGCAATTCTGCCAGATTAATTCTTTATAACCAATTCTTGTCAAACTGAAGTGCAAATGTAACAAATTCCTTATCTTGTGAGATATATTTTTCAAATGACAAAGATTTAATACCAGAAAGAGAAGGTTCTTGTTTGCTATCTGTATACTGTATACGACATTATATTTCTTGGGATTTTCACTTTCTCGAATGATTCGAGTTGGTGCTACATGTATTTGGGAATGTACCACCCACGAAGATATTAACTATATTAATCTCGACATGATGGTGAAATACACGCGAACATTTCTCCATTTGTTTACTGTACTGCATGACTGCGAATTTAACCACTAAAGGAATTATCAGGAAGCCCCGCTTTCCAAAACTTTAGACTCGCTAAATACTGTATATGGTGTATACAGTATGCAGAATTTTCTGTGGATTCCAGCCATATTCAGGCTCACTCTGTAATTATGAAATGTGGCAGAAATTGAGCTTTAGATGATAAAATATCACAATTGAATTGTTGCCTTTCTGAGGGAGAATAGAGACTTCAGACATTTCTCCCACTTGCCCAACATGAACCCTTGGGCAATTGCCCATTCATATTTAAACTGGCCAAACAGTATGTTTCACTAGCCGTGGTTGCCCAAGCTAATATTGGCTTTGCAATATTCTTAGTTTATATTGGGCTTCCTGTAGTAACATGTAGAATCATTAGTTAAGGTGAAATCCAAAGGATAGATACATTTTTTGTTGCTCTTCTTTGATTTTTCTATACCTGAATCACAGAATAAAATTTCATTTTCTAAACATTTTTTAAAAGGGGGAAACAATCCAAATGAATATATGGATTCAGTAAATGTGAGAACAAGTTTCTTTGATAATGAAAAAGATACGTATAAGTCCCGCTGGACAATTTGTGGGGTATACCCTTGACATATCATAATAGCACCATTCGGTAAATATTGAAGATTAACCCGAAATACAGTACAAAGGCAATGATATGCGGTGGTTGTACAGAAAGTGTGTTTTCCTCTCCATTACTTTATATCCTAAAATTAATTTTGAACATCCATAATCTATATTCTTCTTATTTCAGCAGCGTTTCGAGCTGTTGTGTCATCTTAAACGTTTGTAAAATCATTACGTTTGCATTTTCTCAATTATCGTTAAAAAACTTCGAAAACACGTTTTAGCCTATCATACGTACATACAAGCTCTCTCAACTTTCTTCACTAATTTTGCTCTATATACTGTTATAAGTTGTCACCACACTGTGTGTATAATGAAAGGAAAAGTGTAGATTAATCCTCGACGCTATTAGCATCCAAAGTATGTTCCATTCCGATCATGGCTACACGTAGACCTATGTATGAATTTATTCTAACATTGTCCTCCAAAATAAAGTTCTTTAAATAGTAAAGTGTTACTTCATGAATAGAATTGTACTTGTCTGTTATTATGCTTTGCACTAAGTGTGTGCGTGCTGTTATGTACATACATACAGTGTTTGAATCATGTGTTGTGTATCTGGCAGATGATTTTGGTAATTGCGATGTTTTCATGGACCTGCGACCTGTCCATGTTAGAAGGCTTGGCAGTCCTTCAGGACTCAGCAAATTAAAGACATAAATTTAGTAAATCACAATAACTCAGAACATACATGCAGATCCTGTCTTGTTCCACTCTCACTCGAAGATTTTGGAGTGATCCCTGACGTCACTCCAAAATGAGTGAAAATGAACTTTTTCACTCAAAATTCACTCCAATTTCACTCGAAATTCACTCTTTTTTGTATTCACTCTTTTAAGAGTGAATATTTTCACTCGATTTTTTTTAGAGAGTAACACACACACGCAGTCATGCACTATTTCATGCATTATCTCTCTTGGTCCTATACACAGAAATTAAGTATGATTATGTATGATCAAACTTCGGTATGAAAAAATATGGATATGTCTAATACATCGGTCTAATAAACATATACCGTACATACATATTGTGCATTTTTAGAATCATATATTTGTGTGTAGAGAGGGAGAGAGAGAGAGAAGGAGGTAGGGGAGAGGAGAGAAGAGGGCTGGGGAGCTGAAGTAGAAGGGGAGAGGAGGAGAGAGAGAGAGGCTGGAGAGATAAGGGAGAGTGGAGGAAGTGGTGGTCAACGTGGTGGTGGTTCCTAATAGGAAGCAAGTGCTTGAAGAAAACTTAATTCTTAACAATTTGTTGTATAACTAGGGCCCATGCAGAACAACTTTGATTAAATCGACTTCTTTTGTTGGCTCATTTAGCGAGATACAATATAAGTTGGACATGCATGTGTTCGACGTAAAAATCGCGGGAGATGATGAAAAGTAGGTGATGGTTCAGTGTAATGCCGCACCCCATCTGCCGCAAATAACTAACCTTGTGATTTTGTAAACAAATACCAAAGGTCAAATTGTGCGGGTTTAACACTCACCTGCTCACTCCATACCAAAGATCGGGATCCTGCCCTGGGAAGTTGTTGGCACTGAGGCGAGGGAGAGCTGCGCTTCAAAGTTACATTGGGAAAGGTTTGTCGTCCTGCTCTTCGTGCTTGTTTGGGTCGTTTTATGTTGTACATTCGATACGTTAGACTGAGTTGTATCCACGTATTTTGATTCTGGAAATTGTTATGGAACTTTTTCCTTATTGTTTTCAATGACACAAAAAGACAACGTGCGACGGACGGAGCAAGAAGTGTTTGTGCCATTGTTAAGTCCCATCTGTTTATTTTGCCGTTAGTTGTCAAAACCCGTGTAATAGGCTATAGTAGCCATAGCCCCGGAGACCGCGCCGCCAGGCGCGGTCCTGGCGGCTTCCCCCCAGTTTCGCTAATGTGAGAGCTCCCCTATTCTGTGTGCTTGTGCGAGTGATTGTGAATTCTGTGAACATCGGTGAGCTGCTTATAAGACATCATTTTGTGCATCACAAGCAATGAAATGCCTCAAACAGTCGCCGATGATAGTCATTTAGGTTTCATCGACCCATGTAAGTATTCCTAGTAGTTTCTGTTGAAAATTTAAGGAAATATAGCGCCGCAAAGGCACCCGTTTGTTCAACATGAAGATCTGAAATGGGAGCACGGCGCAGCCGCCACACTGCGTGTGGCGGCTGTCGCAGTTATAGTAGCCATAGCCCCGGAGACCGCGCCGCCAGGCGCGGTCCTGGCGGCTTCCCCGCAGTTTCGCTTATGTTAGTTCCCAAGTATTCTGTGCGCTTGTGCAAGTGATTGTGAATTCTGTGAACATCGGTGAGCTGCTTATAAGACATCATTTTGTGCATCACAAGCAATGAAATGCATCAAACAGTCGCCGATGATAGTCATTTAGGTTTCATCGACCCATGTAAGTATTCATAGTAGTTTCTGTTGAAAAATTAAGGAAATATAGCGCCGCAAAGGCACCCGTTTGTTCAACATGAAGATCTTTTATGGGAGCACGGCGCAGCCGCCACACTGCGTGTGGCGGCTGTCGCAGTTATAGTAGCCATAGCCCTGGAGACCGCGCCGCCAGGCGCGGTCCTGGCGGCTTCCCCCCAGTTTCGCTAATGTGAGAGCTCCCCTATTCTGTGTGCTTGTGCGAGTGATTGTGAATTCTGTGAACATCGGTGAGCTGCTTATAAGACATCATTTTGTGCATCACAAGCAATGAAATGCCTCAAACAGTCGCCGATGATAGTCATTTAGGTTTCATCGACCCATGTAAGTATTCCTAGTAGTTTCTGTTGAAAATTTAAGGAAATATAGCGCCGCAAAGGCACCCGTTTGTTCAACATGAAGATCTGAAATGGGAGCACGGCGCAGCCGCCACACGCAGTGGCGGCTGTCGCAGTTATAGTAGCCATAGCGTAGGGAATCAAGATGGGCCAATAAATCTGTCTCTGTGTATGCATGTTGCTTGTTACCAGGTATTGTTATGTGGGCAACATCAGATAGACGATAGACTATGAAATCATATTCCAGTGCGTACCAGTGGGACCAAGAGTTTGTTCATAAATGCTATCTATCATGTATTTTATATCCATCATCTCTTCTTCTTCTCCTTCTTCACTCCTGAACCCCCTGAAGATTATTGCAGAAAGGGGGTGTGTGTCTGTCACAAAAAAATGAAGTACTAAGCATGCTGCATGCTGATTGTCCTATTTATTCAGGTCTAAGGTGCAAATAAAAATCTGCCAGGCTGATTCTACCTAGCCTAGGTTTAGGTTTATCCACGGCATTTTGTCAATATTCAATGAAAAGTTCCTACCAATGGAGACTGTTTATCTGTTAACATCTGCTAGTAGAGAGTTCTATGTACACACAGTCCTTGGGAAGAATGGCTGCCTGTGTTACCATCGGGTAGATTCTACCAGTACTTCTACAGTACATCATATCTCTGTGCGTAGAGTTTCCACCATTTGCCCACTGTACTTATATTTCGTCAGTTCAGCAGTCTTGGCATTTATCAACTTGACAGGTTCAACTCTCTGACTCCCCTGAAAGATGAAGATTCAGGGTGCTATAGCACTCATCACTGGAGCCGCCCATGGCTTTGGGAGAGCTTTCTCGGAAGAGCTGTTAAAGCGGAATGCAAGAGTAAGTGCAGTTTCTTCAAGTGGTAGATATGCCTGTTTGTTATAAAGCAAAAAGAATACAACAAGAAAAGACAACAACATTGTAATTTATAGTTAAACATCTTGAACATTTTGTGGATTATTATGCTGACAAACTGAAAATTCGGTTGTCAAACATCATACTTTTGATATGTTTCTCATCTTGAACAGGGGTAGCTCCAGGAATTCTGTAAAGGGATGTGGGGGTATCATCCTCCCACGGTAGGGAGATTATTTTTTATATTTATTTTTTTATTATTTTAAAACTCGCCGTAATTCTGGAAATGTTAAAGAAAATAATAATCCCGTGCAGGTCCCTTCCACTTTCAAGATGGTCTGATTGAAGAGGATAACAAACAAACAGAAATGCATTCATTTCCAAGTGCATACAAAACAGTTTTTTTCCCTTTGTGTGTGTCACATTTGATCGATTTGAGCAGATCTTTTGTTGAAAGATCTTTTTGTTAAAATTATAGCTTAATAACAAAGAAAACATGGGAAAAAACACTACCCTTTCTTATCCTTCATAATTATTAAACTTGCCCAACCAAAGCCAAGTGTGAAGTACCATTTTGTATTTCAGAATATTCATTCACATTCTTACTTTATCCAGGGTGTTAGCATTGTTGACTTCAACGTTGCCCTGGGCAAAGCCACACAGGATGAACTGAATGAGAAATATGGAAGAGACAAGGCCATCTTTCTACACTGCGATGTCTCCAACAAGGAACAGCTAGAAAGTAAAGACACATGGCCTTAGAAGCATTGTGATGTAATACTGTAAAAGTGGAAATTTTCGCGGTGTTGAAATTTTCGCGCATTTCACGTAACAAGAAACTCGCGCGAAAATAAAAGCAGGCAAATATTTTTTGCATGCCATATGTTCCTATTCTTACTGTCTTCATCCTGCGGAATTAAAAGCATGCGAAACTCTTCTTACCGGGCCGAGCGCGAAATATTAGTAGCGCGAAAATATCCACTTTTACAGTAGTAGACATTTGAATTACCCAAATTAGATATTCGAGTGTAGCACTTATGTTAGAAGTTCTAGCCTCCGGGGCTAATTGAATATTGCCCTCACATTTTTTGTGTTTACATATGAGTGTCAAAGGATACTTTATGTAGAATTTTTCAGTCTGCATTTGGTTTTGTATGTTATCGTTTTCTTTATTGTGTAGTATTTGGGGGTTAAGCAAGAGATCACATCGTGGACTTTTTCGTTTTTCAGGGAGATCGGGATGATATACCCAGGTCTGTGCTTGCTCTCCACTTGGGAGGTGCACATGTAAAATCTTCCTCCCTCTTCTGATATGCCTTGGCTGAACTTCATTAATACACTTTGTAAAAACAAAATGAATTGTTTGCTCACCATATGGGAAGGCATAAAGTCTAGCTGGGCTTTTATGAATAAACTAAATGTGTCAAGGATTTTGTAAAAATACAGAAAAAAAAGCAAACGAAACAAAAAACAGCCAAAAAGCATAAACAAAAACAAAGACAAGCTTACAAACTAAACTGATTAAAACAAAAACTATAGTGTTCAAGATTGGCCTCACATTTACATAATATTTGCTGGCTGGCACCCTGTGCGTGCGTGTGTGTGTGTGTGTGTGGGGGGGGGGGGGGCTGCGGTGCCTTAATGTATTTACCTGAGCTTGGATTATATTACAAGAGTGAAAGACAATGGTCTCACTGAGGGCAGGGCATGTCGGATCCAGACAATACTGTTATCATTATAATTACTCATCAGTATCGTGAATAAGATACCCTTAGAATTTTGTCAGAACTGTCACCAATTATTCATGCAACCCTTGTTCATCGCTACACATAGTTCTGAGCTCCTATGATAGCATTGCTCAAGCTCTGCAGGGAGTTATCTGACATGCAACTCTGTCAAACTTGTGGTGCAATGGCACGGTTAAGCTGGGACAATCAAAAGGTTGAGTACCAGTACTGGTAAGTCAATGACTTCATATAGCCTGCACTCATGCAACCCAAAACAGGATGAGATATGGATATATGGATACTGCCTGTGTGTAATCTATCCAAGATGAGATAAAGCTTGGTCGGCAGAATAAAGATTTGTCTTTTACCACTAAAAGATCAGTGATTACTCAGTATGGTGTGAAACCAACCTCTGTGCAGCTGCTTTCAATCTACTAGCTGTAAGAAGATGATCATTAATCCATGCTGTGATCCACTATTCATTTTGAAGATGCCTTTGCCAAGACGCTGGAGCACTACAAAGGCCTTGACATTGTCTGCAATAACGCTGGCATTGGAGATGAAGACAACTGGGAGAAAACAGTGGAGGTTGATCTTGTAAGTGTGTGTGGTACCTGAGTATTATGTCGGTCCAAAGTCAAAAGTCAAAGAAGTTAAACTAAGAACATCCATTTGTGTCCTATTTATGTCATGCCAAAGTCAACATACTTTCATTTTTCTAATTCGCTGAAAGAGCACTTGACTTACATCGTTCAAAAGGCAGGGGCAATAACATTACCCTTAACATATGTCAGTAACAACTGGAAGGAATGTGTAATTTTCAAAACAAAATGATTTTGATCTTAATTCTCTTCATAATTTTTTTATATTGTTGTTGTACTGTGACATCATGAATTGTATCTTATCTGGCAATGGCAGTACCAAAACTTTAAGAATTTATAACTTTTGAACAGATTGTCCAATTTTCCTCAAACTTCACAGATATTTCCATATTCACTCAGTCCACAATTTTTTTTTGTTATATATGGGTCTAATTCCTCTTTGAGAGGTGTAAAAAAGACACACACACGCAAAAAAAAAAAAAACTAACATCAACAAAAACAAAAACAAGGTAACCAAGTTGAACCAGATTATGTATCATCAGGCCTACTAGAATGTTTACCAGTGCAACAGTCTTTGTGGATTTTATGATGCTGGATAACATATTATCAATGTGATAAGGTACAATAATGATATACCAGGACTCGACACTAACGATGGCCCGGTGGCCCAGGGCCACCAAAACCGCACGTCGGGCCACCAAAATTTCACAAATGAAGAAGTTGGTAGCCTGATCGGGCCGCCAAAAAAGGTTGGATGTTTGCCTTTGGGCCACCAAAAATAAAAGTTAGTGTGGAGCCCTGTAATATATCTTATTATATTTCAAAATGTTCTGCCACCACCCCATGCAGGTAGCAGTGATGAGGGGGACATATCTGGCTCGTCAGTACATGGACAAAGAGAATGGAGGCAGAGGAGGGGTGGTCATCAACATTGCATCCATGGCTGGTGAGTTGTCCTCTCACTGGGTAGTTCAGACTTGCCATTAAAGGACAAGTTCACCTTAATATGCATAAGGATTGAGAGAATGCTGCAATATTAGTAGAACACATCAGTGAGAGTTTGAGAAAAATTGTACTATCTATTCAGAAATTATGAATTTTTAAAGTTTAAATGCTGCCACTGCTGGATGACAAGACCACCACAGCTTATGATGTCACAGGTGTAGAACGATACATGGAAATTAAAAAGACAGTTCGCCATATTTTCACTTTTTTCACATAATAAAAAAAGCACTTGACTTGCCTCTTTTAGAAGGCAGTGGGAATAATATTACCCATAGCATTCAATAGTAACAAGTCAGGGGAATGTGTACTTTTTTCAAAAAATGAAATTTGTGGATTTCTCTTTATATTTTCCTCTCCTGAAATTGTTCTATTCATGTGACATCATACACTGTAGTAGTCTCCTCATCCAGCTGTGACTGCACAAAAAAATTAATAACATTTGTAACTTTGAATGGATTTTCCAATTTTCCTCAAGCTTTCACTGATGTGTTCTACTGATATTATTCCATTCACTCAATCCACATACTGTCTTGATAATGTGTAGATGAATAATTTTTCATCTCTATGCTCAGAGCTTCTACAGTGTATGTGTACCTGTGGGTGTTTCATAAAGCTGTTCGTAAACTTACGAACAACTTAAGAATAACAGGTGATCAGTTCTTATGCTGAATTATGGAAATTCTGATAAGTATAGGACATCAGAACTGATCACCAGTCGTTCTTAAGTTGTTTGTAACTTTATGAACAGCTTTATGAAACAGGGTCCTGTACTCTTAGAATATTGTACCTGGTAGTGACATAATATGTTACATTATCAATTTATATTTTCATTTATTTTTCATTTTTTGTTCTTGTGGGAAATTTGCTATAATGAGTAAATGAGTAATAATCTCCAGAGTTCTTAGGAATGGTGAAGAAGATAAGTGTAATAAATAATGTCAACTTTGTTGCAACAAGTGCTGACTTCCAGTACATTCTACAGTTTGATCAAATTTAATAATAATGAAGATTTTGATGTTTGTATTGTCACCTCCCAAGGTTTATTGGCAATGCCGTTCGCTCCAGCTTATACTGCTGCTAAGCACGGCGTTCTTGGGTTTACAAGGAGCTTTGCGGTGAGTACAGATCAATTATTATTGAGTGTTCCATACTGCAGCCATTTTGTTTCAGTTATTAGCTCCTACCTGCAAAATTTTAAGGGCCTTGGTTGAAGAGACAGATACTCTATGGTATTCAAGTTATTTACTGTTAAAGCCTAAAAATGATTCTTGGAGGGGCTAAAAATTCATCTTTCATCATTTGGCATTTGCTTCCAATACACTGAAAAGGTCTACTAGGAAGCTTACCCGTTGGATGCGGATTTGCCAGGTTAATGAGTTGTTTTGGAGTGTTTTGAGATCAGAAAGTGAGGATTAATTTTGATCATTATACACAACTTTTAGTGCAGAAAAGCCCTCACCATTAACCCCACATTCAGCATTGTGGGAAGGTAGAATGTCACACATTGATCAATTGTGCCCTTGCAATCGTATTTCCCAACTGGCTGCATGTGACTCACTCTAGCGTGCAAGATCGATGGATATTGCTGTGATTTGATTTGTTTATTACCGCTACCGGTAATTAATTATGAAAAATTATGTAGCAACCACAATGGGGTAAGCTCTGAGATTGTGGACTTCTGGCGATCCTTATTTGCTAATATTTTTCATTTTCATTGTTTCCCAACTGAAATTGTGTAATTACATTATTTCACACATTTCTTATGCTTATGTGTACGTTTTAGAGCAATACATCGACAGTTCTGCTGGCATACAAAAACAATGTTTTGGCTTTAATGGTTAGTTTAGAGCATAGGTACACTAAAATCTCATGGAATGTTACTCATCCATTTCTGCTAACATCTTAAGGCAGTTGAATAAGTGGATAATCATTCCTTATGCTTATTTAGACTTGAAAGTTGGTGGCAAACGTTTAGTTTTGTCTCCTTTAATAAACTTTTCATGATTAATATTTTATGACAACGCTGAATAGTAACAAATCAAAATGTGTTCATGAAGTTTAGAGCACAGATCAGAATCAAGAACTCCATAATGAAGAACATTTACTGTAAAAGTGGATATTTTTGCGCGAGTAATTTTTCGCACTCGGCCGGGTAAGATGGATTTTGCACGTTTTTAATTCTGCGGAATCAGGACATTAACTGCTAGAATATGTGGCATGCAAAAATATTCGCGTGCTTGTATTTTCGTGCTAGTTACTGGTTGCGCGAAATGCGCAAAAATTTCCACTTTTACAGTAGTTTGTACTGTAACTGTCACTATTATGCCAATGGATAATCAGCATCCGATCAGCTGTGAGTAAGTTTCATATTGTCATCTCAACTGGTAGTATTTGTGTAAAGTACAATTTGACATCCCTTAGTTAAATAAGCCCTTGATGACAAACGATATCAAGGAAATGATATCGATTTCAAGAGTACATAAAGTATGTGATGATTATACATTGATGTTGATGGTGATGATGGTGATGGTGGTGATGATCATGATGATGATAATGGTGATAGTGGTGATGATCATGATGATGATAATGGTGATGGTGGTGATGATGATGAAAATGGTGGTGATGGTGGTTGTAATGATGGAGGTGTTAGTGAAGGTGATGATGGGGATGGTAATGATGATGATGATGATGGATGTGATGATAGACGTAATGATGGAGGTGATAGTGATGATGGTAATGGTGATGGTGATGGTGATGGTGATGGCAAGGATGAAGATTGTAGTGATGCCCAAGGTGAGAATTAGGATGATCATAATATCTCAGTGTTGGCATTTCCCCCAACTTAGATGGCCGACAGTGTGTTCAACCACGGTAATGTCCGTCTGAACGCCATGTGTCCAAGCTTCAGCGAGACAGCCATTTTACAGGGTATGAGGGACCTCGTAGATGCCAACCCTATTGCCGAAGCCATATACGGAAAGACGCTGCAAACAGTGCCGTGAGTACTTACTTACACAACATATTGATACCAATCTTCACCTTGATAACTTGTTAATTCTGAGGGAAAATGCGAGAGACTCTGTATATGGGTGCTTTGCTGCCAGTCAGTCCTTGCTTTCTCGGGAGCTCATCTTAAAAGATTGACAGTGACAGAAAAAATGTCAATCTCCTTTGTGTCACTAGCCCATCAAGACTATCATTCATACCTCTTGTACCTCACAAAGACTTTGTAACATTTGTTTTCACAAGCATTTACATAAAAGGGGATATAATACTACCTTTTCAGAAGTATATACTTTTTCAATTTTTGTGGGTGTTTCGTTTGTTCATTTTTTGTTTTTGTTTTTGTTTTTTTTTTTGGGGGGGGGAAGAGTCAAGAGATGAAACTATTCCAAAGAGTATCTTTACCTGCAAAAATAGATTATATAGAAGTGTCATATTGTGCTGTAGTATGCTAGAAATTACTTTTGATACCTTTAACAGGAATTTAAAGGCAAACAAAAGGCCCCTGTCAAAAAAACAAAACAAAACAAAAATGGAAAAGTGAAAACTTACAACACAAAGCAAAAGGAGAAACAACAACACAAAAACAAATACAAATCTTGTATGTTTGCACAGTTTTGTCTATTAAACTTACATGTAACCATAACAGTAGTAGCAATGTGCTTTCCTGACACTTCACTCATTATCTTGAGCAAATGCCTTAAAAAAAGTCGACTGCAAATATATTTTTACATTATCTTATCATACATTTGGTTGATAATTTTGCCAAGATGCAACATTCATATGCAGAGTGTGCATGCATATCCTAGTTTTGAGTCAACCAGACTTGATCATGAAAGGAAACAAAAGTTGCAGGTATGAAATGATTTTCAATTTACTAAAAAGAAACAAAATCATATGTCCTTCAGATTAATAGACAAAATATGGGTAATATAGCTGTATCCCTCTCAGTGTGGCACATCATTTACAAGATAAGACATGGATAAGAAATGTACTGTAAGAAAAAGGGAATCCGACCAGTAAAGGGAATGAAACCCAAATTTAAGTGTGGGTTGAGTGAGTGCAGCAACATTAGCATACCATTTTCCATATCATGCTGCATCATAAAGTGTTGCCGTCTTCTCATCAAGCAATGGCTGCACCAAAACTTAAGAAATTCATAACTTTCGAACGAATATTGTCAGATTTTCTTCAAACTTTGCTGATATATTCTGCAAATATTTCTGCATTCCCGTAATTTCGGTCTTGCTTGCCTTTTCATGCGTAGACAAAATACCTCACCACCTGCCTAAGCAGTGGTTCTGGTAACTGCTTATGTAATTACCCTGCAAGTATTCTATTGTTGTTGTTGTTATTATTGTTATTATTATTGTCATTGTTATTATTATTATCATCATTATTATTATTATGATTGTTATTATTATTATCATTATTATTATTATTATTATTATTATTATTATTATTATTATTATTATTATTATTATTGTTATTGATGTTATTATTCTTCTTCTTATTATTATTATTATTGTTTAGAGTATCCATGGTTGCTGAAGGCTTTACACAACTGGTAGAGGATGACTCCAAGCATGGTGAGGTAATGAGGATCACACCACAGAAGGGCATTGACTTCAAAGTTTTCCGAGATTTAGCCAAGCTCTGAGCCGTATCCTGCCGTGGCTCTCGAAGTTAAGTGATTTTTTGAGTTATAGTCTCGGGCAGCAATTCTGCCAGATTAATTCTTTATAACCAATTCTTGTCAAATGGAATGCACAGCATGATGCAGTGCAAGATATGTCTGATTATGTCACTGTTGATCATTGCCAGTCAAGCCAAAGGCTGTTTGCCACAATGTGCCATTTTATGACGAAACTTCAGATGTAGCCACACACTCTCTCTCTCTCTCTTAATCTCTATTTCCCTCTCTGTTCTCTATCTGTATCTGTTTATGTACCTTTCTATCTATTCATCTATCTATCATCTATTTACCTACCTATCTATCTATCTTTCTATCTATCTATCTATCCATCTGTTTACCTATCTCTCTATCTTTCTTTCTTATCTACCTACCTACTTACATAATATCACCATTTGATCTTAGTTTCTTTACTCACAGAGATTCATATGATATGGATCTCAAAAGCAATCCCTAAGATCTGGATCTTTTGCCAGGGTGACCGAGGCTAATGAGATTAGTAATACTAATGATTTAGTAATTCCAGCCAATTTTGAGAAGTATCGTGACATTATGATTACCGATACAGGGGCGGATCCAGGAATTCTGTAAAGGGGGGGGCGTGACTAATATTTCTGGTGGCACTTCCGGGTTTCATTTCATTTTTTTTTCTTTTTATTTCTTTTGTTTTTGACAAGAAATAAAGGGGGGGGCGTGCGCCGGTTGCGCCCCCCTCTGGATCCGCCACTGCGATATTATTTTTCAAGGGGTAGATTATATAATGAAAGTGTTTATACCGAACGTTGTAGATTTGATGTGGCAATGGAATCATGTTAACAAATTTTGGACTTGTCAATTTATAAAATTTAAACCCCTTTCAATTTGCATCATGTTGTTTGCAATATTGGTATTTGCAATAATTTTATATCATGGGTGTAAGGTGGTGTACTCTGTATTCACAAAATATTAGTTTGATTTGTATTTTGCTTATTTTTTTAATGCTCTCTGACTGAAATATACTGAATTATGTAAATGCATAGTGATATATTTGATGCAGCTCATTTTTTGTCGGGTATGATGATGGTATATGCAGGAGAATGCAGTATGTGTGTTAGGAGTGATTTAATGATTGCCATTTTGTCATAAAAAATTTGATTTGGCTATGGTGCCTCACTGAAGTGCAAATGTAACAAATGCCTTATCTTGTGAGATATATTTTTCAAATGACAAAGATTTAATACCAGAAAGAGAAGGTTCTTGTTTGCTATCTGTATACTGTATACGACATTATATTTCTTGGGATTTTCACTTTCTCTAATGATTCGAGTTGGTGCTACATGTATTTGGGAATGTACCACCCACGAAGATATTAACTATATTAATCTCGACATGATGGTGAAATACACGCGAACATTTCTCCATTTGTTTACTGTACTGCATGACTGCGAATTTAACCACTCAAGGAATTATCAGGAAGCCCAGCTTTCCAAAACTTTAGACTCGCTAAATACTGTATATGGTGTATACAGTATGCAGAATTTTCTGTGGATTCCAGCCATATTCAGGCTCACTCTGTAATTATGAAATGTGGCAGAAATTGAGCTTTAGATGATAAAATATCACAATTGAAATGTTGCCTTTCTGAGGGAGAATAGAGACTTCAGACATTTCTCCCACTTGCCCAACATGAACCCTTGGGCAATTGCCCATTCATATTTAAACTGGCCAAACAGTATGTTTCACTAGCCGTGGTTGCCCAAGCTAATATTGGCTTTGCAATATTCTTAGTTTATATTGGGCTTCCTTTAGTAACATGTAGAATCATTAGTTAAGGTGAAATCCAAAGGATAGATAAATTTTTTTGTTGCTCTTCTTTGATTTTTCTATACCTGAATCACAGAATAAAATTTCATTTTCTAAACATTTTTTAAAAGGGGGAAACAATCCAAATGAATATATGGATTCAGTAAATGTGAGAACAATTGTCATTAGAAAAAACAGTAACTAATGAAGTTAGAGGAAAACGATACCATTTGTTCAAATGTTATGGTTTGGGTGTGTTTTGTGTTTTTATGTGGGTTTTTTGTGTGTTTTTTTTTTTTTCTTTTTTTGCAACTTTGGTTCAGTCAATGTTGCCATTGCTGGCTATGAAGGCTACAACAATATGTGATGTCAAAGGCAATCAAATGATGTAAAGAGAAAATAAATAGAGAATATAAAGATTTCCATGAAATTTCATTGTATATGAAAAGTACACACTAACTCGATTTGCTACTGACATAATTTTATGGGTGATTACTGTGGTATTCTCCATGCCTTCTGAAGGAGGCAAGTCAAGTGCTCTTTCATTACGCCAGGAAAGTGAAAGTACCAATATGTCATGCTGTAATTTGTTGATGTGTTTTATTGTGGTTTCAGACAAATGGAAGTAATTCTTTTAGTTTCATGCTAAATATTGATGACGAAAAAAAAAAAGTACTTATGGTACTGCGATCATTGTTGGAGATCCATTGTTTTTTGTGCCACAGGTTAAAATGTGAGGGATGTATACATGTATACAATCGGAGACAGACCAATATTAAATGCTCAATTCTTCAAAGAATTTTTAGCTCTAGATATTTTTACCAGGAACTCAGCATGTATGGTGGTGCTTGCGACAGTTTCTTGGAGCTTGTATTACAAGCAGTACAAGTCGAGAGCCTACTTGAAACTCCCAGAGATTTGTCCTGAAAACTTAGGGGTTTTTGATGCACTAATTAGTAACAGTTGGTTGCCATGATTTTGAAGTTGCCAGTTTGAAGCCATGATCTTGCAGTACTGTGCATTTGAGACCATTTTTTTTTCTTTTAATCATGTCTGAGATTTTAACCACAGAACACTGATGAAGAAGAATATCCAGGAATTCCCAAATCAGGGCCTATGTCTGAGAACCTACACTCTTAATATAATGGATTGTGAATGCTTTACTATGGGAAGTAATTTACGGTATTAGCCACACAGGATTACAAAGCTATACATCTTACATCTATTTATGATCCACTGGTGTCTTGCCAAAGTCTAAGTACAAGCTTAAAAGGTTTATAAACTGAACAGATGCAGCAAAACTTGCATGTCCTAACAATTTGATCATCTGAAAGCCGACTTAAATGCAATACATGTATAAATAAATGAATAAATAGATAAATACATGTAAATTAAATAATGATAATAATAATGAATAGTACATGTAATTTGGTCAGCAAATGCTGGTGAGAAGCAGTTTTATCAGAAACTTGGTTGTAGCATTTGCATCATAGGAGGCATCCTTTGGACCAAATTTAATGAAACCATGATATGAGAAGCACAATTATTTGGGGCCCTTTGTCAAGAATGTACCTCAGCTTGAAGGTTCTACTTCGAAGTACAAACTTAATTCATATGTATATGATAATGGATTTTATATTGCTATCAAAAGTAATGAAATAAACCCCCTGTCTACATTCCAGTGTTGCATGTTCAAGAACATAGTATTTCATGATTTGTTACAGGGTGATAAATAGTAAAGTTTTTTTTTTTTTAATAATCATTATTATCAGTCTAATTTATTAATTAATTTATTGATTAATTTATTTTTTATATTTATTTTTTACAAGCGAGTCTCATCTTGATAGACATGAAAACAGTAATTTTGTCTGGCCTTGATTTCAATTTCAATAAGGCTTGAGTAAGGATTGTACAATTTCGTAAATGTTTAAGTGTAATACACATGTGATTGTGATAAGAAAGATTGTTTCTTTCACAATGTGATTCATATACTATATGCAATAGCAGTTACTCCCAAAAGCACCGTATGCTCATATTGCAAATAATACATTCACATATTATTATCACATTGATATTAACACTGTGTATTTGGCACCATGCATCATAAATACCTTTCAGAATAAATGATTTGTGACTAGAACACTTTATGTGCTTGTAAAGTTGGATGTTTGTTTCTGTACAACAAAATCTTTGTGAAACTTTATTCAAAAATTTCATGTGCCTAGATCTAACTTCTTGACTCGGGGCGGGGGTGGAGGGGAGGGGGGACTGGAATTGGGCCCCGCTTGATGTACCATACATAGAGATTTTAGAATCTGTTTCAGGGAATGAGAGGCGACTACAAAACATCCCAGACAACACAAGAGTCATCATTTCCTGTGATTTCACCCTTTATCGCTCATTCAGTGGATGCATGATAATAATTCAGCACTGCTGTATTGTATGTTCCACCTCCACATTTTGAAAATTCCCTTCCTGCTGCCACCTGTTGAGGTGTTAGTCATTTTAACCTGTTGAGGACGGACTCATTTTGCTATAACATGCATTTCCCATAGACACTTGCCCGCGATTCTCGGGACTTGTCTACAACGGGTTAAGTGAAGACTATGTCACCACCATGGCAGGACCCTGCCTAATACATCCAGGTTTAGACAGCAGTTGATGAGAAAGGGTTCTTTGGAAATGGAGGTTGTTTAAAACATGCACAATTATTTGAATCCACAGAAAATTACTGGTAGATTGACAAATTAGTGAAGCTGTTTGCAATCCTTGTGGACCCTTTGGAACAACCTAGGGTTATATTCATGTCTAGAATATTAGACAAGAAGATGTGATTTAAAACAAAAATACACACAGACACAGACACACACACACATACATTTGTATGTAGGTACACACAAATATGTAATGACATACCAAATATACATGTACATTAACAACTCGGATATCAGTCACTTTTTTTTAAACTAATAGCCAGCTATAGCATTTATTGCACTATCAAGAATAAATATATAGCTTGTACAGATCATGAAATTTTTGATTCAGTATAACTTTTCTTTAAGTTGCACCATTAGAAAATGTCTTAAGATTGCACTACAGAAAACACATAAATAAACCTTTGTAACGTCACATCAATAATTGTTACCATGAGATTACTCTTGCCAGCACGTGACCTTTGTTCATTTGTGTGCATTCTTCCATTAACCTCTTCCATACGGGAACCTGGTGGCCTGTGTATTAAGTCTATGGGAAATCTGGTATTCAGTATGGAACGGGTTAATTCCACTATGGAACTGATTCCACTCGTTCACTTTGGCATCCAATATCAACCCCTTTCTTCACACACTGACAGTATAATTATAGCACAAGATTTCGTAAAACACAGTGGGTTTCAGATCCCCAACATCCATACCGATACCCAGCTCTGCACATACAGTAAACACAGGCCGACACCCATCATGCAATCATCATGCAAGTTTACTGGTTGCTTGCTCTTCTTAAACTGTAAACAGGAACATTGCATTTCTGCTATCATTGTGTACACACACCCATCCTTTCCTTTTTTTTTTTTCTTTTTTTTTTCTGTTGTGGTCTGGTCTGTAAAATTGAGATGTGACATACTGACATTGAAAGTGAAAGTTCTTGAGCCACGGTACTTCCTGGGTAAGGAGAAGTCTTGATAGCCCTCCATTCCACTCTAGCTGCTGTCCAGACCATGAGGGTGGGATGGTGGTTTTAGTCTTCACGAGGTGATCAACCATCTCCCAGTATCCAGTACTGTTCGTACACTGTACTCTCAAGTAATAGCATTGAAACAAGGCACACACAAACACACACACACACACAAGCATAACAAAATTGCTGTATTAACTGATTTAAGAGATAGTCACTGAGTGAGGGGAATCACTAATATCAGTGCAAGCTACAACTTCTTCACATGGAAAAATGTGGGAAACACACCCACAAAAGCACACACACAAACACATACAAGCACACACACCTAGACATATACCATCACACACAATCACACACAATGACTGGGCAAACTTTGCTCCACCTGACCTTGGTAGCCATGGTAACAGCACGTTGAGGTCTCTTTCATTGTCAATTATAACAAAAGACTGACACACAGCAAGCCTAGTGCCAAACTATCTGAGGAGTTCTCTCTGTACAGTAAACTTTGATACCCTCAACACAGGTTCCAACAATGACAATCCCCCAATCACATAAGTTTCACACTTTGCCATTTATGATTCTATAATTGCCTGGATTCTTCAAAACAATACCTTCCCTCTAAAGTATGTGGCTAGATATCTCTTCCTCCAAATGCATTTAAATCTGAGTTTGCCTCAATATAGGATATATTATTCATGACATAGTACAGCCATCCATATTATGTGTTGTTCTTTGACATCCATCTTATGTTGTAGGATAAAATCATTGTGGGTTTTCTCTGTGAAATACTGATGTGTTGTGTGGCTCATAGCTTTTGTATCGGAGCCACATGGAAATTAACACTAGATGTATAAGAAAGAGACCTCCATGTCAACAAATGGGGAGATATTGTGCCAAGTGTTTGCATGGAGATTCAATATTGACATATGAAAAGAGGATCCACCTAACTATTCTCAGCTGCATATAGCTGCATTACCCCTTGGGTTCGTGGAACCATACAACCATGCCTTGTATCATCTCTGTTGCTGTACACTAGAGGCAATAGGTTAGGTTCCGAGAGCATGTCACACATCATCAAATTTTACAGGCCTCATTTTCAGACTCGGGTGTGCATGTGTGACACAGAGTAGATGTTTTGTGGGTCTACCTGTCTTTGTCCTCCAAGGAAATGTTTGTGAAACATACCATATCATGGATATATATCTTTTCAGTAAACAAATTCATACTTGCCTTCTAACGAATTTACTTAATGGGATGAAATATCAGGGAGAAAGAGTGACATCAGGATTAGGCCATGTTGGTATTCATCCAAATCTAGTTTAAAGACCATATGAGACCTGGCATCATATCAACCATGATGAGTTTGAATGGTTGATTTTCCAAGAAAGCCTCAAAACACATGTCTCCCTCTGATTTTTGGCCAACAACGTTGATATTTGCTGGAGAATGCCTTCTTTCTGACATTGTTTTTCTCCATTGTCCATTCTTGAGGTACTGGGAACATAAAAACCCTATACGTAAACCCATATAAACCCTATAGAACTTTCAAAACCTTCAGTAATAGCACTTAGGCTCTACTTTGAAACTAATATGAATAGAATGTAGTACGTGAGTATGGCGAGTTTCAAGATAATCAAATACACTGTACTTCCTATATTGTGGTTGCCATGGAATTATAGATCCCTGGGTCATTGCACTTCATGGACTGATCCCTTTTCAAAATTGCCCCCCCCCTCAAAAAAAAAAAAAAAAAAAAAAAGAAAGAAAAAAAATGATGCAAAATTCCAGGAGTTTGAGTTTTCTATCAGTCATTTCAGTTAGTTAGGAGTGTGCCATTGTGCTAAATTGCAGGGGCCCACTTCAGTTTTAAGCTTAGAATCACAGCTTTAAAATTCTGGCCTAAACAAAAAAGAAAAAATAATAATCTCTTTCGATGACATCTAATTGCTTTGGTAGTGAATGCAAAGTCACACATTAATGCAAGGTTGCGTGATATCTGATGCCCAAGTGTGAACCCACATGTATGCACAGTCCTCAGAAAATACATCCAGAAACATATTTGTTACTGGTGTATCACAAGTGGTCTCAGAGAGACTGAACTGCAGAGATATGAAGGAACATGTTTTTAACTAAAACTGCTTCTAAATCGAAATGTTCACAAACAAAATATTGAATTACTAAAATGTCACATTTGGTTCATCAAAAATAATCTAATGCTACACAGTCCCATAAAATTATTTGTCGTAGTAGATGTTTTAAGAGTAAATGCTGTCTCAGGGAATTAAGCCATGTGTTTATGTTTCATTATGGCAAATCACTTAATAACACAAGGGTGTTTAACATTTATCCACTAGATCAAGTTATCTCTAGAAGTATGCTAATTTGGTACCAAAACTGAAACAGGCAGTTGAAACATTCAAAGTGAATCACATAGGCCTATTAAATGACCACTCAAGAAATTGTCCCTTACAATGACAAGAAAATACCTGATAATGTACATAAATGTGGTTTCAAATCCAGTGGTTACAAATGAACAAACTGTGTACATGATAAAGCACTTTCAATATTGCACATCCAACATCATTCACACAAAACATGAAATACACAAGCTTTTCAAGGTAGAAGTTCCTTTACAGTAATAATATTAATATACAAGCTCTACAAGGTAGTAAATTTTCTTTACCTACTCACAAGTTTAACCTGCAACTATTGAGTCATAATTCTACAACAGTGTCTTTCATGCAGCAAGTAGCTTTGACCCCCCCCCCCAAAAAAAAAAAACAAAACAAAACAAAACAAAACAAAACAAAACAAAAACAAAAACAGATGTGTCTGTCTTTCTAGACTTTTTTTTCATTTTTGTTTCAATGCTTGTTTTCTTTCATTTGTGTCTTTTACATAATCAATATAATATTAGCACACCTCTTTGCAGTCTTGGTGCAATTCTTATAATACTCAGTCTGCAAATGGCACTCAACTTGTGAAGTCCATGGGGAATTTTGCTATAAAACTCAGCATCTAATTAATCATCAAATTGGCAACACTGAATTTCATTCCACATCTTCCACTTGAGAGAGATTTAATGGGAGTGGCTGCATTTATTAAAGCTGCTCAAGACCAGAAAGAAATTGACCCCCCCCCCCCCCCCCAATATCATGAAATTGCCTACAGTGAGGATTTAAAGGGTCAGCTCATACTGGTTAAATGCAAAACCATCACAAGTGCTACTGGAAATGTCTGCCTCATTTACATCAAGCATGTATTTTATCACAGAGTTCTAATCAAGAAAAGTGCACAAACTGTGAGAAAAATTCAACTACTCATGAATTCCAGACTTTTTGCCCTTTGCCTATTAAAAGTTCAATCAGAATGAGAATACACCTGCCAGAATTGAATACATGATTTTCTTGCATATCTCTATGTCTCAAACTTGCAAAACTCAATGAGTTGGACCATTAAAACACTTTATAAAGATCCTACACACACAAAATCAATTTGCCTTGTTGTTGTACTGTCATTCCTTCTTCTGTTTTTCTCCGTGACTGTTCTTCTTCGTCCGCCCACCCTTTCCAGCCGATTTACTCTTGGAGTGCCTTTGACAAGGGAAACAAGCATTTAGAGAACATAAATAACATCAAAGCAATTAAGAGGAAAATCTCTCCAATAGAAGTACTTTGTCTGAATAGTACTATGACTTGATTTAAATTTTATTTTTCTTTGAAGGGATGGTATAGGTTTTGTTGAGATGGGGCTTCAGGTTTCCAACCTTTTTTTGAGATAATGAGAAACCTCTCAGGAAATATATAAGAGCATACAATTCTAAGAGGAAATCAATGTTTACTAGATGAAAATAGGTTTTGAAATGACTGAGATATCCAGAAAGAAAGAAGTCCTAATAGCAGGTGGGACCCACCTTGTATTAGCTATTTAAAGGACCACTTTGTCTTACTTTGTTTGGGGATATCTCAGCTATTTCAAAAACAATTTTCATCAAATACACTTTGAATACCTCTTAATTGTATGCTCTTAAATATTTTGTGAGTTGTTTCTAAATATCATACAAAAAGTTAAAATCTGAATGCCCCATCTCAACCAAAACTTTACCACATACACTTTAAGGCACAGACGTCATATCCATCAGGGAGTGATTAGATATCAAACTTCCCTTTATCTTCATTGACCATCTTCATGGTCCTTGATCTCTAGCCTTTTCCTCTTGTTATCTGTGAATCTATTTCTTCCTTTTTCATATTTAGTGTATCAGTACAACGCTTGGTATCTTCTCACAACTTTACTGTAAACAGTGAAGAATGCGAGTCACAACTCATGACTTAATGGTACTATTTCATATGTTTGATTAGGGGGTTAGTGGCATATTTGCTACTCGGACCTGGAAGCCTATATGACAACTTTTGGTGAAGATGGCATCTGATTCCATGGAATCTTAGATTATTCAAATTCATGAAATTCTTCCGTCGAGAGGTTTTTTTATGCAACTGAGTGACAAATTGCCCTTCATCGACGTAAAAAAGCACTGAATTGATCAATATTTTAGTAGTAGCCATGATAAAAAAAATCATGGGTGTACGTACTCGTATCAATTCAGTGTTTATTTACGTCAATGTAGGGCAATTTGTCAGTCAGTTGCATGAATCTTAATTTTTTTAGATAAGACATGGATGCAAAGATTCTTTGATAACAGGTCAAAGTCACAGTTTATACAGGATTATCAGAGGAAGAATTAAGATGCAGATCAATTAACATCAATTGAGCGATAATTCCATGTGCATTACATATATCAAAACCTTTTTTTTACATACTGTTTCAGTGGTGGATCCAGAGAGGGGTGTACCGGGTGCGCACCCCTTCTTTATTTTTTGTTAAAACCTAAGAAATTAAAAGAAAAAATGGGGGGGGGGGGGGCAAGTGCGGTCCCCCCCCCCCTTAATTTTGTAAAGGCGCCTCCCCTTTACTGAATTCCTGGATCAGCCCCTGCTGTTTTGTTTTTGTTTGTATTTTTTTAGCTCTTAGAAGTGAGTCTAGTAGAAAGCCTTTTCCATGTAGCCAGGTTTCCAAGTCCAACAGGAAGGCTGGGGGTCACACAATAGGGATTAGGGGGATTAGGGGGATTAGGCAATCTCTATTCATTGACAATTAGGGTACAGACACCTGTGCCAATAGGTATACAAAGCATCCCAGCATGCTGCCAATCATTGAATAAAGCTGGGTAAAGGGGTGAATGCCCCCCCCCCCCTTCCCCCCATCTCAAAGGCAGGATTGGAAAGTGGTGTGAAAGATAGTTAGAGAGGGGGAGGAGGAGAGAGAGAGCAAGAGAAGGAAAGAAAGACAGAAAGATTGAGAGAAGGGGTGTGTAGGTCAGGCTTATGGTTTAGTCTAGCTGTGACTCAAGACAACTACTTGTATTAAATGACAGTAGTGATCGACATAAAATGTCTGGCAAGCTGTTTGCAAGGAGGATATGAGGCCATTCATGCACATATTATGTCTTTCACGCACCATGCCTAGCTATTAAAGCATTATGAACGATACTCTGATTTGAGTACAGCAGGGCTAAGAGAAGATAAAGCAACAAAATTTCAATTTCTTGACAAGAGAGAAACATTAAAACAGCAAAAATAACAACAACAAAAACCAATGTACATGGGTGACAGTGTTGAGGCGCAGTGCGCTTCGGTCAAGTGGGCGGATCCAGGGTTCAAGCTTTAGCTGCCTGTGACACCAGTGCCCTCCCTACTACCATCCTCAGACAAGTGTACAAATTCATGTCTGACTGGAAGAGCTGAATGGATTTGCCATGTGAGTGGCAATAGGTGACAGTAAAGCTGGAACATCATCCCAGGAAAGTTAGAATTAGGGCAAAGTAGGTGTAGTAGAGTAATGATTTGTCTGATGAGAATGGTCAAAAATCAGATTCTTTCCTCCAAATTCAGTATGGTTGGGAGGTCTGCATAAAGCCCTTTCACACAGTCAACAATTTTAATAGTCCCAATTATTTGGGTGGCGATTTGGATTGCGACGCTAAAAACTATCAGTGAGATTCAAATTGGCATCCATGCGTAACTACAAGTGCAATGTTTCTAAATAGTTTTATTTTAGTTTCTGAAAGAGTTGCGCTTTTCTTTCTGAAAAGTCACAATTATTTACAGTGTGAAGTGTGCATGAATGATGTGCCAGATCATATATATTTTTTACAACCCATAATTAACATCACAAGATTGACTCATACACAGTTTGGCTTTCAATATAAACCAGTGCCTGTCACAATTTTACTTCATGAACTAGTGCACAACTTAGATCACAATTTTTTATGCCTCCGCCACGAAGTGGTGCCGGAGGCATTATGTTTTCGGGTTGTCCGTCCGTCCGTACGTCCGTACGTACGTCCGTCCGCTTTCGTTTACGCGATAACTTGAGTAATATTTACTGGAATTTTGCCAGACTCGGTCCAAGTATGAAGTATGATGGGGCAATGATTTGATTAGATTTTGGGTGAAATCGGCTAAAGGTCAAAGGTCAAGGTCAAATCATGAAATTATATCCGTTTACGCGATAACTCAAGACTGTATGGAGCAAATTTCACCAAACTTTGTTGGAGGATGATGTATGATGGGACAATTACTTAATTAGTTTTTCAGTGAAATCGGACAGAGGTCAAAGGTCAAAGATCATGGTCAAATCCTGAAATTTATCTGTTTACGTGATAACTCAAAACTGGATGAAGCAGCTTTCACCAAACTTGGTCCAAGGATGATGTATGATGGAACAATTAGTTGAGTAGATTCTAGTGACATTGACAAGAGGTCAAAGGTCAAAAGGTCAAGGTCAAATGCTAAAAATGTTGCTATTTCTCCCATATCTATGCAATGCCCGCAGTTATTTTCGTGAAACTTAGTGTAGACATGTACTACTGCGTAAAGATTCTCCAGAGAGTTTCATGTCATAAGGTCAAAGGTCAAAAGGTCAAAGGTTAGGTGAAAATGTTGCAATATCACTTTTCTCGCAAATGGTTCAATGTATCTTCATGGAACTTGGTACATATGCATGTACTGACTGGCAGGGATTATCTAGGGAATTTAGGGGTCATAGGTCAATAGTCAGGAGGTCAAAGGTCAAGGTCAACTCCTCAAAATGTTACTATTTCCCTCATATACTAGTATATGCAATGATTGCATTATTAGTTTTAAAATTTAGATGTATGCACATGTATTACTTAATGGAGATTCTCTTGAAAATTTCCAGCCAGAAGGTCAAAGGTCAAAGGTTAAGGGTCAAAGGTCAGGTTTAAATGAAAAAATATATATATTTTGTACTGTAATTAAACTCTTTCTTCATACCTTGAAAATTATACTCAATGCATAAACTTATAATAAGGTCGGTCAGAAGTCGAGTAAAAATTTTCAATTCCCCAAATATGTGTAACCTGCACTCTTTAATAGACGACTATAGCAAACCCAGTTCGTGGAAAGTGAACATTCAAGATATTTCTGACAAACCTGTTATTTCGATATTTTGCCAGTTATGTGAAAGTGTCATCACACATTTTGAAGACATTGTACTATACACCTAGGGGAGAATCATGCATTATGGCGGAGGCATCAGTCGCCGTAGCGACATTTCTAGTTTTCTTATGCTTTTTCGGTCTGTATATGCATGAGCCTAGTATTAACGCAATGGAAGTAGGCTATGTGCAGATATAAAACAACTTAACACTTCTAATGAGGAAAAGTACCTTTCTTTTGGGGCAGTTTGGGCATATACGGTCCTCGGGTCATATTTCTCCTTCGGCTTCACGGCCTTGTGCTGGCTGCTCTGGCTCGATGACCGCTTAGCCGTCCGCTTGGACGCTGCACTGGACGTTCTCTCTTCAGGCTGGGGGTCAGCGGCTGACTCCCCTGCCTCAACTTCATGTTTGGGAAAATAAAAGCAAACAGACCCTATGATGAAGTGGTATCATGAATAAAGTCCACACAATGAGGGATTGAACATGAGTTGAGTAAATGGTACATAAGCATTTTTGCCCAAGCAAAGAAAAAAGACAAGACCGATGATAATTTTGACATTGACAATGGAAATAATGGCTATATATTGATACAGACCCTTCCAATCAAATGAGATATCACAATAATAGAAACTCTTAAATCTGCAGTGATGAGACACATATAGATTCTCGGTAAAAGCAGAGTGATAAGGGAGCATCTCATCATAACACTAATTACTGGTCAAAAAAATCACAATTTCTGTGTATTCTAATGCTCTCGCAATCCTGATACAATAAAATGTCAATATGTACTACATTTCAATACCACAGTTTGCTTTATCAAGAGTCTACTGTATATCCTGTAACTGGGGAAATGAATATAACAGTGCCAAAATGGGTTCCTTTTCTTCTGTTCTATCTATAGCTGTGACGAATTTGGTCTTCAGAGTGACTTGCTAGATATCTTTTTCCATAAACATCTGAGATGTCGAGATGAACACTATGGTTGCTGCCTTTCAACTTGAAACTATGTCTGTGGAACATACAACCAGCAAATAATGTTTCTACAATGACATATTTCCTCCTTTTGTGTTGGTGTCAGATTTTAAGAGCACTCTTAACACACTTAGCAAACAGGAAACAACAAAGAACCACAACTGAAAAGAAAGCTGACACTTCCTGTACTTTGAAGCATTAAGGTTCCACAAGTCGGAATATCAAGTGTCTTGGGTTCTCTGGATGTAATTATGATGTAGATAATGTACTTTGCACCAAAACAGTAACTTACTATTCTGTCCAACTTAATGGAAAGCTGTATATATCCTCAACCATTAAGAATATTTTGAGATGAGGTTGGTAGTCTTAAGGTAGTTTTAACTCTTTATGTGCCACGTTCGCACGTCCGGCTCAGTCGACGGCGTGCCAACTTCGCATATTCTGCTCAACAAACAAAGCCGCCAAAACCGATCGATAAATCGCTAATCCCGCGGTACAATCAAAGCGTTTCTCGTGCTTTTGTTCCTCTCACATACGGCTTGCATTCTATGTGGTGATTGACTATCAATCGGAGTTCCCAACTAGATTTGTGTGTACATTCTAAGTTTCTGTCACTATTTTATGTGCAAAAGTCATGCCTTTACAGTAATGTAGCAATTGGTACTTCAAAAGAAAAATTCAAAATAGAATTGTGATACATTGTAAATGGAAACAAAGTTTGGCATTCCTCTTTAACTTTGCTCAATATAATGTCCAGCTTAACAGAAATTTGTAGAAGATATACAAATTGGAAAAACAGAATTCTTTCTCAAAGCATGACTACCTTCGTGTCTCAGAATAACGTGGCACACAGGGGGTTTTCACCATGGCACATAAAGAGTTAATTGCCATATACTTGAAAAGAAAATGTGTTTTCTTCTTGATGGGGAACTGAATAAAAAAACAGTGTGTAGTGGTGTTGTCAGTTGGGAAGCAATCATCTTGTCCTTAATTGACTAGACATCCTACTGTGATTTATAAGTCAGTTAAAGAAGTTGTGAACAAGAAATTTGGAAATGGTGTACATATAAGTCTGGGCATGGGGCTAGTATGAATATTATTTAGTAGCTCCATGGTCTGGATATCTCACAGGTATAAAACACACTCCATGAGTGAAATTATATTGCAGAGTTTGATTGACTGATAGAATGCAACACAGTCTGTCATACCTTTCTCCAGTTTGTCTTCATCCTCACAGTCTTCCACATCCATGTCGATGATCTCATCTTTAGTCCCTGCCTTCACATCCCCCTCCTCCTTCTCCATCTTCTTCTCTTCCTCTTCCTCCTCCTTCTTGGTCCTTGCTGAGGCTGATGAGGCACCTTCGCGCTCGTCGCTGGAATGCTCGATCTTCACCCGGCACACGTCGCTCTGGAGTTCCCATCTCGCCTCCTGAGGCTTGGGCCTGGGCGTCGTCCAGACGTCCCCCTTCCCCGGCAACGATGGTTGGTCTGGGTGATGCTGATCGGGCGTGGTGCCAGCTTCCCCTCTTTCCTCCGATTCTTCCTTGCCCTCCTGGGTGTCTGGCGTCTGTGGTGCAATGATTTCGATCTGCGGTTCGCTCCTCACTGGCACAATCTGCGTGGTCAGAGACATTATAGGATTGCCTGTTTATGTCAGAGCAAATTGGTCATATTTTTGAACATTTTTTTGAATATCTTTTTATCTGTCCTAAATGAGTACATGTACATTAACACATATGGGCACATGTTTCCTGCATATGGTCAACAAAAGCATATCAAGAGAGCTAGTGGTCATACCCTTGTTGCCAGATTGCCACTTTATATCAGTGATCTCTACTGGCCAAACCACTATACCTATACCACTTTCAACTTTCTTTTTTTAGTCGGTTCAATCTTATTCATTTCCCTTCATATTCTTGCACATTTCTGCACACCTGTAAACAGGAGACATACATACATACATATCATCAACCAAGTCTTATGTTGAAATTTCCCCACTGTGAAAACTCCAGTCATAAGACTTTCAACATACCTACCAGCCATCCACACAAGTGTTGTGATACTTGCCAGGCAAAACTGAGGAGGACGTTGTACCCATATTTTCTGCCTCCACATTTTGTCACACTCACCTCTTCTGTAGCCTTTGTCCAGGCAGTCTCCATATTTTCTGGGGCCACCGACATTCCCCCTGCTTCGTTGGCCTCCTCGTTGAGGGCGCCTGCACTGCCGTCCAGTGGGACGTCCACCCCGCTGTCCCGGGCCTCCTGGTCCTCATCCGGCTCGTTGGCAGAGGAGAGGCCTGGTGAGGGCAGGGCCTGGTCCAAGATAGGGAGGGCGAGGGGTAGGCCCGTATCCCCGCCCTCTCGGGGAATGTTTGGGGTAACTCCCGGAGATGGTGAGGAGGGCTGATTTTCCGGGCGTGGGTGCACTTCAACTGACATGGACTCTGGGCAGTCACTGTCGGAACGGCCCTCCATCGATGAACTGCCTCCCTGGCTGCGACTGATTTTGAGGGCATCTGGTCGTTACAGAGGAAACAAAGCACTTCATGATTTGTACTGCATGTCTTGATACATACACAGACTGGTTGACTCAAACACAAATCACATTCAAACCCGCGAGGTATACAAGAGATTTCTTTGAAAATGATGGTAACATTTTCTGTTATTTATCTGAAGCTAGATATTAGTGCTGGTGTAATAATGTCACATCTCTTCAGTCATAGGAAATCACAATGTAAGAGTAATATGAACACTAGAACTCATCAAGCTTTCTGTCATGGCTATTTATGGGTTGATCCAATCACAGTGACTTTATTTGTTGAACTGTAATTTTTTTTGGTCAGCTTTTCTTTCTGTCAAATCTACTGTAAAGCACGATATATTCGCAGCATGAAAATTTTGCGAATTGGAGCCGACGGCCTTTCTCGCAGCATGAAATGTTTGCGAATTGCCACTGGCATCCAATGCATATTGAGTATAGGTAAGAACTCGCATGCATTTTAATATCGCGAATGCTGGCGCTCGCAAAATTCGGGAAACTAAAATGCACGCGAACATTCCTCGTTTTACAGTGCTCTTGCCTTTGTGTGCATGCCTGTTACGGTATGTGTATGTATTCAACTTTCATTTGTATGTACACTTTTCATGTTCTTGTACTAAATCGTTTTACGTATGAAATGCAACTAGACAAAGTGTTTTATGTTGTTTTCATATAGGCCTACATATTCCTTTCATTGTTTTACTGTAACACACAATGTAAAATGTTTTACTTTGTTAGTGTGCCCTTTAATTTCTCAGGTTTTATTTTCACAAATATTTCCTGGCTGAAGTGGACAGGTGCGTCAAAATAAATAATTCAAACTCAATTTTAATACTACTGGAAAATACCACATGTATCCAACGATTCTCAGAAAAATAAACAGAATTTATGATGACCTTTATTTTTCATGGTAAAATACAAAAGCAAAGTTCATGTTGGTCTAACACTATTATTGTATTGGTGAAAATTTTTGATATATTTCTATGAATTTCTGATTGGCTGGTCCATTTTTCAGTCATCCATTCATTCATTCCTACATTTCCATTTAAATTCATTCCTTCATTGAGCTTTCTCCAATGTATTCACTCCTTTTCTTTTCCATGCTACATAGTGCAATAGTTACGCAGCAGAGCGAAATGCACAGAGATGACAAACATCCCAAAGTTGCAAGGCACTCAATGACTTAAAACACAAATACCAAAAATAGACAATATGAAAGTAGTTAAGTAATCATATTAATAGTGGCTGTTTCAAATAATCTAAAACAAATTCACATCCAACTAAGCTTCCACTTCTTACTGCAATGAAAGTGGCATGATGGGGTAATTCCAAATGTGAACTTGGCAGGTATTTGGGGGGGGGGGGTCAAATTAACTTGTTTTCTTGGATCTTCAAAACCACAACTGAGAGCAGAATGGAGTTTATATTATTTCTGAAGTATTTGTTGCAGAGATAAAGCTTTTTCATAATGTCTCATGGCCACACAAATCTCATAGCTTTTCTATATAATAGTTACCTTGGTACTTTGAAAGTCATGAAATGTGTTACATGTAGTAAAAAAAAACCTGGTGTAAGCCTCGCATCAAGCCTGACCTTTAAGCATGCCCCTCTTCTTGATGAACCGTGGCCGCTTTCGTTTCTTGATTGGGACCTCACTCTCCTCATCCGTGGAGATGTCACTGGAGGAGAAGTAGACAAACTTGGTGTCGTCTTCATCCTTGCTGATGCTGAAGGAGCCCTTGAGGATGGTTGCCGTGATGCGCTGCGTCCTGGCAATCTGCAGCACGGCGTTAAAGAACGTCGGCGTGGAGTTTGGATCCTGCTACGACACAGAAAAAAGTTATTGATGAGTGTTTGACAATTTGCTGTATTTGTGCTGATGGTTTGTTTTTGTTTTTTTAGGAAAAAAATGTGGAAATGATCAAAGTAAACAAACAAACAATGTGGGATACCATGAATAATATGTATCACTGGAAAGCTTAAACTCTGGAGAGAGTAACAAAAGTGATATAAGAAATTCATAGATCTTATCAAGTCTCTCACGGTGATAAGGATCAAATATCTACATTGATAACACATTATAATTTACTGTTATCTGAATCTCAATTACAATTCTTGCACACACATAGATAAAGATGTAAAAATAATCACAAAGATAAGATATAAAAATGAATCATGTTAAGTAGAGATATTAAAATGTACCGGTATATAAATATATATATATCTATACATAAATGAATATATAAAAATAAGTTAAATATAAGCAAAATAGATATACAGATATGTAAATGAATAGATATATACTTGTTTTAAAATGATGGAGCAGATCCTAATCATATGATTGATTAATTTTGCTCATGACCAGTCATTAGTATTCAATGACCACTCAATGGCATTTTTATATCATTATGGTTAATGGACAAGATTTCATCTTTTTATTCACTCACAAAGTGGATGATTTATCAAACGACAAGGATCTGCTCTCATCATAAAAAGCAAATAATACACATCATTTCACTTGGGCATAAGTATAATTACCCATACTAAGTATCTTTCAAACAGTCCGAAATGCCCATGGCTATCACCTTGGGCATGTAAGGACCATTCTAAAGATTACCTTGTGTGGGTAATTGATGCTTATGCCCTCACTGATGGGTATTATTATGCAGAATCGATGAAACGAAAAGGAAAATAGCACACTAGGCATATGGCATACTTTTGTCAGAATGGATTCTGCAATGAGGGACTTTCCACGTCTCTTCTTCATCTTGCGATTCAGAGCCTGGTTCTGTTTCAGAATCTCCCTGTAGAAAGTGAGAGGTCAGAAGTGAGCTCGCTAGCTAATTATCATAACAGGTTTACGTCATTATGATATACAGTTCAACCTCGATTATCTGGCCATGTCGGGACCGGCGCTCATCCGGATATGGGAGACACAATGTTAATGTATACAGCTGTCGTCCAAGTTGCCGTCCCAGTGCACTGGCAGCTAGGCAGGTAGCGTACCCGCAACGACGGTATAATCTAGATGCTAGCCTGCGCAAAATTGTAGTCCCTTCTTCACAAAAATAAAGTATATCTTGTAGGTAAATCTGTGAGTTTTGTAGAAATTTTAATTGAGTTTAAAGCCACTGTTTTTTCTCAATTTTTTAGATGAAAAAAAAAAAGTCCTTCACTGCGTGAATGCGTCGGATAATACAGATTTCTGGATAAAAGGAGGCCGGATAATTGAGGTCGAACTGATTAGGAAATCTATTGTCTACAATCACACTAGGTATGCTCTCAGCTCGTACACTTGTACACAACTTTACTAGTTCCGGGGTCCCATTTCATAAAAGTTGATATGATAACAACTCCTGCTGAAATGGCAACTTCCCCATAGCAACAGCCAATCAGGAAGCTGGATTCTTGTCGTTACCATGACAACTGTCATGTTCAAGGGTTCAAGGTGTTCATGGGTGTGATATACAGCACTTCATAACAATCTGTTGGTAATGACAGCTGACTGTGCACAGTGTGCTAGAAGTGCTGGTAATTCTTATAGAGTGGGAGCTCCTGATGATACGGAAAAATCCATACTGGTCTGGTTTTTTTTTTTAATATTTTGTTGTTTTTTGTTTTGCTTTGTTTTTTTTTTTTTTCATGTAAAATGCAAGTATCAAAGTTGGTAATTTACATGTGCTTGCCTCAAAACTTCAAGCTATGACTTTATTTGTGGCCTGACAGCCTCAATATCATTATCATATGCACATTGTGACACACTACACTACTTTCTAGACAAAAAGGCAAAAAACAATGTTTCTGATTCAATTCATGTTATTTTCCTTTAAAATCAGAATCATTTTGCAAGGAAGGAAATGCATCTGTTTCTGCAAAACCACCTTAGACCGACTGTCGCCATGAGAGTTGGCAGGACATGAGTCTGTTGGCAACACATTATCACAAACTTCAGATGTGTTATTCTGTTGCAATCTATAAGAATACAGGACATCCTGTTTAACTGTACAATCTGTTATTTTCACAACAGTTCAATTTTCGCAAATTTTGCTTATCGCTGTTTGGCCGCGAATTCAACAGCACATGAAAATTTGTGAAAGGAAAGGCATTAGTGCACTTATGATAGCCTTGGTGTCAAATAAGAAAAAACAATATCTCGCGCAAATGTATGTGTCCTCCTCATAATATTGGCCAAAAAAATGCAAAAATAATAGCTTTTACAGTTATTCATGGAGAGTTCATGAAAGGTATTTGTAGACAAATAGATTGGGTGTTTTCTTACTGGTCATTATGATTACAAGTGAATACTTTGAACCATGCTCAAATAAAAATAATTTTGTGTGAAAAACGAAAATGTCATTCTTATAAATACACCACGGCAGAATTAAAAAATATGGTACAGCTAAAGCTTCACTTCTTAAATACTTTTGCAAAGGTCAAAACATTCAAACTGCACATAAAACTTAATTGTACAAACACCTCCAACCATCAATGGCCCAATATTGTAATGTAAGAAATGAGTTTGGGATAATTGTGATTGATGTTTGCTCTTAGACTGACAAAAACAACTTGAACGGCATGAAAAGACAAAAAGCAAAGTTCTGTTGAAACAGAGAAAAACACCTATTAAAGGGAATTACCAGTCTAGCATGATTTGTGAATTGTGTTTACAGAGTACTGTGATTCAAGTCTGCTTTTTCAACTTGGAAAAAATAACATGTTTCCACACGAGTTCTCTTGTAGGTGTTTGTTTGTTTGTTTGTTCATTTCCCATCTGAGAAGACAGCTTTATAGCCCATATTCAGCTACACTATAAAGCTGGTCTTCCATGGGGTCCAGTGGATGTGAGGCAGGATTACTTCACAGGGTTAAATACCCTACTCTTTGTGATGAATGAATGAAGTGGGATCTTTTACGTGCATAAGTTGTGACTCTCTCACACAAGGGACCTCCTTTTTTATGTCCTATCCGAGGGACAGGGATCCGAGGCGTGAAACCTTCTCCAAATCATCATCATACCTAGCCTTCTTCTTTAGGCTTTTCCTGGGCATCAGGGTAGTTGACCACCACTTCCTGCAAGTCCTTCTTGTCCAGTACAAAGAGGTTAGCATATCCAGGTGAAGCAACGTCAGCGGTCCTCCGGTTGCCAGCGCCAACGCTGAGTAAGCTGTGGGTTGATCAAAGGACAGAAACCTGAACTGTCCCATTCTCAAGTGGTAATCATTGCAACCATGGACTTTCAAACCAGAAATTAAAGGCAAGGCCAGAAGGTGGTCAAAGGCAAAAAGATCATAAGCATAAAATTCAGATGACTTTGCAGATTGTCAACTCATTTTTATTATTTGGATGACATACCTCCCCATTATATTCCAGTTCAGCACACAAAGTATTATACCTGTACACTTAATCATGATTTTCCATCAATTTTTTTTTCAATAGTATAGAATCGAAGGATTCTTTCCCAGATCTACAATTTCATTCATTCTTGCATATTTTCATTTACATGCATTCCATTACTACTATATGAATTTCTTGGCCTTGCTGAAGCATTAACACAATGCATTCATTGTATAAATGCACAAAAGTGGCAAATAAAAAAAAAATAGATTGGAACACCACACACAACAAGACACACACACACACACACACACACACACACACACAGATACCCAACATGCAGATAAAAAAAACACAAAAACAGGACCATGGGGTATCAGGAAGCATTATCCTGTAATCACATAGTGAGTTCAGGGCACCATATATCTACCTCAAAATGACAACAACCACACTAGCCATGGGTGACTAGCTTCCATTATCATCATCATCATAATCATCATCATCACTATCACCATAATTGTTATCACTATCACCACCACCATCAGGATTTATTATAATTCACTATAATTGAATTTTGAGGATTGCCGTGATCATTAACATTATCTTACAATTGTCGGTGGTACTGTTGTAACAGTTAATTCACAAGTAATATAGTAAATCAAGTCTTTCATACAGTTAGGTTTGGAGTAGTAGGTTTTTGGCTGTTGATAACCTTTCCCCACCTGATCTCGCCAAACACACTGCCGGGATGCAGGTTGCCAAGACCTTGCTGTTCTTCTCTCCCCCAGGACCTGCACACTCCCATCCTTCACGATGTACATCTCTTTCCCAACGGCTCCCTGGAACAAGAGGACAGGAAGAGAAGAGGAGGGAGGATGATGATAATGATGATAATGAAGAGGAGGAAGAGGAGGAGGAGGAGGAGGAGGAAGAGGAGGAGGAGAGAGGAGGGAGGAGGAGGAGGAGGAGGAGGATGGGGAGGAGGAGGGAGATGAAAAGGAAAAGAAGAAAGAAGGGGAGGAGAGGATGATGAGGAGGGTGGGGAAGGAAGAGGGGGAGGAGGAAGATGAGGAAAAGAAGGAGGAGGAAGAGGAGGGGAGGAGAAGGATGAGAGGAGTGGAGAAGGAAAAGGAGGAGGAGAGAGAGGAGGAGAAGGAGGAGGAAGAGGAGGAGGAGAAGGAAAAAGAGGAGGAGGAGGAGGAAAAGGAGGCGGAAGTGGAGGAGAGGAAGAAGAGGAGGGGAGGAGGAGGGGGTGGAGGAGGAGGAAAAGGTGGAGGAAGAGAGGAGGAGGAGGAGGGAAGAGGGATCAATGGTATTTGTGAGTGGTGGGAACATTATGCCATATTCTTCACAAACTCTCGCCATCTTTGAATGCACGAAGTCTAATTCCACAGGTTGACTGCTCACCAAACAATAGGCACACTGGAAGATGTTCATTTTTCTTTCATGATAGGAGGCTTTGGATCAGTTCATCGTCACTAGACAAAATAAAAATTGAAGCAGTTGAATAGATTTTGCAAGCAAAGCAAGCAAAGGGTAAGTGAGGCTCTACCAACCATTACGTCAAGAACATATCCCAGGCATGGTTTCACCTTCTACTCATGGCTTTCAGGTATCACATCACACAGTTTTCGGGCATAAAGGAAAGTACAGTTATCCCTCTACTTGAAACGCATAAGGTAATAAAATTTCAAGAGCGTAAGCGTATCATTTTATTACATTTGTTTATCATTTATTGTACACAACTAATAAGGTAGTGTAAACAATTCTCTTTCAGTTGAGATCTTTTGTTTCAGTTTCACAGTTTTCGGAAGACTCTTAACAGCTCAATCTATGAATCTATTCTAAAATTGGCAACAAATTTTAGCATAGTAGATTGACAGCTTCTTTCCTACACTCAAATTGTTTCTTATTTTCTTTCACATTTTGTGCAGATTTAATGAATTTACCCTGTTCCATCTAATCTTTCCCAATTAAAGGTACCTATACAATTCAGAGTTGCCAATAAATGATGATATACTAATAACTTTGCAGTATAATTACTCCAAGACTGGATGGATTAACTGTAAGTATTCACTAGAGAGTTTGAAAACGTAAAGCCATGAACGTGCATCTATCTACCCACCTTGCGACAAATATATTCGCCCGGGAGGTACACCACCCGGCCGCAGTTTGAGAACAAGATCGCGCAAGAGCATCTTGTCACAATCCTGCAAAAAAGAGAAGTGATAAAAGTTTAAATATCTTATTAAACAAAAACAAATCACGAACATCAAGAAGGGGCAGTCATCCCTGAAAATCAGCATTTTTTTTCTTTGTCTCGGAAATAAGCAAAGACTTACAAGAATTTCTCAGTGCTATTCACATCTCATCATCTCTTTTGTTTGACAAATTTACTGAGATGCTATCACACATTATTCGAGATGATACCTTCTACAACCGTGCTATCCCACCCACATATTTAAATCAATCTTGTCAGACTCCAACTGCCTAGCAATTCCAAGGAAATGCCTCAATACATTTTTTTTTTCTGGATGAAGAGAAATGAGAAAGCATGCTGACACTCACTTGGAAGAGAGACACCCTGCTGAGTGTGTCCATGTGTACGTTGATGGCAATGTCTGTCTGCATTCTGATTGGTACGCCCTGTAGCAAATCTCGCTCATCTGTGTCGCACAGGGAGAGAAAAACAATATCTACATTTATATCTATTTACTTCAACTGTCCCTCTACCTATCTATTTATCTATCTATCTATCTATCTACCTATCTATCCATTTATCTATCTATCTATCTACCTACTTATCTATCTTTCTATCTATCTTTCTATCTATCTATCTAGCTAGGTATTTAAATATCTATCTACCTTTCTATTTTTCTATCTATTTATCTATCTATTTACTTATGAAGGATTCCTTTCCAAAAGGTTCTAATTCCACTTTTGATAGTAAGAAGATCAAAACCAGGATTTTCTTTCACATGCTCCTAATTGATCACAGGATACAGGATTACAAGATAAAGAAACCGTGAATGGGAAAAATGTATGAGTCTACACCCTACTGATTTTAAAAGAATTTGTGTGTGTGTGTGTGTGTGCATTCAGCAGCATTTGGAACAAAACTTTTAGCACACAGATGTACAACATGCAAATGTTGTTCTAGTGATTAGTTTTTGTCCCTTTGGGGTTTTTTCAGGGATGATTTATTAGCTCTGCACATTCCCTTCCTGTTTTCTCCTCTTTCCAATGCACAGGAATGAAACCTTTCACACCCAATGCTTTCACTCTATTGTATGAAACACTAGCAATGCATAATAGATATCAATATGAAAAAATATAGCACCAAACCCCTAAAATGTAGCTTCTAGGACTCATGGCATGAAATTATTTCATTCAATTCAATTTCAATTCAATCAACTCAATTTAATTTTTTTTTCTTTCCACTGAACAAAAGGCAATACGTGGTAAAAGGTATACAAGCAAAAAGTAAAGAAGTATACACACAGCGCTCGAAATCGAAATACCCACTGGCAATCAGCAATCTGCTGCTATGCCCCTCCCACTGGCTGGGATGCCCCTTTCAAAATCAGACCATTGATGGCCACAGCATTTCATTATTCACTTGTGCCCACTCTAAAAAGTGGCCTTGACCCAAATTTGATGAAATTTAAGGCCAGTTAACACACCATAAAGAATGGTAATAACTGTGAATGCGAATGAATGTATAATAGTCTAAAACAGACAATGCATACCTTGCAAAAATGTATTAAGAAGTAAATTCAGTGATGCGAAAGAGCAATCCACTAAAAAGCACAGCTTGTAGAAGTGGATCTTTTTGTAAACAATATGCATATAACTTATCTATCCAAAATATATGTATGCTAAATAAAAATATTTGTTAACTGCTATAATAAAAGCATATTAACTGATAAAGGCATATTAACTGTAATGATAAAAGCATGTTCTCACCTAACACGGCTCCGTTGTCCCATGAGTAGATGTAGTACATGCGAACTCTCTTCTGAACAGACTCCGGAATGTTCCACACCTTCAGGAGTGTCATGGTGTCATCCATCCTGCGTCGGAACGCATCCTTTGTGGCCCCAGACTTTGCCGAGATGTCTCGCATCTTGTAAAAGAAATGCAACAGACATAATAGTGCAATGAAGTGACTGTATACATGCCATTAATTCTCTATGAAAGTCTAGGAGAAATAGGCTTGGCAATACCTCCATGGAAACAACATGTGTTCATCACTATAGAATGCACACATACAGACCACAGTTTACAAATGTACACATTCACACTCATTACACTTAAAGGCGCATAGTCCCAGTAGCGTAGAGGGCGCTGTTGATGATACTGCCGATCACCGTTAGCACTGATACGAAGATTGCCGAAGTTGAGCTGTCATCAAGAGCAAAGCGCGTAGGTTTTGCTAAGTAACGTTGCCTTCATTGTCTTCTCTGCACATCACGCAGTCTGCCGTAATGCCAGGGTGCTTGCATATGTGCTTCTTATTATGACATCACAAAAGAAGTTTGCTAAAGCTGTCATCCCCACTCAGCCGAATCATGCGCCGAACTGTGATCGGACCACTGACTACAGTGGATCGGACTTCTTCGGACTCGGGGGAAGTGGGTCACAGCGTAAGCGCTAAAGAGGAGTCGATAGCGCAGGTCTCTATAGGAAACTTGCGCCGTGCGCCCGCGTATGCATTTGACTAAACCACCGGGACCATGTGCCTTTAATACTTACAACCTAATTTGATACACATCTAAAACATAAATACACTATATACACCCTGTATACAAACACTAATAAATACATACATTTGTATACACACATTCATACATATTGCATGTTCAAACATACATTATATAAAAAACTATTCATATACATGCATGATGAACATGTATGTGCAAATATCCATACTTCATGCATACTATTTGAACACACAGTGCTGGATTCTTTTTTTGTCAAGATTGTAACGTAAAGAGTTGCTTATAGTTGCTTCAGGCATGTCCAAGACCTAACTCAACTCTAAAACAATGCAAATTGCAAGATTATGACATACAGAGTTGCTTATAGTTCCTTGAGGCTGCATTCAAGACCAAACTCAACTCTAAAACAATGCAAATGCGTTCTCCACAGAAATTCTACACTAATTCTGTAGATTGACATGTCGACAACATAAACAACAATGTACTGCATATCTCTACAATACATTTCAGGTTGAGTGTGGAGTCTTTTTTGCAATACCTTTTCACTAATAGATCTAACAAGCCATATTGTTAGAATCATAACACCAGCTAGCACATCAGCAAAAGAATGTCACCATAACCCATTGAGGACAGGCAGATTTTGCTACAATTCCACACATTTCCCATAGACCCCTGCCCAAGTAAACTCAGGCCTCGTCCTCAACGGGTTTAACCCACATTTGCTGACCTACAGGATATTCTGTGGTTCGCACAAACGCTACAATTACTGATCTATGGGATAATCTGTAGCAAATATAACTTGGATGATGGCATCATGTACAGAGCTTTTTACAGCCAGTGAACCCTGACCCAACATCCCACAGTCCCCTGCCTCACTTCCTGTCACTACTTAATGGATTGTGCCATAAGGTAACAGCTAATAAGTCTACATCTATGTGAGATCGAACAATGCCATAGTCGTACATACTTTACTGTAGTCCCATTCATAGGTTTATGACTTAGACCACAGTAGTCTGAACTATCTATCAATTTCCATTCAATATTTCTTTATATTAGTAAGCTTTAGACTACATGAGTTATTTACCACTGAAAAGCTCACATTACGAAAGCTAAAAAGGCTACCAGGATGTCCAAATTCTTCCAAATCTCATGGTTGTATACCAGTACTGACACGACTTTTTGGAGGCTTGACCTTCACTCTTCCTTATCTAAGGGTGCGTTCGAGTGCTCTCTTAAAGCAAACCGTACCATACCATACTCATGCCAGAGGAGCACTCGAACGCTCCTAAAGTGTACCATACCATACTGAACCGAGCCAATTAAGTGAACCACTTCCTGATGTGCTCCAAAAGGGTTCCAAAAGCGAACCAAAAGTTCCCATGTGAAGAATGCACGGAACATGCACATACATCATAATACAAAAAGTTCATTCTCTTTGCTACAAAATGCCTGGCTCCCTCTAAAAATAGCTCATGAGGTACGCTTTTTTACAACAGAGCACTCGAACGCTCCACATCTGGCACAGTTCAGTACAGTACACTTTAGTTCATGAGGTATGCTTTTTCAACAGAGCACTCAAACACTCCAAATCTGGCACAGTTCAGTAAGGTACACTTTAGTTAAGTTCGCTTTTAATAGTTCACTTCAGAGCGCTCGAATGCACCCTAAGAACTTATTGAAGCAGTCTCACCTGTCCAATCATGGATGCAAAGACAAAGACCCCAGCCATGAAATCTATGTTCATGAAGATGATCTGAGCATTGGTCTGTGGAGCTGGCAGATTTCCAATGACAATCAGAGTCTTGGCAGATCGGAAGAGGCATCGGATGTAGCTTTGGAGAACATAACACAAAATAGATCAAATGACAATCATCCATGTATTATGCGAGCACTTATATAGGAATACATGACATCAGAAATTTATAATTTCAATGTCTTTATGGGGGGGGGGGGGGGCTGATTCCGCCCTCAACAATTGTACATCATGAAAAATTCCAAAAGTTATTTAAATTCTTATGTATTTTATTGTTTTTGGAATTTCTTATGTATTTCTTTGTTTTTTAAACTCTTTTTTTTCTTTTTTCTTTTAAATGGCAATTGTCATTGACCACTTTTCTACCATAAATCAATCAAATAGATAAATAGTACAAATACTCAAGTTTTTATGAGTTTCATGACAGAGCATTGTTTTCCAAAGGAAATGTACACAAAATCCCAAAATTATGCCCATTTTGGGCTGACATACAATTATAAAAATGGCCGTGGCTTCATAATGGTATGTTGCAAATTTGGTCTCAAAAGTTGTGCTAGACTTCAAAGAAAAAAAGTCAAGAAGCCTCGCGTTGAGGTCTTCTCGCGGTGCAGAATTATTGCACGAAATGTCGAGGGGAGGGGGGCAGTTTCCCCACCTCCGGCCTGATTATGGTTAGGGTCTAAGGGTTGGGTGGTATTCCGATTTCTTTCATTTATGTTTACTGTTTCTTCCTATCACTTCAAGCAAGAACATCATGCACCTTGGACAAAATGCTGGTAATCACCTCATTGAAACACTATTTCATTCAAAATTTAACAACTCATTTGAGGCAGCAGGTAAATACCAATTATCCATGGATGATTGATTTACCAGTCCCCAATAAACATGACAACAACAACAACAACAACAACAACAAATAATGACAACATTACCATCACCACCACCACCAACAACAACAACACAAGAATACAAGGACAGAACATGCCTCATTAGTTCTTAAACTTGTGCCTATAGATCAGAACATCAGCTGCTTGAATTATTGCAAAACAGTTTGATACCAGACAAGGGTCACACAATCAAACCAACACTCCCAAACGGGTGCAGCTAGCTAGCTGACCTACTTGTCCTTCCTGTTTTCTGAAAGTGGGTTTATAGCAAGCTAATAGGCAAAGAGCATCCAATGGGCAAAACACTCTTCTCATGCAAACACTCTTCTGTTTCTAAATTTGGTTCTCCCCAAATGCAAATGCACTCTTTACAATTGAGATCAGGCTGTTTACAACACAATTATTTTATATATCAGCAGGGCTGCTTATCTATGCAGATTGAAAAGCACAGATAATCACAAGGTGATAATATACTAAGGGCTACCGCTCCCTCCCCCTCCCCCCCCCCCCCCAAAAAAAAAGGGGGGGGGGGGGGGAATCTTGTAATCGCAGTTTGGAGAGTCAACATGCTAAATGTGCCAAATAAAGTTGAAGAAAAAAAAACACAATTTCTTACTTCATGTTAATGAAAAAATATATATGCATAATATGTTATACATTGCAAAAACATGGTGGCAGCTCTGTATGAGGCAAAGTTCACATGTGAGTGGCTGATTGTAGCAGAGGTCTGCAAGCAAATAAATACTAGCAATATAAGGTGACTTACGGATCACCATCCGCAGGAAGGTAGGTCCAGTCCTCATTGCGCTCCTCATCATATGTGATACCCTCCCATACCAGCATGGAGTAGTACAGGCAGGTGTTGAGGTGTATCATGTACAGCAGATAACAGACCATACGAAACACCCTTGAAGAGAAAATGAGGTTTAGAAATACACTCAGCCAGACAATGAAAGCCATTGTACAACAATACTGTCATTTGAAATATATACATATATACATGGAACATATAATATATGTTACTATGCCACCTGAAATATCATGCAACATAACATGATACGCAAAATATGCTCAACACAATATATGCTATATATGCTCCACATAATATATGCTCAACATAATACAATTGTATATGCTCAACATATAATATAAATATGCTCTACATGACCCTGCATGCTGTGGTAGATATCATGCCAATGTGAAACTTTGATATACAAGGGTTGAAAATAAATGCTGCACATGCTTTGGGACCAGATTTATAGTACAGTGTTCATATTCCACATGGACAGTTGAATAAGAAAAGTGCAGTAAACAGTTATTAGTAAGGAGATATATTCTCATATATTTCTGGCAGGAAAAACATGATAAAGGTAATCAAAGCTTTCATATGGTGTAGTGTGCTTTCATGCATTGGAATGTCTTATGCATATCAATCAGCAGAGATTGATATTTTTTATTAAGTTATTGAGCCATCATGATGTCAAAACAATGTCATATGTTATCTGTCTTGCAGTTTGGCTGTTTAAGGTTTAGGGTTGAACCACATATTATTCACCACACATTTGCACAGAAATTATAGATTTCAAACATATGGTAAACATATCATTGCATAGCAAAGATATAATGCCAATGGAATAGCAGCTTAAGTATATAAAAAAATAACACCAAGTTAACATGACAACAGCAGCAAACTCAGTACTGTATGATGGCATTTTGGTGGCAATCATTTTGCAGGATATTATCATTTGTATTGTGTTATGTTGTATTGCAGCACATTGTCAGAGACTCCAACTCTCCCGTTTTCGACGGGAGATCTCCCGCCGAAAACCCATTTTTGCACAATCTCCCGTTCTCCCGTTTGAGATTTGATTTCTCCCGCCCTGGTTCTGTGTCTCCCCGTGGAGAGGATTTCTTACTTATTTCTATCGTATGTTGAAGAAATAAGCCTTAGATAGCACCAGAGAACATCTAGAATCCTAGGAACTTCGCGCTTCGCACACATCAACTTGGAGTCTCCCGTTTGCTAGGGGTTTCGGGCGGGAGAATCTCCAGATCAGAAGGTGCTTGGGGTTGGAGTCTCTGCATTGTATCAAGCTGTGTAGCATCACATCACAATGCCAAGAAGCAACTGGGGAGCTATTTGCATGATTGCGAGATTTAGTGCAAAATTTGACAAACAGAAATAGCAAAAAAGAGAGGTATAACCATAGGCCTTGATCAAGACTGTAGCTATATGTTCACAGACACTATCTGATTGTGGGATACTGTAGCATGAAGCTTGAACTTTGGTAGAATGAGTATAAGTTAAAGGGATGGTATAGTATTGGTTGTGGTGAGGATTCAGCTTTTAAATTTTTATTGAAATATTTAGAATTCACTCTGTGATTACAGAGCACACAACTCTAAGAGGAATTCAAGGTTTTTCATGATGAAAATCTGTTTCGAAATGGCTGAGATATAAAAAAACAAAGTAAAACAAAGCAATCCTCGCAAAAGGCGGGTCCCACCTTTTATTAGGATCGCTTTGTTTGAGATATCTCAGCCATTTCAAAACCAATTTTCATCAAATAATCTCTGAATTTCTCTTAGAATTATATGCTCTTTCATATTTCATAAGTGGTTTCTCATTATCAAACTGAATCCCTATTTCAACCAAAACTATACTATCCCTTTAATGTCCATCAAGGTGTGACGGTAACTGACCTGATTCCATGAGCTGACTTTGACTTGTTCTCAAACTTCTGGGAGAACTCCAGGTAGGAGTTGAACTTGAGGAGACGGGGCAGACGTAAGAGGGGCTGGACGTCTCTCATCAGCAGGTAGAAGAAATCAAGCGGCAGCAGGGACAAGACATCAAGCTGCAGGTGTGACAAGAATGTGGAGATTGATTGATTGATTGATTGATTGATTGATTGATTGATTGATTGATTGATTGATTGATTGATTGATTGATTGATTGATTGATTGCTTGATTGATTGATTGATTCATAGATTGATTGATTGATTGATTGATTGATTGATTGATTGATTGATTGATTGATGAAATAATGGACTGAATGACTGCCTGAGTGATTGATCTCTGGATAGATTTGATTAAGCAATAAATTTATTTAATGATTGACTGATTGATTGGATTTGTTTTATTGATCAAAATGATCATCTACATGATTACTTAGTTGATTGATTCATTGATTTGATGGGTTGGTTGATTGATTAATGAATTAATTGATTGATCACTTAAGCAACTGATTAATTGTTGATTGATTTATCTAATGATGGATTTGATTACATGACTCATAGATTGATCAATTGATTTACTGATCAACTATGACTGACTGATTAGTTGATTAATAATTTGAATGATTAAGATAGGAATCAATGTTGCCAAGATTGAAGGAAATAGCACTATAGATGTAGTAGTATTACTAACATACTCAGTAATGATAAAGATGATTGTAATGATGATAATGATAATGATAATCATCATCATGATATCATCATCACCATGGTAATGATGATTTTGTTATAAAAAAACATATTCGTCAGCACTGCCATGTGTTGCAGTCCAGACAGATCAAATCACAATGGCAATGACCATAGCAACATGAAACATACATAGGACCTAAATACTACGGTATATCAAAACAAAAATAGTAAGAGAACAGAAAAAAAAGGGGAAAGCACAGTTCCTATGAATTCACTGAGGGGGTGCTGTACAAATAACTGCTCACCTTGAAAAGTTGAGATGAAGTGTAGTGGGTCAGCATGCATCTTTTGTCAGTCTGTGGGAAGAGCAAAAGTGATGACAAAATCACAATTTTTCCAATTGCCGCTTCTTCTATTGCAAAAGGCTTTTCAACATCGTGATTTGAAAATCTCATATTTCAGTTGCCATATGGCAGCAATCAAAAAACCATCAATCAGCTGCGAGTATTCCTGTGAGTATTCCAGTTGTTGCTGAGGTGTCAGCTGTCATTACAAACTCACAATAATATTTACAACATGTCTGTATGAATGTCAATGCTACAAGAAATTGATTATAATTTATAATATAGTTTTAAAAAATACTCAGTACAATTAACAAACCAAGCAAATGCCTTAACGGTGACACTAACTGTAAAACCATGCCGTCATTAATTTTAAAAGAGGCATACAGCAGGGCTCAAAATTTGTGGTGTCCTGGTTGCACAGGGCCATCAAGAATTTACCTCAGGTCACCAAACTTTCAAAAAGTATAATCTTTTTGCGACTCGATCAGGAAACTAAGATTCAAAGTAGATTGCTAAGTTTCCTTTCATTTGATGCCACTATATTTCTTTTTTTCTGGCCACCAACATTTCAATTAATTCAATGATTTTTGTGGACCAAATGAGCCACCAGAGAAAAAAAAAATCTAGTGCTGAGCCCAGGGTATAGGAACAATGTCAATGCCAAAATACCTGCTTAAATCAGGATCCTGATTTGTCTTCTTAATAATTACAAACAAATCTATCAAAGTGGACTATTAAATCAAAGGTCTATAGCTGCAAACTAGCTGCTTCAGTTAGCCAGTATGTATTCCTCCGGAGATGACAAATTACAAAAATTGAAGACCTGTATTACAGTCACTTATTTTGATGAAACTAGCAGCCAATCAAATTTGTCTCCAACTGGCAATATTTCACTGCGTACAGCAGCCGAAGACTGGGGGTGAGCCAGGCTACTGACAAACACGGCAGGCACCACGATATCAAAAGTGGGGGGGGGGGGGCAGTTTATATATCTGGTGCCACTACCGGATTTCATCAGCTAACAAGCAAGCCAAAAAAAAGGCCTTCAGTGCAACTTCTGCTGCCACTTCCTAGTTTCATCAGTTAACAAGCAAAACAAATAAAAAATTCCTATGTATTGTGCAAAAAAGCTGGGGGGGGGGGGGAAGCACCCTCGGCTCTGACAAGGGCACTTGCTGTAGTAATTGCAAGAGAAGTCCCAGCAGGAGGGCCTTTGAAGACTCAAACAAAGTTTAATCTCTGATATTACTGTCTTTATGATATTGCATAACATGCAAAAACTGAACATTTTGTGAAGTTTCTTTTTTTCAGTCCCATTGTAATGAAACTCTCACTGCTCTGCTTATACATTATGTGTGATAATTTACCTCTGTTGATCTCAACTTCAACATAGAGCAATTGATAATTCTAGTTGAGACCTAACCTAACAATATATGTATCTTGGTGAGATAGTTAGAAACCTCTTACGAAATATGAAATATAAATTTTTTTAATTCCCAGACAAATTCCACGTTTATTTGATGAAAATTGGTTTTGAAATGGCTGAGATATCCAAAACAAAGGGATCCTAATAATAGGTGGGACCCATCTTTTATTAGGATCCCTTTGTTTTACTTTGTTTTAGAATGTCTAAGCCATTTCAAAACCGATTTCCATTTTATAAATTTTGAATTGCTCTTAGAATGGTAGGCTTTGTATTGTTATCTTATAAGTGGTTTCTTAGCATCTTGCAAAAAGTAAAAGGCTCAAATCCTCATTCCCACCAATACTAAATACCATCCCTTTAAATCCTTTGCCTCACATTGTGACCACTACTGTCTTTTCAGAAACTCACAATGCCTTGGCCGGACTGAAAGAACATGAGGCGAGCCCTGAAGAGCATCATGTCCATCAGGTAGATGAAATCACACAGGTAGTCAAAGACCAGCCACCAGGCCAGATTATCCGGGTGCTGGTACGCGTTAACGAACGAGCCGCGCAAGAAGATGACGATGGCGTTGTAGAGAAATGCCAGTGTTACAACACAGAGCCAAGCAATCCAAACGCCTCCTGCACAATTTTGGGAAACCAGTATGAAGACATATACCACACTTAAATTCATGGAGAGGCTTGTAGCAGATGCTGTGTATTTATTCAAATAAATGACATTCTTGCATCAAGTTCTTAAAGGTATTAGAACTAGCACTGGCTGTGAGACACAAGCTCTATGGTTTAGTGGATAATTGACACCTGTCTGGTTACATCAAGAGGTTGCTGGTTCGAATCCAGTCTGAGTATGTATGCGTATGATTTTTCATCATGGCTACTACTAAAACACTGACATGGTCGGTGCTTATTTATGTTGATGTAGGGAAATTTGTTGATCACCTGCAATATCACAATGCTATCCACTAAGAATAACAATAAATAGATATATGAATATGAAAATCAAAGCTCATCATCAACTGGCCTTCTGAACCAAACTATATTTCCTTTTTGAAAGTGATATCCAAATCGCAAGCATCGGCAAAATGCAAGCATTCTGATTTTCATACCAATTAGTAGCTTTTGGGTTCTTTTGTTGTTGTTGTTGTTTTTGTTATTGTTGTTTTTTTCACGGGAAGTACACGCAACCTTTTGTATTTGTAATGATCCCTCCCAGCAAGCGTAGGAAGTACATACAGGGCTGACCTTGGAGGTCACATGCTAAACAACTAATTATAATTGCTTTCTAGCTGTAGAGGCATTCTTTATTTACAGCTCTTTAGCAGGACTTCACTCCCAGTGCAAGCAATATTTATGCTGACAGGGCAAACAGCCAGCACGCTGAAAACCACAAGATATCACATTCTTCAAGTTCATCCCCATTGAATGCAGCATGTACGCAGCTGTATGACCACCATATGAGAACACAAAGTAGGCTTTTGGTGCAACAATACAAAATTTGGGCGCTTTTCCAAGCAATAACTTCTATCCCATGGGAGCATGCCAAACCTACAATACATGCTGAAATATTTAATTACATGCCCACACATGCACTCATATACAGACATATAAATATGTAAATATAATATAAATATATAGATATAGAAATATATAGAAATAGAAACATACACATGAACATATGAATATATAATACATGAAAAATAAATACATAAATATAGATGCATCAATATATGAACATATGAATATAAACTTGTTTATAGGGGATGTGTGTGCATGCGTGTTCTCTGCAATGACTTTTGTTAAACATGTTTGTACTTTAGCAATGATTGCCAGATGAGGAGAATCTTGCTTTGGATTCTTTTTTTTTTTTTTGGGGGGGGGGGGGGGGGGGTGCCAAGTAATCCGAAGAAAAATGGTCAAAAATTGTCAAATATAATTATGGAATGTATTTAGACATGCATTTTGTCACATAAGTGATATTGAGCGTATCATGAATCAACACAAATCGACATGCACTTAGTTCCTTATTAAGGATGCGTTAAACACATCTGTTACAAACTACTGCAGTACAAATATTGGGTGCAGTATAACCTAAGGGAAGTGAGACTTCACCTCCGTGCATGAGATTAAACTTGCTTCAAGGGTATGTGATGGAGGTAATGATCAATTACCCTGTAAACCTGTGTATCAATGACACTCATTAATGCCCGACTCGACAAACAGTGTGTACGTGCTTACAAGTGCTGGTACACTACCTCTAGGAAACAGGGACACACACACACACACACACACACACACACACACTCTCTCTCTCTCTCTCTCTTTCACTCTTTATCTCTCACCTTTCTCCCCCACTCTATCTATCCAGCTCTTTTTCATTATCTTCCTTTTTTCTCATCCAGAATTGAAAAACAGGCATATCAGTATTCAGTGGTAAACAAACATTGGTTTGGTTCAATGGCCCTACTATTTTTGTTCTGCTTTGTAAAGCTTTCATTCTTGACCAGTGCAAAGAAAACAATACACTCTGCCCTTGACCCATCCTGCTACACAGATGACAATACTGGCATGGTTGTATGTATGTGTGTTTGTGTGTGTGTGTGTGGGGGGGGGGGGGTGGGGTGGGTACATATCCCAATCCAGCTGCAAATTCCTGCATAAATTATGTCCATTGTTTGTAACTTCCTTTTACCAATTGCTTTGACAGGGGATACCTACTATACTAACTCTGCACTGAGCAATATTACTTCGGTACACGCTTCGTTTCTATGACCCCATAATTCCACTCAGACAACATGCAGTTGGACCAACTGAATTTATACCTTTTTGGATCACACAAACTATCATAGTGATATTCATATTTACACCTTAGTTTCAACATTACCCATTATTTTTTTTTCTTTTTCATTGCAGGTGCACAATATAAAAAATAGGATTCTTTATTCCATGAATACTGCACAAAAACTGATATCTATTTTCTTGAACTTTGATTTTATTTTTCCCTTCAGAATGATATAACTCTAGCGAAGCAAAGTACATTTTGGCCAAAGGAGGAATGAATGTAACTTGTTAAGAGTTGATTGACACTTCTTGACAATCCTTGAGCATTTGCAGTCATGCATTATAATGCCATACTCATCTGAGATGGGTAACTAGGATTTTCTGGGCTTACTCATCCCAATAACATCGCAATGACACTGTCAGGATGACAGAAGGCCGCTGTCAATCAAACCTGAGAGTCGTCATTGTGTATTGTGTTGCTGCCAATAACTGTTTGACCTTGAATAAATAGTTCCTGTTAGCCGTGACACTTTTATGAATAATGACAAGTTTGTAACTCTCTCTCTCTCTCTCTCTTTCTCCATTATAAGCCAATAGTGAAAACAACTTCATAAGAATATTGCTATATTAATCATGTGATTTTGTACAACTTCATAAGGTCATTGCTATATCAATTATGTGATTTTGTACACAAATAAATGAATTCGAGCAGGAAACTGAGCAGGAAACGCTGATTGATTTGACATTTTAGATAACAGTATTAGAATAATGTGATATTTTGTATTAGATATTTGAGGGTTTTTATTCACAAAGAAAATAAGCACACTATGTTGAATGTCATTTGAATGATGAGTGTAGAGAAATACTGGTAAACTTGTTTAGTACAAGAACATAAAGTTTTTTTTTAAAGGATTGCAAGGGTATCTATCAAACACAGCATTGTAAGAGGAAAAAAGACTGATACAAAAAATGTAAGAGAAAACAAAACATACTGAGGGGCCCACCAAGAGGTGCAGCTGAAAACTGCATAGGACATCTTTGCAGAAAAAAAGAAAAGAAAACTTTAATCTAATCACAGAGCAAACTTGTGCACTATGACAAACAATGCTGTCTAAATGTAAAGACCATCAAGTACATGCCTGTGTGACTTGTCGCTGGGCTGACATGACTTTGTATCTCAAATTTTGGTGACAACTTTGAAAGTAGTGAAAATCACTTTTCTGGATTAATTTTTAGATAATCTGTGATGTCCTGTACAATTCCTAGCTGTCTTATCCCAAAAATGAAGCCACCACAGCATGTCCAAGGAAAGGTGATACCATTTGTTACATTACTTTGGTTGCCATGTTTTTTTTTTCTCTCCTGAACATCTGACATTTTTTGAGACACCAGGTTTTGTCGCCCCAACAGCAAAGACTTGAGATGTGATTTACCTAGGGGGTCAAAGTACTCTGGAAATCGGATGGACTTGATGCGATCCAGGAGACCAGAGAAATGGCCGATCTTCAAGTTCTTGAAGTGAATCTCGTCCGCCACATCCCCGATGCTGCTCGGAGCGAAGGAGTCCAACCGCTTGCGCACACTGGTTGGTTTGAGAGCTACATAAAGGTAGATGGGCAAACACAAGAATATGAATGGCATAAATGCATCAACATGCTTTATCTCACAGAGAAGGAGCCTATTTGTGACCATACACTTATAATAACAACTGGAAAGAGTGCAATGTATAACACGCTCTGCTGAAGAAACGTCTTATTAAACTGGAATCAGAAGGCAATTTATTTTCTTATTAGAGCAAAAAAAGCAGCAAAGCTTTATACAGGGTGATATCTATCTCTTGAATCAAATATCTGACAACTATATGGCCATGAGCACATTGAATGAAACAAAGATATCAATTATATATATGACCTTTCTTACATGTTACTTCTATGAAATAACATTTCCTTTATGACATCAGCCAATAGAAGATCAAGTAAAAGAGAAAATCAGAAAAGAGAAATAGATAGAGGAAGAAAAAATAATGCCTACATATATGTATATAATCTAAATATAGAGAGATATAATGATACAACAAAAAGCGAAAGTAAGAGGAAGGGGTGTAGAAGTACAAATAATGATAGATACTCTGACAAAATAAAAAGAAAGGCGGAAAGAATGAGAAAAAAAAGTTCTAAAGATAGACAGAAAGAATAAGAAAAAAAATAGAGAGAAAAATAGGGTGGGGGTGGGGAGGGGAGTAACAGCACACATCCCAACTCACTATTGTTTGCCTCAGGTGCAGCCTGGGGTGGGGCCAGACTGGAGTTTTGTGAGGACAAGGGTGCCACCTCATTGTTCCTCAGTTTGCCGACCCGTCGCGTGATGGACCGAACCAGGGTCTGAAGCCTGGGTTTCTTGTCACTAGCATCATCAAGTTCAGCTCTGGAAAAATTGAAAACTTTAATTCATAAACTTTGATGTCCTCATTGCATTTGAAGATGAAACATCATAACATTGGCTAAGATTTTGAAACTTAAGCAATTTGAGAACAAAATCCAGTGTGCTTACATGTTGACTTGATACAAATTCAAATCTCATCCCCCAAACAGTGATATTTCAATGAAATAATGGAATACATTGATATGTATGAAATGGTTGAAGTTGGTATACCTAAAAAGACAGTGATATCAGTCACAATTATGCAAATTAGATGAGATGAAATATTTGTCATTACCTCAATAGTCTGCCCTTAGTTTAAACAGAAATCTCACTGAATTTCCCTTCTTGATATGAATTTAAAAATTCAAGATTTTACTTAAAATCAACATAGTATAAGGCTTCATGATGTAACAGATTACTATTAAAAGAGAGCCAAAGTTGATACAAAATTGGAAAATGAATTATCTTAATTTGATCTTAAAATGGTATCCATCAATGAGACCTTACTCAAAATTACAGAGGTTTGATAGCCAAGGGATCAGCATTTTCCATACAGGCAAACATAACACACGAAATGTCAGCAGAGAGAAACAATTTCACACCCGCTCATCCAGCTGGCATCGCTGAAACTGCTCGGCTCACTACCAACGGAGGTTTTCCTCTTGAAGAGGCGTTTCCATGGTGACACACTGCTCTTGCTGGGTGATGGGTAGCTGTGTGGGAGCAGGTTGACACTGTGAGAGCTGTCACCATTGGTGTGGGGGCCACCATTGGACACATCAGCCACATCCTACCACGCAAAGAATTAAGAAAATCATTCTGATGATGACAATATTCTCCACAATCTAGGATAATGGCAATAATATCACAAAGTACTTCTACATGATTGTGCTTCTCACCAAAGCATCTCAATATTTTGCTTGATAGCCAATATTACCAAAAAAAAAAAAGATTACTTGTTTTTTATGTCCTCCTGAAAATCATGTGGTCATATAGGCCTACAGTTGGCGTGTGGTTAGATACTGCCAACTGATAACATGGCCAGCGCCACGGATTTAAAAGTGGGAGGGGGGGGGGGCCCAGTTTATATTTCTGGTGCCCCTTCCAGGTTTCATCAGCAAACAAGCCAAAAAAACAAAACAAAACAAAACAAGGTCTTTATCACAACTTCCTGATTTTCTGATGCCACTTCCAGGTTTTTTTACCTGTGCCAAAATCGCTCTGTTACAACATGCAATTAGCAAAAGCTTAACCACATTCTATTTTGATTACACACGCTGTCAAACCATACAGTACAATATTTCAGGTTACTGCAGTTTACAATTGCATCATTACACAGCCTATTGTGTCAGAATGTGATGTCACAGGAGAAAACACACCAGTCTGATGATATGTCTACACACTCTGACAGCAAGGCTAGCTGGGCGGGGCCCCCCGACTACCACTATCATCTATCTCCATCATCAGGGATGCCCTCACCTTGAGTGACAGGGAGCTGCCGGATGACTTGCTGTACAGACTGGTGGAGTCCACGCAGCCAGGGAGAGGCAGACTGTGGCGTTTCGACTTCCCCGTGTTGTTTGGCGGCTGGAGTCTCTGGGACACCGTAAATGCCCCATTCCTGTGACCGAAAAGTGAGAATGGAGCCAACAGCGATTTCCATATCATGTCTTGCTCACTCATCTTCATTCTCTTTCAGGACAGGAGAGGTTACGGCATCCGTGAAAATAGTGGTGTCAATTACAAAAATAAAATGAAATTAATGAAACAAAATGAAATGATATGAAACAAGGAAAAGTAGAAATTACGCGGTGCGTAACATATGTCCCCGCCGGAAGTAGCATTTTGTAACAAAATGTGCAATATAGGTAAAAAATCAAGGTCAAAGGTCAAAGAAGTCAAAGGTCAAAATTCTGTGTAGAAGTTTTGAAGCCCTCACCTAGTGCCATCACATAAAGCAAATGGAATCGAAATTGGGTTAGAAATGGCGAAGGAGTAGCATTTTGTAGCCAATGTACAATATAGGTCAAAAATCAAGGTCAAAGGTCAAAGAAGACAAAGGTCAAAATTCTGTGTAGAAGTTTTGAAGCCCTCACCTAGTGCTATCACATAAAGCAAACGGAATCGAAATCGGGTTAGAAATGGCGCAGGAGTAGCATTCTGTAGCAAAATGCACAATATAGGTCAAAAATCAAGGTCAAAGGTCAAAGAAGTCAAAGGTCAAAATTCTGTGTAGAAGTTTTGAAGCCCTCAACTAGTGCCATCATATAAAGCAAATGGAATCGAAATCGGGTTAAAAATGGCGAAGGAGTAGCATTTCGTAGCAAAATGTACAATATAGGTAAAAAATCAAGGTCAAAGGTCAAAGAAGTCAAAGGTCAAATTTCTGTGTAGAAGTTTTGAAGCCCTCACCTAGTGCCATCACATAAAGCAAACGGAATCGAAATCGGGTTAGAAATGGCGAAGGAGTAGCATTTTGTAGCAAAATGTACAATATAGGTCAAAAAATCAAGGTCAAAGGTCAAAGAAGTCAAAGGTCAAAATTCTGTGTAGAAGTTTTGAAGCCCTCACCTAGTGCCATCACATAAAGCAAACGGAATCGAAATCGGGTTAGAAATGGCGAAGGAGTAGCATTTTGTAGCAAAATGTACAATATAGGTCAAAGGTCAAGGTCAAAGGTCACGACTGAAATTCTGTGTAGAAGTTTCAAAGCTCCCATGTAGTGCTATCATATAAAGCAAACAGAATCAAAATTGGCTCATAAATGACAGAGAAGTAGCAAATTGAAGATTTTGATCACACACGGACGCACACACGGACACACGGACACACGGACACACGGACGGACGGACGGACAGACGGACGGACGGACACACGGACACACACACGTACGGAGCCCGTTTCATAGTCCCCTGCTCGAACTCGTTCGGCGGGGACAATAAAATGAAATGAAATGAGAATTTAGAAACCAGAGTATGCAATCATCACTCGAGGGAAACTTGTTGGTGGTGTTCAAGAATACACTTGATGCAGCTTTTCATGATAAAACGAGTGGTATCCTAATCCAGGGCTCGACACTAATGGTGGCCCGGTGGCCCGGGGCCACCAAAAATGAAAGTCAGGCCACCAAATTTCAAAAAAGGGCAAATTTGGTGGCCCGCCTTGGGCCACCAACATTTTTTGAAAAGTATGTCAATAAATTCGTAACTTTTTGCACCGGAAATTAGCAGTTAAATTTGTTTAAAGGATGGATGAAAAGGACTGAATGAGTGCCTGAGAGTGAGTGTTGCAAGTTTGTTGAAGTTTATTTATGAGTAGATATGTCCAACTTCTAATTCTTACTATCATAAAACTTAAATATTTGACTCATTAAAAAAAAGGACTTTTAATATTTTTTTATTGGGTTTTTTTTCGGGACAACAATTTTTTCTCTCGGGCCACCAAATATTTGAAATTTAAGATTTTGGTGGCCCCATCGGGCCACCAAACAAAAAAGTTAGTGTCGAGCCATGCCTAATCTGTTAGTTTTAGTCATCCTGTAGGATAAAAATATATAAACCATCCTGTAAAAACATATTTATCTGAAGAGAATGGAAAACTTGTGAGTGCTCAAAGAAAACAATGAGGAATATGATAACATTGATGGCTTGTTGCTCTATAATATTATACTGAATAATTATCATAACAGCATTTCTTTGGAAATATCACACAGTCTATTTACTTCGCAGTGATAATTCCAAGGATGTGAATACAATTATGTAGACCTACCTCTTTTCAGTCCTCTATTCATATTATATCTATAATACTATCTCTTCATCTGTCAACATCTGCCTGTCTTCTCTCATTTTGCTATCAATATATTTCTATATCTACTGAATCTATATGTATCAACCTGTTTGTCCGTCTGTCTGTTCATTCAACTAATTTTCTATCTCTCTGTTTTCATGAACATCTATTCCATGGTAGATCTCAAATTCGCAAAATCAGAAGATATATAAGAGACAAAAGCAGACTACTGTATATTTGTAAACCATTTGTCCACTTGTCTTGCAATCTATAAATAAAGTAGGCCTACAGGTACAAAATAAAGCTCTAAATCCCGAGAAGAAATTTGAGAAAACATAAAGAAAACTGTTGCAAAATGTTGCCTGTCTTTCACCGCTATCTGTCTTAAGATCATACAATGGTGTGCTAGCAGCAAAGGTCATGCACCTGTTCTGGTGACCTGCAACATCTCCGTTGGTGTGGTTCACCGTCACAGACCCCCCAGAGCTGGTCCAAGACTCCACGGGGGACGGGAAGTGTGGGGAGGCGATACTGCTGCTGCTTCTCTTGTTTGCTGGCTCACTGTCAGTTTTAGCCACTGCAAGTCAACGGAGGTTGGTTTAGAAACTTCATGAAAGGTTTGTGGACTGGAAGAAATGATGACACTATAGTCTCCACATTTATTTTGATTTAATGTAATGTATGCAGAGTGTTAAGTGACAAGATGCTGTTTGCCTGGGAGAAAGACAAGAAAACTATGGTAGGACTTATATTGTGAAAACAATATTCATGATTACTGGGGCTACAAAACTGGTGGGGTGGGAGAGGATGGGAGCATTGTGTTCTGTTTTTCAGAGGAACAATCTTTAGGCCTGTAACTGTACTACTTGTCTATGGTGTAAATTGTAAGATTGCATCTGTCATGCTTTTGTGAATATTATTTGTTAATCACTTCCTGATTCATGTATATATACACAACATATAGATTGTACAACATAGATGCCTTGTCCACCATTCAACTTCTATCAGACTATCAACCTCGGGATCATACTCTCAGGGTCCTATATAACTTCAACAGAGCATAAACATCATAAACTGGTAAAAGCCTTTCATACCAATATGGTCACATGCCTAGATATAGCTATCTGAATCTTGTGTTGAAGAGAAACCACTATTCTCATGCACAAAGACGCATTTTTCAATTCAAATTCCACCTAAACACACACACACACACACACACACACACACACACACACACACCCAAGAACTTCTAGTAGAGACAGACAGCATGAAGACTTTTGGTTCCTATGGTAACCACAGTATAATGCCTAATTGTGACATCAAGTCAGAGCTCTTTACTCATCCTATTCTGCCCCCTACTTATGCTGATCATTCCCTTTGATTTCATAGATTGTAGGTAGGAGTTTACTCCACCAGGTTTTTTTTTTCCCCCATATTAAATACTACTTTGAAATAACCTTGAGACAAGAGTTGTCATTAGTATCATCAGGTTTACATGAGACCGACCACTGTTTTACCCATAATATGTCTTTCCTATGCCAAATGTGCTCATTGTGCAGTCATCCCTTAACTCTGTTCCCAAGTAAACAGCAAAACACATTCTGAATATAGACCTGGCAATGTGAATAAAGTTCAATCCCCTCTGGCACATTTCCAGACATTTGGACAACATTAACACTTCCCTTTCCATCGGTATGTTCTACAAATAAAGTCAGTTGGATTCTTAGGCTGATGGTCTCGAGGGGGTTAATGGGAAATTTCCCTCCATGTTCCTGTCGGCTCTCGTGAGTGAGGTGAGATCTTCAGCAGTAAATTGAATACACCTTGTATGAAATACTTCCGATCAAATAGTTAGCACTGCATCACATCTGAATGCAACTCAAGATCTACATCTAGTGTAACGTCCCAAGGTATTCATAAAAAGTTTACGACAGATGGGTTAGTACGAAAGCTCGCAAAAAGCCCCAAGACAATGAAATGATGCAGCCATACCTCCATTTCCGTTGGGATGTAGGGGGTGGCTGTGCTTGTCGTTACTGATGAATCCCCCATTGACCAGGTCCACCTCCTCTGTGGCATTGACGAGGGTAAAGGAGAGGGCGGAGTGTCGCTCCAGGCTACTGGGGGGCCTCGAGAGCTTGATGGTGGGCGTGAGGGGTGAGCGGGGACTCATGTTGCCCCTCGGCTTCGGCTGGAGATTGTTCATCTCCAGGCCATCGGGTTTGTTTGATCGCGGCATCCTTTCTGTGTTTCACCTCTCAACCTGTTACCAAAGTTTGAGCCTGCCGTCTATAATCCCTCAGCAACACACCTTGTAGCTTATTCTTGGTATATCTCAGAACTTGAAAGACTGTTAGAACAAACAAAAGAAAAACAAATAATGTTGGACTGTGAGCACTGACATATGTATGACTATAGTAAGGACCTTAACTCCCCATTATTGATCTCAAGACAAATAATTTATTCTCTTTTCAGTTTCACTTTGATTTTATTTCTGCATTTTCCCATAAAAATTACACACATGAATTGATAGTTCATTTTTTTGTGAAAAAATTCACAAAATAAATTCACATTGTAATAACCATGATAATCTTTAAAAACATTTGGACAAATACAATGAAACCAAAGATGTCAATGATACACTGTTATTATTATTATTATTATTATTATTATTAGTAGTAGTAGTAGTAGTAGTAGTAGTAGTAGTAGTCATAGTAGTAGTAGTAGTAGTAGTAGTAGTAGTAGTAGTAGTAGTAGTACTACTAGTAGTAGTAGTAGTAGTAGTAGTAGTAGTAGTAGTAATAGTAGCAGCAGTAGTAGTAGTAGTAGTAGTAGTAGTAGTAGTAGTATTTGGCGCAGAAGACATACAATTACTTATTTCCAGTTTGAAAGAAAAAAGAAAAGTGCAAGAGTCTGCCATCTTAAGCAGGTGTTTGATAATACTTGGTACTTGTTGGGGTCCTCCTGAATACTGCCCATGGAGTTTTAACTGGATAGTGATGGCAGCCTCAGGAAAAAAGATTGCAAAAAGAAGCACACAAAGAAATGGGCAATTTTCCATTGAAATGGAAGTGAGTGGGGAAGGAAAAAACAACAGAAGCAACGCATCAAGAGGCCAAGTGTGCAAAGTGGTTTTGTTAATTCGTTTCGTGTTTGTCTTCCCAATTCTATGAGCAAGCTGTCTGACTGGTTCTGTTAATGATACACTTAAAGACAAATATCAAAGCTGTCGATATAAGTATAGAAACTACATATATATTAGTACTGTTTGCATTCAAGAATTACTCCTTTTTTAAAGATTTTATGCACAGGTCACAGAGTAAATTCAGATTGTCCTGATATGCACAGTGAACATGGATAATAAATGATAAAAAACTATGCTCTCAACTGATAACTCATTAACACAAACCATCCATGTGCATTCACTTTGGTGAGCGGAAATGTATTTCACAGGTAAGTGATTTGCTGCTAGGCAGGGCCAAACAAAGAAAGAAAAGCAAAAACTATGTACATAAGTATGTGTATATTGTGAAGTGATCTCCATGTTGGAAGTGTGTTCTTCACTGCATACGAGTTAGTCAAGCAATTCACTCAATAAATTCTCTTACAACACAGATGCAGTGGCTGAATGAATATGAATTCAAAATCTGTTTGCCAGAAAGAAATCATGCATTGCAACCTGTGCATGGACTCACAGCAATAACACCTATGAAGTCCTTTTTACAGGCTTGTGGGGTTTTATCCTTTACTGACTCCTTCAAACCCAACAATACAATCTGAGGAATAAACTATCATTTTCAATATTTTGTCAAAAAGGCAATGCAAAAACAGGAAGAAAGAATTCAAGTGACTTTAGTAGTGTAAGGCTACTTCCTGTGCGTTGGGCTCTTCTTCTTTTTTTCAGCTACTTAGTGATGCCTGATGTTGAGTACAGTGTAGTTGCAAATATTTAGGATCACATCTCACAATATCCACACAAATTTTCAAGTGAGTCCAACCCTACTCAAGTTCAAGTCGTATTAATGTCCTTTTCTAGTCCTATTAAAGTGAGTTACACTTACAGTACAGTTCCACACCATGCTCATGCAGGCTCCCATAAATTTTCAGAGGGACTTATTCAATCAAACAGACAGAATAATGATAGAGGTGTTAACAATCAAGTTTAGAAAAGAAAAATAGAGATGAATATTATGGAAGTATCAAGTTTTACATGATTTCACATAACAGTGCTATTAATCCTCTGTGTGCCTTAAGTGCATGATGGGCACATAGCATTGTACACACTGTCCAAAGTCCCTGGCATGGAAAGGGTTAACTAGTAGCAAACACATAGCAGGCCCTTTGCAACTTAGACAAGGTGATGATATCCTGGCCTCACAGGTCTCCTACTGACCAACACACAGCTCTTAATTTCCTTTTAGAAATGAAATTTAAAAGGACACAAAATTCTTCTCATCAAATTTTTGCCCCTTTTGTGATCATCTATTCCTAACGATGCTGACGCGCAGGGATGAAGGGTTTGCGATCACTATAATTCTATAAAATAAAAAAAACAAACAAACAAACAAACAAAACATGACTGGTAAGATACATTTGTGTACAAACCTGAGGGAGGGTGGTGCTGATTTAATACACATACTTGTGGTTGTGACCAATATCATTACTGGGTGACAACATATGAAACTTTACAATTCCATGAATTTCTTATGAATTCTATTTAAATGCATTAATCCTATTTACCCAAGTTTCTACATTTCTACTCATCTGATTTCACACTGCTCATATAGGTTGATGAAAACAGGGTGAGAAATTGTACTTTAAATGTTATATGAAACAACAAATTGAATGACAAATCTAAATACCATACATCCAAAAATAAGTGATGGTCTGTTGCACATCTCAACTGTGCAATTCACTTTGATGTTGTGTGGACATACCGTTATCTCCGTTTTATATTACTCTTCCTATGTGCTGCCCCTATAGATACCTTTTATGTATCAGGTACTTTCTTATTGTAAGCTGTGCTCTTTATCATAAATTAGCATGAAATGCATCTTCAGCTGTGAAAAGAAATGATAAAACTGAACTGAACTGATCTGAAAATAAAATAATGCAGTAGAGACAAAATATGGCACTAGCTTCACAATGACCCTTAGCAAATGCCTTTACTTTCCTGTGTATCTATATAGAATGTTAAAATCCACAAATTACCCTTTAATATTAATAATACTAATATTTTCTTCTTCCCTGAATGCAAAAATATTAGAAGAACACTTCACTGAAGTTAAAAGAAAATCAGATAAACCCATTCATTTAGTATGAAGTTTGATCTAATTCAATGCATCACTGGATTAGAGGGCTACAACACTAGTGGAACGATATAAAAGAAAATGTAGGGAGAATTCTTACATTTTCATATATATATCTTTATCATTATCATAAAACACTTGCCTCAATATGCTTCACCTCCTTGCAGGAAGCAAGAGGAACACAATTTCCCTTTACTTTGGTAACAAGCCCAGGCAGTGTGTACCTTGTATTTTTTTTAAAGAAGATATTTTGTGGAATCTTCTAAATATTTTTCTTTATACTGCTCCACTTTATATACAATCACAAATTGTTGTGGATTGCTTATCCAGCAATGATGGTATATGGCTCTAAGTGAAACTATATTTCATAACTTTTGAACGGATCATCAGATTTCCTCCAACTTCGCAGTATACACATTTTATTGATATTTCTGCATTCACTAAAATTCCATATATTTGGTAAAATTCTTTTTATTTATTCAGAAATGGGGAAACTTACGCAAATTGTGTGTATGCATGGCACTGCACTATACCTCTGATTTTAAAAAAGATGGTGCAAGTCACGGGCAAAATGCTATTTCACAAGTACTATCAAGTATCACAAGCACATTAGATGGAAAATACCTGAATGTTTAAAAGATGCATAGAGTAAAGTTACTTCAGATGAACATATAAATAGATACTCAGATCCGGATATATAGATAGATAGACAAATTGATTTCAAAGGATAGATAGTGATAGATATAATACATGTAAACAGAAATAGGTAGGTATACAAATATGTAGGGCCTACGGTAGTAGGCATAGAATCTGTAGTTAGATGGTTATGCAGATATATATAGAGACACACAATGACATAAATATACATATAGATGAACATCGATAAATGAATAGATGGATAGACAGAAAGGTCGTCTACAGAGGAGAGAGAGAGAGAAAGAGAAGAGGGAACGAGGGTGTATAGAAACCATTTTTGCAAAATATTAAACATACAGGAATGTTTTGTTAGTCACACAGAATGAACTGCTGCACTTTGACAGCATACAGCAAACTACAAACGATCTCTTTGTTATAAAGAATTTGGACAACAATTCAGGACCCATGTACACCCACACACGTACAGGAAATAACAAGGGCAAATTGTATCTCATACTACCGACGCGCTTTTCAAGCAGCCCTACATTCATTCCTGCATATCCCATCACGGCAACGGAAGGCTATACTCTTGATTCTGTTTGAAATCATAGGGAATTTCTAAACACTTATACGTGATCAAAATATTCTATTTCGATAAAAATTGTATCACATGCAAACACTAAATATATGCGAGTGATGTACATGTACAACATTTAAGACATACTAGTACATGATTGTATACAAAGGACATCTCATACCATCGCAATTGTGCTCCATATAAAAAAGATAAACATGATAGACGTTAAAAGTAACTCAGACAGTAGGGAGAGGAGTTTTGCAGATGAAGAAGTCACACTGCACTTGCACTGCGTACCTTGATTTCATTCCGCTCCTTTCATCGTTCAAAATATGGCGAGACATTCGTCGCATTGGACGATCTGATTCTTCAATCATTATCCAAGTGTTCCACGATTCCAAAATAAGAGTCCAGCTTGAGGTGGCTAGTCGAGAGACAAATAGGACGTGCCCAAGCAGGAGCCTGTACAGGCAGATCAGCTAAGTCGCCATGACACTTCATCATCTGCGCGACAAAATCTGTTGTTCGTCAATATGGAGGAGGAATCGTTCTTGTAAACATCCACTATCCAATGTGTCCTGCTGCGAGCGTGCTCCAGTGCGTACAGCTATAGCTCGCCGTAAAATTAACGAGATGAAAATATGCGGTCATTTCGTTAGCAACGTCATACGCGGTTCCCTCGCTACCGTCTTGGTAACCTCACTCATTATCATAATGTATTTCTTCGGCCGCTCTCTTCTCGCGCGAGACGTCGCGCTGCTCGTCTGCTCCGCTGTCAGTGCTCCATGCTGGGACACAGTCAGTGACAGTAATCCAAGGAGATAGACAATAATGAGACTTGAAGCATCATTGTGCTTTCTATTACAACGCCATATTGAGGACTAGGACAGTACACCATGCACAGCATAACTTATCAAGATTAGCGTTCCACTCTATGCTTATGAACCGTCCTGTTAACAGGATCATCATCCTATAATCACGATAATCCTACCGACATTGGCTGTGTTGCCTGTAATACAGGAAGAGTTAAGAGGACTTAGAACAACTATTATACAATAAAAAAAATCATTGAAGGTTTTATTTTTGGTCAGCAAAACAAAACAAAACGAAAAACAACAACACACACACAAACAACCAAAGGGAAAAAAAAGTGAAACACAGAACACAAAACTCACCACAAAACAAACACACGCATGAATACCAACAAAAAGAAAACAAACGGACAACAAATACATCAGCTTCGAAACTATATGTTTCGCGTTATATATGGTTTTCGAGGTGCGCTTTCTGACGGTTTCTACGTTGAATCACCTTTGTATGCAAGCTAATATGCTCAAAACCAATTAAAGAAAATCAAACATAATCCATTTTCCTAAAACAAAATTTGATGTAAAAAGAATTCGGTTTTTTAATTGATTTTTATGTTTCAACATTCAAACGTGTATAAAGAATTCGAGTCTTGTATGCCACATGACTCAGGGTGCATGAACAAACATTGTGATGATGGATGGGTCTACGACAATTTATCAAGAAGTGGCGTTATATAGAATATTGATGTCTGTATCGAATCAAGGTTATTCAAGAGATGGAGTCACGACAGTCCTATTCTCTTCGGTCCCATGTTAGATGCCCCCTCCTGAAAATATTGGAAATAATAAGTCGGATCTGCCTCACACATAAGAAAACAACAAATTTATGTCTCATTGCATGATAACCAGGTACTTTCTAAGCATGCTAAGAAAGAGAATATGTTTTATGATGATCATTTCTTTCGCGGCATCCCTACTTAGAAAAAATGAGCGGTACTTATATAGTAAAGACAGTGGGATGCGCGAATAGAAATTGCGCAGGCATTGTCGGATGTCTTGACAGGACTATGCGCCCATGATAAGAAGAAGAAGAAGAAGAAGAAGAAGAAGAAGAAGAAGAAGAAGAAGAAGAAGAAGAAGAAGAAGAAGAAGAAGAAGAAGATGATGATGATGATGATGATGATGATGATGATGATAATGATGATTTACTCGGCTGGCAGTCTGGCCATGAATCTGACATATTGATTTATAAAGAACTGCACTTGACGATTATACCATATCAGTTCCATTTGTCGGTATTAATTGAAAATTTGACAAAATTGGGGTTCCAGGAGAGTACAATTTACACTTCCACAACATACAGCTCAGATTTACACATTTGCATACGTTGTTTATGGACGGAATGACTTTTCTTTATATGCTTTATCATGTGATGAAGTTTCATTTCATTTTATGAATAAACAAGCAACGTATATATCCGACATTGTGTTACATAATAACATATAGCGTTCAAAATGAATCTTCAGATTACTCAACATCGATGGCGTAGCAAACGCCAAGATCAAATGCAGCGGTGGAGTCCTATTGAGCATCCACGGAAAACCGACAGCTGTTTAAATAATCATAGGCGATTGAATTAAATCTCTTGTGCCTCCTTGATCGAATACGACAATCAATGTTTAGCAGTCTGTGATTCGCTACAACATCAACATTTCGATACCCAATCCCCATTGGCCCACCCCGCCTGCCATCCATACACCTTCTTTAGAACGCCAAGTGAGTCAGTGTTCAATTTGATACAGTTACTATTGAATTATATTGACCCTAACCAGATTTAAAGTCACTCAGTAAAACACTAAAAAAGTATTGTGGATATGGGGCAAAAACATATTTTTAAAAGGGAAGATATACATGGTTTCGCGCGTTTTGCAAAACAGTGATATAACTGGTCACGATCACATGATATAAATGTAAATAAAATTTATAGACGATAGATCTTTTTCCTCATAATATAGGCATTTCCCAAAGATGTTCACTCATTTTGCACTATTAGAATGTATACTTTCTTTTCATTACAGTAAACAAAGGTTAACCGTATATACTACAAATGTATTCTAAATTGTAACGACTTGGGAAGGATGGAAGTGAATTGTGCTAACGGTTCCAATCGCTCTATTAAATGACGAAAAAATAATCACTTTTAGATTTCTGTGTACAGATAAAGTAGATTGTGAGTTGATGACATTACTGCCTCCTACATGTATTTCCATTGTGACCGCTTTCATATATCGAGGCAAAATATGAGAAATTTATAATAAATAGTATGAGTGGCTACATATGTTCAAACTTGACAATAGAGAAGAAAATGGCAAGCATTTATTCACAAAACAAAACAAAAATCAAACATATGTCATTTCGGAAAAAAAAATATTCAGAAAAGTGTCCAAGCGATGATGTCTTACCTTGTTTTCCTTGTTTGTCTTTGAAAATGCGTTCTACGTGATTTGCGTTGAAATCTAAATCTCCCATCTCAACTAAAACTGTATCATCCCTTTAATGAGTGTGTTATATTGAAAAGAGTATGCCTCCGATCCTGAAAAGCTTCGGGACACATTTACAACATACATAGATGCACAGTGTCCACAGTGCCCATTATTGTTCCATTTTATACACATTACATGCATTGAAGTTCAGTCACCTTGTTGTTTCTTTTTCCTTTTAATAAAAAAGAATAGATCTAACAATTATATTCAGGTCACATTAATGATCTGACCTCGTTGATATCACACCTTGCCATTGTTAAAAGAATAATTTGGCATTCTTTGTGATGACGTCATTTGCGTGGGATCTTTCCATGCTCTTTCGCCTCATACAACAGACATATTGATGGTCATTTTGCTACACTATCTTACATATTGATTATTGGAAACATTATGATCGTCAGTAGCAGGTGTTTACTTCCCTTTTCTAGCATGGATTCTCTCACAATGTGAACAAGAAGAATAAACCTCACTTTTATCACGCAACAATATAGGCTGTTGGCGTCAATTATATCACAATTGCGGAGCACCTGATTTTTACTTTATCCCGTATTTAAATGTAGACACTGGACAGTTAATTGTTACCGTCATTGCTGGTTTATAGTTGCAACAGTTTGTGATGCCATAGGCTATACAATGGAAAGATATTATACAGCGAAAATTCATTAAAATGTTCATTTTCTGCATGGAATAATGAAAGAGCAGATGACTTGCCTCCTTCAGAAGGCAGGGGAAATAACATGACCCTTTAGATATCATGTCAGTGACAAGTCGTTTGGATGCGTATACGTTTTTTTTTGTCTCACCTCCCTGGTTTCACTGAGCAAAAAAAAAAAAAAAATGCTTTTCTCTTTCTTATCAACCAATAACGGCACATGAATTTCATCACAACTTTTTAGATTCGATACTTTTCTTTGTCCTATTTTCTTCAAATTTGGTTGATGTGATACTTTATATTATAAAATCACGTGCATTCACCGTGAATCCAGTTATATCTTTGGAGTTCATTTCCCTTTAACAAGACTAGAATAGTCTTTAGTCGCGATGCATGTCTGTCTAGCTTCAATAGCATGCAGGGTCTTCATGTTTGCGGGTTTTTTTTCCCCAGAGTGCCTGTGCGTGTGAGCAGTAATTCAACGTTATTGTTTGTGTGTTGTGTGTGTGTCTCTGTGTGTGTGTGAGTATGGTTGTGTGTGTGTGTGTGTGTGCGTGTGTCTGTGTGTGTGTCTGTGTGTCTGTCTGTCTGTTTGTCTGTATAACTTAGTGTGTTGTGTGTGTGTGCGTGCATTCTATAGTGTCAAATCAACGAGGGACGTGATCAGATCTATTCCTTCCTAAATAATTATATGTGTATGTATTATCATGTTTCTTATTTCCTTTTTGAGATTCTGAGGCTGCCATCACAATCAAGCACGTGCTTAAAGACGGCAGGCTCTGCATTTTTTCTTCTTCCTCTTTATTTGGAAACAAGTAGGCCTATATCGTCGATTCCTTTGATCTCATGCATTGTTGTTATGTTTATGCTTTAAAGATTGTGATTGTGATACTATGAATGTAATATTGCTTTTTCCTATTCTGTTGTCAGATACACGTGTTTTCATTTTCATATATGATTTCCTTGAAAAAAATGCAGAAATAAAATCGAACTGAACTGAACTAAAGAGCATTGTCTCAACCTCTACTACATTAAAAAAAAATATGTGCTCCAATTCACAAACACCGCCCCTGATATAAGTGATTCAAAGATCAAACACCACCGTGTACCGGCCAGAACAAGCGGAGAACATTTGCCGTCACTATCATTATGCGTCCCCAGCCTCCTTGAGTCAACATCCAGAAGATAAAATACCCTAATCTCCTCTTATCGCTCTCGTCAGCGCGAATCTATCTGCATAATCCATTAGGTAGTGGTCATAGAGCGCATAGTTGTAATTACCATGCGGAGTCGGTACGAGGGCAATGTCGAATCATTTGTCGAGATATCTTTACAAATGTCTGAATAAAAGAGGTCGAAAGAACAGCGAGCGATGTATGAATAAGTGGCATGTATTTTCGTATATTTTGTACGCTCGCATGCATGGTGGTTCGTTTTAATAAAGTACCATATTCCAGTGCACGTGAGCAGTACAGTGCGTGCTACCAAGCTTGCACGGACGAAAAGCCCGTAGCGAGGATAACGCGCACGTTCGCGACGAAGCGAAGATCAAGTTCATTACAATGATGCAGACAGGGTCGAAGCACAACATTATGATGCAGAGGTATACCTACGGCATGGTACGACGGAGGCGACTTTCTGCGCAGCCAACAGCGGACGGATCATAAGTAAGTGTTAGTGGAGAGATACCTCTATGTCCACTTGACGATTCTAGGTCGTGTGAAACACCGTTGCCTTGGCGTTTTGCATCCTTTTCTGTCTCATTATGTGCTCGCAAGCCACGGTACTGTCTCAATCATCACAACGACACAAGAGCTTTGAGAGTATGCAGATTCGATGGTGATGGTGATGATATGAAAGTGGAGGCAAAGAACTTAACCTGATCTTCGATGACCACTATCAATAATTATTGTACTCGTTTATATCCCGTCTGATTTGATGCTCTCGACGCGGCGTTTCCATTCCCGGAACACAAGTCATCAGATTTCGCAGAACGATTGTCCGTGTAGTGGTGGTGTTCAGCAGCCTTGTACATTATCATGATAAATCACTGTCTTGTTCTCCCAGTGGGAATATAGGAGCCCCGTGAGTATATTACATTCAATACCGCTGCTACTATAACAAGATAAACAAGTCCACAATATAATTATTTCATTCAACTTACCGGGTGGCTCTATAGTGCAGATAGTGGCATATCAATATGCCAGGATATATCATCATTGTATAGTTTTGTTACGTGTTATTAGTCACTGTATATGTTTATATTTGAGCTTGGCTCACACAGATTTCTGTTAGGCACAGTGGAATCACTAGGCCATGATCATTGTATAAGTGGTGTTGGAAGTATAGTAGCAGGAAATAGTGCTGTGTACCATCGGAAGTGTACGTTCTACGTCAGGACTACAATCGGTTTTGCTTAAAATTCGAGGCCGAGTAGGAAAACAGGGAAAACGTAGCAAAAAAAAAAAAAGAAACCCTCAAAAGCAATTTGATGTTTATCATTTTCCAGTGATATTATCTTTTCAGTTGCACGTCCATATATCTTTGTACAAAGAAATCAGATAAATGATCCGCTGTACAGTAGTGTAGATGGGTGTACAAAGGGTTTCTCGCTAATTTTCGTCACCTAGCTCTTAATATTTCAATTTCATCAATTTCGATTAAGTTTCGTTCGAAGGAGCTTACTGCCCTCAAATCCTAGCTTAAATTTTTGTCAGTTGAAATGAACAATCAAGTTTGGTTTACATTAGTTAACTGTCACTGAAATCCGTTTCTGCGATTCTTGGCGAGTTATGAGTGAGATCAAAATCGTCATTTTTCAAACACATTCGTGATCTTGTCATTCAAATTCGTCAAAATATTAAATGGGCCTTTTTATTCTTTTCTATTGAGGGTGTTAACCGCATCTTCTATACCATGCTAGTCAAGTGTGAATATTTGAGTGATTTCCGTGAAAGGGAAATGTCATATAATGTATGGGTAAAGCGACGTAGTAATGTGATCAGTATAGACGATTCGATTAAGGCAGTAATTACAGTATTAAACTGTACCAGGGAGATGGAATACACCTCCCTGATTATACCATAATTATAATCTACCTGGGGAATGATTATGATCGAGTGAAAACTTGACGAAAATGAATGCCACTCAGAAGACGACATTGATTCTGCTAAGGTGTGGTCCTCAGCTATATGATCGACGAATATGAATTCCAGTTGACGAAAACGAGAAACAAAGCACAAACCTGAACAATTTCTCATACAGTATTGATGAAGAAAGGACAAAATTCGCACATTGCAGATAGTCCGGGACTTCATCGAAAACTCACTTTCAATTATTGAATGCAAAGATGACGGAAATAGGCGGGAAAACCCTACTGTATTCAAACTGTCAGTGATGCCAAGGAGGTCGTTATGAAGTAAATTGTAGCATTTATAAGGTCAAACGAGATTGAAGTAGGAATGTCTACAATATTTGCAAAAATTTGCATTTATGTCAATTAATAGCTCATTTACTTGAAAACAAAAAGTATATGTACAGTATTTGCTGAGCTTATGTAATCCCTTTGCAGTGCTCAGGAGCTCTCACTATTCAATTTCAAGAATTGTCATGGGGCATGCACTCAACGTTTTGTTGGTCTAGTCATAGCGGTCCATGGTCTAATATAAATTTATTATGCTGCCAAGTTGCGTCATTGTTGATAATATTCTGTCGCCACGCCGACGAGAGCATTACATGGTCTTTTAGTTATCTCGTTTAATAACGTATAGCAAGGGAGATAATTTGACGCACATGTGATACGTATCTAACACCATTATTAAAGTGTAGGCCCTACATGATAATGGCGCTCCGAGAGCCTGCACAGTATGTAATTATAATGGACCGTACGGTATACACCCATTAGATTAGTACCCCCCCCCCCGCATTCATAAATCACACCTGCCTACGGCTACGATTCACATGGGTTACATGCAGCACTGCAAATTTATAGATTTTGTATATCAACATTTCCACGTTCGACTTCATGGCAAGCACGCAAACGTTGATCGTCCATGTACTATTTTTATGATCACGACAAGCATCTCGTCTCTTGGACGCCTAAGCAGCTCCATTGTTTATTCAACCGAAATTCAAAGTCAATTATGATAGTCAACTGTGATATGTTGCTGTGGTTTAAGTAGCTGAAACTGAAATCGTAACCCATTTGATCGTAAACACCTCCCTTTAAAAAAGAATAGTCCGTAGCAAATCGATGTACATTTATTGTCACTTATTCCCATCTTTCATCAGAAAATCGATCTTGTTCTCATATGTGTTGTTTGTTCAGCTATGTGCTATTTTTGCCCGATGTGGTCACAAGCCGAGAGTTTACCATATTTCCTTTTCGTTTTTATTTCAATGTCATTCGCTCTTCTCAAATGGAGATGATGTTTCGATGTTACATAACATAATTATAATTATGATAAAATTGATTTACGAAACTGAAACAAGAGTATAAGTTAATGGTGACATTAAGGCAATGATCGTGAACTGAACGAAATAAGAAATGCGATCAGGCCTGCTTGATACCAATTAACTGGTCCCGTAAACTATTGATGTTGAAAGCATATGCGGGAGATGGTAAACTAACTTTACAATATATAAAGGGGAGAAGTATAGCGGTGAGTGCCAATGAACAACATTACACGTGGGTGCAAAAGTCAACGCGCTGTCATGAAAGGGTATAATATGTCTTGATATTTTGAAACTCGGCAGCACGAGGTGTGCTTCAATAAGATAAAAGAGGCGAGAGTATATGAGATTAACCAAGAGAAGATATAGTCACTGCACATTTAAGCTATTTGCTCTGTTATAACCCGAGATACTTGTCAATGTTTCAGCGTCACTCGTGAGGGTATATATAAGCATACTTTGTAAAGGAGGAGGGGATGGAATGGGATTATCTTTGCCTATGGTTAGAATACTATACTTGTGAACTTATGTCTCATTCTCTGTTATATTTCTCTTTTCCAAAAGATCTTCCAGCTGAACATGCCTCATGGAGAACTATGTCTGAAGGCGGAACATTCACAAGACCAGTATTCAACTTCTCAACATCACAGGGAAACATGCCAGCGCCGAGTCAAATTTGATCATACAGACGTATTATACTCTCACCCATGCGGTTTGCCTAGCTTGTCATACTGTTCCAAGGAGAGGACTGCTAGATACCTTCGTGCAATATCACAAAAATCCGAGTGGATGACGACAAATTAGTTTCTTGTACCTTAAATGAGCGATATGGCCAGGCCAACCGCTAGAACCACTGCAGCAGTTGCATCGATGTTGCTATTATGCGGAGTCGTGTACCGACTGGCGAACAGTGATAGCTACAGGACGATGTACCCGCAGCGAGTTAAACTGTCTGCCTCAAGACACACGCATACCGTTTCGTTGACCGCTGTCAGCCACGTGAACGCCACGCAGCCGACGTCGTGTCGACGGCTGTGGAAAAAAGGAACGTCGGCGTGGTTCGACAAGAAATTCCGGCCAGAACTGCTCCCCGTTTGGGTGAAGGAGAACACGAAATTGCCGGATGAAGTGGCCAAGTGGTGGGTGGTAAGTCTTATGGCGGCGCCAAAAATCAAAACAAAACTTTTGATATTAGTTATAAAATGTTTGAAGTTTAACAGTTTGAAGGGAACACTCTCTGCAAGACGTTTTTTTTTTTTTTTCAAAATGGGAACAAACCAATAGGAAAAGGGAAAGGAATCTTACCGTTGACACGGACTAGATTTTCTCGAAACAGTAATATGGGTGAGGGTGTGTCATTATAGTGCGAATAGGCGACAATTCAAGTTGCGATAATACTAGAGGGTTATAGACAATCATCACTTAAAATAAAAACAGTACAGACAAAAGTCGGATCTCTGTCTGCCAATGCCTGGGTATCATCATGGACCTATATTTTTGTTGTAGGTCCATGGTATCATTCAGCTGTTCGTTATACCGTAATATGGTTAAACACCGGCTACCTGTCATGGCATGGCATGATGGGCACGCCCCCTCGCTCTTAACATGCGAGTATTAAACGCAGGGTTCGACATTAGCGGTGGTCCAGGTGGCCTGGGGCCACTGAGAATTGATGTCGGGCCACCAAAATTTCCAAAAGGCTACCCCCCCCCCCCAAAAAAAAAAAAAATGCTATATTTCCGTTTATTTCGGGCCACCAAAATTTCAGATTGACAAGTTTTAGTGGCTCGAATGGGCCTCGAAAGGAAAAGGTTAGTGTCGAGCCACAGTATCACATGTGCTATATAGCTGGAACTACATGGGGCATGCAGAGTTAGATTCCTACTACCAAGAATTGGGCCTGTAGATGGAGATGATTATCGTCCCATACAGATTCCTGCCTTCAACTTAAAGGGATCGTATAGTTTTAGTTAAGACCTAATTTCAGGTTTCTAACGTTGTTTTTTTTTGTGAGATCATGAGAAACCTCTGAAATATGAAAGGGAATATAATTCTATGAGGAATTCAACGTTTATTTGATGAAAATCGGTTTTGAAATGGCTGAGATATCCGAAAAGACCGATTCTGATAAAATGTGGGACCCACACTTTTTTTACGATCGCTTTGTTTTACTTTGTTTTCTGGATGTTTCAGTCATTCCAAACCCGATAGTCATCAAATAAACTTTGAATTCCTCTTAAACTGGTATACTCTGTACTATATAATAAGTGTTTTCGTGGTATCTCGCAAAAAGTTAAAAGCCCAATTCTCATCTCCACCAATACTGTACCATCCCTTTTGGAAACCTTTTGGTCCCAAACCAAACAGCTGGCAAAATCACGCGCCATGTTAAAACCCAGAAAACTGCTGCTGAATAATAATCATTAATTTACTTGCCGGTATTATCGCTTGTAGTTACTTACTGCCAGTGCTAATTAGAACAATTTAAGCGCCGCAAGTTCATAAACTCTCTTTCCAAGGGCCTTGATGCAGTATTGGAAAAGGTAAGACCTATAGGCTCAAGTAAATATATGTAAATATGTCTTGTTCTTATAGAACCAAAAGTGATAAAGCAAAGATAATACCATGAGTTTGTACATTGATAACTTTATTTCCAAGTTTTTCATTGCGAATTCAGGGTCCACCCCCCTTGGAGTTGGGAGGGATTCATAATCATGTAGACCATTGTCCTAGATTAAGGAATACTCACAAGTATTCTTCTCTAGAATCAGAAGTGATAGAGCTTTAAGTCATTCTTTTCTTCCAAAATGCATAGTCCAACCTTCTATGAAGTATATGTACAATGTACTTGGCAGGTATTTTTACCAGTGTGATAGAAAATGCAAATGGACATCATGCTCCAGCTCTCAAAGCTGCCCCCGCCCCAAGTTTCCAACGCTCCTAGGTACGAGCCTGCAAGAACGCATGGAAGGTGAACTTGCGATACTCAGGTGAGCGCGAGACCCCCGGGTCTCTTGCTTTGTTTTTTCCTGTCAGCCGATGAAACCCCGAGATGGCACCATAAATAATTTCCCCTGATGCACTGAGGTGTGAGGGAAGTTGGTAGCTGTGGGATATCAGGATACTAGAAGAGCGTTTATGACAACATCATAAAGCATCACTATCACTATAGAGATATTCTACCAATAAGTAGACACGGTGGGCGTGTACACCACGGGGCTCTTGGGCGATATAATTTCACAATGTTCAATGTTTTGTGTGTGTGTGTGTATGTATGTGTGTGTGTGTGTGTGTGTGTGTGCGCGCGTTATTGAGACAGTGCATATCTGCCTCATGATTTATAGTGTTGAATATGATATACTCCTTTCACGGAAGTCAGTGATATCACTCACTGATATTCCAGCCTGTTTTCCACTCCAATTCACCGGAGTTAACAATGCCAGCACTCTATACACGGTGCAGTACGCAAGAATAGGCAAAAGCATGGTGATAATAGAGTTACGTGTTGTAGCTCTATGGTGATGATAATGATAAGTATACTGTATAGGCATACTGTAGTTATTGGCGTGATAAAGTATGATAGCCCTAACTACATATCGACCACCCTCTTTTAAACCGACCGCGTATTAATTGGCGCACTGAACGCTTATTACGCACTTCACTGCGCGCAAAGCACATAAAAATGGATTGGCTTTGACTGTTGATGAGGATGGTGTGGGGAAAACACGAAAATTCACTCATTAATGGTTTTAATCCAGGACAAACTTTCGAATGAATATTTTCACCGAATCGTAATGTAATGTCTATGGAAGTTTCTAAAAAGCTTCGTACAACACGGTGTTCAATACAACTCGGCTTGAGTGGATTGTCAATGCAAAAACAGCGGTCGATCCTAACAACGAGCGTTACCGCGGGGAGCTGAAACGAGGCCACGCAAGTTCGTCGGCGATATTTTTGCACTGAAACTTCGAATCGAAAAGGGAACAACGGCATTTGATAGAGCTGGATTTTCTCAATCACGTAGGTCAAGTTTTTTACGTGAATTTCAGTGTTAGATATTCTTATCAAGCAAATAGACATTAGGCGGTCGATGAGTAGTAGGTCCAACCATACAATTCGTATATCACCGCAACGCCTGAGAAAACGGTTACACTATATTTCAAGGTTGCTCACTTTGTGTCTTTTACCCACTGATCTCTATGTAACTTATTACATAGAAATCAGTGCTTTTACTCCCACCCCGTTTCATTCCCTGTTGTTCTGAGTCACTGTTGTTTCCTTCATTTCTGTGCATGGGGGCGTTGCTCGTTCTTGAACATGGTGCACAGTGACTAGTTGGAGCTTTGCTGAACCATGATGGAGCTACGATAGCTCCTAAGGTTAAGCACGGGGAACAATCACTGTATAACTATAAAATTTTTCTCTTTTTTTTAAGGGGAGGGGACCGACAAAATGATATAGGCCTACTTGGAAATGTGGTGTACTTCGAATTGACGGATCAAACGTTCGAATTTGAGGGGCTTTAATCAGATTTGTGGAGAGCATGCATACTTTGGAGTTCAATAGACACATACGCTATTATCACGTCATTGCACCAGTTTACTGGCGAATTTTCAAAAAGTTCGCACAAGGATTATCTGTGGTGAACTTTAATAGGCTCGCCAAGGTGATGGTTTTTCCAGTGCCAGTTATCGTTTGTTTTTTAGGCTATCAGTAAAAAAAAAAAAAAAAAAAAAAAAAAATGAATTTGGAAAAAGCATGCAACAAAAGTCGGATACGGGCCAAAGAGTTTACTGTTATTCTGTACTTGTCCATAGCAAAGTTTGAATCCCTGATTACAGTTATCCCAGAGACATACTTGTCATATGCGAGGGGGGGGGGGGGGGGGAGAGGATTCTTCTATCTTGGCTCAAGATTCTGAGCTCGCGGAGCGCATTGCTTTTGCTGCAATTGAGTCATGACGGCTGTATGCGTGGTACCGTGACAGTTGCTGTTGTTGTTGCTGTATGCTTTTGTTTTGCCACTTAAAATAGGGGGTGGCTAGTAACTGATCGATGGGAATCAGTGGGAATGCTGGGGGATGATTGTTCCAGTCCTTTAGGGATACATTTAAGAGAACATTATATATCTATTGTTGTGTGGAAATTATTTGCTTCAGAATTGTCTCATATTGTCTCACATTTTTCACCAGACATTTAATTGCTAACTGTCTTGGAGGAGTCTGCGCCTTTGAATGTTTCTGTGACAGATATATGGCGCCATACAAATGCTGTGGATCATCATCATCATCATCATCATATTCAAGTAATGTGCAGTTTAATGCCCCGTCACTGTACAGGCATGTTAACCTGGAAACATTAAACTGCACATTACTTGAATAATATGAGACCATTCTGAAGCAAATAACTTTCATACAACAATAGATTTATAATGTACTCTTAAGTGAATCCCACAAGGATTGGAGCAATCATCATCCAGCATTCCCACTAATTCCCACTGATCAGTTACTAGTCATACCCTTTAAGCGACACCATATCGTTCCGTTAAGATCAGCTGAATTTTGAATACACTCAGTTCCACATTCGTAATACGTGTTTATAGGCCTATCTCTTCGCCCTTTCATCGTACATATTATTGATTATAATGTTAAGAAATATAAAGTATCTCTCGACTCTATCGATGTTGTATGCCTTGCATATATCATCGCATCATGCGTGTATATACATTTATATACTTTTACTTTTCTATACATACAAAAATCTATGTGTTTATATCTATGTGTGTGTGTGTGTGCGTGTTCGTGTGTGAATTTGTAAGCGAGTCCCCAAAGAGTGTGGAGATACGACAGTTCATGTATCACAGCAGGGAGGTGGCTTCCACCTCCCTGATCACAGTAAACGTGGCTCTGACTACGTATATACCATAACAAACACACAAACACACCCGATTCTTACTCCCACACCACCCCCATAATGTGCTCTTCTTACAATGTAGGCCTACTTTTCAGACTCTATCAAATCATCTGTCCTGTGAACTGTAGCACAGCGGATACAATTTCTTACCGGGCCTTTTTATTACAGGAAGATTGTTTGCAATTCATGTAGCCACTGCGATAGAAAAGCTGGTATAAAAACCACACCCACCCACTCTTTGTTACCACCACCTTCTTCAATGCTCAGCGCACTGACGTACGACTAGAGCAGGGAGGTGGAACCTCTCTTCCACTTCCCTGACTAGAGTATGAGAAAAGGGGAGTTGGATAATTGTTCGAGTTATGTTCAAGCGAACTTGTTTCTCCCACAGTTCATAATGAGGTTAAGTTTGAATAATGATAAACCCGCACAAAAGCTGACAGTCTGCGTAGAGATGAAGCTTTGAAGATTTTTGAGCGGCGAAAGAAACTGCAATTGACGATCTGAACTGAAAGCTCAGATTAGAAATACAAAACAAAACAAAAACAAAACAAAAACAAAAACAAAAATAAAAACAAAAACAGAAAATGACGTTATCATAATATAGCAGTGATCAAAGTACGTTCTCGAGGCTTGTCGATAATATCAATGTAATTTCCGGTATGGCTTGATGGTGCATTATAGCATTGATTCACTATTTCGCACAGAATAAATGAACCCAACAAAACAAACAAAGAAGCAACTACAACTAAACAAACAAACAAACGAACCTAACAGAGTTCGAGGATGTACGTCGAGTTTTGATCATGTGACTCGTGTTGCGTTGAGAAGGGTGCGTTGAGGCCGTCACTTCTCATACTAAGTATCTTCGCACCCGCCGCGTCTCTTGACTTTTTATCTGCCTTATCCAATAGAGCTACAACGAATGGACTTCTCATCAAATCCGCCTTTGTACACGGACCTAGTATACATATGTATACGTATGCGTCTACACATACAGCCTGACCTCCCCTATCCGGAAATGTCGGGACCGGCGCTAATTCGGATAAAGGATTTGGCCGGATATGGGAGACTGGATATTTTACACACAGATGCCTACTTAATGGTAGCTTTAACGTGTGTATAAACATCAATTTTGGGTGAACATGTCCCGTCATCGTCAGCTAGTCTGCGTTCAGAATTCTCTGATAATTTGCTCAATGAACGATTGCCTGTACGTACCATGCTCTGATTTAATGAAAAGTTTTCTGTCCATGTTTCTGCGGTGATTTGGAGGTAGTGAATGTCTGAATGCATGTTATTTGATGATGAAAATTAGGTGTGAATATATCTCACTTTTGTTGAGGATAATATATGCAATCTGTGTGAGGTAAGGAATTTTGTTGAGTTTGAAATCCCCTTTCTCCCCGTAATTACTACACTGGGAAAACATCACGCTTAGACCGCATCCGGGTAATTGAGAGATTCGGATAGTAAATGAAGGCCGGGTAGGAGAGGTCGGACTGTACATGCATGAACATTAGTATTTTTTTTTAAATTGTAATCTACTAATGTTGGTGCTGTTGTTGTTTTCTGATTTCTGATAGTTTTTTCAGATTTCAAAAATACCTTAAAGCCATAGGATGATTATGCACAGGTATTATTTTGTACAGCTGTATTTTACATGTTTGCAAAACGATATTTCAAAGATACCTGAAAGCCATTTATATACGAACTGCACAGATATTTGTACAACTTTATTTTGTTTCTATGGATGCAAAACGATAAAAAAAAAACAGTTGACAGGCAAAATTATTATTCTCTTCTCCACCTTTAACAATGTTTGCTGACGACTTACGGATATAGGAAATGTGATCCATAACTATAGTAACGGACCAGCAGAGTTACGCCTTTTACCACAATCAATAATACATGCCAGGTGTGTTTACTCTGACGTTGTTGAACCGTGTTTTTTGTACAGTATCGGATAAAATAAATCATGTATGTGACGTGTTTTCTTTTGTCATTAATCAATTCGCGCCATCACTCAATTCAGGAGAGTCCCTTTCTGTGCCTTGCAAAGAGCGTTACATCAGTTCGTTATTCCGAAGGTTCGTTCATACCTGATTTAGGGTGCCTTGCAGTAGAAACCTGGCTACGATTCATATGTTGGTTTGTGTTTGTTTGTTTGTTTATTTGTTTTGAACAAATATGGTTTTTAGCCATCGTGAAATGTGAAAATATGCGTATCAACATTTGAGTTGGACAGTGACATCGGAAAACATGAAAATTATCTTATCGAGAATAATAAAGATGAATTAAGGAACCAGAATCTATCAATATTCACATTCACATTCACATTAAACAGACAGATATAAGATGATTTATGGGGAGGTACATTCTAGGATTTAAAAGCAGATTAATCCTGTTGGAGTTCAGTTTTCATTTTTAAGCTAGGTATAAACGTTTGGACTATACGTATACCTCATAAATGAGCTAAAACTTTAATTTGCCCAGTCATGTGTGAAATGCGAAAGAGAACGTTTTTATTGTCATTCTAAAGTTTTGGTAGGTGGGGTTTAGAGCGTGCGGTGCGCACTTGTATAGTTACATATGTTATTATACTCTCTAATTTCATACAATATTATCCCAATATTAAATGGGTTAGTCAAATATCGGTTAGTGATTGGCTAAACACAGTCACGTGATGGAGGCATATTGGTTACGTTCGCCCATGGGCAGAACATTTTTATAATGTTCTCCTATGGGAAAACATTTTCACGTAACAAATCACAAACGATACCAAACGATTTCACGCAATCGATAGGATAAATTTGCCTAACCCATGACTAACCCATATGATATTACAGATGATGACTTTTGTTGTCGGGAACATGTACCAAACGTTCCACCCTCAAGGTTTGAAATGTTATTTCGGGAGGCTATATGTCCCTCGACTTCGTCTCGGGACTTATAACCTCCCTCAAAACAATGGGTATGTTCCCTCCCCCGCCAGTCATCATCTACTGTACACAAGTACGATGGTGGTCAGTTCTACCTGTTTATGCAGTGATGGCAAGATTTCCTCGAACAATGCTTAATCCTACCAGTGCATGCAACGATGTTGAAAACTCTTCTCTTGAAAATGAGGAGACCATTCAAGGCTGACTATGGCCATGCATGGTCACATTATCCACCATTCCAGATTTTTTACATCAATTTTTTATATCATAATAATATAGTAAATATCATAATCGTGTCATGAAAACTCGTAAAGTTACGCATCTTGTCTGCATTCACTTATGCAACTAGCCACTGTACTGACACCTTTTCAAAATATTTTCTGGTTACCGCGCTTAAGTTTCCCTTCTATTCTTCAACTTCAATTAAAATTGTACATTAGCGAGTAGTTCAAATTTGCAGAGGCAATGTGACTGTTGCCTATTAATGTTTACTATTACATGCCGCCACGATGAACATCAACAAATTGTCAAATTCCTTTTCCTTGTAGTATGTTTGTTTGTTTTTTTGATCGGATACAAGCCCAATAAAATTTGTCCTGCTTGCACATTATGTGATATAATTATGTGTTTCGCAACTTATTAGATGATTCATGTGCTTATAATGCATGTTTGAAGCAATCATCATGGAATTATATTCTGGTAATATAATATACTGGTAATTTCTCTTGAGGTCTGGTGGCAACCGTTGTTTCACTGAGTGGAAAGAGAACTATCCGGGTCACTTTTATTGGAGGAAAACAGACAAAATGGCAGCCCAAGTGCTAGTGCTAACATTAGCGCAGCTGTGCATATCAACTTTGCAGCGATTATGATTACTCAGATAAAAAGCCGCATCATAAACCTCTATATGATTTATAGTGGTTTTGATTCAGATTGTGACGAAATCTGTTCGGATCAAGTGCTCAATCATTTTGAGCCGTATGGCACGGAAAAATAAGTTTTTACATTTCGGGATTCAATTTTCATAAAGCCAACTGGGGAGTTCGAGCGAAAACAACTGTTACAATGTCTCAAAATGTGTTTTGTATGCTGTAACTTTTGAAGGTGATAGTAATTGTCTTCAATTGTATATGTATAGATGGATGCTGTATCTAATCTCGAAGCATCGATAAAAATGACGAATTCACTGTGTTTGCGTAGAAGGGGAAAAGGCATTGGGAAAAATGAAAAGAAAAGAAAAGAAAAGAAAAAGAAAACAGATACTAAAAGAATACTGTTTATCTGTATTCGAATTCGTATCCCGACGATTTATTTCGTACAGCGTTATGTGCTGTAAACACTAACAAGTGTAATAAAGGCGTCATTAACTGGGAATGATGTGAATAACTTGTGCATGATTTTGGAACAACAACAAACAAACCCTGTGTACAGCTTCCATAATTAGGGGTAATCTTATGAGGGAAAGGGGAAGAGAAGCAGGTGGTATAGAGCATATAAGTAACATAACGCGAATTTGATGGGAAAATCTTCTGACTGCCTGTGTAGGAGGGTTACCACCAGGATGAATTATGTTTTTCTTGCATAATACCGGGATACCCGATCTAGGCTATAACACACAGCACCACCCAGCAGAAATTTACAAATTTTTAATCGAAAGAAAGAAGACTAAGAATTTGAAAGACAACGAGATATTGCTACCATTTTGTAAGATGCCTTCAGGTTTCCAACATATTTGTGAGATAATGAGATTATGAAAATAATATGAAAAAAAGATACAATTCTAAGAGGAATTCCAAGTTTATTTGTTTTTTAAAAAATGGTTGTGAAATGGCTGAGATATCCAAAACCAAAGAGGTCTTATCAAAAGATGAGACCCACCTTTGATTAGACCCACTTTGTTTTTGGATATTTCAGCCATTCAAAAGCCGAGTTTCATCAAGATAAACCTAGAAATCCTCTAGGAATTATGTTCTGTAATATTTTGTATATGGTTTCCCCTTATCTCGCCAAAGGTCGAAATCTGAATTTACCTTCTCAACCAAAACTATACCATCCCTTTAACCATTTCCATATGCAAGCCGATTACAGCAATATTTTTATTTTCTCCCATAAATATAATAATGCTCATGTTGTCGTGTGCTTTAATGGACCCATCGTCATGTGTCGTGCCGTGATATTTTCTCTAATTGTGTCCCTGTGCGTTGTTTTTATGACATCTGTATTTGACTGGTTATCTCCACTGGGCAAATTAGATTGTTTAAGGTGTATTGTCTGCGGAGCTGTTTATGATCTCGGCCCGTAAACTGCAGATGAATGTCTCTCAGTGCAGTGTTTGCTATATCAGGGAGGTGAGCACCTCCCTGGCTATATAGATGCACACGGCGTTGTATGGAAGAACTATTGGGCTTACAACACACACGGTATAATATATTAGGAGTGTTGGGTGCCTTAGACTTTTTCTTTTATAGACAAAGACAGAACAAAGATGATATCTACACCAAACAATTTCTCAGTCACACGAATACATTAAGCAGGTCATTCTTTTACATGTAATTCTTTGAACTAATCGCCATCTTTTCGATTCTTGTCACGTCCCGACTCGTAATCAGGATTGCGATGATACATCTGCCGAAATACACCTTCCCATGGCAACCAAGTGTAGGAACCATTTTAAACTTCGTGTTCATATTCGCGCCGATGAGAAGCCCGCATTCAAACAAGGCTAATAGCATGATGCATCGTGACGCGGATAACGAAATGCCGCACGCATCATCGTCGAGAAGGCTAAATAAAACGTCGTTAGTGAAGGCATCAATCAGAAAACCTTGTATAATACCTGATAAAAACCGATGGTGAGGGTGTTGATTGATAAAAGCGTTTAGAATCTTGACTACCACCTCAGGAGGCTGGTAGTCTGGCCGAAAGAAGTCCGATACCGCTCTCGACGTTGTTTTCCATATTGGACTGAAGCTCGCGTGAGCTTGTTGAGTGAGAGTCTCCCCAATCGTTGCGGGATTCCTGAATCATAATATTCCGACCTTCGCAATACATAGTCTCCCCATGATACAGGCCCTTTAAGAAACACTTGGCCTTTTTGGCAAATTCTATGCAGACATGGAAAATCTACTTACATGTGTACTAGTCTTTGTGTACACAAGTCAATACTTCGTAAACCGATGTATAGATCGAATATACATTGTACTGTGCTTTCGTTCTCCACACTTTCTCAACCTATCGCCTTCCACGCACAGCACGTGACATGGTGGTGTGTAATGATTTCGAAGTAAACATTCCGCGCTATATGATTCATCATCGTACTTACACGTGTCCCCATGTACACATGTGTTCGTTTTTTGTTTTTTGTTTCGTTTTGTTTGTTTTTTCTTACATCGTTCTTGGTGAACTGAAACAACAACCAAAAATGTACAGGTGTGACAGAGAACTAAAGGTGACGCTCACAACGATAAACTGTGTCAAATACAGGCATGACGTCATTAGTCTCATTTCTCAATTTGCCTATCTTTAAAGTCTAATCTCCTTCGTCACAAAGATTGTGTTTAAAGCAGGGTCCTATCAATGCACAATCATATTCGAGTAGAATCAAACAAACAGAAGTGTTTCTGTTTCACCAACATCGAAGAACAAGAAGTGGTATGCAATTATGTCAAGGCTTTACTCATTTCAACGAAATGAATATAATGAGTAGCAACCACTTAATGTAAATTAGATGACGTAATAATATCCAAGCCTGACAAGTACAAGTCCCCATCTCCATCTACTTGACAGAGCAACGAACTCGAGCATCCCATCAGATCTCTATGCAGGCAAGCCCTCGAAAAACTGTTCAACTTTTATTTTAAAGCTGGGCAAATAATTTCAGCTGATGTCAATCGATAGTGAAGCCAAACCTTGCATCCTGTTACTCTTTCAGGAAATATCAGAATCGATTTGCGTAAAATAATCGATACCTGCAACTAAGTGGACCACCTGAACTCGTGTTTAATAACATTATGACAATATAGATTCATGTGATCTTGTATAGCGCAAAATTGATAGCGCTGTTCTCCATTTTCATTAAATGCTCAAAGCGCTTTACTAACCAAGTAAAAGATCAGAAGAAATTCAAACTAATAAGAAAATAATAATTTGAGTATTTTGAGAGTCTGTTAATCTGTCAGTCTGTCACTCAGCGCACACAGATAAACAACACAATTATAAGACATAAGGAAGAATTGTTGGTTCTTCAGACACGGATGCGGAAGCGAGTTTCACATGTGTTGACCCAGCATGGCTAAAAGCCCCCCCCCCCCCCCCTTCTCCTGTAGAACGAATTATATACAAGACTGGAAGTGGAGGTTAATGTTTGTGTGGGGATGGTGATGAAAAAAAATGTAATATTCAACGATACTAATTATACTAGGAAGATGTTCCAATAATAATGTACACTGTGATTCTGTAGGTAGCTTCCGTAATATCAGAAAGTAGGCCTTTACCGATATCAAGTCTTGAGGAAACTAGCGGGTGGGGGATGTGTTTATAAGTATCTATTTCAACTCGGTATATTTCAATCTGCTATATTTTGCAATAAATAACGTAAAATACGCTTGGTAACTTAAAATGGCGAAATATATGACTGGTATGTTTGTATATTGTTTCCCAAGCCGGAAGTGCTCAGCTCAATGTGAAGATATGGTGACAGTGGTCTATCTCTGCCAGATCCTTAGGTACTTCCTCGTTCTCTTTTTGCTTGTGATGTGTCTAATACGGTGGTGTCTGATAGATAATTCGGGTATAATATGTCGGCAATATAAAAATGTGTCTCTTACACATACTAACTTGCAATGGCAATTCATTTTGATGTCACCATACTGACAAAGACTGTTTCGATTTGTTTGTTGATTTGTTTTTATTGTTTGGCACTTACCATGATATGTTTCTGCCGTCTTCTCGCGCTCTGCAGGGTTTACAAGGCAACGCTGATAAGGATTACGTTGACGCATTGACCAAGGCATTCGAGGTGATCCCTGACCCCCAGCGGTTTATGACGCGGAACTTATCAACATGCTTGCGGTGCGCCGTCGTCGGTAACTCCGGAAATTTGCGGGGCAGCGGATACGGCGAACTGATCGACTCACACGACGCAGTCATAAGGTATCTATGGAATGCTAAACAGCTTCCACGCCGTATTGAAGTTAAAGGGGGAAGTTTTTCCTGCTTTCTTTTCATTGAATGCAGTAAGAGGAAAGAGGAGCGAAACCCACCAGGAAGAGTTTGAGAAAAACTGAACAATCCATTTTTGGTGAACACAAACCAGAAACGATTGTATCGTGTAAATCAACAAACAGTCAAAGGAACTGAAACGACTTTAATAGCATAGGTCTAATAATCTTCATTATCATATTTGTCTATAATTCATCCTTATCTTATCAATCAGTATAGCATCACCGGCAATACTACATGTACTAATAAAATAGATAATAAAAGTGATGATAGTTCTGATAGTATTCATAGCAAGTGGTCGTAGAAGTTACTAAGTCGTTGTAGTACATTATCATAACCATGATATTTGTTACCATCAACATCGAAATCGAAAAGAAATATGGCTGTTCTATTGTTGGTAGCTCTCATCATTATTTTGTCAGCGTAATCATGATATACAATGATGAATTCTCCCTGCCAGAATTAACCAGGCCAAGACAAAGGGGTTCGAGAAGGACGTGGGCGGCCGGGAGGACTATCGCCTGATGTACCCGGAGAGCTACATGGACATTCCCGCCGAGAGTAACTTCATTCTGCTCAACTTCAAGATACTCGACATCAAATGGGCCACGAGCGCCCTCACTACGGGGGAGGTGAAACGGTACGATGTTATTACTTCCTAACGCTGGGAGATTTAAACAAAAATAGAAAAATACGAATAGGGGCCTAGATGGAGAGTTTCATAGCAAAATGAGCTAAGCACCATTTATGAATATTTGAAAGTACCCGTAAATCCATCTTCGGACTGAGCGAAATAAAATATTTCCGGTAATACCTCATCTAAAACATTTAGGGTATTTTTGAAGACATGATTAGAATTATCCCCCATTTTTTATCTTTTTTTTTTTTTTTTTTTTTGGGGGGGGGGGGGTCTTTTCAGCAGTATTTAATCGCAAATATCACAAATTTACTTAACAAGAATGGAGTCGGCGCGTTTTGCGATACATACATGTGATACATAAACACGCACAGACCAAGGGGGTTCAAGACGAACGTACACAAACATACACCCACACAAACATTGACAAACATAAGGCAAAAGACACTAGTTTTTCTTCATTTACATTTTCTTTCCATTTGCCCCAAATGAAGTGAAGTGAACTTTGTCAAAATTGTTTAGTCATCTCCTGTGTCTGTTTGAACTGCCAATCCATGTGGAAAGTACTTTGGAACAACGTTTGGGAGGACTTTTTTGATAGTTTGTGGCTGTTTTTATTTCCAGGATTTCTTTGATTTTACTTTTCACGGCAAAACACTGTTCATAAGTTTCTTATATCATTTAACAGTTACGAAGTCTATAAAAAATGAACTTTTCATCTCAGTAGAAAATCAACAATACATTATTTTATTATCGTGCAATGAAATCGCCGTTATGAAATTTCAAAAATGTAAGGAATATTTGAAAGGAAAGGCAAGACAGAATAGATTATAAATTGTGACTTCTGTCATCGCTAATTCTGAGTATATATATATATATATATATGTATATATATATATATATATATATATATATATATATATATATATATACATATATACCTACTTTGGCACAATCAAAGTACATAACGGTCAAAAAATGAACGCCAAAGTATGAACAGGATGGATCACTATTACTCAACTTTACATAAGATTTATGCAAGATACTTCAGCAGGGTTTGAAGAGAGGCACAAAACGGGTTCAAACTAATTTGTTCGGATACTAATTCAAGTAAACTGTGATCTTATAAGATCGTGCAGTGGTGACTAAAATTGTTAGAATACTTGCAAATTTGTGATTATATTTTCACCGCAAGTCTACCAGAGAGAGATATATCTTCATTAGTGCATCCATTTGAATGTTGTCAAGGAATATGAAATTATAGTTATTAGTCTTGCTATAAATCTCAAAAACTAAATATGAGTAATTAATCAATTGAGTGCCTACATACACTGTTCCCGAAAAAAAAAAATCGTGGTCAGTATTCGATTTTTGTGTTTGTTCCCTAGTTGTTCCTGATGATTTCACAGATAGTGTTATGTGTATACTGTTCTCTGAGACGCTTCTACAAACAATTCCAATCGAAGCTAGACTTTATGACAGTCATAATGATATATTTAATCAAATTAAATTGAAAAGTGATTTCGTTTCTTTCAATATTGCACATTACTGCATTTGCTTTTCTTCACTTTTACCTACTTCCTTTCTTATTGTTTTTTTCGTTTGTCTTTGCAGAACGTATATGGCCGTCAGATCAAAAATAAACGTTCCCCCGTCAAAGGTTAGTGAAACCCTTTTCCTCTTCCCCATGGGTACAATGTCGCAAAGTAAGATTAGAATGTAAGAGGTAGCAAATGCTTCTCGTTCGTAGAGAACGCCTGGCAGCCAAAATACACGTCTCTTATAAAGGTGTGGGGTTTTTTTTAGTAGTGTCCTTGTACCAATGAAATGGACTGAAGCTCTAAAATGACGTGCAGATGGTGATCCTTAACTTCGAGGATAAGCTAAGTACGAAGATAAGCTATGCTCTTAGTTAATAACGGTGCGCCAAGTGTCGTATTGTCTCTCTTTCGTCACGAAAAAACAATTTGTCATGTCGTGACGAAATTGACGTTGTCACTTGTCAACGGAGAACATCTCCGTCACAAAATTATCGTTTCGTGATAGAATGACAATTTTGTGACGAAAGAAACAATGCGACACTTGGCGATCCATGCTTAACTACGAGCTTATTCTCGAAGTTAGCTTATCCTCGAACTTAAGGATCACAGTCTGAACGTAATCAAGTGTGGATATACACTGTAAAAACATCGGTGTTAGATTTAACACCACGGGTGTTAAATCTAACACCGATCAAACTTCAATAAAGGACCACACCCACAGGTGTTAAAAATGCACTATGATGGTGTTGAAAAGTGTTCACCTGACACTTCGTGGTGTTAATTTGACACTGTACCTGGTGTTATTTTGACACTGTACTGGTGTTAATTCAAAAATGACACCACATGGTGTTGATTTGATATTTGTTGGTGTTTATATCAATGGTTTAACACCCGTCCAGCTTCAATAAGAGACCACACCAGCTGGTGTTACTTTGGTGTAAATTTATTTTCACATTTTCTCGAAAATCTAGTATTTTAACGTAAAATTCTTGATCGTCTTGTTTAAATTAAAAATCAACAAGAAGTGCAGTTACTAAGAAACTCTTCAAAAAACAGTTTAAAATTTGGAAATGACACCCGGGGGTGTTAATTTAACACCATAAATGAGCACCGAAAAATTAACACCAGCTCGGTGTTCACTATTTAACACCGGACTTTTTGCAGTGTAGGAAGCAGATGAATGCAGAGTATCTATACGTGATGATAGACATGCAAATGACACCTAAATGACCGTATACTTCTTTTTTGACTGGCAGTACCTGGTCATCCTTAAAAAGACGAAACTAAATCAAAATCAAACAACTGAAAACGGTTCAGATCAATTAGATATCAAAAGGCATATCATAAGTTTAGAGTAGGGCCTACATGACCGCGCAAGGTGATCGATAAGTGATAAAATCCGCGGATAGCTGTGACATCAAAACAAATGCGATTGAAGGTCTCGTTCATAATCATTGATTGGAGTGAAGCCGGGAGGCATTTACGAAGTTTTGGGTGTTTGAATTCGTGCAGATGCTGTTCTTTAACCCTGAGCTGATGTGGCATATTCACCACGACTGGATCGACAAGAAGGGGCGATATCCTTCCTCGGGAACTCTCGGTACTTTCTTCGCCCTGCAGTTCTGTGACGAGGTAAGTAGGAATGGGTCATCCCACGAGCTGGACATCCACGAGTCGTACGGTACTCTAGCTAGACATTGAAAAGAAGGTCCACGAGTCATACAGCCCACGAGTCATACAGCCCACGAGTCATACAGCCCATGAGCTAGACAGTAAAAAAAGGTCCATGTGTCATACAGCCCACAAGTCATACAGCCCATGAGCTAGACAACAAGTAAAACAGGTCCACTAGCTGTAGACACTAAGTTAAAACAGGCCCGTGGGGTAGACACCAGGCAAGATAGGTCCATAAGCTCGACATTAGGCAAATAAGGCCCACGAGCTCAAAAGAAAGGCCCATGAGCTACGTACATTAAACCAGCCCCGTGACGTAACGTCGAACTCATGGATCTTTTCCCCCCTAGTGTCTAGCCTTTAAACAAGGCGACTCGCTCTGCGTGCCCCCGTATAGCGCGTTTACCCCACGAACCTGTTGGCCGGCGAGTGGAGCGAGCCACCTTTATCCACTCGTTCAGGGATGTGTACTTTTGTCGTTGTTGTTGCTTTATATTCTTTGACAAATTTGCGTACAAATTTGACGCAGAAAATACACACGGCACCAAGGCAAGCCTCGTTAATATTAAGTAACTATTCTTATTCTACTTAATATTAACGAGGCTTGCCTTGGTGCCGTGTGTATTTTCTGCGTCAAATTTGTACGTAAATTTGTCAAAGAATATAAAGCAACAAAAACGACAAAAGTACACATCCCTGAACGAGTGGATAAAGGCGGCTCGCTCCACTCGCCGGCCAACAGGTTTGTGGGGTAAACGCGCTATACGGGGGCACGCAGAGCGAGTCGCCTTGTTTAAAGGCTACCTAGTGTCGAGCCCCTGGGCTGTATTACTCATATACACGCACACACACACACACACACACACACACACACAAGCACACGCACACACACTCGTGTTTTACTTTCATGGTTTGAAAGTGACTGCCTGCATGCTATTTTACATATGACGAATACTTTCTTTTCCATACTTTTACAAGACTTTCATCTTGGGTGATTTTTCATACCTTCTCATATTATTTTGTTTGCCTACTTTGTATCCCCGATTTTTCTTTTAGGTTGGAAAGGAATGTAACCTAATCAACCCTCCCCCCCCCCCTTTGTTTGTAGGCCTACTTCTTGTAATTCCTCACCTCATCTCTCCTCACTTCTCTTTGCTGTCTTCTGTTCTGGTATATACTCTTCTCTCCTCTCCTTTTACCTCTGTTCTTGAGATGGATTTGTCAGGGAGGTGGTGTTATCATCCCAAGAGTAGAGTCTTTTCAGTATTAACATTGTTCCTCCAGAGGCCCCCAACAGCCATCACACCCCAACCCCATCAACCCCCCCCCCCCCCCTCATAGCATTACCAGTTTCCTAATTACTCTTCTGGTAAAGACGGGACTTATAATGAATTTACACATCATGTCCGAAAGACTGAGCACGGGGGGGGGGGGGGGGACCGAACATAGGATCTAATACTTGAGAGCCAAGATCTTTATTTGCTACACCACAGTGGTCCTGATTTTATTAATTTTATCCTTTTCTCCCCTTTTTTTCTTGTGTGCTCCGGCATTTTCCGAACGCAGGTGAGTGTATTTGGCTTCGGCGCCAACAGCAAAGGATTCTGGGACCACTACTGGCAAAAGGACGACGGCGCCAGAAATTCCGCTTTCCTCAAGACCAGGGTTCACGACTCCACCCACGAAATGGAACTTATCACTCGACTAGCCGAGGAGCAAAAGATCACCTTATTCAAAGGGGTCAGGTAGTAGTCGAGAACCAAAAGACGTCGACTGGTTCGCACGTCGTCATGGGAGTTTCGCACAACGACACCCAGATGAATTACGGAGCGTTTTAAACGTAAATCCTTCCTTTTATTCCTTAAGAATCTGGATCAAAGTTGACCTTTGCGCACCAAATGGGGTGCAAGTTGGAGTTCGAAAAGTATCACGTAGTCTCACAATGAAGTCGTCTTGAGATGTATAGACGGACCGTACACAGTTGAATATGAACACGGAACCATGAGGGAACCATTATGGCGAGAACTCAAGACTATGTGCGTATAGAAGAAGTTGTCAGTGGATCAACGGAAGCTTTTAACGCGGAAATTATCACAGCCCGTATGACCATTGACCATAAGGGGCTGTATCACTTACACTTACTAAACCAAGATTATCATTCATAGACGGACATATACGAAGTGGAAGATATCAACTTCTTTTCCACAAACAGCATACACTGCCGTGTCAGGCACACTGTTTCCATGTTACTGCATAATCTGTGATAGAGATTAAATGCAGCAATGCTTTTGGGTCACCGGAAGTGCTAGCAGGGGCATTATTTTTCGACTGCAGTACTTGACCTCAATTCAGCTCAAGTCAGCTGTGAACTCGTCGCCGAAATACACATACCATAGCCGCCATCACACTGGCAAAACTTGGAGAAGTTTGACTTTTGAGAACACTTCGCGAAGTTGGCTCGTCCAAACTTCTTTAAGTTTCAGTTTTTGATGTTTCAGTTCTCGATAAGTTTGGGTCACTGGTACACAGGCGCCAGCAACAAAGAAGACAGCGCGAGCCATCTGACGGGGCACCGCAATTAGGAAGTGAACGAGTCACTTGACAAATTTTGAGAATACTTGTGTGGGTTCGGGAAATTTCCCTTGTTTTGGTTGGCGTTTAACGAGAAGACATCCGGGGGGGGGGGAATTGCGTTCAGACTGGCCCAACTTCGAGAATTTAAAGTGCAAGTGAAGTTTTGCCAGCGTTACGCGGTTTCTGTATAACCATCACTATTGACAAGGCGTCGATTTCTGTGTATGCTATGTGCTTCATGCTGAGGGGATCAGGCAATGGCCCAAAGTATTAAATGTATTCGCAAGCATCACGTGCGCACATGTCCTATAGTGCAGGTCTCAACATCGTGCGATAACTGTGGGGTCAGAGCTCGCAACAGCTTACAGACACTTGATTTGACATTGTTGCATCAAGAAATGCCGGTAGAAGCCGTTTGCCAAGATTAACAAAGTTTGTTTTCAATTCAAAATCACGGACACGAGGAAAGTGTACCTATTGCTGCTGTTCACATATTTTAACTCTTGGCCTCTTTGACCAGGTGGCTGGAGGTCCAATGTCGGGTCGCATGAAATTCTCGTATTCAGTACTAAGTATATTTTTAACAGAGTAACATAGGCTGTAGAAATCATGTTGTTGTTGGTGTTGGGTTTTTTTGAGCTCGTTTCGAAGGCTCAAGTGAGCTGTTGAGATCATTCGTCGTCCGGCGTCCGTCGTCCGTCGTGCGTGGCGCGTCGTTCTAAGTTGTAGATAAGCGACTGTGATTTCAAGTTTGTTCATGGCAGATTGTGGATAAGGCCCGGGAAGACCAAATTATGGCCAATTTTCACATTTTTATATTCTTTTTGAAAACGCATGGTCAGATTTTATACCAAAGTTGGTAAGCATTATTGCTAGGGTTTACAGTATGTATCTATTCGCCACTTTAGGGAGCCCCAAGGGAGGAATCTTTCTCTAGAAACAGAAGTGATTAGCCTAATTAGTGCTATGAGTAAGGAAATCTGTGTCCGCAGTTTCTAGTCTGTTCAAGGCAGGTCTGGAACTATGCCATGTGTGTGTGTGTGGCGGGGGAGATGGGGATAACCAAATTTTGGCATAGTTTGTTCGGTTGTTTTGAAGCCACATATAATTTTTTCCACATATTTTGCGGGTATGTTTGTCAATGTAATATACGGAGTATACGTATACAAATTGATTACACCTCTTCCCCCAGTTTCCTTCCTATAATTTCAGGTACCCGGGTAAGAAATAGTCTGCAAGAATGCGTGGAAGGTGAACTTGCGATGCTCACTTGAGCGCGAGACCCCGGCAGGTCTCTTGTGGTGTTTTTTCTATGTTGGCTAATTATGTTTTGTCAATGCAAATGTGTCATTTTTTTAAATCAGTATCTAACGAGTAAAAGACAAAGAGTGGTTTCAGTATCCAAGGTATGTCTGGGTTGAGTACATGTATAAATCTATTGTGTAAGGAGAAAGGACTGAGTGCACAAAGGCTGCGTTGATCATCTTTCCCCTGTTTAAACGGCTTTCAAAAGCCGTTTCCAAAGCCCTTTAGAAACGGCTTCCAAAATAGTTTCGGAAAGCACAAATTTGCGGCTTTCGAAAAGGCTTTCCGAAAGGGCTTTCAAAACAGCTTTTGCGTTTATCAACTCGTAAAAATTCCTTGAAAGCTGTTTGGAAAACCTGTTTCTGCCGAGAAAAAGAGTTGATAAACGCACCCTTAGTCGTGTGATCAGTGACCACGGACCTGCATGCCAACACAGCTCTCCATGTTTGACAGTGAGTTCACTGCGTGTGTTAGCATATATGCGTCGTATCATGTATATGTGAAGTACCTTACGACCAAAAAAAAAGCGATAATGCCGTGGATCAGGATATCGCCCAAGTTCTGTCACTGTGTGGAGACCTGAACAGACATCGTCCATAGGAGGAAACTTAAGTACGAGCTGCTCCGACGTTGCTGGAGGCATTATAATTTCAACTGAAATTGATTATAGTACAGTGTGCATTATTTGTTTTATTACAAAATTGAAAGAATATTCCTCATGACGTGATTCGCCATCAGATGTCATTCGGACATGTTGCCAACTAATCAAACAAACAGACAACTAAAACAAATCAAAAGAAAATAATCAAAATTGAGGACCAAAGCAAGGGTTGGTCACTGGTAGAAATTGATATCAGTCGGTAACTAACGGTGTATGTTAGTTCTGTTTGTTTTGCGAAAAAAAAAATGTCTGAATGTTTGGTCAGGTGTGTTTACTCTCAGATCCAAAGATCAAATGTTCAAATACTCAAAGAGCACTTTCATTCCAAATGAGAAAACAAGACAGTAGTTTGAGCCTCTGTTTAAATAGACATGTCCTCATAAATTGGGACGCGTTTGTTTTGCTGCATCTGGTGACTAAAAGTATTTAAATTAAGGATGGCCGTATATAGAGAGAATTATGTTATATAATTATACATAATTATACTTGTAGTCTAGATTTTCATTTTTTCAGAGGTCTTTCAGGGTAAACGTACAGTACCTTAAAATGACTGAACAAACTGTAATGTTGATGCCAATGTCAGACTTTTTACGCTATCATATTTATTGAAAGCATGCATTTGTTTGTACTATCGAAATGTTGAAATTGAAATTACTACGCATGATCAAACTAGCTACTACTGCAATCGAACTACTTTAGACGTCCTTGATGGCTAGTGTTTGTGCCAATTTGTGTTGTTGTTGTTTTATCTACCTGCCTGTATACAGAATGCAACTCTAATTCGTTATAACTATTATCGTGAAAGCAAAAGCAACGCCAAATGATTGTAAGCGTTGTCTTGGGGTGGTCTTGGTGTATAGAGGGATGCTTTGGATGTACATTAAGCATTGGGCCAAGTTATCATGTATAAGAGCGTGTGTTCATGGGTGTTATTAATATCATGTGAAGTTGTGGATGTGCGTGGGGTTTTTTAGGGGCGTTTTATGTGCTTGAGCTTGTCAATTTACGCCAATGTATCTTGCTATCTATGTTGTGTAAACAAAGATCTACAGGTCACATAAAATGATGGTGAATGTGCTATTGTGACGTAGTCAGGTCATGTCTTCTGGTAGCGGAACGCAGGGTTTGTAGAGGTACTAGTGGCGGCGAGAAAAAAAAAAAAGATAGAAAAGAAAAAGTCTTTCCAGCATAAAAATATATTTGTGCTTGTAAAAAATACTGTATGCCTCGTAGCAGCCACAAATTTGCACGTACAGAAGAAGAGCCACCAGTGTAGTTTTCAGCCACAATAATGGAATCGTGCGCATCCGCGCACTTCACGTGACCTTCTGTCGTCAGGAGGGCGTGGCAAACTCCTTTTCTTTTTAATTAGCATGCTTGATGGCATCAGGGTTTTATACGAAATCTGGTAAAGAAAAGATTCCAAGGTGATAGTTATTCTTCTTTTGTCATTACAGCCAGTGCTTCAAGTTTCTTTAGAAGCTGACGAGATTTTTTTTTATCCGCATCCACAATCAAAATAATGTAAGTTCATCGGATGTGGTAATATAATTTTATAATGTGGCAAATCGTACATGGCAAACGTCTCCATCGAATTCCGAATCGTCTCCATGAATAAATGCAATGATAATGTGAAACAATCACTGTCCTCACTTTCCTTAATTTCCATCTAACTGTGTATTTTGATACATGTATGATCTGTCCGAAGAGCTGTAACAATTCTAAATATGTCATTGGAAAAAAAAATCGTTTACTACACAGTGCAAACATGGTGCTATGTAAAGAAAACTGACACAGTATAGCGAAGTAAATGCATGATCAGAATGTAGTGCTCTGCTACTTCTCTATAGCAAAGTGAGAGATATGACTGTGTATATTCCCCGGTGTCCCATGACCTTTTTTTTCCAAGAGTTTCTGCTATATACTTTATTATCCAGGGTGTTACTTAATCAGTCATTCCATGGGAAAATCTGGATTCCGAATGGTGCCGGGAAGCGGGTCAGGTCTAGGAGGCCTCCAAAGGAGACGGATTCGCCGGGCGGAAGTGAGAACTTGACCTGTTGCATGATGGTCGTAAAGAAGAGGAATAATTCCATCTTGGCCAGCTGCTCACCCATGCAGACGCGTTTCCCTTGAAAGTAAATGAAAAAACAAAGTACATGAAGCATATTAGCGAAATGAATAATTATGAAAAGCAAACCTCAAACAAAACTTCCTTCCTGCTATCAATGTGCGATGTGGCTTTAAATCGTATAATAAACAAACAAGTACAGGCCCGTAGCCAGGATTTTTAAGGGGAGGTGCGCAGGTCATCAAAGCGGACCTTTGATTACGGTGGCCCGATTGGGGGACGATGTTAAGGGTCAGTGTAACTCCCTCTTAAACAGATAAGTTTTTCACAAAAAAATCTAGCAAAAAGTATGAAAAGTGAATATTCGGGGAATATGTGAATGACTTATTCGTTTTATCTGTCACTTCTTGATCTGCGTGTGCGTCTTCAATCTGTACTAAAGTTTATGGAGGTGGACCTCACGAGGAGAGTGTGGGAAGGGGTGTCCCGCTCTCTCTCGAGGGAGTTTTTGCATTCTGTAGAATTGAAATTGAACGATCAGGTGCACATTTTGATGAAATGGATCAGATGTCCATACTTTTTGTCCATCAGATAGATCAATTGTGATCAGGTGGAGTCTGATTTTTTTTCAAGCACCGCATATAGTGATGGGGTAAAAAAAAACCCTTTTTATCAACTAATGGGACACTATCTAGAAGACAGAGAGGGGAGAGCGCGCGCGCACTGAGAAATATCATTCATTGATTCTGTACTGATTGGCCGCAGAAGACAGCCACTGATATCAATTTTGTATCTCCATATGATTGAAACCCCTCTTCACATAAAACCCCTTTGAATTGCCATCTATACGAAGTGCATGAAGGGGAAAATGGCCATTGGGAGGGGAGGGGGGCAATTTACCGGCAGAGAAGGGGAGGAAGTTCTTCGGTTGCTTGACAACAGTCCCATCATCCTCCAAGAATCTCTCAGGATTGAACTTATCAGGATCAGTCCATACAGCTGGATCACGATGCAGCGACCTTTCATGGTGAAAACACAACATTTTACTCATTAAAAAAAATCCAGAAATATTTCTTTACCTGCCAAGCTGAGTCAATGCAACTTTCTAATGTGAACTGAATACATGTAATTGAATACAATTGTACACAAATTAAACCACGAAAAAGCTTGTACAGAATAAAGAGACATGATTTCATTCGGTAGGCCTACATAAATTCCTTCTCGTTGCAATAATCAACACTGCATATCTAAAGGGAAGAAAAAAATGACAAGGAAACAATGAGGATCACACTTTCTCAGAAAAAAAAGATCATCCCCTTTCTGCGAGTTTGGAGCATATTGTTTATTCTCAGTAGTTCAGACTGGCCCTTTCCCACCCCAACCCCTTTGCTATGAAATAGGGCCTGCGCAAATATCAGACAACCACGAAAGAGAAAATGGTTGGTGGGATGTATCTTTGATCTTCACGCACACTGCTGATATTTCGAAAAATTCACCACGCGCAAGCTGCGGCTGGCTCTTCGCTAGTATCTCTTATATTACTAGGTCGGGATATTTAGGGCTCTTAAAGCTACAGTAAAGACTGCAATGATATTCCCGATGTGAAAATAAATCCAATTCAATTCAATTGAATTACAACAACAATGATGATTAGCAACAATAAACATGATTCTATAATTATTTACTAGTATTATTGTCATCATTTCAATTGTATTGTATAATTGCGTCTATTGTCACCATTTATAATTATCATCAACATTATTGCTACTTGTACAATCATTATGATGATTACAGATAAGGAAGAGTTCATATTTCTCTTTATCTCACTTAAAGCAGAGAGCCTAATTACCAAAGATTGAGCAGTACTTTTGTTCCCTCGGGTATGTTCTGACCGCCCGCCGAGGTGTCTTTGACCGTCATTCGGGGCACGACGGGCGTCACGGAGGCAAGCCGCTGGATCTCGAGCAGCGTCGCTTCGGTGTAAGGAAGCTGCCCACGGTGTGATATGGATACCTGCTGGTCTCCAACGATCTATGTGGGAAAAACGAAAAGAAATACAAACTGATGCTAATGACGTAGGTCATAGGCATGTATGCTATACAGCTGTATGGCCTATATACAAGTCCTATACTTGTATATCTGTATTTCATACGAAAATTTGAGCTTGATTGAAAGTCTATTCGATGCAGAGGTAAACCATTACTAACAATCTTCAAATCTTTCGACACAAATAATCATCTTAAATATTACTGATCGGTCACAGGCCCTGTAATGGCAGAATTTGATACAACGTGAAAAGGTGACCCAGTAGGCTTACAAGTGGCAATTCAGTTGGGAGACGAAAATGATCTCGCATCTAATTCGGAGTTTAATATGCTACCTTAAATTTCAGTTATGTCAATCAAGAGAAGAACATTATGGTGCCACGCCCACGGAGATTCCACGATCGAACAGTCATATATGGTAGTCGCATAGCTTCTCTTCACTCACTCCCGCCCCCTTCTCTTAAACAATTTTGGTGCTACGCCCATGAAAAATCCTCGGTAGGACAGTCACGTCGTAGTCACACAGTTAAACTCCACACATTCCCGTCCCCCTTCTGTTGAACAATTAATATTGCCACGTCCACGAATATTCCTCGGTCGCATTGTCCTGTTGTATAGTTACATAGCTCCACCTCACCCATTCCCCTCCCCTTTTGTCAAGCAATTATAGTACCACACGCCCGCGAACATTCCTCGGTCCACTTTACTCATTCCCGGACCCCTCACAACCCCCAACCCCCCCCCCCCCCCCCACTCGATTCTACCTTCTTTATCTCGTCATGCACTTTCTGCTGGACGTCGGTATGGACGGCAAGATACTTGATGGCCCAGGAGAGAGTGAGGGAGATGGTGTCCGTGCCCGCCAAGAACAGGTCCAGCAGGTCGTAGTGGAGCGCCTCGATGGTAAACGTGTCAGGGTCAGACTTCCGGTGCACTAGGTAGGCATCGAGGAAATCATGGATTTCCGGTTCACCTGAATAGTTGAATATTGATAATGATATTTGATGAATAGTATTGATCATGCTCATATGCACAAAGAAAGTGGGTAGGATATTATGAATGAATAGTGATGATAATGACGATAATGTTGACAACACCATTCTTCAGGATCTAGTGTATATCCTCCATCTATTATTTCTGAGATAGGCCTATATCAATATCTGACCTTGTTTAGCTTAAAATCTTCATTACATATTACTAGCAGAGGATACAGGTGTATTCTGTAAACGTTGTAAAGGTTCCGATACCAAAACTTGATTTCATCATGTTAAAGAAAAATTATATGAAGTATAGCAAAAGGATGACAACAAATAATCTAATTCTCAATGTTAATGAAACTAATCATATTACTGTATTTGGAACTCGAACTATACAGTGTGAATCAAAACAGGAAATCCAACCTTGAAGGGCTACTATTTCATAATCGTCAGCTATGGAGAGCGCAATATTGGTTGTGAGGAAAGGGGAACTCTACCTCTTTCTATTGATACCTAATTAAGTTGACAAATGTCATATTGTGTGACTGAGCACATGAACTTAAGACAGCAATGGCAAATTGCACTTTTTCCTAATTTGAGGGTTATCATTGTGAAGGAACAATGCATGTCTCACTACATGGATGAGATATATTAATGAAAGTAGTCAAATTAACAGGCCAGCTTGCATGACTGCAGGTTTGTGTTTAGGGTTTCTTCTAACCAAATTATCGGACATGTGGCCATGCATGTTAAAGGTTATGGACCATAAAATGTTAGAAAAAAAAAAACCTATACACACAAACAAGCCTGTATTCATACCGGCTGGCCTGTTTATTTGGCCACTTCGAGTGACAGATCTCATCCATTCAATGAGACATGCATTGTTTCTCATGTCACATTAGATCACAGCTTCATCCCGACATCTCGACAAACCCATTTCATGAATTTGAATGATTATGCAGTAGCCGCTGCATACTACGGAGATTAGAACCAGCACTTGCGATGTAGGGCAATTTGTCAATCACTTACAATGCACATTACACTTCGTAATCGGGCGGCGGCGGTCGCGGCGGTGATCAGTTGGGATCAATGAAAGATATCTGTTAGTAGTCCATGTGTAGTAGGGCCCTGTACTGACAATGCAGGAAGGTGTGCTCACCGGATGCACGTCATGAGACCGTCACCTACGAGTCGTACAGCCCAAGAGTCATACATCCCATGACTTATACAGCTCACGAGTCATACAGCCCATTAGTTCGACACTAAGCTAACAAGGCCCACGAGACCGTCACATTAAGCCCGGCGTTGTATCTGTCGAACTCATGGGCTTTATTTGCCTAGTGTCGAACTCATGGGCTGTATGACTCGTGAGCTGTATGACTCATGGACCTGTCTTCAATGTCGAACTCGTAGGCTGTATGACTCGTGGCTGTCGGTCTAGTGGGATGACCCCGTCTCACCATCTTCCTGCACTGACCTATAGGCCTACATTAAGTACGAGGAAGAAATTATAATGCTGACATCATTTAATCCAGCAGGACGCTTGGATGTGGACACTCGAATCACAAATAATTGTACTCACCAGTGGCAGCGTCCAACCTCGCCTGGTGACTCTGGATCTGTTCGTTGAAGAACTTCTCCACTGCCTCCCGTGACGAGAGCAAATCCCGCCATTTCTTGGAGTATTGCAGGATCGGCCAGGCGGATGGCACAAGCGTCAACAAGGCTCCCTCGCTGCTAACCATGAGGTGACGGACGTTTTCCATGAGCTCGCTGGCTGAGTCCGACCCATGTTCTTCTCGTCTCTTCATGACAAGGGAGCAAATGACGTTGGAAGAAGTCACCCCAAGAGCTGTTCGAGGATCTATCACTGAACCTTCGGTGCTCTGTGGAAGAAATGGTTGAGGTCCCCACATGTAGCATCAATTCAAGTAACAACAGAATCATGTTGGCTCACAAGTCCTTTTTAAAGACACTATGGACCTGATGTACAAAAACGCTCTCCTTAACAATCTGAAGCAATTGGCGTCCTTAAGACCTGAAAATTAAAGACAATGATGATTGATAAATACTGTTCTGTGACCGAACAATCTTTGAAAAACAAAATATATCGGAATACACTGCAGCACTGACAACTATAACGGAAACGCATAGTAGCGTTAATTTATGGTCACTTTAAGCATAATTTAATCTTTTATGCCTATATTAGTGATTCTTCTTTTCTCCTCACCCTTCACTTGCACTTCTCGTCCTTCCTTTGTGTATAAATATTTTAGAACAGTTTATCCTTTCTTTCGTTTTATCACGAAAAAGAAGAGCTCTCATCCTATCAGACATCATTACGCAAAGTGGAACATATCTTAGAAGAGATGCCAAAATCGAACGTATTTTGCATCTACATGATCTATTCAATTTGTTTGCATATCTTGCTTTTTCGTTTTAAAAAATACCACAATCTCTATTGCAGGGCTCGACACTAACTTTATTTTTCGGTGGCCCGATGGGGCTACCAAAATCATCAATTTCAAATTTTTGGTGGCCCGAGAGAAAAATTTGGTGGCCCGAAAAAAAAATTAATAAAAGTCCATTTTTTTTTTTAATAAGTCGAACACTCACTGCATGCATTTATGCATTTCCGGCGCAAAAAGTTACGAATTTATTGACGCACTTTTCAAAAAATTTTGGTGGCCCGAGGTGGGCCACCAAATTTGCCCTTTTCTGAAATTTGGTGGTCCGACTTTCATTTTTGGTGGCCCCGGGCCACCGGGCCACCGTTAGTGTCGAGCCCTGTCTATTGTTATATTTTCATTGTACATCGCATAAGGCTACATACTTGCAATTATTAATGCATTACAAATGCTGGAGTTATTATAACTATTGCTTGGAAAAAAGTTGTGGAAAACTGACATTGACGATGTAACGACTAGAATATTTACAAGAATAACATAAGCGATGATGAATATATACACAACAAATATACCCCCTCCCTATTCCAATTAAAGGGTAATGAACTACAACCTTGAAGTATTTGACGAGATGGTTGACTTCTTCCTGGATGAGTGGTTCAAGGGACACCTTTCCAAATCCCATACCTCTCAGGGTGGTGTGAGCGAACTTACGGTGCTGTTTCCACGTCTCGTCAGCTCGGCTGTCAAAAATACCTGGAAAATACCCACGAAAAATAGAAGAATACCCAACAAAGAAGGCCCACGAGTTCGACACTAGGCCAAGTTCGACACCTATAGGCCTTGTACCCAGTGTAAGACCCGTGGGCCTTTATGCCTAGTGTCGGATCTATGGGTTTTATATGCCTGTTATCAAGCCCATGGGCTGTGTGACTCGCGGGCTCTATGACTCGTGAGCGTCGAACTCTTGACGTGGTATCCGCTGTAGGCAGGTATAGGTATAACTAATACTACTGTCCTGATACATCACTGACTGTTACTAGTTGCCTGATACTTATCATAACATCAGATAGTGTAGTTGCATACTGTTGCTACTGTACCATAACTATCCCTGCACACCTATCATATTAGTGATGTAATGATACCACAGTACAGTTGGGGAGACGGGGGGGGGGGGGGAGGGGTGACGCCCCCACTTTCTTGTTAACTCTATGCAATCATTAAGTGGACCCCTTCATTTTGCAAAAACGTAGCACCTGCCCTCCACATACACAAACACCGAAATATGCATGAACGAACATGCATACACACACGGGTATGCAATAAATACTAACATGATTTATTCAAAATCAAATCTGCTTTTACCCGATTCATGTATAATTTAATTCTAAATTGTTAAAGAAAAAGAAATCCCCATGTTCTGTTACAACTTTTCCCACCCATTCCCCAATATTCTATTCTTGTTTGCTTTACTGGCAAAGTTTTACCATTTCCAGTTTAAGTTAACAGAGGGTCTGATCGTCTAAGCTTCTCTCACATGGAAAAAAAAAATACAGTCACGTAAAATGTTCTGTTCGTTTGCTTATCAATGGTGACGATCGAGTAGTAGCTATTGGATTTCTATACTCACCACAATCATTACCAATCATACCACTCCATTCACACAACCAACATCGCGGAGTCGCCTACCGAGTCGCTTCGAGTTCATCTTCATGAAAATGACGGTCTCCCCTCGGTCAATGAAATCGTTTCCCGCTATCATTGTGACCTCTTTGATCGCCTCCCATCCATTGACCACGACAGCGGGTCTGTTTCCAAGATAGATCGTGTAAACGGGCCCGTACTCTTTCCCAAGCTCATTCAGCATGTTGAGAAAGGCGTCGTTTTCTGGAAACGACAACAGGTTCCCGAAGAAAGGCAGAGGTCGAGGACCTTTCGGTAGTCGACCTCTTGCCCTTGGCTTTAAGATGGTCCAAATGACCACTAGAGTGAGGCTGAACAGACATAACGTTGTCCAGTTTGACTCGAGAAAGCTCAGGGTCTCCATGTTGCGTGTACAACGAGAGACTCAATATCTTTGCTTGGTTTATCTATTGGGCTTCAGCTCGTCCGAAATGACGCTCCGGCGAGTCGCGGTGGACAACGAAGTAGGACCTAACAAATGTTGACCTTTCATGCATGAAAAACTATAGAAATGTCTGATCAGAGAAGTGACCTTCCTCGTCTGACCAAGGAGCTGGACACTACACGGCCCAGTGAATTTGTACAAATAATGCGTTAATAGCTATACAATATCAATCTCTGCCTCGGCAGGAGAGACTCCCGAGATTTGTTGAGTTGGTGAAGGGATTTATGTTTGAAAGCAGGCACAGCAATCTTTTCATTCACCGTCGTCGACAAATGTTGACACGTTTCCGAAGAACATGTTTTTCTTTGTTCAGTTAGATAAATTATACTTTATTATAATTAAACAAAAGGTACTACTGTATACAATAATTAAGCCCACAAAGGAGAGGCCCAAGGGCCATAGTGATTTGGACTGCTATTGTCCAACCCAGCAACAATAGGGAACCGCTCCAGGGAAAGCTTGACGTTTTTTATTTTCTTGTATTTTGCTTGTTTTGTTCGTTTATCTGTTATCACTTCCTTTGCCTTGCAAATGCCGAATAGATAATGGTAATAATAATAATAATGATGATGATGATAATAATAATAATAATAATAATAATAATAATAATAATAATGATAATAATATACATTTGTCAAAATATCTTGTTACACAATGTGAAAGAAGTTCCTGCTAAAAGAAGTTCCTGCTATAAAGTGTAATACATGTACAATATTCTCTATGGTACAAATTACTCATCAAGTCTTTCTGATAATCGACGATGATAATGATGATGTGTTCATGGTAACATAAAAAATAATAATGATGATGTTGCTGTAATGCTACTTCATTAATGCTGATAATAACGATGCTCATAATGACGAACGTGAATCATATTGTGCCATTTTCTGTACGGAACCCTCAAAGGCGCCATATGACAGTGATAATGATGACAACAATAATGACATGGCCTATAATATTGATATAGTAATAATCATCAAAGCCTTCATCATCGTACTGATAAGTTGTAACACTTATAGTCTTCAGCAACACAATATGAACCTATTAAACTGTACAGAATTGTATGCATTGCATGTGTGCTTATTACTATGCATGGACTTATAATGACTTGTGCTTGTTCGAGATATTTGTATGTCCTAAACTTTCATTTGACAGCAATATAAAAAGTCTGTGCAGGGGCCCTTGTATGGCACGCCAGAAAGGAATCAAATGCATTGTGTATTACACTATTCGTTTTTTTCTAATAAAAACAAAATGTACAATCATATCGCTTTTAAGAAAACCATTCCCCTTTCACATTCGTCTTCTTGTAGCATCTAGTTGCAACATCTAGTTGCAAACAATTCACAATTTGTAAAACATTCACTCATTCTTTTCGAAATTTTTCTTCTTTTTGCAAATCATTCACCTTTTTTTTTTTTTTTTTAACTGTGTGGATTTTTTTTTTCATAATCATTCTTCATTTAACAAGTCATTTGTCTTTGCAGAGAGCATTCGTATGTTTCAGCATGGTTTGAGAGACATTGGGGTATTCGTCTTTGCACATAACCGGCGCCATGATTCGTCTCTCCACGCCATTCTTCTTGCAACTTTCTTTCGCTCTTTGCGAGAATTGTTTCTCCTGCGAAAAACGTTTCTCTTTTGACTGTCACTTCTCTTTTGAAACATATTCGTTTCTCTTTCATTTTAGGGCATGCGCACGCGCGCGTGAGCGAGAAATCTGCTGGCGTCAATCACTGTGCTGTCAATCAGTGAGCTCGACTCTTATAAAAAGAGGTTTAAGAGACTGAGTAACAGCAGTCTTTGTTATTCCCTTTGATCCCATGTTTAATACCTCCATGCAGATATATTTGAAGTATATACGGCTGTACCTAAACTGGGGCTGCCCAACAGATAGGAAGCCAAGTGATCCGTGTGTCATTGCATCATGACTACCGTAGTCACACTCTGAGGAAGATAGGTCTTTATGAATTCAAGGTAAATACGTCCCAGGAAATATGACTGGTACGTGCAGGTACAGACACGGAGATGTGGGAATAAAAATTGCGCAGAACTGATGAAAAACCATCAAAATTATTCGACTTTACATGATTTTACACTAATTAACATTATAAATGAATAGAGAACTATACTTGAAGATTATACCATATCAATTCGATTTGTCAGAAGTGATTGGAAAGATGATAAAATCGGCTTTTCAGTGAGGGTAAAACACTTTAAAATACTTCCACGACTACAGCTCAGATTTATATACACCTTGGCACACATTTCTGGACTGGATTTACTTTTGTTTCATATGCTTTATCATTAAGATAAATTTTATTTCATTTCATAAATAAACAAGCAAAATATAGCCGACATTATGTTAGTGTTAAAAAAAAAAGAATCTTCAGATTGATCATAAAGACAGCAGCATTGAAGGCAAAAATGCACCTGTGGAACTTCTTTGTACATCAATAGAAAACTGATAGCTGTTTAAATAATCATAGCCAGTAGGAACTCCTCTCTTATACATCTTTGGTCTGATTCACTGATCACTATCTTTCAGTGCAGTGCGTGCGATTCTCTACTCTTTGTATGGCGGTTTTTGTTCTTATTAGTGGTTATTGTCAACTCCCAGAAAAAAAAAGATGTCTATAGACATTGTTATAAACTAGTCATATAGCTACGTCACAAATCGTAATCCACCTCTCTCATACTTACTACAGAGTACATAGAATATGATCAAAGTAACGCATAAATAGTAGTGCATGACACCTCCGTATAGATGAACAATTCTTTTATTATACAAGATTGCATGCACACATTACAGCTTTGGTCTGAGATGGGCATAATTACATAATTATGAAAACTGCTTCCTATTACACGAAAATATTACTTTGCCGACGTCACAACCTGGCCTAAAAAGTGGGATTCCTTGTATCACCAACTCTTTCTGATGTGCATTATAATACAGCACAATGTTGATAAAGACTAAAACACATTCAATACAATTCAGTTATCAACATCAGCCATCCGAGTTATATTACCATGTACAGTATTACTATATACTCCCCTTACTCCCCTTCACCACACCCAGGAAATATACAATGTATCACTAAATGTCATCAAGTAAATTATAAAGGGATTACTACACAGTGCAAATGTGGTGTTATAAAAATCTATATAAAGAGCAAACCGCATGAGCGTATTTTTTCTGTTTGTGCCTCTTAGATAGCAAAGTGTGAGATAAAACTGGTTATCCGGTTTCCAAGCAGGACTTTCTGCATAATCAAGGATGTTATTGAATTAGTCATTCCAGGGATAAATCTGGATTCCAAACGGTGCTGGGTCGCGGGTCAAGTCCATGAAGCCCTCGAAGGAGACTGATTCGCCGGGCGGAAGTGAAAACTTGACCTGTTGCATGATGGTCGTGAAGAAGAGGAATAATTCCATCTTGGCCAGCTGCTCACCCATGCAGACACGTTTCCCTTGAAAGAACAAATAAAAGAGTATTGTCAATTATTAGAATAAAAACAAAATCAAATAAAACTTTCTTTCTCCTGTCAATATGCATGTAATGTGGCTTTAAATCGCAAATATATCATTGTGGCTTTAAATCGCAAATGTATCCTTAAATTAACGTATACACTTGTGGATTTGCTTTTAGATTGTGAGAGGTTGTTGACGTGTATGTGTGTGTGTGTGTGTGTGTGTGTGTGTGTATGTGTGTTTTTATTACGATATACGAGGATGTATGTGCACTTGATGTGATAAATATGAGTGAGTAAGGCTCTGTATTAATTCATGATCCCGGGACTTTAAAGATAGTTTCGAGCTTTGCAAAGTGATACAAGAGAGCCAAAAATGACCATCTCATTTACAAGCGAGAGACTTGAGAAACGCCATTCCATCCATTATCGCTGCAGAAGGCCGCAAACTGCAGCCATCAAAACGAAAGTTTTATCTCCATGTGTTGAAACGCCATGTTAAAACTCCTGTACACTGTCATCTAAACAAAGAGCATGGAGGGGGTACCGCCCATGGGAGGGGGGGGGGGAGGGGAGGGGAGCTAGGTCAATTCACATTTTTACCGGCAGAGAAGGGGAGGAAGCTCTTCGGTTGCTTGACGACAGTCCCATCATCCTCCAAGAATCTCTCAGGATTGAACTTATCTGGGTCAGTCCACACATCTGGATCACGATGCAGCGACCTTTATAAAAAATATTCATTAAAAATATCCAGAAATATTTTGTTATCTGCCAACCTGTGATGAGTCAGTGTGACTTTCTGTGCAATGAGAACTAAATAATATACATAATGTATATGTACACAAATGCAATCACGAAAAAGTTTGCACAGCATGAGGTACGAATATAATTTCATCCCGTACTTCAATTTCTTCACGTTTCAATTACACAGTAATGGGAAGAGAGGACATCACTACCATTGGTTTGTACATACACACACACTTACATACACAATGTTACAAAGTCATGCTCTTGATCGATGATTCAGTAAATTGCACGTGAAACTTCAACTTACCTAGAATTTGCTCGGAACGGATAAAAGAAAACGACGAGAAACAAATTCAATAATACACATAAGATTGTATCTTTATCGGGATGTTTTGTTGTACATAGATCTTGATCTTGTTTTTATGGATTTTTGACAATCACATTTCACGATACACAACCATAAATATACAGAAATCAATGTATCTTAGCGGAATCGCTTCCTGATCTCGAGAAACCACTATCACTGTGCCATATAAAGAAGAAAGATTTATATCCCAGGAAAAAAAATACAAGGAACAGAAATAAACAACTAGTTAGGCAAATAACTGAAGAATACAAATTCATGTTGCGCGGAAGCACAAAAAAAAAAAATACTTTCCGCAATGAATTCACTCAAAATGTGATAAGCACGTAGTTTTTTTATTTCACTTATGTTTGATAGTTTGTTTGATAGATACTTTATTTTCTGCAAATCAGTATACATAAGTTACATAATCATGAAGATGCAGGAAATATACAAAGTAAATTTAAAGCAGAGTCGTTTGACTTGCATAAACCACGATACATATAAGTACATAATCATGAACATGTAGGAAATATATAAAATATATTTAACACAGTCTTTAGACTTGCATAAACAACGATATGAAAGAAATATAATATACAATATGCATGTCTATGCAGCAGTGATAAGAATAACATTTATAGTTAAGAAACGATTATGCGGAGGGCCGCCATTATAAGCATTGCTTGAAAAGATGGCCGGCCCGAGGAAAAGATAAGGACGTACTAGATTCGTAACAATATAAATTCTGCTGCGAAGGTAGCAGGGGAAAATAAACTCTAGTGTGTGATGGTAGTGGTGGTGAATGTGTGTGCAGGTGCTTGAAGGTGCACAATGGCAGATAGGCTGGAATTCAGAATAATAAAATTGGTTTACTGAAAGAGGGGACGATATGCGTTGTTGCTATCGGGAGACCAACATTAGTTGTATAATTTGTTTGTTTTTAGTTCGTATTTATGACAAAGAGCTTACCAAAGATTGAGCAGGACTTCTGTTCCCTCGGGAATGTTCTGACCGCCCGCCGAGGTATCTTTGACTGTCGTACGGGGCACGATTGGTGCCACGGATGCAAGCCGCTGGATCTCGAGCACTGTGGCTTCGGTGTAAGGAAGCTGCCCACGGTGTGACATGGATACCTGCTGGTCTCCAACGATCTATATACGTGGGATGAAATAAAGGCAATCCAAACAGATAATGAATACAGCTTAAGTCAAATCTGTTGCCGCTGGAGGATAACACTGTGGACGTGTGTACTATAATAACTATACAGCTTGATTGGAGGTTTGTTCGATGCAGAGGTAATCTTCACTACAATACTAACGTGTGTCACTCCCTTATATCTTCTTCATGTAGGTATGTTATATTGCAATTGCTGGCCATGCTGGCCAAATGATAATAATAATGATGATAATAACGATAATAATAGTCATCGTCATCTTAAAATCTCATGACACAAATAATCATCTTTATTAATACAGGTCATAAAACCTGTACTGTCAAGATTTGAGACAACGTATAATCATGATTATGTATATAAAAATACCTAGTAACCATAAAAATATCCATTCAGTGACGGTGGGAGAAAACAGTGTTTTCTAGCCAAGTCGGGGCCTAATTCTACCATAAGTTTCAATTCTGTCAAACAAGGGAACAACATTATGGTGCCACGCCCACGGAGATTCCTCGGTAACTAAGTCCATGTGGGAGTCACGTACACACTAAGAAAAAAAGGTTCAATAAGGGAGCTAGAAGGGTTGGAAGTCGCGAAAATGGGTGCAAACTACACGATTTGAGAAAATGGTGGAACTTTGCTTCTTATATGGTTCATTTTGGGTTCGATCTTGCCACGGTCATTGACGGTGCAATATTACGCCCCAAACTAGTCTCAAAACAAAGGCCATCCTATGGTGTTGCTCGGTACTAAAATGCAATATTACATATCCTTGTGCTGATATTATGAACATATATTTTTTGATATCAGGAAACTTAAATTTCTTTCATATTCTTTAATCATTCATCGAGAGTATATTTTCAAATTAAGTTGACTCCATGATGAAAGGGGTCTACTAAAAAAACAAAAGTAGAATACCTGATTGCTTGTCTGGTATTGACCAATCACATTGTACACATAACCTAGGAGGTTTAACAGATGAAGTTCCAACTGGATGTAATTATTCAAATAGTCGTCAGATTTCTTTTGCTGTACAAAACAATTCCACAGGTGCATTTGTGCCTTCGCCGATCGGGATTCAATGCCGCCGTCTCACTGAGCAATCTGAAGATTCATTTTGGACGTTTACATAATTTTGGCTATCTCTTGCTTAAAATGAAATCCTATACTTTAAGATAAAAGCATATAAAACAAAAGTCAATTCTGAACAGAAATATTATTGTGCAAAAGTGTTAATCAGAGCTGTTTCATGTGAAAGTGTTTAAACTGTACCCTGGATAGCCGGTTTATTTTATCACTTTTCCTCATGATTCTGACAAAGCAAACTGATATGAATCTTCAAATAGAATTCTCTATCAATAGAAACATCAGATTATTGCCCAGGCATGCCTATTAGAATAATGTTCGTTTTATTTCATTTTTTGAGCAATTTCTATTCGTGTATCCCCGTGTCTTTAACATTCACCTAACCTATTTATTATTGGTTGGGATGTCGAAACGTAATTACCATTACAAAGACATATCTTCCTGTTTGTGGTTCATTCTTGCTAAGGTGCACATTGAGCCCATAACAAGTCTCAAAGAAAGACCCATATGGTGTTGATCGACACTTGAATACAATATTGCATACCGTCGTGGTGCTACTATGTACATGTTTTTTTAAAGACATCATAAAACTTGATGTTCTCCCATAATTTCATAATCATTCATCGGAGCATTTTTAAATGAAGTTGAGTCTTTGATGAAAGGGCCTGCGAACAAGCTAACGAAGAATACTTGACTGCTCGTCTGGTATTGACCAATGGAAATGGAATATGTCACAGCATTCCCTGCATGCTTACTGTGCGATGATGGAATAAAACCCTACTACACGCTAAAGATTTTCGCTGCGACTCGATCTCGGGACAGAAAAAAAAAGTCAGTATTTTTTCAAGGCCCTCAAATCTGGAATTCCATCCACTCTAATGTGAAATGTCAGTTAAATGTAAGAAAACGGTACAAAGTTTTAAGGAAGCTTTCAAACGTATTTTACTTGAAAGGTTTTCTGGAAGTTACCAATATCATTTTACGAATTTATAAGAGACTAGCAAGATAGGGTGTGTTTGTGAAAATGACATCTTGTGTATTGCTAATATGCGCTGGTCCATGTTTTTGTCTGTGTATGCATGTGTGTGTATGTGTGAGTGTGTGTGTGTTTGTGTGTGTGTGTGTGCCGATGTTTTTCTCTGTATGATATACAATGTATTTACTTTTCCGGGATTAGTTTTAGATAAGGCCAATTGCCTTCTCACTCACCCCTTCACTTGATATCTTTTGCTGTTTGTTTGCTTTGTTTGTTTGTTTGTCACATTGTCATTTTATTCATATCATTGTTACATTTTATATATGCATATTTTATTAAGTGAACGTAAAGGAAATGATAAACTAAAATCATTTAGAGAGCAAACTCGCGGATGTAATTACAAGGGTGCAAACTACACGATTTCTTTGTAAGGGTCGATTCCCCCCCCCCCTTTTTTTTTTCATGGATTCATGCACGGTAAAGCCTAAGGGTAAAATGCATGCACATGAAAAATGTAAGCACATGTTTCCGTGTCCTGGCAAACACCACATTTTAGAATGAATAAAGACTAGCTGTGATAATGGAATTTCTCATGAATAAATAATAAAGCATTAAAACCCTGGCTATTGTTCAACACCATTGTCAGGGTGTTAACCACATACTCCCATACACACCCATTGACCCCTGTGCAAAGTGAAAATTTTGTACAGAGGGTTGGAAATAGAGCAAAATCTGTAACCTTACTGTGAAATTGATCATGGATTTCATGAAACTGATTTGTGTTTTAAACCACCTCCAACGAAATTGTACACTATACAACTATCTCCCATATCAATGATAGTGTTATCTGATATATAGTTACTGAATTATTAAGAATCAAAAGTGGATTTTTTTTTAAACGCCTATTAATCCATAGAATACATTCGATGCAAAATAATGACATGGATGTTTCCTAGAGTGTCAATTCACGGACCCAGTAGTTTGGTCACCTGGTGTGGGCATGTTCATTCTTTTCTTGAACATGATTTATGAATTCAATGAATTGTTGAGTCGTGCGAACTTATGTGCACATAAGTTGACTCCCAGATGGCTCTTTGTACAGCTCGTTCATGCGTGTTTGAGCTGAGCATCTAACGCAAATTCCATTTCCATAGCAGATCAGCTCTTCTGAGGCTCTTCGTAGCGGCTTACTGCAACTCTGACTTCAAAATTATTTTGTCCACTTCATAATATCAAGACCCCGCAGATTCCTACCACGTGGAAAATGGTGAGTTAAAACATCATCGTAAAGCATGATTTGAAATATCCACAATGTTCTCGACCAAGGCCTTACTCTCGATATTACCCTTCATCAAATTTCTTGTATCTGTTATGTTTTTGGTTGTATAGCCATGTCTTATAATGTAGGTTTGCAGGCAGTAATATTGAAATGTTCATTTTAGAGTACTGTTAAAACTGGCTAGTTTTATGCGTGCTGTTTTCTGTTCTATTTTGTTTTGTTTCGTAACCATTCTGTGGAATTAGAGCAGCTTTAGCGATAAAATGTCTTGCTAAAGACGTCATGGCATTCCGATTTCCGATTTCCGATTCATTTATTGTTCATTTAGGAAATTCTTTTTGTTGGTACATGGGCGTGCACATAGGAATATCTACATACATGCATAAACTCACATATATTCATGTACATGTACACATTATAAATGTTACAATTTTCACTACATACACAATTATACAAGCATAATTTATACTCACAATACAGTGAACACATACATAATCACAAATTTCAAGTAATTCTTTATATTTACCGATTAACAACAAAACAAAATAGTTAAGAAAACGTGGAATCGGATATTCCTATATAGGAAGTGTATCCTTAACATAACCTTTACGCCACCTCCCCCCCCCCCCCCCCCCCACGCACACAAACACACATCCCCAAGGATAATACATCGCGTCGTGCCATACCACTTTTGATTAATAACGAATAAAAGGAACGGAACTGAAGTTGATGAATAATTGTTGATAAACTTATGGATAAATAGACTAGTGTACTAACTAAACTTATAATGGCAAACATTGCACGCTCATTTTTATGCTGGGATAATTCTCTGTAGTCAGGTAGTGTTAGTGGTGGACTTGGGTACACCCTGTATGCAGCAGGGCAGCGCATAAGAATTGAACTATACATTAAGCTGCCATGGAGAGAGTTATGTAGTCACATTTACATAAGTTAGCTCTTCTGCAAAATTATTACACACGCATGAACAGTGGCCTTGAACTCATGACACTTGATTTTCCTTTTCAGGTATTCAAGCAAGATACAATAATTTGCGCGCATTCTCCTGATCACGTAAACTGATATGCAATTCTGAAGGACAGAGTGATTCCTCGACAGAATATGTAAGTTTCATTAATGGATTAATCCGTAATACATGTACACTTGTATATGTATTTTCAGGTTATTGATTCATCTAGATTTTCAGCATGTGATATCCGTGAAGTATATTAAATTAAAGCGTATTATTACACATGAACGCAGTTTTATCAGTTACTATAACGTAGCCACCATTTAGTGGGTTGCGGAAAATTTGATAAGACTATAGTGCAATTTTTGATACCATCTATAATCGAGAGATATGTTACTCAAGTGGACCATTGCGATCATTCATTCTTGCCTTTTCCGTTCTACGTCTTCTCAGTTTTTTTGGACTTTTTCCTGAAAACTCCATGATGGATTGTAACTCATACAGGCAGCATCTCTACCCCGCAAGAATCTTCATTTTTTTTCATTTTTTATTTATTTATTTATTTATATATTATTTATTTTATTTTATTTTATTTATAATTATTATTTATTTATTTATTTATTTATTTATGTATTTTTTTTTTTTTTGGGGGGGGGGGTAATCTTCTTTCTTGTAACCAGTATTATTCCATCTGCTTTGTGACTAGAAATATAAGAGGAATATTTCTTTGCAACATTATCATGTTTTACTTATATGACAAAGAGCTGAAATGAATCTATCCGACCGGATTTGTTTAGAAACCAATATCAAAGCTTAAAGGGATGGTATAGTATTGGTGGAGGTGAGGATTTGGGCTTTTAACTTTTTGTGATATACCAAGAACCTACTTATGAAATAATAGAGAGTATGCCATTCTAAGAGGAATTCTAAAGATTATTTGATGAAAATTGGTTTTTAAATGGATGAGCCATCCAAAAACAAAATAAAACGCAGCGATCGCGATAAAAAGTGAATCCTGTATTATATTTTTATTGCTCTGTTTTGGATATCGCAGCTATTTCAAAACCATTTCTCATTATTTCAGCAAAAGACGTTAGAAACCTGAAGTAGATCTATGCAATCAATTTAATTTTCCATTTTCTGGTCAATGGTCATAGTTGCAACCTTTTAGTTTATGTAAGCAACAAAACCGCCTATAGTGTAAACGACCTATTTCCTTCGAAATTTTATTCAGTCATTATTTATTCATGCCAAAATCTCTTTCAGAACCTGGCAGGACTAAATCCCACAATCTTCACTGTGAATGCTGCGCACTATTTGGCTGGATGGTTGTGATATCTGCCCGAATTCCTGTATACAATCGTGTCTTCCTTCGCTACAATGTTTCCGGCCTTCTGTGCTCTGTGGCTTTCAGTATCCCAGACAAGGCAGAAACACCCGATGCATACTTCAGCAGTACATTGCAAGCCTTGATCTGAACAGGCAACTATCACGAAGAAAAACCTACGGCATTTCATTAACAATATTGTTCAATAATTGTCTTGATATAGTTTACCAGCCTAAAGTTTTCATGGTGTATACTTTTACAAGGAATTGTCACCAGAGAAATGATGTTGTTCAGCTTGTCCCTCCGTTCGTACATCAGTCTGTTATCAATTATGGCAACGTTGTATCACGACGGGAAATGAAACGAAAAGTACAAGTGGACAAGTTAATGCAGGGAGATTACTTTAGCAGTTGAACACATCGTCACAAATTGAGGAATATCGGAAAATCCGTTGAAGAGCTATATATACACATATATTTAGAGTTTCAGTGCCGCCATTACGAGATGAGAAAGCTACGTCTTTGACGTCAACCATGGAAAATTATATAAAGAAATGTAAAGAAAATAGGCATAGTTTCACGTTTCTAGCATTACAAAAGGAGCACTTGATTTTCTTCTTCCAGAAGGGGGTGGGGGTAATATTACCCTTAACATTATGGCAACGACAAATAAGTGGAGGCAATTTGTACTTTTCATTTAGAATCAGATTTTATGGAATTCCCTTGATATTTTCTTCATATACGTTTCCATACATGAAAGTGACACTGAAACTTAAAAAATGCATAACTTCCACTGGATCATACGATTTTCCATGTTCACTTATGTGTTCTTATGATATTGCTCCAATCCACGGGTACATTTGGGTTTCATTCCCCTTTAAGTACTGTTTGAGGTATCCAAATGAAACTTTGCATATGTATGTACGATTGGATGAAGTTACTTCTACCACCTTGTGGGTGCCAGCGTTCAAGGTCAAATATTGTAGGTCATTGTCAAATTCTACAATGTCATTTCTTGCTCTTTCTTTGTATCTCACCTTGTAAGCACTGTCGACATAGTATTGTAGTGTTCTTTTAATAACTTTCCACACTTTTGAGCTATATGACCACCAAATTCACTCCCCAGAACATCTAAAGATGGCTGTCAAGTGTTGATATTGGTGAAGTCCGACTCCGTCAACAGTCAAAAAGTCAATGAGCTTACATTTGAAAATCAGTGTAATCACAAATTCGATATGTGGGCAAGACATCACTTCGCTTTTACCTTGTTAGATGGTGAATATTTGTGAAGCTTCCGTTTCTAATTCATACAGCATCAGCATACCTTATGTCGGAGAATAGTAGTAAAGAAGATTAGATACTTTGGCAACAGCGTGTAAAATTCGCAAAATTTTATTTTGTGCCTTATTTGCTGAACAAACGTCGTAGGAGGACTACAACCTGCCTGGCAGTATGGCGGAACAATTACTCTATTATTAGCGTCATAGAATAAATGACAATGATGTAGTTCTGAAGCATGCTATTCATTAGATACTTTTGCAATGACTCCATGTATACTTTTAATCGAACTAGGTATATAATCATCAATGTCTTGTACTTGAATAACGACAGAATGATTTCGGTGAGGAAAGTTTTCTGTCACGTCATTTAGGAATAAGGGAACGTGTCAATATTATGCTATTTGTTCCATAGTTATTTCTGAAGTGGTTAAATGTATTTTCCTTAAAAAAAAAATCATTTTATATATACCTACGTTGCATCCAGATGCCTATTCGTTGAAAAATATGGGCAATGTATTCAAAGGACAAAGATCATACACTAATGGGCCTAGGGTATACAACATTTCACTCGTTGTTGTTGTTTTGCTTTGTTTTGTTTTGTGTTTGTTTGTCTTTTTTTTGGGGGGGGGGGACACGGTTCAAAGTGTCCTGAAACCTTGTATAATACATGCATTTAGTCATGTATGATGCCAAACTGTTCCCGCTCATACAAATGCAGCCGTTTCAAGGAAATAACATAAGATTATTCTTATACTCCATGATGTGGTAATGCTTAAGTGGTTCATAAGAGTCCAGTGAAACTGTGCACAGAACAAAAAGTGGATTTGACAAGGGTATACGATATCCGCAATTTACTCTTTGACGGGGTCTATCATCCGATTAATATGTATAAGCACGGTAGTCCCCTATTCGGAAACTACAAGTTAGATAAGCTGCAATCATTTTGCACGCGACCATGGCGTTACAGCCAAAGGTGATCTGCAAATCCCTGTGTGCCTACAGAGGATTGGAAAACGTAACAACTTTCTATGTATAGAACAACGAAACAGAAACTGGTGCATGTATTATTCTCAGTCACTTTGTTAGTCATTATGATGATTTGCTCATTGCAGTTCCGGAATCTCAGCTCGAGGGACTCGAATTGATCACCCAAAACAAAATCTGAATACATAACCATGATAACTTCGATTCTACCTAGTCTCCATTGGTAGCCCATAGGGGCTGGTATCAAGTTCGATTTCATATTATAATTATACCTTGTATTTAGATGTTTTCATCGAAATGCCCGTATACCTGAATATGGTATGCGTATGTCAGTTAAGTATCTAAACCATAATAAATTGTAGTCGTAATCTAAGTGCCAAGAATCTCATGATTTGAATAAGTGTGAACACCAAGACATGTCGTGATAAGGACTGTAAGACAATTGGCATCGTCATTATAAAACAAACTCCTAACTGTAAGACAATGTCATGTTTTAAATTTTAGATAAATTCATGTCTATGCTGGAAACATATCTTTTTGATGATTCATGATGACGTCACTGTTACATTAATATTGTACGCATGGAAATATGTAGGCCTATTCGTTTAAATGCATACAAACAACTTGTTAAATCCTCTTACATTTTTTCTTTTTTTTTTAGATATGGTGCATACTTTAGAAATGTACGTAGCATGCTTTTGTTTTTTGAGGCTTTGTGTACTGGCAAAAAGCATATCTTATTCTTATAGATTATGTGAATAAGTACGTATTCAAGTACGTTTTGAATAAAACGTATCCAGACAAATGTATATCATATTTTTACCTCTTCCTTCATGCAGATGTATGCTCTTGCCTAGAGAGTTTGTTTGATAGATATTGATAGTGCTCACCTCACTGGAAAGGTAATTGGGTAAATATTTGGTTTTAGTATGTCATTCAAACACAACTATAAGTTAACTTCTACATTAACATTTCAAAACTCACAAATTCCACGCACACATTTCATGATTCACAGGATCCAAATTACACCAATCTTATTTACTTTGCAGAGTGCAACAACAGCATAAGTTTGATATACTGAGCAAACAGGCTTGCATTAGTTCGCACTATTCAAGGTTTAAAGTAGTTAAGAAACCAAATTGTACCTTGTTATGTGATGCTAAGTATATTTACCTTATAGGTATAATGTTGCAAATATGTGGTGCTTATTTCATCCATAACTGCTGCAAAATTGCTTCTTTAAAGGAGCCAAGGCAGTGTCACTGCCTGTTCCTCTAGAGACGTAATATTGCCCAGTAATCTCAAGGTTCACTTGAGGTTATACTGGGCAACATTGCGCCTCTAAAGGCGTAGACAGTGACACTGACTGGCTCCTTTAAAGAAGCAATTTTGCTGCAGTCATGGATCAAATAATCACCACATAGGTGCAACATTATACCTCTATATATATGGCACAAAATCGCACCCTCAAAAGAGGCTACAATCTTGGAACTTAGGGTGCTTCTTTGCACCCTCACGAAAGGTGTAAAGTTGCACCAAAAGTAGAGGCAAGAGAGGGTGCAAAGTTGCGCCGAAAATTAAAGGGAGAAAGATCGCACCCTCAAGAAAGGTGCAACTCGGCACCAATTAGTGTGGGTGGAAAGATGCACCCTCAAGAAAAGGGTGCAACTTAGCACCACTTAGTGTGGGTGGAAATATGCACCCAAGGGAACCACTTCGCACCCTCAATAAAGGGTGCAATGTTGCACCTTCTTTGGCGGTGCAAAGGTGCACCCACAGGTTGCAAAGTTATACCCTTGCGCAAGGTACCACTTTTGCACCCATTTCTCGAGGGTGCAAGATAACACCCATAGGGAGCCACCAGTGTGACATCACTTTGCACCCTTAAAAGGTGCAAGAATGAATCATTTTTTCTTAGTGTGTAGCTCATCTCAATCATTCTCCTCTAATTTCTGTTTAAAAAAAAGGAACAACATTATTGTGCCACGCCCACGAAGATTGCTGGTCGCACTGTCCTGTGGTAGCCACATAGCTCCATTTCACTCATTCCCGGACCCTTCACCCCCTTCCTCTCCCCCACCCGATCCTACCTTTTTTATCTCGTCATGCACTTTCTGCTGGATGTCAGTATGGACGGCAAGATACTTGATGGCCCAGGAGAGAGTGAGGGAGATGGTGTCCGTTCCCGCCAAGAACAGGTCCAGCAGGTCGTAGTGGAGAGCCTCGATGGTAAACGTGTCAGGGTCCGACTTCCGGTGCACCAGGTAGGCATCGAGGAAATCGTGGATTTCCGGTTCACCTGAAGAATTGAATATAACATAATATATAGAAAAATTATGACTACGAGAGCAATGATGATTACAAGAATGATATACACGAACAAGTAGGTATGATAATTAATATGAATGAATAGTGATGATAACTATGATGACGATGATCATACAATGATATTACAATAATGGTGATTAACAGTCATAAACATAATACAATTATTCACGGTTATCTCTATAATCATTTCAATTATCTTCATTGTCTTTATTGTCGACATTATGACTATAAGTAGTAGTTTTACTACTGCTATGATCATTGCTATAATTTGGATCAAAGATTTGTCTTCCATTGATTGGTTAAAAGAGCTTCACGTGATTATAGGTATTTTGAACTATTCTAGAGTGTTGGTGTGTTTGACACTCCATGAAGTAATATTTGCAAAATGACGTCACTTTTATGACGACATTTTGCAAATAGTATACTATTTGCAAAATGATGTCACAATCACCCTTCTTCACAATCAAGTGTACCAGTCCGCTTCCGGTCCCGAATTCTAGTGTTCAGGTTTGCAGCGGCCATACGAGCGCTTGGATACATGCGACGGGCAACTCTGGCGGTGCCACGGCTACTACGTTTTTCAATTTCCGATCTCTCGCACTGTTGCGTATTGCAGGCGCTGCGCTGCCATCGCAGTGCGGCTAAGCCTATATAATGATTTTCACTTTTTATTCAAATTTTTGATCCAAAATATAAAACAAATATACTTTGCCTAGTTTCGAGTTTCTTGTTAAAACTATGGGCCTCGGTGACTCCAAACTAGTACTATTCACTGAGGGGCTGCGCCCCTCAGTGAATAGTACTAGTTTGGAGTCACCTCGGGTGCACGTCACGAGACCGACACCCACGAGTCATACAGCCCACAAGTTATACAGCTCACAAGTCATACAGCCCACGAGTCATACAGCTCACAAGTCATACAGCCCACCAGTTATACAGCCCACGAGTTCGACACTGAGTAAATAAAGCCCACGAGTTCGACATCAAGTAAAATAAGCCCAGGAGTTATACGGCTCACGAGACCGACACTACGCACAAAAGGCTCATGAGACCGACAGTAAGCAAACAAAGCCCACGAGACCGACACTACACTTAAATGGTCCACGAGACCGACGCTACGCATACAAGGCTCACGAGACCGACATTACGCAAAAGAGGTTCACGAGACCGACACTAAGCAAAGAAGGCCCACGAGACCGACAGGATGAACAGCGCCACCTATAGACCAATAAATTGTATAGGGTGTCCTGATAATAGCATAGGAAGATATGAGAGATGGAAAAGAAGAGTTGCCATCTCCGGCAGGGTGTTACCCCATCGGTTGCCCCCCCCCCCCCCCCCCCCCCCCCGAAATGATCAGGATCTTTAATTGTGTTTGCATGGGTGTGTGTTTGTGAAGAAAAAAAAAATGAACAAAGTACAGTAAAAGTGTGTAACAGATCTTTCCACAATAAACCTGCGAGGGTGTTGATTCAGTATTAATAAAAAATAAAAAAATAACGTAATCGTCTATTAATGTAGCGTTAGGAATTCGGAAAAAACCAGATGCATCCATGAAAACAGCTATTGTACTTCACGATAAAATGTACTGTTCGGAGGCGAATAACACAAGCACAAAATTGAGCTGAATCTCTGTGATGTAAAACGTTTTAATCAATAGAATTGCATTATAGTTACAGAGAAAATTACAAATAGATCTTACTGCAAAACGTCAAAGCAGGAGGGTAGAATATCTAAAATAGAATAAGTAACTAGTGAATCGGGAAGGAGAAGAGGTAAAATTTATTTCTTGTCCATCTTCTAGCTAAAAACTGGGAAAGCCTATTAGAAATAGCACGATGGCATTATCAAAGCCCTAAAATTAATCCATACATCGTTATTGTCCTCTTTTAAATTCATTTGTGTTTTTTTTTGTCTCTTTTTGGGGGATTAAGAATACTAATTCTTCTATTTATTTCTTTTTTTGGGGGTGGGGGCATGAAGAATACAATTCAATTTTTCTACTTGATAACAATGTCGCTCCCTGACACACTTTCCCCCCTCCCTAGAAGTATGTAGAAATACATATTTGATGACGGTCATAATTATGTAGATGGTCACCATCTTTCAATTGATAGGGTTACGAAATTACACCCGCCAGTATGTTATTTTTCCGTTCATGGAACACCCTGTACAGGTGATTGACATGTAGATGGCGCTGTTTATCCTGTCGGTCTCGTGGGCCTTCTTTGCCTACTGTCGGTCTCGTGGGCTTTCTTTGCTTAGTGTCGGTCTCGTGAGCCTTTATTGCTTAGTGTCGGTCTCGTGGGCCTTTTTTGCCTACTGTCGGTCTCGTGGGCTTTCTTTGCTTAGTGTCGGTCTCATGAGCCTTTATTGCTTAGTGTCGGTCTCGTGGGCTATGTTTCTTAGTGTCGGTCTCATGAGCCTTTAGTGCGTAGTGTCGAACTCATGGGCTGTATGACTCCTGAGCCGTATAACTCGTGGGCTGTATGACTCATGGACCTATTATTGATGTCGGTCTCGTGGACCGTATGACTCGTGGGTGTCGGTCTCGTGGGATGCCCCCGTCACCTCTGCCCATAGTTTTAACAAGAAACTCTCAAGGCCAAGTATATTTGTATACTATAATTGCAATCATTTTGATATTGGTAATTGTCAATCATCGAGGATGATCTTTAGTAGGGAAAACGTTCATAGATAATTCATATGAATGAATATACAACGACAATGAGCAATAATTTATAAACACATTTTTCTTCTATGAAGATATAAGAGTCTACGTCTTGACGTATATACACGTTTAAGTCAAGCGCTTTTACGGTTTATTGTCATCAACAGGCGATTAATGTGCTCATTAGCGGAATACCTTCTTCATAAAAAAAAAAGGTTTGTCGTGATTCATCAAAACATAAAAGATTAAGAATACTTGACCAGTAAATAAGACGAGGTGAAGGAAAGAGTATTGTGACGTCATTATCCAGCAGATAATGCGATAGCCTTGTTTCAATACGTGCCTCCAGGAGGCATCCTGTTTTGTTTCGTGATAGCTTGGCTCAGGGAGGTGGGAAGAGATTCCCATCTCCCTGCTTAGGCTATATAATGATGCTTCATTTCACAGCTATCCTTGAAACCAGCCTCCCTTTCTCCCTTTCTATTTAGATAACCTCTCCTTCAATAGTCTAGCTCCTCCAAAATGTCCTCTCAAAAGATAAGTGTTTGGGTGATGTGGTTCACTGACTATGTTTGGTATCTTTTAAGAGTCACTTGAAGCGAAAGAAGGGGATCGTCCGTAATTGTCCGAATACCTGGGCGCCGCCGTGTTTGCAATGACCCGCTGCAAGGGACTATTTTACCTTGTTTACACCACACACTTCGCGAGAAGTGAGGTGGAACGCAGCCACTCCCGACATGGGAGACCTCGGTTCTATTTTCCGTCAGAGGGATAGAATGTGCTAGCTTAATCCCAATCACAGAGAGAGCATTATGATATACACTACCTTTGGTTCCAGGATATCCTATCTTCACTATGAGGAAATAATCATAACGCTGAAATTATTTATCCAGCAGGTCGCTCGGGCGTGGTTACTCGGAGTCACGTACTCACCCGTCGCCGCGTCCAACCTCGCCTGGTGACTCTCGATCTGTTCGTTGAAGATCTTCTTCACTATCTCCCATGACGAGAGCAAATCCCGCCATTTCTTGGAGAATTGCATGATCGGCCAGGCGGACGGCACGAGTGTCAACAAGGCTCCCTCGTTGCCAACCATGAGGTGGCGGACGTTTTCCATGAGCTCGCTGGCCGAGTCTGACCCATGTTCCTCTCGCCTCTTCATGACAAGGGTGCAAATTACGTTGGAAGAAGTCACCCCGAGGGCTGTCCGAGGATCTATCACTGAACCTCCGGTGCTCTGTGGAAGAAATATGGGGGAGGGGTTGGAGTTAATTCCACTGTAACGATGGTGTTTCATGAAAATTAATTGATGTCAACAAACCTTACTCAAATAAAAGTCACTCCATAAAGCATAATCTTTACTGATCTTGTCTTTAAAGTAAAATCAAACGAGGTCATTCGTGATTCCTCTCTCCCCCACACCCTGTACATGCAGTATTTTTTTCTGTTTCTGTGTATAATTTCTTGAGGATAGCTAGTTTTAAACAGCTTTGTCGCGATGAAAGGGCTGTCATTTCATCAAGAATCATTACACATGCTTATAGTGACGGCCCCTGCGACGTGGAACATGTCACGGAAGAGAAAATGGCACGATCTATTTTGATTTGTTTCTACCTAATATATTCCGTTTGTTTTTAAAACTTGCCATTCCGTCCCTTTTGTCTTTGAACTTTCATTTGTACAGCGTATTCTTGGAAAAAATAAATTGTAGAAATAAATTGGAGCTGATAATGCGGAGGTAACGACTAGAAAGTCTGCATGAATAACGGAAGCGATGATGAATATGCATAGCAAAATAATATACCCCCTCCCTACTCCAAATAAAGGGTAATGAACTACAACCTTGAAGTACTTGACGAGGTGGTTGACTTCTTCCTGGATGAGTGGTTCAAGGGACACCTTTCCAAATCCCATACCTCTCAGGGTGGTGTGAGCGAACTTACGGTGCTGTTTCCACATCTCGTCAGCTCGACTGTCGAAAATACCTGGAAAATATCCATTCAGAATATATGTATACACGTAGGCACTAATATTTCCGCATTTACAGAATCCCCTTGTATATTTGAGGTAAATTACCCTTTGATATCAGGACAGCAAATGACTGCATAATTCACGTCAGCGAATACCTGCAGGTATATGGCTTTAAAATACTATAAGTAGACCGAACTGCGACTAAGCTCACTACGAAAATCAAACATAATAATTGTTATTCAATATCGAATTGAGGTATAAACCAAGCTGGTATAACTTTTTTTTTTCTTCACATTTATACATGAGTTTTTAATATATTATAAAGGTATACCTCTCTAGTTCTACTTAAAGATGAAGTTTGGCTGAATTTGACCCGAGAAATAAACTAACTTTGGTCATAAACACTAGCCGTAATTTTGCAATCCCTGTCGCGGCGCAGCTATAGCAGCTATTCTAAATTACAAATTCAATGCACATCTATCAAGAACTGCAACAGAGCAGCGCGACTTAATTTTCCCTTTATGTAATTTCTGGATGAGAAAAAAAAATCATGAAAACAATGTAGGCCTACACATCCACCAATTTTGGTGGCTTGACATCTATTTCTCGTGGAATTTCTGGAGGGGAGACCTCTGAATTGTCGAGCATATTGCTGTAGGTACCGATACAATATGGTCGTGATAGCCACAGCCTCATACTCAGTGATAGCTCCTAATTTTACTATCACAACTACAGTGTACAACCATTTTGCAATTAACTAAACATTCTTGTTAGTTCAGTTGCAAACTACTATACTACTACTACTACTACATTGTACTACTACTACTGCTACTACTACTACTACTTACTACTACTAGTACTTGTATACTACCATATTATGGTCGATGCACGACTCTTGCCAATAACATACATTTTGCACTACATGCATATATCATTACTTTACATCTATCTCAGTGTTGTATGATACAGTACAGGATATGGTGCATATTATGGTGTCGATCGAGTAGTGAACATACATGTACTATACTCACCGCTATGATTATCATTACATGCACACATACTAGCTACTTTATACTTCTGACTATCTTCGTGCAGCTTGGAGTACCTACCAAGTCGCTTGGTGTTGAATGACTTGTAGATGATCGACTCCGCTCGGTCACCGAAATCATTTCCCGATCTCACCGTCACCTCTTTGATCTCTTCCCATCCGTTGACGATCACAGCTGGTCTGCTGCCGAGATAGAGCGTGTACACGGGTCCGTACTCTTTTCCAAGCTCATTCAGCATGTTGAGAAAGGCGTCGTTTTCTGGAAACGACAACAGGTTCCCAAAGAAAGGCAGAGGTCGAGGACCCTTCGGTAGTCGACCTCTTGCCCTGGGCTTTAAGATGGCCCAAATGACCACTAGAGTGAGGCTGAACAGACATAACGTTGTCCAGTTTGACTCGAGGAAGGTTGGAGTCTCCATGTTGCGTATACGTGAGACGACCTTTGGCTGGTATATTTGTTGCGCTATCACAGGCGGCTCTTCCGAAATGACGCTCCGGCGGGTCGGTGGACAACAATTAGTACAATGTACTCGGTATAAAGCAGAGCCAAGATATGTTGATCTTTCATGCGCATGCCTTCTCCAGGAGCCAGCCAGCTAGCTGAATGGTTATCTAACCATGGAGACTACACGGCCCAGTGCATTTATTCAAATAAAGTGCGTTTGCAGCTTCCCATTATTTGCTCTCTTGCACTGCAGAGGAAAATATCGAGCTATCGAACGGATTACAGAATGGATGCAGGCATTGGAGTTGCTGAAGAAGGATACCTTTAAAAGCAGGCAGAGAAACATTTTACCATATATTGACGAGTTTTTTATAATTGTCTCAGAAATCCATTTTCCCTCTTTAAATAGCAGTTGTGACGTCCGATGACGTTGATGGCTATATATATAGTGATGTAATAATAGTAATGGTAATTATGATGATAATTGTGCATTATAGTATTGCGCAGTTTCTATAGGAATTTTGTCAACTGCGGCGCATAATCTGAGAGAGAAACGGATTAACAAATGCATAACATAAATTAATTCTTGACTGGAAATCTATAAGGGTGTAATGGGATTCAGAAACTGAACGGACCGATAACAGCAGCAATCATAATGATGATTATAATTGTTCTGTACTGCTGTATTTATACTTAACTACAATTATAAGGATGATGATAATTATGATTAGCAATTATGCTACGACTAATAAAGTTGGATATGCTGATAATCATCAACCCCATCAGATCTACAATAATTTGTAATGCCAGATATAAGAATTAATATATATTAATATATATATATATATATATATTGTGTTTGCATTGGTATACGGATATATATATTTTGGTGTGCGTGTGTGATAGCTAGTATACTTGGGTGACCCGCACCTCGTCATAGTTAATGTTTGCCCATATTTTAATCACATTTCGCCACTGAATTTTTTTGAAATCCAACTCACATACAGGAAAAATGCTGAAAATTCCAATGGAATCACAAGTTCACTGATCGATATTGAAAATTTGCAGCTATCGTCGTCGAACGCGAACGATGCGAAAAAGTTGCGCGCTAAGGAAGGGGCCCGCAACTCGTCACCCGCTCTCCCATAGACTTAGCACGTAAAAGACCTGTGCGGGTGACAGTGATGTTCCCATAGACATACACGTAAAAGATGCGTGCGGGTGACTTTAAGACGTATTCCTATAGCCCTATGAAAATTTCAGATTTTCGCGAAAAACTGTTCGGTTTTCACCACAATTTGCTTGATTGTGGTAGCCCTGCCAAGTTTCAAGCGTACAGAACACAGTCCCGGGCATACATTTTTGTTTAGTGCGCTCAAAACAATTTTTAGTGGGGTGACGGTATTCGGGCCCCTGACGAGGTGCGGGCACCTCGCTATATATATGACCTAAATTTTCCTTTGACAGTAAGTAATTTAAGAAGTCTGTGCAGGGTCCCTTGGGTATAGATTTCACGTACTTCTTCCCTTTACGTGTCATCGAATTTTACGAGCATTATACGATGACTCTATGCATTGTGCAGCCCCATTGACGTGATCATTGTATTTGTGACCCTGCACCTCAAAACAAACAAAAAGTCGCCAGACATGATTTTTTAGTTAAGACCATTTTCTGAAAGAGCAGACTTTAAGCTTTAAAATGATGTATAACTCAAATCAAATGGACTCTCCTAACCTATCTAAATATTGGAAAGAAAGCACAAACTCAGGAAAAGTGTGAACTGAGAAAAGAGGCTCTGAAGTACAGTGTCTATCCAAGCGCTTAATCTCTACCAAACCGTGCTGGCTGTGCGATGAATGGGACAAAAAACAGGAAGTAAACCACCAGAGTAACAACAATGAAGGGATTATTAGAATAAATTGAAATTAGGCATGCCTCATTAACATATTGTGTCCATAATTAATGCCATCTTTCAAAGCAGTAGCACTATCCTTTCAAAAGTTATTAGAGTTGAAAGTGAAGAGTGTGGACAAGGTTTTTCAGAAATGAAAAAGGGATTCTAAAGACACACCTAATCACACTATTCTACCAAAAATATTCGAGATAAACTGCTAAAAAACGCACTTTTCTGCCCGCTTTATGATACCAAATTTTAGCATAATATAAAAGAAGACCCGCTCTTTCAGAAAATATGAAAAAGTCAAGTTTGGCTAGGTTGACCCATTTCACTTATTTTCAGTCCTCACGCAAAATCAGTGTGTGCGACTTTATGTTCGTTTTGAGGTGCACGGTCACATTTTGATCAACGTTCGAGATCCAGTGTCACGCGACAAACTGTCAATAGACATGTAAATGTAATTATACATCTGCCCGCATTCACGTGATGAAGGTCGAGTATAACCACAACAGCTCGCGGATGACCGAATTGTATTTGGACAAAAAAAAAAAAAATCTTTTGCGGCTACTGCTATATAGGATGACATTATCATACATATAATTTGATCACCATTTTCCAGCAAAACTGGATTTTCACATTTCCTAAAGACTAGAATTCTTTAGATAAAACATTAAAAAAACGGCAGCTACTCATAATCGATTTAAATCACCTGTTTAAAAAAAAGTATGCTTAATTGATATTTAAAGATTTCATCAGACCTCATGCGTTTTTTATTGACTGCAGTACTTAATTTTGTTTAAAATTACAGTCAGAACAAAAGCGTAGATATATGTATTTGTAAATAATATACATACGAAAACAAATGTTCCGGTGTTTAATTGTTTTCACTTCTTCATGAAATTCACTGACTTGCTGGTTTTAATCAGAGTGTGTTGATACATCCAGAAGATCTACGTCGTACAAGCTAAGATTCCCAGTAGACCCTTCGACTTTGTTTTATTGGTATAATTACTGTATGTTATAGATTATGATCCGTGTATTGTCTTTCTCTATTCTCTATACTATGATACATTGTATTTGAATGTTTCGCGAATATGAATAAATACAAATACAGAACAATAATGATCATCATCATTATCTGTGATTCTAGCTCCATATTGAAGGCAACGACATCGGGTAAGACTCTTACCAATATAGCGTGATGTAAGCTTTTATTTGCCCACATAATGTCGAGAAAAGTATTGAAATTTTTTTCAGTTTCTCATGTTTTCACTCTGAGGTCGTATCTGTTGTGTGTAAATGTGATAACGCCATATACCTAAATCGACATTCCTGTAATGGTTCTATGAACTTTTAACATCAATTCATCTAATTCGCGTTTGTGGATGCTGTGCTAAATGATCATCGTTCTGTAAATACATGAAAAACGTGACGTTTCCAAAACTTTCCTGTATATCTTTTGTCATATAAATTAATTGAAAACTGAAGGACGCGGTAACAACATTATGTTTGCAAATACAATGAAATAATGATGACATCATGCAAACACACACACACACACACACACACACACATATATATATAAGTATATATATATATATATATATATATATATATATATATATATATATAAATGTAGGCCTATACGTAATTTCTGAAAGGTATTGCCTGGCTAAATTTTGTATGTTTTTATTGTTTGTATCAGTGTCTGAGTTATCCCTTCTTTCTGCACTGCGAGCACCATAAAACCATTAATCTTTTGTGCAAGTGTCCCTAAACCTTGGCTTACCACACACACACACACAAACACTCACACACACACACACACAGACACACACACACAAACAAACAAACAAACAAACAAACAAACACACACACAGAATGATAATGATAGATATGCAATGGAGTCTATAGCTAAGCTCCATGTTGACATTTCGTTCGGTAATAATGTTAATGTTAATGACGTGCGTGCAGTGTTGTCATCGAAGGGGGCGGGGGGGGGGGGGGCCTCTCAAGCACTAGGCTGTGACGTGTATCCGGATACGTATGAAATGACACGTTCAACACTCATTCATGCATGTTGCCAGAAAGTGTGTAAGCCTTTATCTCCTCCCACATTTGCATGTACTCCATAGATTGCGTTTTATACAGAGAGTGTTTGCACGTGATGAGAAATTCAAAATCACGCAGAAAGGTGGGCGAGTCTCACCTCCCTATAATCAGACGAACGTCGTGATTAGCAAACATAAATTCCGCCTGTGAAGCATGAACTTTGTTCGATACATAATGAATTAGGTTTACATTCATAATTCTCTGCTCACACCGGCGGCGGGGGGGGGGGGGGGGGGGGGTGCAGCCCCCTCACAACTCCTAACCCTCCTCTCCCACACACTTTTGAAAGACAGGGGGAAAAGTTGTAGGATGAAGGGAGAGTTAACCCTTTGCCAAAATCAACCTCTACCCCCCCCCCCCCCCCCCCGCACCACCACACACACATACACACACGATCGAGACCCGTCTGCAACATTGGGCTATTATGTTATGTACGATATATAATGTGTGACGAGTACGTGTGTGCGTATAATGAACTTATTAATTTTACACATTATTTTGTATGTACAGAGACTAGAATGTACAGAGAATTTCTACCCGCATTGCGCTCGCATCTCTTCTTATACTCAACGTTTTCAGTCCATATATTATCGGCTTCATTTCCTCACCCTTGGGATTTTAGCTAATGGCTAACACAATTAGTTTGAACATTCGTTCAAAATAACACAATCATTTTGAACATTAGTTTCACATGTAGGGCCTATTATGTATATATGTATATCTAGTATTATCATACATGTATATCATACTTTTTCCCTTGAACTTGTATCGACAAAAATGCGATATTGGAAATGTCTAAATATCTAAATATCTAATTTGAATTGAATTGAATTGAATTGAATTGAATGACATTGACACAATGAACACAAATTGTTTTACAGGTATACAGGTATTGTATCATAAAAAGAAAAAAATAGGTCATAGGTCAAACTGTCGCCTTGGGCTTGTTTTTTTTTTTTTTTTTTTTTCCAACAATGGCGTGAGTCACGTGCCGCTGCCCACAACGGAACACACAGCGGACAAATGATTATCATATTTATTTCAGACCGCCTATAAGTTTTACATCGAAACCTTAAGAGTTTTCGTGCATGCCTGCTGAACCCCATGTTGATTGAGGTTGTTTTATCCTGTTCCCCTGTGATCAACTGGTGGTGAGTTTCCTGATTGTTACGATGGATCCATGGTATGATATTATGAAACATGAGCTGCCTACTCTCTTAGTTTTCAGCGTCACATTTCTGCTGGCCTTGTATATCTTTGCGAAACGAGCCAAGGGCAAGGCCAGCAGCGGTGGTCACCGCACAGTGCCCCCGGCCGTTCCCGGCGCTGTTTCGCTGTTCGGCAACGCATTGTCGCTGAAGCCGAATGACGAATTCTTGGTGCAAACACAGGCATGGCACGGCAAATATGGCGCTGTGTTTTCGCTGCTCGTCGGGCCCACGATTACTGTCTTCGTCGATGGGATGGTGGCTGTAAGGGAGGCCGCCGTCAAGCGAGCAATCGAGATCGGCAACCGACCCGTCGCCAGGCAGCTCTTCGAACTGAATCCAACGCGTCTCGGTAAGATGGTCATCAGCAAAGAAAGAACTGCATGTATAATTCCTGTAATTCCATGCGGACCCACAAACCCCCCTGGTTAAATTCGCTACACTTTTTTTTTTTTTTGGTATACCTTCCCACAAAAATCAGGGCGTCATTTTCATAAAAAAGTTGATATGATAGCAACACCATGCTGGAATGGCAATTGCCATGGTAATGACACAAATCCAGCATCCTGGTCGAGTGACTGTTGCTATAGGCAGCATAGCTAGGAAGTTGCTATATTCCAGCAAGAGTTAATTGTACCCTAGAATACATTAAACAAAGCGATATATATATATATACAACAAAATATACGCGCATACTTGTATCCATGTATTATAACGTGTGTGTACATAGCACACAAGTTTAGGCTCACAGATACGCATTTGTTGTAAGTCCTGTTTAAATAAGATATGAATCAGGTAAATTCCCTTTCATTTGGCTGGCAGGAAAGTGTGAACGCAAAACTCGGGTCGGTCAACAAACAATGCCACTGGCATCTACAAAAGCTGTCATCACTATTTTCATGACTGAAATGTCTGCACATAATCGACTTCACTTAACATCACAGCGCACACTGCAACGGGATATTCTCACTTGCAGGGATATTCAGCGCCCCCATAAGTAGCCCTTGGCAAACTCAGAGAAAGTTCGCGCATGCGTCCTTTCGCGGCGTGGGTTTTGGATCCGTTACCCTGGAAACCATCATCCTGGATGAAGCCAACGAGCTGCTCTCACACTTCAAGGTAATTTCCGCCCTGCAGCTGATTATTAAATGGAAAGCTTATCACAAGAGAAGATATGCCAAAATGAATACAGATTACAGATCGAATACAAATTTCTTCAGATTTTGAATTAGCGCAAAACTAAAACAAAGTTGTCAGACGACCCTTGTTAACCATGTAGCGTTTATAATTGTTATCAATATTACACAAATTATGCTCGAAAACCACGCCTACGATGATACGCATTGAAGAATCAATATCAATCGGTGAGCATTAACCTCATTGGTTTTCTCAATATCATCCAGATGTTACAAAAGAATTCCATTCAAGAGAACTTTAAATTTTCACATTTCATGTTCACAGAACCACGATACAAATCATATCCTTAACATTATTTTGCTATGATAAAATGAATGAATGAATAAAATATGAGAAGAAGAAGAATTCGGATTGTATCACATCAATACACTGCACAAAGACGTGCTTTCAACATTAATTGGTCAAAGGTTATATTAGCGCATTTGATTATTTGAATTGTTGCATGTATATAGTATCATTTTCTCAGATCGAATAATTTTCTTTGTTTCATAACTTAATGGACGTTGTGTTGACAATTACCTTTTTGTGAAGGTAACTTTTATATGATAAGATACAGAGTGGTCCCCTCGATAGGATACTTGGGGAGTTATTCGCTGTTGTTTCGAAAAGGACCCCTTCCCTTGGAAGATAGCGATATTGCCAGTTATTGCAGCAATACACATTGATAACGAAGAATCACAATTTTTTATCAGGTCATCAATGAAGTTCTGACAAGCATTTTCGATTCAATCGTCATAGACAGTAAAGAAATCTAAAAGATTATTCTAACATCAAGGAATGTAATTTCCATTTGTAATCTTTCGCAGTCAAAAAATGGCCGTTCATTCGATCCCCAACCGTGCCTTTACGTCTCCGCAGCCAACATTGGCAATCAGCTCCTGTTCGGACGTCGGCTGCAGTTCGACTCCGAGCGCGACGACGAACTCATGGGCAACATCAGGCACCTAATGTTCTTCCGCGACGACCCCCTCGTCATGTTCTTCCCACTGATGTGGCACGTTGTCAAGCACTCTACGAGGTGGAGGACGGTCCGTCAGTCGTGGGACAAAGTGATGGACTTTCTGCGGCGTGAGGTTAAAGAGCGTGAGGGACGACTGAATCTAGGTAAGACCTCAAGAGGCTACGCCCGAAAATATCAAACTCAACAGTCGTTCTTTCGAACGCTCAACCCCGTGAACTTGTTTGAAGGCTAGGTAAAGTCTAGCCCCTTGCACCGCTGGTTCACATACTCCATAATTAAACCCGGCATAAAAAGGATCATTTGAAAACGTAAGCACTATGTGTAGTAGGTCCTAATTGCTCTTGTCGCTTGCTTGTACATCGACACAGTCGCACTAGGGAATGTTCCTATGACAGGCATCATCTTTTTTTTTCGTGGCGGTCTCTCTTTAAACCTGAAATTAAAGATCTGTTTTCATGAGTTGATTTGATTTAATCTATCTGTAAAGCATTATCATATTCTCCGCTTGTATACTTTCTTTTTTGGCTGATTTTTCATCGACAAAAAAAAGGAGACAACTAGCATACGATTTATTGATGCAGATGATCCGCAAGTGAAGGACTTCATCGATGCCTATCTCGTACAGGAGCAGAAAGACCCCGCGAATTTCAACCACGAGCGCCTTGAGTTAGTCTTGGTGGACCTAATCGTTGGCGGAACGGATACGATCTCGGCCACCTTATCGTGGATTCTGCTCTACTTGGTCACGCATCCTGAAGACCAGAAACGAATCCACGACGAGATTAACCAAGTATATTATGAAGTCCTTTTCTTGACAAGCTTGTCTTTGTTAGATATCATCGAAAATTATTCCCTCTCATAATGATATCTGTAAAGCCAGCAGGATTTCTAATGAATTTTTAATGTGTCATGCATGAATGACGCTCTTTAGTTTTGTTTAACAACTTCTCTCATTCCTTATGAATAAAAAGGAATATGATCCTGGAATGTTAAATGAAAGCTATATGGAGTATTCAGCTCAGTACACACAATAGGGCCTACAGTATCAAACCTAGCACAAGCAGAATATTTTACAAATTTATTTCTATAAAATATTAAAACGAGCTTTTTTTTTTCTCCCTCAATCGGGACACTTTAGGTAAATGTTACTTGACGCACGTTTCTTGCCGCACGTTACATCATAAAGTATTCAGAAACTCAAAAGCAATCGGAGAGCACAAACCTCCACTAAGTCCATAGGGTAAATAATTCCGCGACTTACAACTTGGGCCGTGCACGCATATCGTCCATGGAATATCCTGGAATATCCTATCCATAATGTTCCGAATCACCTACGAAAATATATTCCCTCCGGGTATTCCCTTCATTCTTTTTAGGACATTCCAGAAAATTAGTTCATTAGATTTCGACAGTCATCGATAACAGATAAACTATCATAAAGAAACAAGTAAACAAATGATGTAAAAAGCATACAGTAACCTCCATGACGGACGATGATAACCAATAGAGAGAACTAATAAAACTGATTTGATATCAAGTAACATTAATTATCAAAACATCAACAATGGCCTCTTATTAACTCCCAGGTGGTTCAACAAGGACCCGTTCTCTGGTCACACCGGACGCATCTACCGTACACTGAGGCGGCTATCATGGAGGTTCAGCGGCTTGCCTGTGTCGCCCCGATGGTACCTCACAAAGCTATGACCGACACCGAATTGTGCGGTTTTCATATATCTAAGGACTGGAACGTGTATCTCAACGTGTGGTAAGTCCTTTCGGAGAATGAATATGAATAAATAAACAAACCAAACATCCCCCCCCCCCAAAAAAAAAAAAAAGAGGGAGAAAATCACATAGGATCATGCTTTTACATCTTAAACACCGCAAATCATTGCATTTATATGCTTCTCTTAAAAGCCTAAGACAAAATAGGCCCTATTGAATTTCTGAGCTGGATAGAAGTCGATAGGTATGTATTCCGAAATATCGAATGAGAAAGAAATAATGTTGGCGGACATTAGCGAGCTTCAGATCTGCAACGCGAACGTTAAGACGGCATTGATTACCGGTAGGCAGGGGAAAAAATGCGTGAGACAGCCGTTTCCATTGTCCAACCCGGGAGACAGCGTCGTCTTTGCGTTCGCGTCGCAGATCTAAAGCTCGCTGTCGTGTCCACTGATTGGCACATAATGACATAGATTATTAGTTGTTGAATTAGATACATGTATAAGATTTGAATTGAACACACGCACCAATGCATGCCTACACAAACAGTCACGTTATAATATATTAGTTACGCTGTCGACACGTCTTGATTAAAATATGTCAGTGCAATATCAAACGGCTATAGCAAATGTTCACCAGCATGGTAAGATCATCAATATAACATTATTGCAAATCTCATGGTGGTTCTTCCAAACTTTGAATATTCGAACGAGGCATTTCTATATCTGTCATTTGTATGTATCAATCGACATGTAGAATTTGCTTGGACTCTACTTTCAATAGTGTTGCAAACTCTGACTTGTTTACGTCTGCATGTTCACGCGGAATTTACACCAGAGGAATCTGGAATGATGTAACAGGTGATGATACTTGCAGAAATGTTGACAAACGTTTTTATAATGTTTACGTTTATAGCTCATTTTGTCAATAGAATGCCGAAGTGATGATGTCACGGCCTTTTGTTCTAGCTTGGGTTGAAAACAGGTGCGCAAATAAACACTCAGGTCAGGTGTTTTTTGTCTGTTTGTTTGTTTGTTTTTGAAAGAACCAGTTTCCATGTCGATGAATGGCTATGGCATCACATTTTGGTACTCGGCCATTCCAATTCTGTTTTCTAAAGATGTCTACAATTCTTAGACTGTTGATTCTCGTTTATTCCGAGTTTAGAGATTTTTGTATTCCCTGTCTTGACCTTTGCAGCTCTAGTCTAGATCACATCTGAAGATTATCATGCGCATATTATCAAGCTGGATTTTTTTTTGTTGCATTTTCTTGGTTTTTCCCCCTTTTGTATCAACTTAAACGCCAACATACTCCTAAAAAGACAAAATTCTGCAATGCATGATGGGGACGCAATGCGACTCGAGCTTATAAAGCTGCCCCTTGCATAATGGCGATATTTCGTCATATTCGTCCCCCATCCCAATGCCATCTTTATCAGTATTTTGTTTGTTTGTTTGTTTGCACTGCAGGGCCATTCATCGAAATCCAGATTTTTGGCCTGAGCCAGATCGGTTCGATCTGGCTCAGGCCGTTTCATAGGCGCCGATGGAGCAGTCATCAAACAACCGAATAACTTCTTGCCGTTTTCCATAGGTAGGCATTTCAACTTATTATTACTGCAAAATCATGGAGACTGAATCATAATGTTAGATTCACATAATAGAATTTTGAAGGAGGAGGCCCATTTTGCCCTCCCATTTAGTCTTTCACATATCACCTTCAGTTCTCGTCAGTAACATAATGCCGGAATTTATTGCCCTATCTTACAATTATAACTCTATTTTCTACAAATATAACCTTCCCTTTTACCATGTTTACATAGGCATATAGGTCTACACCGTATAATCTTTTAGTCTATAGTGATGCTGTCTGTTAGTATGTCTCTCAGTGATGACGATGATGATAGTGATGAATATAATGATATCATCACTGTAATAGTTATCTCTCCATCTGTCTTACTTGTCTATATTTTATCGTTGTCAGGAAAGCGTGTGTGTATTGGTGAGCAGCTGGCGAAAAAGGAGCTCTTTCTCTTCGTCACCACCCTCTTGCAGCATCATCGGCTGTCCGTGCCGGAGGCGTGTTTTTTTTAGACGGCACAGATTGGGGAAACTAAATATCTATCGGGGACCCTATCCCTAAACCTAACCCTAATCCTAATCCTAACCCTAACCATCAAACCGTAACCCTAACCCTAACCCTAACCCTAACCCCAACCCTAACCCTAACCCTAACCATAACCATAACCAAAAACCCTAACCCAACGTTTTTCCCATAGGTTTAACACGCGCCATGCCCCAATCTGTGCCGTCTTAAAAAAAAACGCGTGCCGGAGGGAGCCGAGACCCCTTCGCTGGACGGTCTCCTTGTTCTCTCTCGAGTCCCCAAGCCATACGAGATAGTTGTTACTGCTTGGGATGACATCTGATGACGGTTTGACCTGGCATGTAGATATTATTGAACTTTACGGATGTATCACCATGATATAATTTTGATAGAGAAAACTAGATAAAACGGCTACCTTGAGATAGGAAAAGAGCTACCTAATAAGTGGTTATCCCATGTACATGCTAAGGTACAGAGGCTATCGCATGAGCAAAGCCAATGTAAACTTCTTTTTTCTGTCAGTGCATAATCTCACCTTAAGTGGCCTACAAAGGCTGAGCTACACATTTCAAACATGATTATTAGGCCCTCTGTTTTTTTGTTTTACAAGTTTTCTAGGAAACTCCGCTGTTCCAATTTGATTTCCAACTTTAAATTTCTGAAGTACAAAGATGATTCTCTTTTCGACAGCGAGACAAAAAGTAAACGGGATGATTTCGGATGAAACGCCAAATATTGTTTCTACTCGACAAGCTAGCATTGTCGAGACGAGAAGACAAGATAATAATGCACCGGCAAGATTGACCACCATAATTTTGTGTGTGTACTGGTTCCTAGAATGTCGACCAGTCAATTTTTAACAGCTCGTCCCATTGTGTTTCTGTCCTCAACAAGGCAACGTTTTTATTAACTGTATGGTACTTTCATGTATAAAAGTTCAGAGCGAGTCGACTCGTCGAATTCCAACAACTCGTCCACTCTACTGGCACTTGTTTGTATTTCACCCTTTCATCTTCCTTGTTACAAAATATCTCGTGTTCTTGCCAATTTGAAGATTCTTCCAAAATTACCTTGTGTTTGAATATCTGCGTGTTGACCCTTCATTTGCCGTAATGTTTCTTGTTTTGCAGTTACCTTAATTTTGTAGTTGGCTCTACAGTAGTTTGATTTGTTTAGTTTGTCGTAGATGACGAGTTTCATTAGTGGAGAACAATGAACAGTAGAGTACAAATGATCAATTTTATTCCCTCATGCTTGTTGGCATATGATATATAAAACAATAGAATACTCGTGGGATATAAAAACGAAAAGGAGAATACAATACAGTTCTCGTGTAAATCAACGTGAGAACAAATCTACTAGGTATGTGTGTGTGTGTGTGTGTGTGTGTGTGTGTGTGTGTGTGTGTATGTGTGTGTGTGTATGTGTATGTGTGTGTGTGCATGTTTGCATTGGAGTCAGGGTTGATGCATACCATTTGTTTCTCATGGATGACTCATGCATACACAGGATAAATTGCACTGATTCATTGCTAGACTCATAAAATAGGGGAATACAATGAAACGCAGTAAACTGAATGTAGCTGATATGAAAACATTTCATACTATTAGTCTTGCTTTATTCACTGTCTCAGTGTCAACAATTAAACATGTACTTTGGTATATCCACCTTACAATAGTACATCTTCCAGACTACAAGTACACATTCTCTTATTTAGACTGAGTCTTTATTTGTATAAAATACATAATTTCATGACTGACATTATTTCATGCATAAGTAGTGTGATATATTCTGTACTATACAAAAAAAAAATAGATTATGTGAAAACATTAAATGACTTAAAAAGTACAAATACGTCATGTATAAATGGCATACAAAGAATATAAAGTAAAATCTTTGAGTGGAAATTAATACCGGATAGTCTTTGTGTCTAATTACTACAGAGTACTTTGCTAATGTCATTGAAATGAGTGTTTGCTTGCAGTCACGAAAAATCAAAATTCGCAGGAAAAAAAAACACATAAAAAGCATTTCCTGATAATCACTCAAGATATAGGAAAGGTATGACCATATACAAACATAATCACTTGGCAATTCTGGTTTCAGAGCAATCATTTTATCAAAAGGCAAATATAAGAGTATATTTCTGCACTTTCACTGATAACACTACTAATCACTCACTATGAGCAGGATTTCACACAAGAAATTGCAACAACATGAAGCATGTTCATTCTTCATTTTAGCAAGAGAGAAAGTTGTTACTTGCCAGGACTATTTTAAGAAGGTGAAACTGCTTGTTTTAATTCGATGGTAATATGCACTAAATTTCCTTGCACAAAAAGAGCACCCAGACACTCTTGTAAAGATACCTTTCATGTACAGCTTTAAAAAGTCTAAATAAATCAGTGATGATCAAATAATGATGAACAAAGAAAGTGGAAATTACAGCTTTGTTTCATTAGTAAACTCAAGAGGGCAGTATTCAAATATTAAAAAACTTTCAGACAACCCTCTTTGTTTTTTATACGTAACTTCTTGCCTTTCACATTTGTTATGAGGGAAATAATAACCTCTGGAATCATGAGAGAGAAGGCAGTTGGAATGGATACTTCTTGACATAGCGTGAAATTAGATGAAAAAGTGAATCTGAAAAAAAAAAAGTTGAGTTCATCACTACGCACAATAAGAATCATATGGTAAATCTAGCCATGCATCAACAGCGAGTGCATCATAAGTACAATATCATGCTTGAAGTGATACAATGTAGTCATATTTCAGTATTCATAATTTCACAGACGAAAGAAAGTTTATGGTCCTGCATCAAATGTTACTACATCACTCTACATAATTTTCTTCTACACCTTAAATCATCCTACATGATATTCTATCACATGTCTGTAAAGATACAGGCTGTCATTTGCAACATCTGACACTTTATCATTGTGATCTGGACAGGCAAGATTTGTTTACAAAACATATTTTTACAAGATCATTCTGTTACTTTTTTCATCTTCTGTTTTCGACGCAAGTGGGCACAAACAGACACGGAAATTGGAATGTCTTGGGAATTCTTGGTACAACTGGAAAAGATGATAAGTCCCTGAAAATGACAGCTAACTTCCATTTTGTCACTCATGAACCAGAAGGAAATTGATTCAATTTTGCACCATTTCTACATTTTCCCTGAATAATTATGATGAAGTATCAAACAGAAAAAAAGGCACTCTCAATAATTTTGACCTCAGAGTTCATCATCCACCCACCAATCATCCAAACACTGAATTTATTATTACGTAAAGAAGTAGCCATTACAATCCTTGCTCAGCTGCATGCAGCACCAACTCTATGAAGCACATTCTCTACCATCCTCTGTTCCATTTCCCTTATTCAGCGTGTAGGTATTCTCTCATTCTCTCTTTTCTTCTTTCTTTCCTTCCATACTTTTCATCTATTCTGGCAAGTTGTGTCATGTTGTTGCGTTTCTTCTGTTTTGTCCCGTCCTGTCGTATATTATATTCGTCACAAGTGTTTGTAAATAAGTAATTTATAGGTTTTATGAGTGGTTCACAATCTACAAGCTTTGCTTTTTAGTGGACCTCTCTATTCTTTCTTCCTTTTTTTTTCAACTGAAGCATGACTTTGTATTATTTTTTTTTTGCCAGTATGCGCTCCTATGTTTATTGATACCATTTATTGATTAAGACAAATGTTCTTTGTTTATGATGTAAAACCTGATTTATCTTGTGTTATGTTTTTGTTGAAAAAAAAAAGGAAGAAGAATGAAAATAAATGAATTGAACTGAATTGAATTGACCTGCTTTGGTTTGACCAAGGAAGGGGCTAATGCACATAATATGAGCTGTCAAAAAGGGGGGGGGGGAATAACAAGTATTCAAATTTGCATTCTGCAATCTGCATTCAAATTTACGGATACATTTTCCTCAATGACATAGTCGAGAGCTAATCATCCATTGCTTTTGAATATACAGTATCTCATAATGTGGCCCCTGGTTTTCATCCCATCATTTGTTGCTATGTCAGGCAATGCTCTGCAGGCACATTTTATTCCATTATTATCAGGCATAACCCTTGTTTCAAAAGTGCACATAGAATTTGAACATCTTCAGACAACCTAATCTATTTGCACATCACATCAAAAGGCAAGTTTCCCTTCTGTTTAAATGCTAGACGGGCGTTCACGCATGGTGAGTTCATATGTAACAATATAAGTATCTGAGATTTGCAATAAGGCCCCTCTGGCTCTGAAACAGTCATTATCCTTGACGAATGATAAGAATACTACTTCAACCTATGACCCCTGCACCAAGATTAGTGGTCTCCTTACACTGATGAACATCGTATTACTCGTTAAATTTCTCTACCTCGGCCAAAATTGTTTCATCCTTTCTCATGACATAGCAGGGAGTTTTCTCTACACGACGGGAAGACCGAGAATACACGGAAGCAATCAGCTGTGACAGTCCCCGTACTCGGACTCCCGTCCCCATATGTAAGCAGTTTCGCTTTCCTGTACAGGACGGAGGCGTGGGGACAAGATCACTGATTGGCTGGCTCACTTGTGCCCAGCATCGGGACCGAATGCCATTTTGGCCGAGTACCGTACTCATTTTCCTCAGGATGGGACGTTTCTTGGATTTGAACATGCGCAGAAGCAAATTTTGCACACGGCACGCTCAACTCCCAGCCACATCGTGCTTGCAAAAACTCCCTAATATCTAGAGTAGGAAAGACTTTGTCATGTGGAAAACAAAGGAATGCTGTGTGCATGTGAGTCCAGTGTTACCTAAATCACCATCCTCTTGAGAAATTTTGAAAATGGTCAGGAAAAGAATGTACTGATATGAAAAATAAATGCTCTACACATGTGACTCTGGGATTTTGCTGACCTAGCTTGGTCATCAGTAGGCTGACATTTAGTTTTGGTTTACAAGGGGCTTCAGATTTTTTTATTCATTATTTTTGTGTGTGTGTGTGTGTGTAAGATAAAGAGAGACTACTTATGAATTATGAAAAAAAGTATACAATTCTAATAGGAAATCAAAGTTTATTTCATAAAATTCAGTTCTGAAATGCCTGAGATATCCAAAAACAAAGTGGCCCTAAGAAAAGGTGGGACCTCTTATAATTGTATGATCTCTCATATTTCATAAGTGGTTTCTCCATATCTTACAAAAAAAGTTAAAAAACACAACCCCTATATCAACCAAAGCTAAACCATACCTTTGTATACACAGAATATAAAACCTCTATAAGAGTTATCATTTCGTGAAAAGCCCATCCTAAAAATCAGTGTGTGTGTGAATAGAGGCAGAAGAGTGAAAGGAAGAGGACAGTGAAAGTTTGAGGATATTCTGATTAGAATGAAGACAGGTACGTTTAAAGTTGTGTTCAATCAGGCACAAATTGGCAACTCCATGAAGTAGCATGAGAGCTCACGATAAATTTTACCCTGTGCATAAAATTCCATGGAAACCTTTTTTTTTCTGTCATTAATGTCAGAATATTCTTTTAAAGGGGTTGTGTAGAAAAAAAAAATATTTGTAATGATAACACTAAGGGTTCATAAATGACTGGAAATTTCCTGGACTGGAAAATTGACAATTTCTTATTTTATAGCACAGAGCAAATGGTGGATGAGCTTGCATTGTGACCAAGAGAATTCACTGATCTCACCTACAAGAAATCATGACTTTCTCGTTGTTCATCAAAATATGATAAAGCTTTCACTTTCAAACTAAATTTCATGGTGGATTTCCCCATTCACTGTATATTACTTCATGACTCTTGTAACATTGATCGAAACACATGAAAGTTATTCCCTTTGTATATTACTTGTGTGACCTCATCCACATCAGTGAAACATATGCAGGTTACTCACTCAATATCTCTGTGAAATATGAGATTTACACAACGATAATTTCATCAAATGTACACCTGTAAGAACACTGCATTAATATTCCCCATAATAGAATAAGAATTACATAAGTAGAAAGCAGCCTGAGCTCCATGTTGTGTAGAACATACTCTAGATAGCAGATATTATATCACAAAAATATGTACAATTTGCATAACAAACATGCAGTACTATTTTGATATATCACATAAAATTTAGTTGCATAACTAGTTTGCACACACACACACACACTTAAGAACTTTTCAAGTTAAAACAAAAAAAGATCTTTGTTCACATATGAATTATTTCCCTTCATACCAATGTCACAGAACATTAAACTAAAAAGACATGACACATAATCTACCCATAATCATAAGAACCTGGAGTATGTGCTGAAAAGAAATTATTGATTTGAAATTGCACACCTTTAAATACAAACCTCAAAACTCCAGAAACTTTGCATCAATTTTAGAGAAAATGATAACGCAGAAACTCCCAGTCAACCAGGCATTTCTTTGCAAGTGCAGGTACAGGGCAGGACATGGATTAAATAACGAGACCCATTTTGACACTGTACACACATACATAGAGACATGTCTTGCGTCAACCTTTATTGGTTATGTGACATGCCTCCACAACACCAAGCATTTTGCTTCCATGCAAGGTTAGTACAGATGCACTCCCTCTGTGGTTTTAAGAAAAAAAGTGCTGAACAGTAAAGGATGTTCAGCTTCCTGCACTCAATCTCAAAAATAAGGCCAATTCGAATCTCATTTCATTAAATCTCTCTGTCATGATGTGCTGGTATCTCACACGTCTGGAACACCTCTAGAACCCAGTGGACCCCGTCCTGATTGGCGGCGAAAACACTTCAACCCACATGCTTTACTTGGCAAAGACCTTCTGAAGCTTGTCCTTGTGCACCCAGGCGGCACCCCCTGCACCCGCCAGAACGACGCAGGTCCCAACGAAACGGAGAAAGCCCGAGACCGACGGAATGAATTTCTCCTTCCACGACACGGCAAACGGCAGGGCGGGCATGTCCTGCGAGAAGTGGTAATGCACAACAAAGTTAAAATGTTATACAGCTGATCGGTTTGCATACGTGTGCTTGCATGCATTTTACCATGAAACCTCTAATCCTGCTGATACGTCCATTGTCTAAATCTACCTCATCACACTTTCTCTCTTTTTGTTCAGGCTTGCCCTTTAATTTTTTTTTAATTTTCTACTCTCTTTCTTTTTCTCTGTTCTCACCATGAAGTATTGGTAGCTATGCCTTTCCTCCCCCTTTTTCTTTGTTTTTTTATTTCTATTTTTTTTTTTAACATTTGCCATTCACCTCCTGTCTCTATGAAAGGTACAAAAATATATCAGTGATGAAATAATGTGCATACCCAATAAAGCAGTGCTTCTCAACCAGTAGGCTCTCTCAGGTGAGCCACGATGTCGGCCAAAAATGAAATAAAAAAGGGTTCTTATTCAATATCAGTGGGCCTCAAAAAAAAATAAAATAAAATTGCGAGAGCCCAAGTGGGCCTCGGATTAAAAAGGGTTAAGAAGCATGGAAACAGAGGGTGTTTATTCCTCTGTATTTGAAAAAAAAAAAATTCAAGAGATATGTGTTGACTGATGATGCCTGTGTTTCCTGGTAAGACTCACATTCAAGACAGCCATTTTGAGGCAACGATGGTGCGTTGTGTTTGTTGGAGGGCTGATATCAAATGATCATGACTATTTACCACCAACACACTGAATGACCTGTAATCTTTCACACAGATCTATTGCATCATTAATTCATTTACTTGAATAGGAGGATCAAAAATGAGGATGGTATCAGTGATAATGATGATGGTAGTGAAGATAATGATATAAAGATGATAATGATGAATGCCAACTCTATCCAACTCTATCCAACTCTATCTGACTTTGAATTTCCAATAAATCAATGTTAAGTTTGTACACACTTGACTGATGTGTTAAGAGAGTTTTTTCATCCTGGTGGTTAAAAGGTGCTATATAAATGCATGTATGATGTTATGTTATGATACCAATAACTAAGAGTATAATGATGATGATATGAAAATACTGATGTGAAGTAGGCTGATGATTAGTAAAAAAGAAATTGCTGAAAATTATGACAATGCTGCAAAAATAGATAAAAAGATTAAAAAAAAACCAAAACTGACCACTCCAGCAGCTGTTGCTTCAAAATCTTTCACATTACCAGTCTCACCTGTGCTTCTGGTTCTTCCTGCCATACTTCATCCCCGGATATTTTCCCCATGTTGTGCAAAATCTGTACAAGAGACATGCAAAATCATTGACTGAAGTCATGTGACAGCTAGGTCATGTGACAGTCAGGTGACAGGTGGTCCTCGATTGACATGGAACAATCACCAGCAAGTAAATCCTCTTCACCCTTCATCCTTACCCCTTTCCACCCTCCTTCTTCCCTTATTCTCATTCCTCCCTCCCCCCCACCCCCAATGATATTTCTTTCTTCTTGACCTTAATCACCCTCCTCCTCCACCACATCTTCTATGACTTCCTGATGTTTACATATTTCCAACTTTCGTGGTCCATATTACAGGGATGCCAACCCTGAAAATAGCACTGCAGAGTCCTGAGGCCCGAATAGGTGCATATTCGGAGGAAAAACAATATTCTTATCTTACTTACAACAGTCAAGTGCAATAATACAATTTGAGAAAAACACTATTTTCCATGAACCTTGCAGTGCTCTTGACAAAGAAAAAACAACAAACAAACAAAATACAAAATAATGTGAAAAAGGAACAATTGGCATCTCTGGTCCACTGATCACCTCAGCACAGTCTATAAATCACTATAACATCCACACAGGATTTGCATTCAAATCTGTGAATTGAGTCTCTTGTAATGAAGATACAGGTGTACTGCATGCAAGATGAAGGCCCATACAAAGGTATTCAAATGCATTTTACCATTGCATTTACATCTTATTTCTATCTTTCTTTTCTCTGTGGCACATACAATTTCTGTCCAGACACTCTAAAAAAATTTACACTTTATCTTCTGAGTATTCACAATCCACTTGCTTGAGATTCAAGTTATTTGACCTATTAATTAATTTTCATCTCTTTCTCTCTCACAGATGTATGTACTAGGAAGAATGATAGTCCTTGGATAGACCAATACAAAGCCTATCACACCGCAACTTATGAGGCTAATCAATATACAAATGACGCACAGGTCTGAGTGCGTCAGTCGGAATTGTGTGCATAAGGTAACTATGGAATGCTTAACCCATGAGGCGAAGCCGAGTGGTGGGTTTAGGCTATAAAATTCCATAGTTACCGCATGCACACTATATTCAGACTGACGCACGAAAAGACATGTGCGTCATTTGATTTATAGAATGGGTAATTTTCTTGCCAAAAACCTATTTTTCTATCGTGTTACCCGATGACAAAATGACTGGATGCATTTGCTTTTGGCTTGCCGTAAACGAGCATGCATCAGTTTTTACTGGACGCACGGCCAGCCATGCAATTAGTTTTTACTGGACGCATGGCCAACCTAAGTGCGCGAACGCTTGCTTAGTGCGCGAACCTTTGTTACAAGTACGCGTACTCTTGAAAAGTGCGCGATTACATGTTTACCACTGTGACTCGGCGTGCGGCCAGTAAAAATCAACGCATAGCTCTCGACCAGTCAGATCGCAGGATTCTCGCTACCCATTTTATAACATAGACTTTAATAATCACTGTGCATGCTACATTTGAATAAAAAAAAGAAAAGAATGACTACCGACCTCCCTGGCAGCCCTTTCTCCAGCCTGAACTGCCCCATCCATGTATCCAGACCATTTAGTGGCTGTCTCTGTTCCAGCAAAGTACAGCCGACCGATAGGTTCTCGCAGGGCTCTGCCCAACAGAAGTACAACAAAGGAACAAGTTCTAGGAAATATTTCTAGTATTTCTTGTGCATCTTGGCAATATCACATTAACAAATTCTTTGGGAAAAAAAAGCAACAAAGTCCCTAGCATGCAAATTACTGTTTATAGACTCAAACATCAATATTACTTAATAACAATTGATCTATTTGAAAATGACTTTCACTTCTTATGCTGGAAGGTACTGTCTACGTAAAAAAAAAAAAATAGATAAATAAAGAAAAAAATAAAGAAAAATGACAATAATTATTGTGTTAGAGAATAATGTCTAGAGTAATCACATTCACAGGAAATAAGGAAATTCTGGGATGAGACATTTCAATTTTCCACTGCAGAAAGAGGAGGTAATTTAATGTCAGACTGTACACAATGATACATGGTAACTGTAATAACTCGTTAATGATGGACATTTCTTTTCCATTTATCAATTTTTCTGCACTACAATGGCAGCCTCAAGAAATGGTATGGAGGTGTATCCTATTACCGAATGATTTTTGTTTTATTGCTCCAAACGGGCAACATTATGCAATAATTCAGCCAAAAATATCCTTTAGATAATTGAAATGCTGATGACTTTAGCTGTAATGAAAATACTTGAAAAATAAGCCAACTTCTAGAAAAAATGCGTATTTCAAATAACCCTTCTACAAAAATTGTCTCTTTTTACTGACGCAAATCGTATTGTATTACCGAACGTGCGCCCTCTGTGTGGGGAAAATTGTACATTGTATTTTCGGTCAATGTTTATTAACGCAGGACAACGAACATCGAAATTTTAGCAATTATTGCGTAAATTTGAGGTAAATTACGTTTTTTTTTTTTTTTTTTTTTTTTTTTTTGCTGCAGTTTAGCAATTTTCGGCACTGGCTTCCCCTGTGAGATAACAGCGCGTAGTGCAATGAATGTGTATTCGAGTTGTTGTATGCGCTCCATTGACAAAGTACGCGTTCGGTAATAGGATACCGTTCGGTGATAGGATACCTGACTATACTGCTGTCATTACAAAATCCATCATGACAGAAACCAGTAACAGTTTGTTGTGAAAAGTCAATTATTTCAATTTTCCTCACACTCATCTATGATATCAATGACTACGTCATTCATTGAAAACTGTCAAAAACACGCCAAGATCACACATACCATGCCCAAACTAACCTAACAGTTAGATGTGCACAATAAGGATCAATACATTGATTAGTCACAAACAGAGACTTAATTCAGACAATTCCATTGTCAGGAACTTGGTTATTCAGCAACTGTTTTGTCTTAATCCTCTCTGGCTCACACTTATAAATTTTTACAGCTGCACAGTATATCATGCTAGGATCTTGCTTTTGGCTGTGATAGAGATACACTCACTTGAGCACGATACATACCGTAAAGCAAGAGAAATATTCACAAATTGCAGTTGACGACCTTTTTCGCTGCATGAAAATTTTGCTTATTGCCACTGGCGTCCAACGCATTACAGTGTAGACAAGAACTTTCGCATGCAGTTTGACTACCCAAATCTTTGTTGGCTCTTGTGAAATTCGCAAAATTAAAATGCACATGAACATTTCTGGTTTTACATTTCTGCTTTCTGTCATCCAATCATGAGACAAACATTTGACAATTCTAAAGTAGTATCTTAAAGACAAAAAAATCTTTCTATTACTAATGTAAAAAAAAAGAAGAATAGTTATTGAGTTATTACTAATGTTTACAACAACAACAAAAAAAAAACGAATACAGTCAACCTCACCTACGTCGAAACTATTTGGACTGAAGAAAGAGCTTCAACTTAAGAGAAAAATCAGACTTATGAGGGATTAAAATCAATAGAATATAAAGTGAAGAGGACTTGAAAAGACCTTCGACTTAGGCGATTACTCGTCTTGTGCAAGGTCGACTGTAATAAGCAAGGTTGACTGTACTTTTTTGAGGATCTCCCAAAATGACTGTACCTTTGAACCTACAATCTATGACTTATTGTCTGTCTCCCATGAATTCCAACAAATTTAAACTGGGCACCGGTGACTATGTAACTCACTTCCAGTATTTTGTGATGATGCCTGGAACGGTGTAGCCCACGTAACCTCCACCAATGTATGGCTCCTCCATCCAATTCTTTTCAATGTACATCACAGGCTTGAAATGACATGGACGAGGGAACAGGAACCAACACCAACACACACAAACACACACACAAATAAAAATGAAGGAATACACAGTGATAAACCAAACAAAAATCAACATCAAACCCACATCCTATCTCCCTACTTACCAGCAAAAAATTGCCGTATGTTGTACTCAGAGCCCTTATATCTACACAATGTATACAGGTCCACAAGGCCTGGGTAGACCTTTCTTTGCCTTTGTTTGCGCAATGAAATCACATGCCATGCGATTTGTATAACATTTATAAAATAAAAAAAAATCATTGCATTTTTAGAATCAACGCAAAGAACATGAATGACATTTGACCCAGAAGAAATAAAAGGATTATGGGAAAGGTGAGTTTGAAAGGGACATGCCTGAGCAGTAGATATCTGTCAAGAATGTGCTTTCGAAAGGTTGCAGTCCTTTGGTAATGAACATGCATCTTTATACATGACAACAGAAAATTGCAGGCCTGGGGTGATATTCTGAAAATCTTCCTAAGTTTTTTCCTAAGTTTCTTCCTAAGTCAGAAACTTAGGAAGTGCCTAGGAAAGACAAAATTGGTATTCTGAAATTTCTTCCTAGGCACTTCTTAATGCAAATTAGGCCATCCTTATTCCCGCCCACGTCCTTTCCTAAGCCAATACGAAATGCCGTATCATAAGGAACTAACCGATGTCTGCCAATGACAATCGCATATTACTATGACGTAGGGTCAAATACACGAGGGCGCGGGATGTCCCCTTTCTCACGCTCATTTCGCGCATCAAGGTACATGTGCGCGCAATGACTGACAAGCGCGCCTATCACGATGCTTGCAGTTTGCTATTCTTAACAACGTACTTAGGACAGGGGTGGAGCTTTCCTAAATATTTTCCTAAAATTCTTTCCTAAGTGCATTCTAGAATACCAACTTCTTCCTAAGTCAGAAATTTACATATTCCCGCCCCCTCCTAATTTTCTTCCTAAGTCTACTTAGGAAGAAACTTAGGAAGATTTTCAGAATACCACTCAGGAAAAAATCCTGACTTAGGAAGAAATTTCTTCCTAGGAAGGATTTCAGAATACCACCCCTGGGGTGGTATTCTGAAAATCTTCCTAAGTTTCTTCCTAAGTTTCTTCCTAAGTCAGAAACTAAGGAAGTGCCTAGGAAAGACAAAATTGGTATTCTGAAATTTCTTCCTAGGCACTTCTTAATGCAAATTAGGCCATCCTTATCCCCGCCCACGTCCTTTCTTAAGCCAATACGAAATGCCGTATCATCAGGAACCAACCAATGACAATCGCATATTACTATGACGTAGGGTCAAATACACGTGTGCGCGACATGTCCCCTTTCTCAAGCTCGTTTCACGCATCAGAGTACATGTGCGCGCAGTGAATGACAAGCGCGCCTATCACGATATCTGCAGATTGCTATTCTTAACAACGTACTTAGGACAGGGGTGGAGCTTTCCTAAATATCTTCCTAAATTTCTTTCCTAAGTGCATTCTAGAATACCAACTTCTTCCTAAGTCAGAAATTTGCATACTCCTGCCCCCTTCCTAAGTTTCTTCCTAAGTTTAGGAAAAAACTTTGGAATAGACTTAGGAAGAAACTTAGGAAGATTTCAGAATACCACTTAGGAAAAATTCCTGACTAAGGAAGAAATTTCTTCCTATGAAGGATTTCAGAATACCACCCCTGGGGTGGTATTCTGAAAATCTTCCTAAGTTTCTTCCTAAGTTTAGGAAAAAACTTAGGAACAGACTTAGGAAGAAACTTAGTAAGATTTTCAGAATACCACTTAGGAAAAAATCCTGACTTAGGAAGAAATTTCTTCCTACGAAGGATTTCAGAATACCACCCCTGGTTTGTATGAACAGGTACTGCTATCTTATGTTATTGTGAACAGTCTGAAAGTTACTGAGAAGTCACAGCAAGATTTTTTTTCTTCTATTTTTGGAAAGAAATACTTTTAGTTTAATCTCACGATGAACAAGTCATCATCTGCATGAATTGAGACAAACTTTCACTAAAAGAAATTACTTTTCCAAGATTTAGTGAATTCAACATTTAAGTGCATGTTTAACTTTATCTTCACAATCGGAATAGAATCAGACCAACAGAATGGTAAAGGTCTTATCCAAATCATACATACAGCGCTGGAGCTATGGAATTTCACAGTTGCACATGCTTTCTATGAAGAAGCACTTGCTACTGGTTGCCAACAAAATTATGTGCACAGTAGCTAAATAAATGGTGATCACTTCACAACTCTCCTGTCAGTGTGCACACATGAACATCATTCAAATCACATTTGTGGTTAATGATCTAGCAACTTCAACACCATACCCCTGTGAGTCAACATTGTTGGGTTATCAAAAAAGAAATACTTTGATCCAAGATACAGGTTCTTCTCTTTCATTTCATGTAAAGTAAAAAATAATAATAAAATAAACTTACTATGAGAATTCTTAGGCAATGATATCACCTCATGTAATTTCCATTTGTGGTAGCAATATATATTGCTTTCTTGTATAAAACAAAAACAAAACAACAACATAGAGCCAGACTGTTATTTATTTTTGTGCCTGAATTTGATGAAACTGCTATGATTCTGTCTGTTTGAGTGTACTGTGAAGTCAAATTGAACACGAACTGGAATTGCATTTTTATAATGTTTCACTTAAAGGTATACATTGCCTTTCTTGCCCATTCATGTACAAAGTATACTCATTCTTTGGTATCTGATTTGCGGAGCAAAGGCATGGCACATTCTTGTCCTTATTTCAACCATAAAGGTGTCCCTTTGACGACTTTATCATCACAACTGAATTAATTTTATAACTGCAGGTCTGCCAACATTCCCACATCCAAATCAGGGAGATTCCACACAGCAATCAGGGAGATATCTGTGTATTACATGCATTTCAATGGGCAAAAATAATTCCCAAATCAGAGAGATTTTATTATTCTCTTATTCAGGCAGGGGCAGATTTTGACATTTTCAGGGAGACTCCCGCAGAATCAGGGAGACTTGGCAGCTCTCTAATAGCAAGTGAATTACCTTCAGGGCCTCATCACTCTTCAGTATCTTGGCATAATGTTGACAGATCTTCTGTTTTCTGAAGGCAGGAATGATGAAGCAAGAATAGCACAGGGGAAAAAAAAGAACACAGCAGTTAATCCTTATATCAAGAGACATAACTGATTTATTGCAAGACTCCAAAGGTAGATCAGTGCGTCTAACATAATTTTTGCAAAATTACTGTTCAACATGGTAACCAATGGATGTAGATCAGGAAACACTGCAAGAAAGAAAAACAAAAGAAAACAAAACAAACTAAGTAAAGTGAATAAGAAGGCTACAAACTATCCACAGACTGGCAGTTATACACCTTGAGGGGGGGTATTTCATAGACATTCAAGGTGCACAGAATGATACTGTGTCGTTATTCTAGCTCACAAACCAAGAAACACACCATATCCCTTGTCTTCTTAAACATTCTTCTCATCTGACAATTAAAAAAAAACATGATCAACTTGTCTTGCAAGACACAAAACTTATCTAAGAGAAGACATATGCAAAGTTTTTGTTGAGATTAAAAATATTTCATTGCTTAGCCTGCAGAAAAAAAAAAAAGAGGCAGCAAAATCAGACAACTTCTTACCGTTCTTCTTTAGAAACTTCACAGCATTCTCTGGCCGCATCTCCAGCTACGAACCTGCGGTAGAACGGAGGTGTGAATGGAATTTTACATCTCTGTCTACTTGCTGGAAACAGCTTTGATTTGTCAACATTGAGACACTGACAAAAACAAAAGCAGAGTGTATCGTTAGCCACCGGATTGAGGAGAGTTTATGGTAACATGATGATGGAGTTTTATTGTCACGGAGGCAAGCCGCTGGATCTCAAGCAGCGTGGCTTCGGTGTAAGGAAGCTGCCCACGGTGTGATATGGATACCTGCTGGTCGCCAACGATCTATATCATGAAAAAAAAAAGAAATGAAATGCAAATTGATAATGATAACGTCATAGGCATGTATGCTGTACAACTGTATATACAAGTCCTGTACTTGCATATCTATATATCATACGTAAATTTTGAGCTTGATTGAAAGTCTGTTCGATGCAGAGGTAAACCATTACAAACAATCTTCAAACCTTTCGACACAAATAATCATCTTAAATATTACTGATCGGTCATAGGCCCTGTAATGGCAGAATTTGATACAACGTGAAAAGGTGACCCAGTAGGCTTACAAGTGGCAATTCAGTTGGGAGACGAAAATGATCTCGCATCTAATTCGGAGTATGATATGCTACCTTCTATAAATTTCAGTTCTGTAAATCAAGAGAAGAACATTATGGTGCCACGCCCACGCAGATTCCACGATCGAACAGTCATATGGTAGTCGCATAGCTTCTCTTCACTCACTCCCGCCCCCTTCTCTTAAACGATTTTGGTGCTACGCCATGAAAAATCCTCGATAGGACAGTCACGTCGTAGTCTCATAGTTAAACTCCACACATTCCCGTCCCCTTCTGTTAAACAATTAATATTGCACGCCCACGAAGATTCCTCGGTCGCACTGTCCTGTTGTATAGTTACATAGCTCCATCTCACTCATTCTCCTCCCCCTTAATAATCATAGTGCCACGCCCATGAGTATTCCTTGATCCACTTCACTCGTTCCCGGATCGTTCACATCCTCCCCCACCCGATCCTACCTTCTTTATCTCGACATGCACTTTCTGCTGGACGTCGGTATGGACGGCAAGATACTTGATGGCCCAGGAGAGAGTGAGGGAGATGGTGTCCGTGCCCGCCAAGAACAGGTCCAGCAGGTCGTAGTGGAGCGCCTCGATGGTAAACGTGTCAGGGTCAGACTTCCGGTGCACTAGGTAGGCATCGAGGAAATCATGGATTTCCGGTTCACCTGAATAGTTGAATATTGATGATGATATTTGAATAATTGAATAGTATTGATCATGCTCATATGCACAAAGAAAGTGGGTAGGATATCATGAATGAATAGTGATGATAATGACGATAATGTTGACAACACCATTCTTCAGGATCTATCCTATGACCTCTATTATTTCTGAGATATATCAATATCTTACCTTGTTTAGCTTAAAATCTTCATTACATATTACTAGCAGAGGATACAGGTGTATTCTGTAAACGTTGTAAAGGTTCCGATAGCAAAACTTGATTTCATCATGTTAAAGAAAAATTATATGAAGTATAGCAAAAGGATGACAACAAATAATCTGATTCTCAATGTTAATGAAACTAATTATATTACTGTATTTGGAACTCGAACTATGCAGTGTGAATCAAAACAGGAAATCCAACCTTAAAGGGCTACTATTTCATAATCGTCAGCTATGGAGAGCGCAATATTGGTTGTGAGGAAAGGGGAACTCTACCTCTTTCTATTGATACCTAATTATGTTGACAAATGTCATATTGTGTGACTGAGCACATGAACTTAAGACAGCAATGGTAAATTGCACTTTTTCCTAATTTTTTGAGGGTTATTATTGTGAAGGAAAAATGCATGTCTCACTACATGGATGAGATATATTAATGAAAGTAGTCAAATTAACAGGCCAGCTTGCATGACTGCAGGTTTGTGTTTAGGGTTTCTTCTAACCAAGTTATCGGACATGTGGTCATGCATGTTAAAGGTTATGGACCATAAAATGTTAGAAAAAAAAATCCTAAACACACACACGCCTGTATTCATACCGGCTGGCCTGTTTATTTGGCCACTTCCAGTGACAGATCTCATCCATTCAATGAGACATGCATTGTTCCTTCATGTCACATTAGATCACAGCTTCATCCCGACATTTCGACAAACCAATTTCATGAATTTGAATGATTATACGCAGTAGCCGCTGCATGCTACGGAGATTAGAACCAGCATTTGCGATGTTGGGAAATTTGTCAATCACTTGCAGTGCACATTACACTTCGTAATCGGGCGGCGGCGGTCGCGGTGGTGATCAGATGGGATCAATGAAAGATCTCTGTTAGTAGTCCATGTGTAGTAGGGCCCTGTACTGACCATGCAGGAAGGTGTGCTCTCACCACCTTCCTGCACTGACCTAAATGTCTATATTAAGTACGAGGAAGAAATTATAATGCTGACATCATTAATCCAGCAGGACGCTTGGATGTGGACACTCGAATCACAAATAATTGTACTCACCAGTGGCAGCGTCCAACCTCGCCTGGTGACTCTGGATCTGTTCGTTGAAGAACTTCTCCACTGCCTCCCGTGACGAGAGCAAATCCCGCCATTTCTTTGAGTATTGCAGGATCGGCCAGGCGGATGGCACAAGCGTCAACAAGGCTCCCTCGCTGCTAACCATGAGGTGACGGACGTTTTCCATGAGCTCGCTGGCCGAGTCCGACCCATGTTCTTCTCGTCTCTTCATGACAAGGGAGCAAATGACGTTGGAAGAAGTCACCCCGAGAGCTGTTCGAGGATCTATCACTGAACCTTCGGTGCTCTGTGGAAGAAATGGTTGAGGTCCCCACATGTAGAATCAATTCAAATAACAACAGAATCATGTTGGCTCACAAATCCTTTTTAAAGACACTATGGACCTGATGTACAAAAACGCTCTCCTTAACAATCTGAAGCAATTGGCGTCCTTAAAATCTGAAAATTAAAGACAATGATGATTGATACATATTGTTCTATGACCGAACAATCTTTGAAAAACAAAATATATCGGAATACACTGCAGCACTGACAACTATAACGGAAACGCAGAGTAGCAATAATTTATGGTCACTTTAAGCATAATTTAATCTTTTATGCCTATATTAGTGATTCTTCTTTTCTCCTCACCCTTCACTTGTACCTCTCGTCCTTCTTTTGTGTGTAAATCTTTTAGAACAGTTTTTTCTTTCTTTCGTTTCATCACGAAAAAAAAAAGAGCTCTCATCTTATCAGACATCATTACGCAAAGTGGAACATAATATCTTAGAAGAGATGACAAAATCTAACGTATTTTGCATCTACATGATCTATTCAATATTTGTTTGTATATCTTGTTTTTTCGTTTTAAAAATACCACAATCTCTATTGTTATATTTTCATTGTACATCACATAAGGCTACATACTTGCAATTATTAATGCATTACAAATTCTGTAGTTATTATAACTATTGCTTGAAAAAAAAAGTTGTGAAAAATTGATATTGAGGAAGTAACGACTAGAATATTTACAAGAATAACATAAGCGATGATGAACGTATACACAACAAATATATCCCCTCCCTATTCCAAATAAAGGGTACTGAACTACAACCTTGAAGTATTTGACGAGGTGGTTGACTTCTTCCTGGATGAGTGGTTCAAGGGACACCTTTCCAAATCCCATACCTCTCAGGGTGGTGTGAGCGAACTTACGGTGCTGTTTTCACATATCGTCAGCTCGGCTGTCAAAAATACCTGGAAAATACCCACGAAAAATAGAAGAGTACCCAACAAAGAAGGCCCACGAGTTCGATACTATGCCAAGTTCGACACCTATAGGCCTTGTACCCAGTGTAAGACCCGTGGGCCTTTATGCCTAGTGTCGGATCCATGGGTTTTATATGCCTGTTATCAAGCCCATGGGCTGTGTGACTCGCGGGCTCTATGACTCGTGAGTGTCGAACTCTTGACGTGGTATCCGTTGTAGGCAAGTAGGTATACTCTCTAAAAAAAATCGAGTGAAAATTTTCACTCTAAAAAGAGTGAATACAAAAAAGAGTGAATTTCGAGTGAAATTGTGAATTTTGAGCGAAAATGTTCATTTTCACTATTTTGGAGTGACGTCAGGGATCACTCGAAGATTTTGGAGTGATCCCTGACGTCACTCCAAAATGAGTGAAAATGAACATTTTCGCTCAAAATTCACTCCAATTTCACTCGAAATTCACTCTTTTTTGTATTCACTCTATTTAGAGTGAAAATTTTCACTCGATTTTTTTTAGAGAGTAACCTTGTATGGTCCATGGTATAACTGATACCACTGTCCTGATACATCACTGACTGTTACTAGTTGCCTGACACTTATCATTACATGCAGATAGTGTAGTTGCATACTGTTGCTACTTTACCATAACCATCCCTGCAACATCTATCATATTTAATACTGATGTAATGGTACCACAGTACAGTTGCGGAGACGGGGGGGGGGGGGGGGGTAACGCCCCCACTTTCTTGTTAACTCTATACAATCATTAAGTGGGCCCCTTCATTTTGTAAAAACGTAGCACCTGCCCTCCACATACACAAACACTGAGATATGCATGAACGAACATGCATACACACACGGGTATACAATAAATAGGCCTACTAACATGATTTATTCGAAATCAGATCTGCTTTTACCCGATTCCGCATGTATAATTTAATTCTAAATTGTTAAAGAAAAAGAAATCCCCGTGTGCTGTTACAACTTATCCCACCCATTCCCCAATATACACGTATTATTCTTGTTTGCTTTACTGGTAAGGTTTTACCGTTTCCATCAGCTAACAGATCGAGGGTCTTATCGTCTAAGCTTCTCTCACATGGAAAAAGAAATACATAGTTCGTTTCCTTATGGTGACGATCGAGTTGTAGCTATTGGATTTCTATACTCACCACAATTATTACCAATCATACCACTCCATTCACAACCAACATCGCGGAGTCACCTACCGAGTCGCTTCGAGTTCATCTTCATGAAAATGACGGTCTCCCCTCGGTCAATGAAATCGTTTCCCGCTCTTATTGTGACCTCCCTGATCTCTTCCCATCCATTGACCACGACAGCGGGTCTGCTTCCGAGATAGAGCGTGTACACGGAGCCGTACTCTTTCCCAAGCTCATTCAGCATGTTGAGAAAGGCGTCGTTTTCTGGAAACGACAACAGGTTCCCAAAGAAAGGCAGAGGTCGAGGACCTTTCGGTAGTCGGCCTCTTGCCCTGGTCTTTAAGATGGTCCAAATGACCACTAGAGTGAGGCTGCACAAACATAACGTTGTCCAGTTTGACTCGAGAAAGCCCAGGGTCTCCATGTTGCGTGTACAACGAGAGACTCCGTATCTTTTCTTGGTTTATCTATTGGGCTTCAGCTTGGTTTTATATCTATTAGGCTTCAGCTCGTCCGAAATGACGCTCCGGCGAGTCGCAGTGGACAACAAAGCAGGACCTAATAAACGTTGACCTTTCATGCATGAAAAACTATAGAAAATGTCTGATCAGAGAAGTGACCTTCCTCGTCTGACCAATGAGCTGGGCACTACACGGCCCAGTGCATTTATGCAATATCGATCTCTGCCATGGTAGGGAGAATCCCGAGTTTTGTTGGGTATGTGAAGGGATATGTTTGAAAGCAGGCGCAGCAAACTTTTCCGAAGAACGTGTTTTTCATTGTTCAGTTTAAATCAAATTATACTTTATTTCCATCAAACAAAAGGTAATAATTCGCCCACAAAGGAGAGGCCCAATTAAGGGCCATAGTGATTTTGATTGCTTTTTTCCAACCCGGCAACTTAGGGAACCGCATTAGGGAAAGCCTGACATCTTGTAGCCTTGTATTTCGCTTCTTTTATTTGTTTATCTGTTATCACTTGTAGTGCCTTGCAAATGCCGAATAAATAAGTAAATAAATAAATTATGAATAAATGAATAAATGAATGAATGAATAAATGAATAGATAAATAAATGATAATAATAATAATAATGATGATAACAATAAATACATTTGTCAAAATATATTGTTACACAATTTGAAAAAGTGTCTGCATGCTATAACGAGTAATATAATCTTCTCTACGGTACAAATTACATGTACTCATTAAGTCTTTCTGATGACCGACGATGATAATGATGATGTGTTCATGGTAACATAAAAAATGATAAGGATGATGTTGCTATACTACTCCATTAATGCTGTTATCAATGACGCTCATAATGACGAACATAATTTCTATTGTGCCATTTTCTGTACGGAACGCTCAAAGGCGCCAAATGACGGTGATAATTAATGATGACAACAATAATGACATGACCTATAATCATCAAAGCCATCATCATCGTAATGCTAATTTGTAATACTGGTCTTTAGTAACACAAATATGAACCTATTAAACTGTACAGCATTGTATGCATTGCATGGGTGACTATTATGCATGGATTTGTAATGACACGTGCTTGTGCCAGATACTTATTTGTATGACCTAAACTTTCGTTTGACAGCAATATAAATAGTTTCTCTTTTGACAATCACTTCTCTTTCGAAACATTTGTTTGTTTTAGAAACTTGCGCACATGGTAGAAAAAAAGAAAATCATACATTTGGGGGCATGCGCGCCTGCGCGTCAGTGAGAAATCTGCTGGCGTCAATCAATGTTATGTCAATCAGTGAGTTGACTCTTGTAAAGGAGATTTTAGTGACAACAGTTTTTGTTATTCCCTTTGATCCCACGTTTGATACCTCCACGCAGAAATACTGAAGTATGTACGGGTATGTAGCAAAACTTGGGCTGCCCAACAGATAGGAAGACAATTTATTGATCCATGTGTCATTGCATCATGACTACCGTAGTCACACTCTTCGCCGTCCCTTCTCAAGAAATATGAGAGGTGCAGGTACAGACACGGAGATGTGCGAATAAAAATTGCGCAGAATTGTTCCCCCCCCCCCCCCCAAAAAAAAAAAAAAAAAAAATCGAAATTACTCGACCTTACATGATTTTACATTAATTAACATTATAAATGAATAAAGAACTATACTTGGAGATTATACCATATCAGTTCGATATGTCAGAAGTGATTGGAAAGATGATAAAATTGGCTTTTTAGTGAAGGTAAAACAGTTTAAAATACTTTCACGACTACAGCTCAGATTTATATACACCTTGGCACATATTTCTGGACTGGATTTACTTTCGTTTCATATGCTTTATCATTAAGTTAAATTTATTTCATTTCATAAAAAACAAGCAAAATATAGCCGACATTATGTTAGTGTTGAAAACGAATCTTCAGATTGCTCACAAAGACAACAGCAATGAAGGCAAAAATGCACCTGTGGAACTCTTTTTCACATTTATAGAAAACTGACAGATGTTTGAATAATACATTCAGTAGGAATTCATCTCTTATACCTCCTAATTGGTATGATCCACTAATCACTATCTCTCGGTGCAGTGCGTGCGATTCTATACTTTTTGTGTGGCGGTTTTTGTTCTTATTAGTGGTTAATGTCAGCTCCCAGAAAACAAATACAAAAACTGTCCATAGACATTGCTATAAACTAGTCCTATAGCTACGTCACAAATCATAATCCACCTCTGTTATACTTATATAGAGTACATGTAGAGAATATGATCAAAGTAAGGCATAAATAGTAGTGCATGACACCTCCGTATAGATGAACAATTCAGTTTTATTACAAGATTGCATGTACACATTACAGCTTTGGTATGAGATGGGCGCAATGACACAATTATGAAAACTGCTTCCTTTTACACGAAAATATCACTTTGCGCACGTCACAGCCTGGCCTAAAAAGTGGGATTCCCTGTACAGTACAGTATTACCAAGTCTTTCTTATGTGCATTATAATGTGTACAGTACAATTTTGACAAAGACTAAAACACATGCAATACAATTCAATTATCAACATCAGCCATCCGAGTTATACTATTATATATTGTATATACATGTATATTTAATGATAATGATTTGATATAAACTTATGCTCATTCAAGATAAAATGATAAAAATAGATGAAATCTCAACAATTACACACTCTTCTATTCACTAATCATTATCATCGTAAGACATATATACAACAGTACAATAATGCTCTTTAATTGCATAATATCTTTCCTTCTCAACGTGCATTTCTTTGCAAGCGTAATGATTGGAATGCAGGGTTGGAGGTATACCCTGTGGAAAAAAAACAAACTTTTTTGGCTACCTTTATTCTTTAAGTTCTTCTATAATCATCTCTCTTCTTCAGTCTTTTTTTTTTTGCATTTTATTTCCTTTTTGATGAAAAGAAATAAAATGGTTTAAGTTAACAATATTGTACAGTATTATGTCATGTTATTTGCATTCAGCTGTGTAAAAAAACTACTGATGTTTTTCTTTCTGATTGTGGAACACTTATTATCGTGAAAAACATTTTTTTTTCTTTAATCCGTACGAAAGATGACATCCCAGGAATGTAAAAAGGAACATAACACGAATATCATACAAATAACTCACGAGTATTACCCCTCTGATCCTGGGGAGAAATGATCCTTTGTTGGTTAAAGTTATATCGCTGATAAAAGAAACCCCGCCCTAACCTCTAACAAATCAAAGTAAATACGGAAGAAAAAAAAAGTCTGCTATTGGTTGCCAGTATGACTACAGTGATTTTTACTCATGCAGTGTCCGATCCACATGTATATAACTACACTGTATACACCATAATATGGTGGTTGCATTACAATGTCTGGTTTTTGTTTGTTTGCTTGCTTTTTCTTGGGGGGGGGGGGGTTAGTGACTGACAAAAAAAAAATGTGGGTTTTTTTTTCATATATATATATATATATATATATGAACATACATACATATCTGAAAATGCATGAGTGTATGTGCTGTTTGCGCCTCTAAGATAGCAAAAGTGTGAGATATAGAACAAATTTAGTTATCCGGTTTCTAAGCAGGATCTCTTCTTTTAGAGTTTCTGCATAATCCAGGATGTCATTGAATTAGTCATTCCAGGGATAAATCTGGATTCCAAACGGTGCTGGGTCACGGGTCAAATCCATAAAACCTTCGAAGGAGACTGATTCGCTGGGCGGAAGTGAAAACTTGACCTGTTGCATGATGGTCGTGAAGAAGAGGAATAATTCCATCTTGGCCAGCTGCTCACCCATGCAGACGCGTTTCCCTTGAAAGAAGAATACAAAACAAACAGTATTGGCAATTATTTGAGTAAAGACAAAATCATCAATGTGCAATATGGGCAGATAAATCATTGGTTTCCTTGACTTAATGTATAAGGCGAACACTTGTGGATTTGCAGTTAGATTGTGAGAGGTTGCTGATGTGTGTATGTGTGTGTGTGTGTGTGTGTGTGTGTGTATTTTAAGACGATGTATGAGCACTTGGTGTGATAAACATGAGCGAGTAAGGCTCTGTACTAATTCCCGATCCTAAGCCTTTGAAGGTAGTTTCGAGCTTTGCATAGTGATAAAAGTGGGCCAAAAAGGACCATCTTCAGATAAGTGAGAGACTAACTCGAAAAAGTTGGAAGTGAGAAACGCCATTCCATCCATTATCGCTGCAGTGGGCCGCAAACTACAGCCATCAAAACGAAAGTTGTATCACTATGTGCTTGAAACTCCAGGTTAAAAATTCCTATGAATTGCCATCTATACAAAAAGTATGGAGGGGACACCGCCCATGTGTGTGTGTGTGTGTGGGGGGGGGGGGGGGGGGGGGGTCAATTTACCGGCAGAGAATGGGAGGAAGTTCTTCGGTTGCTTGACGACAGTCCCATCATCCTCCAAGAATCTCTCAGGATTGAACTTATCTGGGTCAGTCCACACATCTGGATCACGATGCAGAGACCTTTCATGATGAAAATAAAACATTTTATTCATTAAAAGAAATCCACAAATGTTTCGTTTTCTGCCAAGCTACGATGAGTTAATGCAACTTTCTATGCAATGAAAATCAAATAATTGAATGCAATCATTATTGTAGGCCCAACAACAAATTTAATCACGAGACAGCTTGTCCAAGATGAGGTGTGAATGCGATTTCATTCGGTACTTCAAATTTTTCGTGTTGCACCTCGTTAAATATTCTCCCATTGGTTTGTGTGTATATATATATATATATATATATATATACATATATATGCATATATACGTAAGATTGTATATATACTGGAATGTTTTGCTGAATACATGCAGATTGATCTTGTTTTTACGGATTTTTGACAGTCACATTTCACGATATACACACAATACAATGTACACAGAAATGAATGCATTTTTATAGAACTGCGTCTTGATCGCGAGAAAGGAGATATATATCCTCCAAAAGAATAATGTATGGAAAACAAATAAATAACCTGTCCGGCAAATAATTGAAGAATACAAATTTAAGTTTCGCAGAATCTTAAAAACATTATCTTCCGCAAGTGTATTCACTCAAAAAGTGATACGTACAATAGTACATGTAGTTTTAAACATTTAAAATAATTCCAGATACTAGTAAGGAAGATTCCATATCTTTTTCTTCTTTTTTTCACTAATGGCACAACGCTTACCAAAGATTGAGTAAGACTTCTGTTCCCTCAGGAATGTTCTGACCACCTGCCGAGGTGTCTTTGACCGTCATACGGGGCACGATCGGTGCCACGGAGGCAAGCCGCTGAATCTCGAGCACTGTAGCTTCGGTGTAAGGAAGCTGCCCACGGTGTGACATGGATACCTGCTGGTCTCCAACGATCTATATACGTGGGATGAAATAAAGACAATCAAAACAGATAATGAATACGAAATCCTGTTGCCGCTGGAGGATAACATTGTAGGCGTGTGTGCTATAATATACAATTTGAGCTTGATTGAAAGTTTGTTCGATGCAGAGGTAATCTTCACTACAATACACTTATTGTACTAACGTGTGTCATTCCCTTATATCTTCTTCATGTATGTATGTTATATTACAATTGCTGACCAAATAATAATAAAAATGATAATAAGATGATAATAACGATAACAATCATCATCATCATCTTAAAATCTCATGACACAAATAATCATCTTTATCAATACAGGTCATAAAACCTGTACTCTCAAGATTTGAGACAACGTATAATCATGATTATGTATATAAAAATACCTAGTAACCATAAAAATATCCATCCAGTGACGGTGGGAGAAAACAGTGTTTTCTAGCCAAGTCGGAGCCTAACATAAGTTTCAATTCTGTCAAACAAGGGAACAACATTATGGTGCCACGCCCACGAAGACTGCTGGTCGCATTGTCCTGTGGTAGCCATATAGCTCCATCTCACTCATTCCCCTCCCCCTTAACAATTAGTGCCACGCCCATGAGTTTTCATTGGTCCACTTCACCCATTCCCGGACCTTTCACCCCCTCCCCTTCCCCACTCGATCCTACCTTCTTTATCTCGTCATGCACTTTCTGCTGGACATCGGTATGGACGGCAAGATACTTGATGGCCCAGGAGAGAGTGAGGGAGATGGTGTCCGTGCCCGCCAAGAACAGGTCCAGCAGGTCGAAGTGGAGTGCCTCAATGGTAAACGTGTCCGGGTCAGACTTCCGGTGCACCAGGTAGGCATCGAGGAAATCGTGGATTTCCGGTTCACCTGAAGAGTTGAATATAACATTGGAAAATTATGACTACGAGAGCAATGATGATCACAATAAAGATATACACGAACAAAGTAGGTATGATAATTACTATGAACGAATATTGATGATAACAATGATGATGATGATCATACAATAATTAATTACAATAATGGTGTTTAACAATTATAAACATAATACAATTATTCACGATTATCTATACAATCATTTCGATTATCTTCATTGTATTTATTGTCAACATTATGACTATAAGTAGTAGTTTTACAACTGCTATAACCGTTACAATAATTTCAATCATTTTAATACGAATAATTGCCAATTATCTACGATGATCTCCAGATAGTGAAAATGCTCATACATAATTCTAATGGATGAATATACAATGTCAATGAACAGTTATACATTTATATTCTACGAAAATGTTTGAAGAGGTTACGTCATGAGGTATAAGTCAACTGCATTTAATTGTGTATTGCAAGCAACAGCCGATTAATTTTTAGCGGAATATCTTCTTCATGAAAAAAAGGGTTTGACGTGATTCATCCAAACATAAACGATTAAGAATATTTAACCAGTAAATTGACAAGGTAAACGAAAGAATTTTGTGACGTCATTATCCAGCAGACAATGCGATGGCCTTGTTTCAATACCTGTCTCCAGGGAGGCTTTTTGTCTTGTTTCGTGATAGCTTGGCTCGGGGAGGTGGGAAGAGATTCCCACCTCCCTGCTTGGCTAACGAATGTTGGTTCATTTCACAGCAATCCTTAAAGCCAGCCTCCCTTTCTCCCTTTCCATTGAAATAACCTCTCCTGCAGTGGTCTAGCTTTTCTCAAAAGACAAGTGTTTGGGTGATGTGGTTCACTGACTATGTTTGGTATTCAAGAGTCAATTCAGGTGAAATAAGGGGATCGTCAGGGCGCCGCCGTATTGTTTTACTTTGTTTTCACCGTACACTTCGCGAGAAGTGAGGTGGTAGGCAGCCACTCCTTTACACAAGAGACCTTTGTTCTATTTCCGTCAGAGGGATAGAATGTTTTAGCTTAATTCTAATCACTGGAGACAAATTATGAAATAAAGATTATGACATCTCTCATTCCACTATCCTATCTTGACTATGACAAAGGAATTTTTATAACGCTGATATTATTCATCCAGCAGGTCGCTTGGGCGTGGTTACTCGGAGTCACTTACTCACCAGTCGCCGCGTCCAACCTCGCCTGGTGACTCTCGATCTGTTCGTTGAAGATCTTCTTCACTACCTCCCATGTCGAGAGCAAATCCCGCCATTTCTTGGAGAATTGCATGATCGGCCAGGCGGACGGCACGAGTGTCAACAAGGCTCCCTCGTTGCCAACCATGAGGTGTCGGACGTTTTCCATGAGCTCGCTGGCCGAGTCTGACCCATGTTCTTCTCGCCTCTTCATGACAAGGGTGCAAATTACGTTGGAAGAAGTCACCCCAAGAGCTGTTCGAGGATCTATCACTGAACCTCCGGTGCTCTGTGGAATAAATGTGGGGAGGGGTGGGAGTTAATTACACTGTAACGATGGAGTTTCATGAAAATTAATTGATTTAATGTCAACAAACCTTACTCAAATAAAAGTCACTTCATAAAGCATAATCTTTACAGATCTTGTCTTTAAAGTAAAATCAAACGAGGTCAGTCGTGATTCCCTGTACTTGCAGTATTTTTTCTGTTTCTGTGTATAATTTCTTGAGGATAGCTAGTTTTTAGTCGCTTTGTCGCGATGAAAGGGCTGTCATTCCATCAAGAATCATTACACATGCTTATAGTGACGACCCCTGCAACGTGGAACATGTCACGGAAGAGAAAATGGCACGATCTATTTTAATTTGTTTCTACATATATTCCCTTTGTTTTTAAAACTTGCCATTCTGTCCCTTTTATCTTTGTACTTTCATTTGTACAGCGCATTCTTGGAAAAAATAAATTGTAGAAATAAATTGGAGCTGATAATGCGGAGGTAACGACTAGAAAATCTGCATGAATAACGGAAGCGATGATGAATATGCATAGCAAAATGATATACCCCCTTCCTACTCCAAATAAAGGGTAATGAACTACAACCTTGAAGTACTTGACGAGGTGGTTGACTTCTTCCTGGATGAGTGGTTCAAGGGACACCTTTCCAAATCCCATACCTCTCAGGGTGGTGTGAGCGAACTTACGGTGCTGTTTCCACATCTCGTCAGCTCGGGTGTCGAAAATACCTGGAAAATATCCATTCAGAATATAATATATATTCACGTAGGCAATAATATTTCCGCATTTACAGAATCCCCGTGTATATTTGAGGTAAATTACCCTTTGATATCATAAACGCAAATGACTGCATAATTCACGTCAGTGAATACCTGGAAGTATATGGCTTTAAAATACTATAAGTACGCCGAACTGTGACTAAGCTCACTACGAAAATCAAACATAATAATTATTATTCAATATTGAATTGAGGTATACACTTCTGTAAACCAAGCTGGTATAAACTGATTTTTTTTTCTTCACATTTTTACATGAGTTTTTAATATATTATAAAGGTTTTCCTCTCTAGTTCTACTTAAAGATGAAGTTTGGCTGAATTTGACCCGAGAAATAAACTAACTTTGGTCATAAGCACTAGCCGTAATTTTGCAATCCTTGTCGCGGCGCAGCTATAGCAGCCATTCTAAATTACAAATTCAATGTACGTCTATCAAGAACAGCGCGACTTAATTTTCCCTTTATGTAATTTCTGGATGAGAAAAAAATCATGAAACAATGTAGGCCTACACATCCACAAATGTTGGTGGCTTGATATCTATTTCCCGTGGCATTTCTGGAGGGGAGACCTCTGAATTGCCACCGCTGCATGATGTCGAACATATTGCTGTAGGTACCGATAGAATATGGTCGTGATAGCCACAGCCTGATACTCAGTGGTATGCTCCTAATTTTACTACCACAACTACAGTGTACAGCCATTTTGCAATTAACTAAACATTCGTGTTAGTACAGTTGCAAACTACTATACTACTACTACTAACTACTACTACTACTACTACTACTACTACTACTACTACTACTACTACTGTAAGAGTGCTTGTTTTATGTATTGGTAGCGTGGTGTGCACTCATAACTGTAGTATACGATGTCAAGCCACAGTCGAATATTAGTGCAGGAGACAAGGTGGTGGTTCCAAGCAGATATAATGATCAGTTTCACACGAGTTCGTCGGAGTTTTCACCGACAAATTTGCTATCAGCCAATCAGACCAAGGATTTCATTACAACCGTTGTCAGTGTAAAGTGTCTGATTAGATACCTAACTCGTTGATCAGGAATTCCAGAATGGTGCATAATACTGACGAGGGAATATTGCCGGTAGTATATATAAAGAATACTGTTCCACTCCTTCTTGGCACATGACCGAACAGAGTCGGGGCCGGAGTAAGATTGATTCCTCAACTCCAGAAGCATAAGATACATAGGGACATGGATAGAAGTTAAGATATTAGTAGGAGAGGGTCTATGATGTGGGGATTATAGGTTCATTGAACAGTACTGTGTAAGGGACTGGCGGTGGGAATTGTAAACAAAGTTAGTCTGAATTACTTACAGAACAAGAGGAAGGATTAAGTATTAAGTTCATTGCGGATTACTAGAGGAAGGAGTATATTGTGATGGTGGGCTTTTACACAGGAAGTTTACATGGGAGTTTGATGACATTGTTGATGAAAGAATATAAGAACTATTAAACTGTGGGAATTGTAAACAGGAGTTTACATGGGAAGTTCAATGACATTGCCGACTAATGAAAGAATATAGGAACTCTGAAACTGTGGGAATTGTAAACAGGGTTTGGGGTGGATATTTCTCCATCTTACACTACTACTACTACTACTACTACTACTACTTACATGTATATACTACCATGGTCGATGTACGACTCTTGCCAATAACATGCATTTTGCACTACATGCATATTACTTACATCTATCTCAGTGTTGTATGATACAGTACAGGAATGATGCATACTATGGTATCGATCGAGTTCACGTGAACATACATGTACTATACTCACCGCTATGATTATCATTACCACACATACTAGCTACTTTATACTTCTGACTATCTTCGTGGAGTCACCTATACCTACCAAGTCGCTTGGTGTTGACTGACTTGAAGATGATCGACTCCGCTCGGTCACCGAAATCGTTTCCCGCTCTCACCGTCACCTCTTTGATCTCTTCCCATCCGTTGACGATCACAGCTGGTCTGTTGCCGAGATAGATTGTGTACACGGGCCCGTACTCTTTCCCAAGCTCATTCAGCATGTTGAGAAAGGCGTCGTGTTCTGGAAACGACAACAGGTTCCCGAAGAAAGGCAGAGGTCGAGGACCCTTCGGTAGTCGACCTCTTGCCCCGGGCTTTAAGATGGTCCAAATGACCACTACAGTGAGGCTGAACAGACATAACGTTGTCCAGTTTGACTCGAGGAAGCTTTGAGTCTCCATGTTGCGCGTATACGTGAGACGACCTTTCGCTGGTACTATATTATTATCTGTTGCGCTATCACAGGCGGCTCGTCCGAAATGACGCTCCGGCGGGTCGGTGCACTATTACATGTAGTAAGTAGTACTCGTTATGAAGCAGGGCCAAGATGTGTTGATCTTTCATGCGCATGACTTCTCAAGGAGCCAGCTAGCTCAATGGGCATACCATGGAGCTCTACACGGCCCAGTGCATTATTTTGTTCAAATAAAATGCGTTTGCAGCTTTCCCTCTTCCACTGCAGAGGAAAATTTCGAGCGATCGAACGGATTATAGAATGGATACAGACATTGGAGTTGCTGGAAATAACTTTGAAAGCGAGCAGAGAAACCTTTCACCATATTGACGAGTTTTTTATATTTGTGTCAGAAATTCATTGTCCCTCTTTGATATGCAATTGTGACGTCCGATGACGTTGATGGCCGATAGTGATGCAATAATAGTAATCATGATTACGATAATGGTTGTGCATTGTATTGCGCAGTTTCCATATAGGAATTTGTAAACTGCGGCGCATAACCTGAGAGAGAAACAGATTAACAAATGAATAACATAAATGAATTCTTGACTGGAATCAATAATATAACTGGATGAAGTGGGGATACAAAAACTGAAGGGACAGCGACAATAATCATAATAACTATAATTGTTTTGTACTGCGCTGTATTTATACTACTATTATCAATAATAAGGATGATGATAATAATGATTAGAAATTATGCTAAAGTTTCATATGTTGATCATCATCAACGCCATCGGATCTATAATGATGATTTGTAATGCCATATTGTATTTGCATTGGTATATGGATATATATTTTGGTGTGTGTGTGTGATAGCTTGTTTGACCTACATTTTCCTTTAATTGACAGTAAGTAAGTTAAGAAGTCTGTGCAGGGGCCCTTGCTGTATAGATTTCACGTACTTCTCCCCTTTCCGTGTCGTCGTATTTTACGAGCATTGTAGCTTCTCAATTTACGATGACTCTATATGCATTGTGCAACCCCATCGACGTGATCATTGTATTTGATCAACGTTCGAGATCCAGTGTCACGCGACAAACTGTCAATAGACATGTAAATGTAATTATACATCTGCCCGCATTCACGTGATGAAGGTCGAGTATAACCACAACAGCTCGCGGGTGACCGAATTGTATTGAAAAAAAAATATCTTTCGCGGTTACTACTATATAGGATGACATTGTCATACATATATCAATTTGATCTCCATTTTCCAGCAAAACTGGATTTTCACATTTCCTAAAGACCAGAATTCTTTAGATAAAACAACAAAAAACGGCAGCTACTCATAATAGATTTAAATCAGTTGTTTAAAAAAGAATTATGCTGATTCCATCAGATACCTCATGCATTTTTGTATTGACTGCAGTACTTAATTTTGACTAAAATTAGAGTCAGAACAAAACTGTAGGTAGTATTTGCACACACAAAAAAATGTACATCCAAAAAGAAATGTTCAAGCGTTTGTTTCCATTTCTTCATAAAATTCGCTGACTTATTGCTGGTTTTAATCAGAGTGTGTTGATACATGTACATCCAGAAGATCTACGTCGTATATACAAGCTAAGATTCCCAGTAGACCCTTCGACTTTGTTTTTATTGGTATAATTACTGTATGTTATAGATTATGATCCGTGTATTGTCTTTCTCTATGCTCTATACTATGATACATTGTATTTGAAAATTTCGTGAAATATGAATAACTACAAATACATAACTATTATGATCATCATCGCTATCTGTGATTCTAGCTCCATACTGAAGGCAGCGACATCGGGTAATAGGCTTAAACTCCTACCAATATAGCGTGATGTAAGCTTTCATTTTCCCACATAATGTCGAGAAAAGTTTTGAAGTTTTCAGTTTCAGTTTCTCATGTTTTCACTCTGAGGTCGTATCTGTTGTGTGTAAATGGAATGGGGTGATAACGCCATATACCTAAATCGACATTTCTGTAGTGGTTCTATGAACTTTTAACATCAATTCATCTAATTCGCGTTTGTGGATGCTGTGCTAAATGATCATCGTTCTGTAAATACGTGAAAAACGTGACGTTTCCAAACTTTCCTGTATATCTTTTGTCATATAGATTAACTGAAAACTGAAGGACGCGGTAACAACATTACGTTTGCAAACACAACGAAATAATGATGACATCATGCACACACACACACACACACACACACACACACACACACATATCTTATATATATGATATATAAATACGTTTATGTATATGTATCTATACTATATATGTAGGCCTTCTACGTAATTTCTAAAAGGTATTGTCTGGCTAAATATTTTATGTTTTTATTGTTTGTATTGCTGGTGTCTGAGTTACCCCTTCTTTCTGCACTGCTAGCACCATAAAAGTTAAAACCATTAATCTTTTTTGCAAGTGTCCCTAAACCTTGGCTTACACACACACACACACACACACACACACACACACACACACACACACATAAACACACACACACACATACACACACACACATACACACACAAACACACACAAACACACACACACACAAACACACACACACACACACAAACACAAACAAACAAACAAACAAATACACACACAGAATGATAATGATAGATATGCAATTACGCAATGGAGTCTATAGCTAAGCTCCATGTTGACATTTCGTTCGGTAATATTATTTAGCCTGTTAATGACGTGCGTGCAATGTTGTCATCAAAGGGGGGGGGGGGGGGGGCTCTCAAGCACCTGTGACGTGTATCCGGATACGTATTACTAGTAAATGACACGTTCAACACTCATTCATGCACGTTGCCAGAAAGTGTGTAAGCCTTTATCTCTTCCCCAATACTCCATAGATTGCGTTTGATACAGAGGGTGTTTGCACGTGATGAGAAATTCAAAATCACGCCAGAAAGGTGGGCGAGTCTCACCTCCCTATAATCAGATGAACGTCGGGATTAGCAAACATAAATTCCGCCTTTGAAGCATGAACTTTGTTCGATGCGTATTGAATTAGGTTTACATTCATAATTCTCTGCTCACACTTCGATCGGACGTATGAATCCATGTTGATTGACCTACAAAGGGACCACTGAACCGGCGGTTTGGGGGGGGGGGGGTGCAGCCCCCTCACAAGCCCTAACCCCCCTCTCCCACACTCTTTTGAAAGACAGGCACCTGGCAGGGGGGGGGGGGAAGGTGTGAGGGAGAGTTGACCCTTTGCCAAAATCAACCTTTACCTCCCCCCCCCACACACATCACACACACACACACACACACACACACACACACACACACACACGATCGAGGCCCGTCTGCAATATTGGGCTATGTACGATATATAGTGTGTGACGGGTACGTGTGTGCGTATAATGGACGTTTTAATTTTACACATTATTTTGTATGTACAGAGACTAGAATGTACAGAGAATTTCCACCGACATTGCGCTCGCATCTCTTCTTATACTCAACTTTTTCAGTCCATATATCATCGGCTTCATTTCCTCACCCTTGGGATTTTATCTAATGGCTAACACAATTATTTTCGTTCAAAATAACACAATTATTTTGAACATTAGTTTCACATGTAGGGCCTATCGATTATGTATATCAAGTATTATTATACATGTATATTGTACTTTTTCTCTTGAACTTGTATCGACAAAATGCGATATTGGAAATAAACTCTAATTTGAATTGAATTGAATTGAATTGAATTGAATTGAATTAAATTGACACAATGAACACAAATTGTTTAACAGGTATACAGGTATTGTATCGTACAAAAGAAAAAATAGGTCATAGGTCATACTGTCGCCTTAGGCTTGTTTTTGTTTTTGTTTTTTTCTTTTTTCAACAATGGCATGAGTCCCGTGCCGCTGCCCACAACGGAACACACAGCGGACAAATGATTATCATATTTATTTCAGACCGCCTATAAGTTTTACATCGAAACCTTAGGAGTTTTCGTGCATGCCTGCTAAACCCATGTTGATTGAGGTTGTTTTATCCTGTTCCCCTGTGGTCAACTGGTGGTGAGTTTCCTGATTGCCACGATGGATCCGTGATATGATATTATGAAACAGAGCTGCCTACCCTCTTAGTTTTCAGCGTCACATTTCTGCTGGCCTTGTATATCTTTGCGAACCGAGCCAAGGGCAAGGCCAGCAGCGGTGGTCACCGCACAGTGCCCCGGCCGTTCCCGGCGCTGTTTCGCTGTTCGGCAACGCATTGTCGCTGAAGCCGAACGACGAATTCTTGGTGCAAACACAGGCATGGCACGGCGAATATGATCCAAAGCGTCTTGGTAACTACATGGTCATCAGCAAAGAAAGAACTGTATGTATAATTCCTGTAATTCCATGCGGACTCACAAACCCCCCTGGTTAAATTCGCTACATTTTTTTTTGTATACCTTCCCACAAAAATCAGGGCGCCATTTTCATAAAAAGTTGATATGATAGCAACACCATGCTGGAATGGCAAGTGCCATGGTAATGACACAAATCTAGCATCCTGAGTGACTGTTGCTATATTCCAGCAAGAGTTAATTGTACTCTAGAATACATTAAACAAAGCTATATATATATATATATATATATATATATATATATATATATATAATATATGTACAACAAAATATACGCGCATACTTGTATCCATGTATTATAACGTGTGTGTACATATAGCACACAAGTTTAGGCTCACAGATACGCATTTGTTGTCTATTTACAGTGTAAGTCCTGTTTGACAGAATAAGATATGAATCAAGTAAATTCCCTTTCATTTGGCTGGTAAGAAAGTGTGAACGCAAAACTCCGGTCAACAAAAAAAGTCACTTTTATCTATGAAAGTTCTCATTACTATTTTCATGACTGAAATATCTGCACCTATTCGACTTCACTTGACATCACAGTGCACATAGCTAAGGGATATTCTCAATCTGGCATGCAGGGATATTTAGCGCCCCCGTAAGTCGGTCTTGGCAAACTTTGAGAAAGTTCGCGCATGCGTCCTTTCGCGGCGTGGGTTTTTGGATCCGTTTCCCTGCAATGGAAACTATCATCCTGGATGAAGCAAACGAGCTGCTCTCACACTTCGAGGTAATTTCCGCCTGCAGCTGATTATTTAATGGAAAGCTTATCACAAGAGAAGGTTTGGCAAAATGAACGCATCGAATACAGACGTCTACGTTCAGATTTTGAATTTGTGCAAAACTGAGACATGCTCAGATTGGAAATTTTATTTTGTAAATGTTGGTAAACCCTTTTAGATTTTACGGCGTCTGTAGGGAATTGCAACTTACCAAAGTTGTACACGACCCTTGTTAAATATGTAGCGTTTAAAATTGTCATCAATGTTACACAAATTATGCTCGAAAACCACGCCTATTACGATAATACGCATTGAAGAATTAATATCAATCGGTGAGCATTAACCTCATTGGTTTTCTCAATATTATCCAGATCTTACAAAAGAATTCCATTCAAGATAACTTTAAATTTTCACATATCATGTTCACAGGACCACAATACAAATCATATCCTTAACATTATTTTGATCTGATAAAGTGAATGAAAGAATAAGATATAAGAAGAAGAATTCAGATCATATCACATCATTACACTGCACAAAGACGTGCTTTCAACATTAATTGGTCAAAGCTTATAATTGATTATTAGCGAATTTGATGATTTGAATTGTTGCATATAGTATCATTTTCTCTGACCGAACAATTCTCTTTGTTGCATAACTTAACATGACATTGTGTTGGCAAGACCTTTTTGCGAAGGTAACTTCTATGTGATAAGATACAGAGTGGTCCCCTCGATAGGCACGGGATACTTGGGAAGGCATTCACTTCGTTGTTTTTAAAAGGACGATAGCGACATTGCCAGTAATTGCACCAGTACACATTGGTAACGAAGAGCCACGACAGTTATCAGGTCATCAATGAAGTTCTGACAAGCATTTTCGATTCAGTCGTCATGAGTAAAGAAATCTAAAGAATAATTCTAACATCAAGGAATGTAATTTCCATTCTTAATTTTCCACAGTCAAATTGGCAGTTCATTCGATCCCCAACCGTGCCTTTACGTCTCCGCAGCAACATTGGCAATCAGCGTTCGGACGTCGGCTGCAGTTCGACTCCGAGCGCGACGACGAACTCATGGGCAACATCAGGCACCTAATGTTCTTCCGCGACGACCCCCTCGTCATGTTTATCCCACTGATGTGGCCCGTTGTCAAGCACTCTACGAGGTGGAGGACGGTCCGTCAGTTGTGGGACAAAGTCATGGACTTTCTGCGGCGTGAGGTTTAAGAGCGTGAGGGACGACTGAATCAAATAGGTAAGACCTCCGGAGGCTACGCCCGAAAATATCAAAATCAACAGTCGTTTCTTCGACGCTCAACCCCGTAACTTGTTTGAGGGCTAGATAAAGTCTAGCCTCTTGCACAGCTGGTTCACATACTCCATAATTAAACCCGGCATAAAAAAAAGGATCATTTGGAAACGTAAGCACTATGTGTATTAGGTCTAATTGCTCTTGTCACTTGCTTGTACATCGACGCAGTCGCACTAGGGAATGTTCCTATGACAGGCATCATCTTTTTTTTCGCGGCGGTCTCCTTTAAACTTGAAATTAAAGATCTGTTTTCATGAGTTGATTTGATTTAATCTATATCAGATTCTGTAAAGCATATCATATTCTCCGCTTGTATACTTCATCTTTTTGGCTGATTTTTCATCGACAAAAAAAGAAGAGACAATTAACATACGATTTATTGATGCAGATGATCCGCAAGGGAAGGATTTCGTCGATGCCTATCTCGTACAGGAGCAGAAAGACCCCGCGAATTTCGTTTCGTTTTGCAAATCTATTTCTATAAAATATTAAAACGAGTCCTTTTTTTTTCTCCCTCAATCGGGACACTTTAGGCAAATGTTACTTGACGCACGTTTCTTGACGCACGTTACATCATAAAGTATTCAGAAACTCAAAAGCAATCGGAGAGCTTCATGCTTTAACATCATAAACACCGCAAATCATTGCATATTATATACTTCTCTTAACTAGACACAATTGAATTTCTGGGCTGGATAGAATTCGATAGGTATGTATTCCGGAATACCAAATGAGGAAAAATAATGTTGGCGGACATCAGCCAGCTCTAGATCTGCGATGCGAACGCTAAGACGACGTTAATTAAGCCAAAAAAAAAAAAAAAATGGTGTTCTTCCAAGGAGTTATAGCTCATTGGTTCTTCACACGCGCAAGACGGCCATTTCTGTTGTCCAGCCCGGGAGACGGCGTTGCCTTAGCGTTCGCGTCGCAGATCTCAAGCCCGCTATTGAGTCCGCACTGATTGGCTCATAATGACATAGAATATTAGTTGTTGAATTAGATACAAGATTTGAATTAAACATATCTTAAATCGACATGTCTTGAATAAAATATTTATGTCAATGTAATATTAAACAGGCAGCTGTAGTAAATGTTAACTAGCATGGCAAGATCATCGGTTATGTTACAAATCCCACGGTGGTTCTTCCAACCTTTGAATATCCGAACGAGATGTATATGTATCAATCGACATGTAGACTCTGCAGGGACCCTACTTTCAACGTGTTGCAAACAAATTTGTCTACAAGTTCACTCGGAATTTACACCAGAGAAATCTGGAATGTTTGTAACAGGTGGTGAGACTTGCAGAAACGTGACAAATGTTTTTAAATGTTTACGCTTACAGGCCCGTAGCTAGGATTTTTCAAGGGGGGGGGGGGTGCTGGTCACTAAAAAAAAACGGACCTTCGGTACCAATACCAATGATCACACACACACACACACACACACACACACAATTATATATATATATATATATATATATATATATATATATATATATATATATATTCTTTGGACGACCGAACTACAAAAGTTGTATAAGAATTTGCGCGCGAAGCGTGCAAATTTTGACTGTTTTAATGACGTTTTAAAGTCTCGAGGAAATTTGTATTTTTGTCTGTTGCATGCAATCGCGTTACGGTATTTTATCTAGGAAATAGTAAAAACTAATTTTGCCAGGAAGTTGCAAAGTTTAATTGTGTTCGAGACTCTGCGCGTGTAGCGCGCCGCAAAATTTAGAATAGAGATTTTCCTGGTGTTGTTTTAACTTTTATTTTTTCTATTGTATACCCGCGTTAGCAGGCCTACATATGGCCTAAGCCAGGATTTTTAAAGGAAGGGGGAATTGCGTTAATTAACAAAACGGTCCTTTGATACTATCCCGGGAGGGGTAGCGACAATCAAAAGGTGGACACCATGCTCATACATGGACTTTCAAAATGGCCCCTAAACGAGTAATGATCATATGATTTTTTCGGGCCTTAAAAACAAGTATTCCTTAAATGTTTCCTGCACCCTAAAGAAGTACTTCATCATGATTGAACAATATACCATTTTCCCAAATTTCGGCCTTTTTGATACCCTTTGATTATATACGCTCGTACATCACACTTTCCATCTAATCCGTGAGAAAAAACGACCCCTATTACGCGTTTTCTTTAGCGAGTATGGTCACGGTGTCCACCTTTCAGTTGGAGTTTTCCATCCCATTGGATGCTGTTTGGAAGATGAAACATTCACTTTACTATACAGTATATCAGCCGTTGGTATGCGAGTTTGTCAATGACGAAAATAAATAAGAGAATTTTTAAAACAAAATGAATTGTAAATGTGAACCATTTATATTTTGCCTCCTTGTGGTAGGATATTTCCAGCATTTCCGAACTTTCAAATAATCATTTTAGATTTAATAATATTAAAGGTAGTAGATCCGATTCGCAAACATCTCCAATATCAGTCAAATGTCATATTAACCATCATGCTAAGAAGGTTTTCTTTGTGAAATTTGGAGGTCAGTGAAATTCAAAAATTAAACATCCGTTAGCCATTGGAAGAAGTTGAGTGCAAATTCAGACCTCAGGCTTAGTGCTCAGATGTTTTCCTATTTGATTTGATCTGTCTTACTGTGCACACTAAGATACATACTGGAATGGTTATTTCTTATTTATTAAATTATAGTAGCATATTTGGTTACTAGCTGTCTCTGGGCATTTTCGAATTTGGGCTGCAAAGAGATCCACTACCTTTAAGTTAGAAGAGAGATAAGTAAATAATGATAAAATAAACAAACAAAAAAGAATGAGTTTCTTTTGTAATACTATCTGACAAACTTTTTACTTTACCATTTTACTTCATAGCTCAGCACTTTCCATTCTCTCTCATACCCTCTTACCCATTACATTCAAATGAAATACAACTAAAATGAGTTTGCGTGCCTGCATAATACTCTTTGGAAATTATAAGTGAAAATGTTCTTAGGTTTTGGCTCACTTTAAAATGAGAACCAATAGAACTGTCACAACATGAGAAAATGTATAAGTAATAATCAACAGTACATTTCCGAATTTGGCCTGCAAAGAAATCCACTACCTGTAAGTTAGAAAAGAGATTAGTAAATAATGATAAAATAAACAACAAAAAAGAATGAGTTTCTACCGCCGTATCCAGAACAGAGCCTGAAACGGTGCAGGCTCAAGAAATCACTATACTAATACGTCTTGAAGTACTGTAGGTATATAAGCGCCCGATTGCAGACAGCAGGTGACAAGGTGACCATTGCAACTACTTACATTATTACCACCTCCGAAGGAAATGCACCAGTCCGACTACAGCAATCATCGAAAAATGAGATGGAATGTGGAATGTATTTGGTCGTTTTTGCTCCCAAACTTAACAGTTATGTTGTCAATAAGGCTGCTACGTATCTAGATAATGTCTCACATACAACTGTATCTGGATATTGCGTTGAAAATGATATTTGGCGAGAAACAAAAGCTTGAAATCACAGGAATTCACACTGCTGACAACGGCAGACAGTGAAGGTCAACGGCTCAAATTTTCGTTGGTAGCCTCGTCACGTGATAGTTCTGTATGGATTGTACACGTCCCTATATGACAGCAATTGTGAATGGGTAGTCTAGCTTTACTGCAAATTTGCGTCAGGACTGCTCAACCAATGGACAAGATTCGTATGTCACAAAAATGGGCAGAACCTCTACTTTCTGAAACCGTGCGCCCCAAGTTTGTGCGATCTTCCGTTCTCGAGATATCCCGTCTGGAAGAATTGCAAGACGGCAAAATATGCTCAAATTCGTCAAATTTGGACTGTTCGCCATAGACAATTCTACTCATAAGGTACTTTTCTGATCTAATTTGCGTCACTGCTACAAATGTTAAAATAAAGATATATACACATAAATAATCCCTAAAGTGTCCACTTTCAGAATCCGGGCGCCCCAAGTTTGCTTCTTAAACAGTTTAAAAGTTATGGCAGATTTTGTGGAAAAATGCGTCGATTTTTGACCCGTTTTACGTGTTGTAGTTATAGCGTTCGCGCGGAAGCGCGGCTTCGCAGATGACCGAAAGTTTTCAATATGTAATAGCTCGCACAAATTGATACATAACATTTGTGTTTGTGTGCATGGGGACGATCCGATGGTTCATACAACAAAAGGGTTTCGTACAATTATTTTTAACATTGTTAAACGTACTCTTCCACATTTACGTAGCATATAATGTGTCTTTATATTTATTTGGATTGTTATCTTGAGAATTGCTAAAAACCGTTATTATGAAAAAGTGGACCTTTCAGATTTTTTTTTTTTTTTTTTTGGGGGGGGGGGGGGGGGTGCGTACGCACCCGACGCACCCCCCCCCCCCCCTGGCTACGGGCCTGCGCTTATAGCTCATTTTGTCAATAGAATGCCGAATGATGATGTCACGGCCTTTTGTTCTAGCTTGGGTTGAAAACAGGTGCGCACATAAACACTCGGGCCAGGTGTTTTTTGTTTGTTTTTAAAGAACCAGTTTCCATGGCGATGAATGGCTATGGCATCACATTTTGGTACTCGGTCATTCCAATTCTGTTTTCTACACAGCTAAAGATGTCTACAATTTTTAGACTGTTGATTCTCGTTTATTCCGAGTTTAGAGATTTTTGTAATCCCTACCTTGAACTTAGCAGAGTCTAGACAACATCTCCAGATTATCATGCGCATAATATCAAGCTGGATTTTTTTTTTTTTTTTGGTCCTTATTTCTTGTTTTTTTTTCCTATGTATCATGCATAAACGGCAACATACTCCTAAAAAAAAGACATTTCGTCATATTCGTCCCCCGTAATGTCATCTTTTTCAGTATTGTTTGTTTGTTTGGTTGGTTGGGTTTTTTTTTTTTTCACTACAGGGCCATTCATCGAAATCCAGATTTTTGGCCTGTGCCAGATCGGTTCGATCCGAACCGTTTCATAGGCGCCGATGGAACAACTGAATAACTTCTTGCCGTTTTCCATAGGTAGCCACTTTAACTTGTATTACTGCAAAATCATATAGAATGAATGTTAAATTCACAAAGTGAATTTTGAAGGAGGGTGCCCATTTTGCTCTGCCATTTAGTCTTTTACGTCACCTTCAGCTCTCGTCGGTAACATGATGCAGGAATTAATTTCTTTATCTTGCAATTAACTCTATTTGCTACAGATGTAAGATTTCCCTTTCACATGGGCGTAGGCCTACACCATAGTTTGTAGCGATGCTGTCCATTAAAATGCCCCCTCTCCCCCACCCCCACCTCTCTCTCTCTCTCTCTCTCTCTCTCTCTCTCTCTCTCTCAGTGATGGCGATCTGTTTAGTGAGTGTCAATATGTTGATAGATTATGGTCTGAAGTAAGAGAATGGATTGATATCCATGCGGGTTTAGAAATAACATTTACGACGGAAAATAAAGCATTTTTTTTTGTTGGGGGGTATTAGAAATTCGGCATTCACTATTGTATTACAATCGAATGCCTATAAGAAATGAAATCTATGATTTAAAACAAGAGTAACATCTCGTTTTTATTTATGTAAAGATTGTATAAGGGAATATTATGACAAGGAAAAATTATCGCAAGAAATAATCATAAGCTGAAAGTGTTTCAGAAAAAAAAGATGGTGTCTGTTTAGACATCTGTTTTCTTGATATGCATATTTTAAGGGTCTGAGTCACGATAATAAATTCATTGCCTGTTTTTCAAAGTGCTTTTTTGATATATCATGATGTAGCCTATTATGTGTTTAGCTGAATATACGTTTGATGTAGAATGATAAATAGCCCAGTGGGGGGAAAAATCACTGTAATACGCCGTAGTAATCTATCCATCTATCTTATTTGTCTGTTTCTTCTATAGGAAAGCGTGTGTGTATTGGTGAGCAGCTGGCGAAAAAAAAGGAGCTCTTTCTCTTCGTCACCACCCTTTTGCAGCACCATCGGGTGTCCGTGCCGGAGGGAGCCGAGACCCTTTCGCTGGACGGTCCTCCTCGTGCTTTCTCGTGTCCCCAAACCATACGAGATAGTTGTTACGGCTTGTTACATGGGATGACATCTGATGACGGTTTGACCTGGCTTGTAGATATCATTGAATTATAATAAGGATGTATGCCCATGATTGAATTTCGATAGATAAACCTGGATAAAACGGCTACATTGAGATAGGAAAACAGCTACCTAATAAGTGATTATCCCAAGTAGATGCTAAGGTACAGAGGTTATCGCATGAGCAGGGCAAATATAAACCTCTTTTTTTTTTCTGTCAGTGCATAATCTCACTTTGAGTGGCCCACAAAGGCTGAGCTACACATTTCAAACATGATTATTAGGCCCTCTGCTTTTGTTTTATAAGTTCTCTAGAAAACTCGATCCACAGTGCCAATTTGATTTCCAGCCTGAATTTTTCTGAAGTACAAAGATGATTCTCTTTTCGACAGCGAGACAAAAAGTAAACGGGATGAATTCGTAATAAACGCTAAAAGTTGTTTCTACTCGACAAGCAAGCATGGTTGAGACAAGATGATAATGCACCGGCAAGATTGACCAACATAATTTTGTGTGTGTACTGGTTCCTAGAATGTCGACCAGTCAATTTTTAACAGGTCGTCCCATTGTGTTTCTGTTCTCAACAAGTCAACGTTTTTATTAACTGCATGGTACTTTCATGTATAAAAGTTCAGAGCGAGTCGACTCGTCGAATTCAGCAACTCGTTCACTCTACTGGCACTTGTTTATATTTCACCCTTTCATCTTCCCTGTTACAAAATATCTCGTGTTCTTGCCACTTTCAAGATTCTTTCAGAATTACCTTATGTTTGAATATCTGCGTGTTGACCCTTCATTTTCCATCATGTTTCTTGTTTTGCAATTAATTCAATTTTGTAGTTGGCTCTACATTAGTTTGATTTGTTTAGTTTGTCGGAGATGACGAGTTTCATTGGTGGAGAACAATGAACAGTAGAGTACAAATCAATTTTATTCCCTCATGCTTGTTGGCATATGATATACATTGTATAAAACAATAGAATACTTGTGGGATATAAAAACGAAAAGGAGAATACAATACAATTCTCGTGCAAATCAATGTGAGAACAAATCTACTAGGTGTGTGTGTGTGTGTGTGTGTGTGGGTGTGTGTGTGTGTGTGTGTATGTGTATGTGTGTATGTGTATGTGTGTGTGTGTGTGTGTGCATGTTTGCATTGTAGTCAGGGTTGATGCATACCATTTGTTTCTCATGGATGACTCATGCATGCACAGGATAAATTGCACTGATTCATTGCTAGACTCATAAAACAGGGCAATACAATGAAACACAGTAAACTGAATGTAGCTGATATGAAAACATTTCATACTATTAGTCTTGCTTTATTCACTGTCTCATAGTGTCAACAATAAACATGTACAAGTGTACTTTGGTATATCCACCTTATAATAGTACATCTTCCAGACTACAGGTACACATTCTCTTATTTAGACTGATAGTCTTTATTTGTATAAAATACATAATTTCATGAGTGACATTATTTCATGCATAAGTAGTGTGATATATTCTGTACTATACAAAAAAAATAGATTATGTGAAAACATTAAATGACTTAAAAAGTACAAATACGTCATGTATAAATGGCATACAAAGAATATAGAGTAAAATCTTTGAGTGGAAATTAATACCGGATAGTCTTTGTGTCTAATTACTACAGAGTACTTTGCAAATGTCATTGAAATGAGTGTTTTGCTTGCAGTCACGAAAAATCAAAATCCGCAGAAAAAAAAAAAACTAGAAATGTCGCTACAGCAACTGGTTATACCCCCGCCAAACAACATTTCATAAGCTTTGGTCAAAACAACATTTGATAAGCTTTGGTCAAAAAACTGAGGAAGTAGTTAAATCCGCAAGATCTTTCCTTGATCTTCTGCCATTAATATGCCGTTACCATGGCAACGTACTTTCGGGTACTGTCGAAAAATGCGTCTTGCACATCTACAACCAAAGGCACACATCTGTACCAAGTTTCATGGAAATTGGGCAAAAACTGAGAAAGTAGTTTGCAACACAAAATTTTCCATCATTTTGGCTCATAATATGTGAGCTGTTACCATGGCAACATACTTTTTGTCACTGTCAAGAAATGTGTCATGCTGACCTATATCCTAAGACAAACATTCAATATGAATTCCATGAGAATTGGAAGAACACTGATGAAGCAGTTTTGCCATGAAGCATTTTGCCCTATATTTTACCAATAACATGCCGTTACCATGGCAACGCACTTTTTGCCACTGCGGAAATATGTGTCTTGCACATTAACATATTCAGATGAACATCTGTACCTAATTTCATAAAAATTGATCAAAAACTGTGGGAGGAGTTCGCGACGCAAGATTTGTACCCATTTTTGCCCATAATATGCCGTTACCATGGCAACGGACTTTTGGGTACTGTCAAAAAATACGTCTTGCACATCTACAACCCAAGGCACACATCTGTGCCAAGTTTTATGGGAATCGGTTGAAAACTGAGGAAGTAGTTCGCGACGCAAGATTTGTACCCATTTTTGCCCATAATATGCCGTTACCATGGCAATGTACTTTTGGGTACTGTCAAAAAATACGTCTTGCACATCTACAACCCTAGGCACACATCTGTGCCAAGTTTTATGGGAATCGGTTGAAAACTGAGGAAGTAGTTCGCGACGCAAGATTTGCAACGGACCGACCGCCCGACCGACCGCCCGACCGCCCAACCGCCCGACCGCCCGACCGACCGCCCGACCGACCGCCCGACCGACCGTCCGCTGATTCCTATATACCCCCTTCAAACTTCGTTTGGCGGGGGTATAAACATGTAAAAAGCATTTCCTGATAATCACTCAAGTTATTGGAAAGTTATGACCATATACAAACATAATCACTCGGCAATTCTGGTTTCAGAGCAATCATTTTATCAAAAGGCAAATATAAGAGTATATTTCTGCACTTTCACTGATAACACTACTAATCATTCACTATGAGCAGGATTTCACACAAGAAAATGCAACAACATGAAGCATGTTCATTCTTCATTTGTATCAAGAGAGAAAGTTGTTACTTGCCAGGACTATTTTAAGAAGGTGAAACTGCTTGTTTTAATTCGATGGTAATATGCACTAAATTTCCTTGCACAAAAAGAGCACCCAGGCACTCTTGTAAAGACACCTTTCATGTACAGCTTTAAAAAGTCTAAATAAATCAGTGATGATTCAAATAATGATGAACAAAGAAAGTGGAAATTACAGCTTTGTTTCATTAGTAAACTCAAGAGGGCAGTATTTAAATATTAAAAAACTTTCAGACAACCCTCTTTGTTTTTTATACGCAACTTCTTGCCTTTCACATTTGTTATGAGGGAAATAATAACCTCTGGAATCATGAGAGAGAAGGCAGTTGGAATGGCTACTTCTTGACATGCGTGAAATTAGATGAAAAAGTGAATCTGAAAAAAAAAAAGTTGAGTTCATCACTATGCACAATAAGAATCATATGGTAAATCTAGCCATGCATCAACAGCAAGTGCCTCATAAGTAAAATATCATGCTTGAAGTGATACAATGTAGTCGTATTTCAGTATTCATCATTTCACAGACGAAAGAAAGTTTATGGTCCTGCATCAAATGTTACTACATCACGCTACATAATTTTCTTGTACACCTTAAATCATCCTACATGATATTCTATTACATGTCTGTAAAGATACAGGCTGTCATTTGCAACATCTGACAATTTACCATTGTGATCTGGACAGGCAAGATTTGTTTACAAAACATATTTTTACAAGATCATTCTGCTACTTTTTTCATCTTCTGTTTTCGACGCAAGTGGGCACAAACAGACACGGCAATTGGAATGTCTTGGGAATTCTTGGTACAACTGGAAAAGATGATAAGTCCCTGAAAATGATAGCTAACTTCCATTTTGTCACTCAAGAACCAGAAGGAAATTGATTCAATTTTGCATCATTTCTACATTATCCCTGAATGAATGATTATGATGAAGTATCAAACAGAAAAAAAGGCACTCTCAATAATTTTGACCTGCTTTGGTTTGAGCAAGGAAGGGGCTAATACACACAATGTGAGCTGTCAAAGGGGGAGAACAAATAGCCAAATTGGCATTTTGCAATTTGCATTCAAATTTACGGATACATTTTCTTCAATGACATAGTCAAGAGCTAATCATCCATTGCTTTTGAATATACAGTATCTCAATATGTGGCCCCTGGTTTTCATTCCATCATTTGTTGCTATGTCAGGCAATTCTCTGCAGGCACATTTTATTACATTATCATCAGGCATAATCCTTGTTTCAAAAGTGCACATAGAATTTGAACATCTTCAGACAACCTCATCTATTTGCACATCACATCAAAAGGCAAGTTTCCCTTCCGTTTAAATGCTAGAAGGGCATTCACGCATGGTGAGTTCATATGTAACAATGTAAGTATCTGAGATTTGCAATAAGGCCCCTCTGGCTCTGAAACAGTCATTATCCTTGACGAATGATATGAATACTACTTCAACCTATGACCCCTGTACCAAGATTAGTGGTCTCCTTACACTGATAAACACCATACTACTCGTTAAATTTCTCTACCTCGGCCAAAATTGTTTCATCCTTTCTCATGACATATTATCTAGAGTAGGAAAGACTTCGTCATGTGGAAAACAAAGGAATGCTTTGTGCATGCCAGTCCAGTGTTTACTACATCACCATCCTCTTGAGAAATTTTGAAAATGGTCAGGAAAAGAATGTACTCATATGAAAAATAATTGCTCTACACATGTGACTCTATGTTTTTGCGGACCTTTAAAAAGCTTGGTCATCAAGGGTTGACATTTAGTTTTGATTTACATGGGGCTTCAGATTTTTTTTTTGTGATATAATGGAAAACTACTTATGAATTATGGAAAAGTATACATGTACAATTCTAACAGGAAATCAAAGTTTATTTCAAGAAAATCAGTTTTGAAATGGCTGAGATATCCAAAAACAGGTCCTAAGAAGTGGTTTCTCAATATCTCACAAAAAACAAACAAACAACCTAAAGCCCTCTATCAACCAAAACTATACCATGCCTTTAAATCTACATACACAGAATATAAAACCTATAAAAGAGTTATCATTAGGCATTTTCACATCAGCCCGATAAAAATCCAAGCTCGAGATATTTTTTAATTTCCCAAGTCAGAAAATAGCGCGCTATTTCGAAACATCGGGCTGATGTGAAAACGCCTATTTTGTGAAAAGCCCATCCTAAAAAACAGTGTTTGTGAATTGAGGCAGAAGAGTTAAAGGAAGAGGACAGTGAAAGTTTGAGGATATTCTGATTAGAATGAAGACAGGTATGTTTGAAGTTGTGATCAATTAGGCACAAATTGGCAACTCCATGATGCAGGGCTGCCAACTCTCACGCAATCAGCGTGAGACTCACGCAATTCAACCAATTTTGACTGTCTCACTCTAATAAACGAAATCTCACGCTAAACCCCCAAAATGGAATGTAAAAAAAATAAATATATCTCTAAATTCTCTGATATTCCGAATATCGATATGCCCAAGCCCAAAGTTTCGAGATTTTCCCGCGCGGGTGTAAAGCTTAACCAATAATAATCGTTTTCGGTTCGCACGCAAAGACGAGCTATTGGATTACGATTGGTTTCTACACCATACCGCGTGAGCGTAGCTTGTACTTATGGCAAATTACAGTATGTATAGCAATGACGTGTGCTTTACATCGCTTGACGTACTGTGTACATACTAGTAACGTTAGTACGTACGTTCGTACGGCCGCACAGCAGGCCGCCATGCGCTAATAGCCAGGAGGTCGCTCCACTCCCTCGTGCAGTGTCTCACGCCAAACTCTCACTCAAGGTTGGCAGCCCTGATGATGTAGCACGAGAGCTCGCGATAAATTTTACCCTGTGCATAAAATTCCATGAAAACCTTTTTTTCTGTCATTAATGTCAGAATATTCTTTTAAAGGGATTGTGTATAAAAAAGTATTTGAAGTGATTATACTAAGGGTTCATAAATGATTGGAAATTTCCTAGTTTGGAAAATTATAATTTCATATTTCTATAGCACAGAGTAAATGGGGGATGAGCTCACATTGTGACACCACAGAATTGCCAATGTGTTTGATTGATCCCATCTACAAGAAATCATAACTTTCTCAGTGTTCATCAGAATTTGATCAAACTTTTACTGTCCTGTTCCGCTGTTTCTGCTTCTCTTCACACAAACTAAATTTCAAGGTGGATTTCCCCATTCACTGTTCATTATTTCATGACTCTTGTAATGTTGATCAAAACACATGAAAGTAATTTCCTTGATATATTACTTGTGTGACCTCATTCACATCAGTAAAACATATGCAGGTTATTCACTCAATACATTGTATCTCTGTGAAATATGAGATTTACACAACGACAATTTCATCAAATGTATACCTGTAAGAACACTGCATTAATATTCCCCATAACAGAATAAGAATTACATAAGTAGAAAGTAGCCTGAGCTCCATGTTATGTAGAACATACTCTAGATAGCTGATATCATATCACAAAAATATGTACAATTTGCATAACAAACATGCAGTACTATTTTGATATATCACATAAAATTTAGTTGCATAACTAGTTTGCACACACACACACACACTTAAGAACATTTCAAGTTTTTTTAAAAAAAAAATCTTATTTCCCATATGAATTATTTCCCTTCATACCAATGTCACACAACATTAAACTTAAAAGACATGACACATAATCTAGCCATAACCATAAAAAGCTGGAGTACATTGTATGTGCTGAAAAGAAATTATTGATTTGAAATTGCACACCTTTAAATACAAACCTTAAAACTCCAGAAACTTTGCATCAATTTTAGAGCAAATGATAACGCAGAAACTCCCAGTCAACCAGGCATTTCTTTGCAAGTGCAGGTACAGGGCAGGACATGGATTAAAAAACTAAACGAGACCCACTTTGACACTGTACACACATACATAGAGACATGTCTTGCGTCAACCTTTATTGGTTATGATGTGACATGCCTCCACAAGCACCAAGCATTTTGCTTCCATGCAAGGTTAGTACAGATGCACTCCATATGTGGTTTTAAGAAAAAAAAGTGCTGAACAGTAAAGGATGTTCAGCTTCCTGCACTCAATCTCAAAAATAAGGCCAATTCGAATCTCATTTCATTAAATCTCTCTGTCATGATGTGCTGGCATCTCACACGTTTGGAACACCTCTAGAACCCAGTGGACCCTGTCCTGATTGGCGGCGAGAACACTTCAACCAACAGGCTTTACTTGGCGAAGACCTTCTGAAGCTTGTCCTTGTGCACCCAGGCGGCACCCCCTGCACCTGCCAGAACGACGCAGGTCCCAACGAAACGGAGAAAGCCCGAGACCGACGGAATGAATTTCTCCTTCCACGACACGGCAAACGGCAAGGCGGGCATGTCCTGCGAGAAGTGGTAACGCACAACAAAGTTAAAGTGTTATACAGCTGATCGGTTTGCATACGTGTGCTTGCATGTATTTTACCATGAAACCTCTCATCCTGCCCATGCGTCCATTGTTTAAATCTACCTCATCACACTTTCTCTCTTTTTGTTCAGACTTGCCCTTTAATTTTTTTAATTTTCTACTCTCTTTCTTTTTCTCTTTTCTCACCATGAAGTATTGGTAGCTATACCTTTTCTCATCCTTTTCGGTTTTTTTTTTTGAACATTTGCCATTTACCTCCTGTCTCTATAGGTATAAAAATATATTATAGATAGGATAATGTGCATACCCTACAGAGCAGTGCCTCCCAACCAGTGGGCTCTCTCGAGTGGGCCACAATGTCAGCATGACATGATTACATTAATCAAGAGTACAGTGACAGTGATACAAAAATACTGATCAGAAGTACGATGATAACTACTACAAAGATATGATGAAGATTATGACAATGTTGAAAAGAAAATTAAAAATGACCTCTCAACTAGCTGTTGCTTCAAGCTTTATCACATTATCATTCTCACCTGTGCTTCTGGTTCTTCCTGCCATACTTCATCACTGGATATTTTTCCCATGTTGTGCAAAATCTGTTCAAGAGACAGGCAAAATCATTGATTGTAGTCATGTGAAAGGTGATGCTCAAATGATAATACATGCAATGACACAGAAGTAATCAAAAGCAACTCCATCCTCTTTACCCTTCCTCCTTCCCCTTTCCACCCTTTTATTTAATGATATTTCTTTCTTCTTGACCTTAATCACCCTCCTCCCCAACCACATCTTCTACAGCTTCCTAATGTTTATATTTTCCAAACTTTCACATTCCATTTTGAAGGGATACCAATCCGGAAAACAGCATTGCAGTATCTTGAGGCCTGAATAGGGCCATATTTGGTGGAAAAACAGTATTTTCATCTTTCTTGCAATGCACGTGTTGTAGTATAATTAGAGAAAAAACAGTTTTTTCCATGAAACTTGCAGTATTTTTCGGCTATTAAAAAGACATACAAAATACTGGAAAAAGTAAATAAATAAACAAATAAAGGAATAGTTGGCATATAATGTATCTGGCATTATTTCTGGTCCACTGATAACTGCAGCAGAGTCTATAAATTACTATAACACCCATACAGTATTATGCCTTCATATCTGTGAATCAAGTCTTTCATAATGAAGACTGCATGCAAGATGGAAAGCCAATAAAAAAGTACCCAAAGGCATGCTGCTACTATTTGCATAGCCTTTGAATGTCTTTTAAAACAGATATATGGTGTCATACTAATGTTGTGGATCATCATCATCAATTTACACCTACACCCTATTTCTCTCTTTCTTCTCTCTGTTGCCAAGGTGATCAACACATACAACATCTACACTTCATCACTATCTACACTGTCTTCTTCATCTTGTGAGTATTTACAATCCACTTGCTTGAGATACACGTTATATGACCTATCATTAAATTTTCTTCTGTCTCATTCCCTCTCATTTACAGATGTACGTGTACTGAACAATGATAGACCTACACAAAGTCTACCACAGCGCAACCTATAAAGGCTCATCAAACAGAAACTGGTCCCGTTTACAGTGAGTGAAAAGCCGGGCTCGGCAGCGGCTCGGCCGTGGCCGAGCCCAGCCTTTTCTCACTGTAAATGCAAAACTGGGCCAAATGCAGTACCAAATTTAGTCTGGCTTCCAGACCCTCTGCCCGTACTAATTTGCTATTCAGGATATTAACACCCTCAACGTTGAAAAATAGTATAGTTTAAGGTGGTTTTGTCCTGCAGAGGTCTCTTCGCCTTCGGCAGAGGCAGCGACTTCGTCGTGGGGCGGTGACTTTGTCGCCGTGGAGTCCAGTTGGCAAAGGGTCTGGAAACCAGACTATACCACATTGCGACCGGCGCCCTCCCAATAATAGTGTTTGTTTACAAGCAGAGCGCCACTACGACAATATATTGAAAGGTTTGAATTAATAGCCCAGGCCGAGCCCGACACTGTAAACAGACAAAATTGCGGGGCCGAGTACCGCAATTGAGGCCGCAGCTCGGCCCGGCCCTGCACTGTAAACGGGGTCTTAATCACTGCGTATAATGCTATTTATCTAAACTATCAAAAAAAAAGAAGAAAAGGATGACTACTGACCTCCCTGGCAGCCCTTTCTCCAGCCTGAACTGCCCCATCCATGTAGCCAGACCATTTAGTGGCCGTCTCTGTTCCAGCAAAGTACAGCCGACCGATAGGTTCTCGCAGGGCTCTGCCCAACAGAAGTACAACAAAGGAACAAGTTCTAGGAAATATTTCTAGTATTTCTTGTGCATCTTGGCAATATCACATTAACAAATTCTTTGAAAAAAAGAAGCAACAAAGTCCCTAGCATGCAAATCACTGTTTATAGTCTCAAACATCAATATTACTTAATAACAATTGATCTATTTGAAAATGACTTTTACTTCTTATGCTGGAAGGTACTGTCTACATTAAAAAAAAATAAATAAATTAATTTAAAAATAAAGAAAAAATGACAATAATCATTGTGATAGAGAATGATGTCTAGAGTAATCACATTCACAGGAAATAAGGAAATTCTGGGATGAGACATTTCAATTTTCCACTGCAGAAAGAGGAGGTGATTTAATGTCAGACTGTACACAATGATACATGGTAACTGTAATAACTCATTAATGATGGACATTTCTTTTCCATTTATCACTCAATTCTCCTGCACTTCAATGGCAGCCTCAAGAAATGTTATTGCTGTCATGACAAAATCCAGCATGACAGAAACCAGGAACAGTTTGTTGTGAATAGTCAATTATTTCAATTTTCCTCATACTCATCTATAATATCAATGACTACGTCATTCATTGAAAACTGTCAAAAACACGCCAAGATCATGCATACCATGCCCAAACTAACCTAACAGTTAGATGTGCACAATAAAGATCAATACAATGATTAGTCACAAACAGAGACTTAATTCAGACAATTCCATTGTCAGGAACTTGGTTATTCCGCAACTGTTTTGTCTTAATCCTCTCTGGCTCACACTTATAAAATTTTTACAGCTGCAGAGTATATCATGCTAGGAATCTAGCTTTTGGCTGTGATAGAGATACACTCACTTGAGCACGTTACATACCGTAAAGCAAGAGAAATATTCACGAATTGCACTTGACGACCTTTTTCGCTGCATGAAAATTTTGCTTATTGCCACTGGCGTCCAACGCATTACAGTGTAGACAAGAACTTTCGCATGCAGTTTGACTACCCAAATCTTTGTTGGCTCTTGTGAAATTCGCAAAATTAAAATGCACATGAACATTTCTGGTTTTACTGTTCTGCTTTCTGTCATCCAATCATGAGACAAACATTTGACAATTCTATAGTAGTATCTTAAAGACAAAAAATCTTTCTATTACTAATGTAAAAAAAAAGAAGAATAGTTATTGAGTTATTACTAATGTTTAGGAAAGAAAAACGAATACAGTCAACCTCACCTATGTCGGTACTATTTGGACTGAAGAAATAGCTTCAACTTAAGAGAAAAATCAGACTTATGAGGGATTAGAATCAATAGAATATAAAGTGAAGAGGACTTGAAAAGACCTTCGACTTAGGCGATTACTCGACTTGTGCAAGGTCGACTGTAATAAGGAAGGTTGACTGCACTTTTTCAATGATCTCCCAAAATGACTGTACCTTTGAACCTACAATCTATGACTTATTGTCTGTCTCCCATGAATTCCAACAAATTTAAACTGGGCACCGGTGACGATGAAACTCACTTCCAGTATTTTGTGATGATGCCTGGAACGGTGTAGCCCACGTAACCTCCACCAATGTATGGCTCCTCCATCCAATTCTTTTCAATGTACATCACGGGCTTGAAATGACATGGACCAGGGAACAGGAACCAACACCAACACACACAAACACACACACACACAAATAAAAATGAAGGAATACACAGTGATAAACCAAACAAAAATCAACATCAAACCCACATCCTCTCTCCCTACTTACCAGCAAAAAAAATGCCGTATGTTGTACTCAGAGCCCTTATATCTACACAATGAATACAGGTCCACAAGGCCTGGGTAGACCTCTCTTTGCCTTTATTTTTGCGATGAAATCTCATGCCATGCAATTTGTACAACATTTATTTAAAAAAAAAATCATTGCATTATTAAAATCAACACAAAGAACATGTATGACATTTGACCCAGGAGAAATAAAAGGATTATGGGAAAGGTGAGTTTGAAGGGGACATGCCTGAGCAGTAGGTATCTGTCAAGACTGTGCTTTCGAAAGGTTACAGTCCTTTGGTAGTAAACATGCATCTTTATACATGACAACATAAAATTGCAGGCCTGGTTTGTATGAACAGGTACTGCTATCTTATGTTATTGTGAACAGTCTGAAAGTTACTGAGAAGTCACAGCAAGATTTTTTTATTTCTATTTTTGGAAATAAATACTTCTAGTTTAATCTCACGATGAACAAGTCATCATCTGCATGAACTGAGACAAACTTTCCCTAAAAGAAATTACTTTTCCCAGGTTTAGTGAATTCAACACGTGCATGTTTAACTTTTATCTTTACACACGGAATAGAATCAGACCAACGGAATGGTAAAGGCTTTATCTAAATCATACATACAGTGCTGGAGTTACGGAATTTCCATGTTGCACATGCTTTCTACGAAGAAGCACTAATGGTTGCCAACAAAATAATGTTCCAGAGTAGCTAAATAAATGGTGACCACCTCACAACTCTCCCGTCAGTGTGCACACACGAACATCATTCAAATCATATTGTTGGTTAATGATCTAGCAACTTCAACACCATACCCCTGTGAGTCAACATTGTTGGGTTATCAAAAAAGAAATACTTTGATCCAACATATACAGGTTCTTCTCTTTCATTTCATGTAAAAAATAAAAAATAAAATAAAATAAACTTACTAGAAGAATTCTTAGGCAATGACATCACCTCATGTAATTTCCATTTGTGGTAGCAATATATATTGCTTTCTTGTTTAAAACAAAAACAAAACAACAACATAGAGTCAGACTGTTATTTATTTTTGTGCCTGAATTTGATGAAACTGCTATGATTCTGTCTGTTTGACTGTACTGTGAAGTCAAATTGAACACGAACTGGAATTGCATTTTTATATTCACTTAAAGGTATACATTACCTTTCTTGCCCATTCATGTACAAAGTATACTCATTCTTTGGTATCTGATTTGCGGAGCAAAGGTGTGGCACATTCTTGTCCTTATTTCAACCATAAAGGTGTCCCTTTGACGACTTTATCATCATAACTGAATGAATTTTATAATAGCAGGCAAATTACCTTCAGGGCCTCATCACTCTTCAGTATCTTGGCATAATGTTGACAGATCTTCTGTTTTCTGAAGGCAGGAATGATGAAGCAAGAATAGCACAGGGGGAAAACAAGAACACAGCAGTTAATCCTTATATCAAGAGACATAACTGATTTATTGCAAGACTCCAAAGGTAGATCAGTGCGGCTGACACAATTTTTGCAAAATTATTGCTCAACATGGTAACCAATGGATGTAGATCAGGGGGGGGCGTTTCACGAAGGAACTTGTCGGATAAAAATACAAGTCAATTATATCCGACAGGTTCAGAGAAATCAGCCAATCAGACTAAAGAATTTCTCACAACTTGTCGGATAGAATTGACTTGTCAGATATTTTATCCGACAAGTTCCTTCATGAAATGTCCCCCGAAACACTGCAAGAAAGAAAAACAAAAGAAAACAAAACAAACTAAGTAAAGTGAATAAGAAGGTTACAAACTATCCACAGACTGGCAGTTATACACCTTGGGGGGGGGGGGGTATTTCATAGACATTCAAGGTGCACAGAATGATACTGTGTCGTTATTCTAGCCCACAAACCAAGAAACACACCATATCCCTTGTCTTCTTAAACATTCTTCTCATCAGACAATAGAAAAAAAAAAATGATCAACTTGTCTTGCAAGACACAAAACTTATCTAAGAGAAGACATATGCAAAGCACTGTCAAAGTTTTTGTTGAGATTAAAAATATTTCATTGCTTAGACTGTAGAAAAAAAAAAAGAGGCAGCAAAATCAGACAACTTCTTACCGTTCTTCTTTAGAAACTTCACAGCATTCTCTGGCCGCATCTCCAGCAACGAACCTGCGGTAGAACGGAGGTGTGAATGGAATTTTACATCTCTGTCTACTTGATGGAAACAGCTTTGATTTGTCAACATTGAGACACTGACAAAAACAAAAGCAGAGTGGATCGTTAGCCACCGGATTGAGGAGAGTTTATGGTAACATGATGATGGAGTCTTATTGTCATAAAAGAGCATAATATTGGCGTCTTTATTTTTACAGAAAATTGTACAAACAACATATCCTTTACACTCCATTCCAATATGTTATGTTTATACAATCAACATTTCCATTGTCACCATTGACCCAGATTTCAAGCAAGAATTTACCATATTTTTAGATCAATGTCATCAAATTATCTCCATTATTTGCTTGTTTGTTGCTTGATTTCCTTTCTTTCTTTAGGGAGTGGGTGTTCTTTCTTGTAGGAAGGAGAAGGTAATTGAAGAATATGTATACTGTACAGCCTGAAATTTTTGCATCCAGGCATTTTTCCAAATTGGCATATGTTGGACATTTTTGCATGCTGTTAATTTCGCGGTTGCGATCAAGGGTCTAGATATTGTTACTGATCTGCCTTTCACAAAATAAGAATGAGGTACAAGCGACAATACTACTTCTGAATGATTTCACTCAGTGATTTCTTGTACAAAAACAAGTATGTTACTCCGCATTCAAAGAACTGACTGTACTAGCATGCTGTTATTTCCAGGATATTGTCACTTTATGGCCCAAACTGCAGGCTATACATGGACCTACAGTAGATACTAGTTGCACGCAATTTAGCTAGCTCTGCTGGCATGGTGTGATTTTTTTAAAGAAACTTTATTTTTGCAGTTCAAAGCACTATGTGAAATTCACAAATTTAAAACCATTGTGAAAATTTATGCTTGAATAATATACCCTCAATGCAGAACAAGGCAAAACCAGTAAAGAATTTTTTTTAAATGTGTGTGTAGTCCCATATGCAGCCTTTTATGTACTCTCCCCCACCCCTACCACCCCCAACACAAACACACACACAAACACACACACACACACAAATTTGGCATGCCTTACCCAATGATGGCAGGGTACTTTGCGTTAGGTTTGCAGTCATCCTGAGTCCCACAGACGATGCCATCAGCGACTGCCAGGCCAGAGTAATCTGGGAAAAACATTTGAGGACACCATAGGGCCTACGTTCCAAATTTTGAAAACACTGCCAAGCGATTATGGGCCTACATGATTGAGGCAGCCCACATCACCCTGGTGTCATTTGATAGATGTCTTTATATACCTCATAAGTGAGATTCGTATCACTGATTGGTCAAAAATATATCACGTGACAAGGTGCAGTCCCGTCTATCTTGCCTTAGGGTTTTCATGTAAGTGATAGAAAGGCAAAACCCTCGTGATAGAATTCGTAAACCCTCCGCGACTTTTGTACACATAACAAGTACACTAGACTTCGCGCGCGGTATCCGCAACCCCTCCAAGGACGTTCACTACGCGCATCGTATAAACACATGCAAAATCATCGCACTAGCGCACAGCAGGCATGTTTCAATGTGGCATGGTGATCGAGCGCTCCTCCGTGATTTGAAGGGTGAGCTGGATCAAAGATCGTACACTTTGTCTTTAGGATTTCTTAGGATCCCGAAGCAGAGACAAATCTCAGCATGTTGGAAATATCGAATTAAAACACGAGCGACGGGAAACTGGACGTATACTGTAATCTTCTGCCAAGATTTTATGCAGGAGCTCGCTGAAGACCGTGTGACTTTAACTGTGAGTACCGTGTGTACTGGGTTGTCTACGAAATGCACGAAAAACATGCAAGCAAGCGCAGGCTGTGGCCTGATTTTAGGGCTAACGTTTAGTCATAACAGTTAGAATTTACTTCGTATTTGCCTAGCCCTAGATCTTGGTTAAGTCTGAAACGATGAGGTATATAAAACAAATATTAACTGCTCTGTATTCGGATGGTGGTGGAAATTATCACTCCCTCGGTGCTTTTCATACCGACTCTTCCATCACCCCTCGGCTAACGCCTCGGGGTGATAGAAGGGTCGGTATGAAAAGCACCTCGGGAATGATAATTTCCACCATCATCCTCATGAGCAGTCAATATTTGTATAATGTGTATTGATGAACCTACGTTTGCAGAGTTGTCACTTTATATCACACCAGATCACTCACTGTGCATTGAAATTGTCAGACGAACGGTGTAGCTGCACACAAATTATTCATAACAGACAAGCTGGTTGCACACAAATGGTACCTAGGGGACATAAAGCAACAGCTACAAATGTAAATGCCCAAAGGTGAGCAAGTACGGGACCAACAGTTTTAGATCTGCTTGCCTAGGGGTACTACCACTGGTAAAATACCAGTGTGTAACCAAGGACACCAAGACTCTTGATGTCCCCACCAACCCCAAACAGCTCCTCTCTGTTTGGCATCACAGCCATCATTCAAAAATTTTGATAATACATTGCCCATTTCTTAGTGTATGGTAAAGTGGTAACACCAGAGCAAACAAAGTGCTAAAATACTGTATTACAACAGTCCACTCCCATTATAACGAACACGGTTATAACAAATTCCAATTACAATGAAGTAAAAATCAGGCCACAACATTATCTGCTCTGTGTATTTATACTGTTTATTTGTTCCGTTATAACGAAATTTTGATATAACGAAAGAAAACTGCTAATCCTGAGGACTTCTATTTAGCCAGACTGATTATTATTATTTTTTTGCATGTGTGCAAATGGGGACTTCCTGGCAATTTTGTGAGTGCCGAAATTCGCGATTGATCATGGGGTGATCAAGTGATAACAAGGGGGAAGGTAAGTGTGCACGTCAAATTCATGTCAGGATCAGATTAAATATTTTTGCATGCACAGCGAAGATAATAAAACTCATTAAGTATACGGATACACAGTTATGGACAACATGGAAACTACTGGTGAAAATGACAAAAATACTTGAGCAAAATGATGTATGTAACGGCCAGAGAATAAACAATCTGCAACACTTACTTGAATCTCTCCAGAAAGGACGACTGTAATACACCTGGGTCTTGATCACGGAGCCCATTGGATACCTCTGGTTTAGCTGTGAATTATAGAATATATATGCATATATGAATATATGAATATGAATATAAATATAGAATATAGAATATTAGAATAATTATAGAATATAGAATATAGAATATAGAACATAGAATGTAGAATATAGAATATAGAACATAGAACATAGAACATAGAACATAGAACATAGAATATAGAATATAGAATATAGAATGTAGAATATAGAATATAGAACATAGAACATAGAACATAGAACATAGAATATAGAATATAGAATATAGAATATAGAATATAGAATATAGAATAAAGAATATAGAATATAGAATATAGAATATAGAACATAGAATATAGAATATAGAATATGAATAAATTGGAATAGATAAACAAGAAGTCAGAATATATGTGATGGAAAGAGAGAGTCATAGAGCTTTGATGATCCAATCACTCATCTGGAAGCTTGTAACCAAGATCTAAAATCTTGTCGTCTTCATATGGTAGACCTTGGCTCATCGTTATAATATTTAAAAACATGTAAGTCTTGACACTGCTTTTACGATGAATACCTTCCATAGTATTTCTCACCCGCAACTTATGGAGAATAGGTAGCCATGTATACATACACATACTGAAAACCTCATGACCACGAACTGGTGGTAGCTATAAAATTAAGGGACAAGTTCACCTTCATAGACATGTGGGTTGAGTGAATGCAGCAATATTTCTAGAACACATCATTAAGAGTTTGAGGAAAATCGGACAATCCGTTCAAAAGTTATGAATTTTTGAAGTTTCTGCTCAGTCACGGCTGGATGAAAAGACTACGATAGCTTGTGATGTCACATGAGTGCCACGGTATAAAGAAAGAATAAAGAAAATTCAACATATTTTCATTTTTCTCGCATAACAAAAGATCACTCGACTTCTCTCTTTCAGAAGGCAGGGGGAATAATATTACCCTTATCATACGTCAGTAGCAAGTCGAAGAAACGTGTACTGTAAAAGTGGATATTTTCGCGCGACTAATTTTTCGCGCTCGGCGAGGTAAGAAGAGTTTCGCGTGTTTTTAATTCCGTGGTATCAAGACATCAACTACAGGAACATATGGCAAGCAAAAATATTCGCTTGCTTTTATTTTCCCGCTAGTTTCTGATTGCGCGAAATGTGCAAAATTTTCAACACCGCGAAAATTTCCAATTTTACAGTACTTTATTCAAAAAGTAAAGTTATGTGAAATTCTCTTTTTATTTTCCCTATATAGTTGTACGCATGTGACATCATACACTGTAGTAGTCTTCTCTTCCAGCAGTGACTGCGCAGATACTTAAAATATTCATAACTTTTGAACGGATTGTCCAATTTTCCTCAAACTTTCACTGATGTGTTCTACTAATATTGCTGCATTCTCTCACTCCTTATGTATATGAAGGTGGACTTGTCCTTTAAGGATGGGGGGGGGGGGGGTTCTCATTACAGCAGGCAAGCATTGATACAAAGCCTAGAATCCAAACAGAAATTAATGTGAATGTAAGCCTAAGTACTACAAATTACATGGACATAGAACCAACTAATGTTCATCAATAGTTTTTTTTTTTTTTTTTTAATCATATGACTCAATAGTTGTAAAACTATCAAAAATGTCACATGCTTGCACAACCTAAATATGCACACATGTATAAAGTACCCTGGTACATAATACATGTATAATTACAAATGGTGCAAAATTTGACTAAAGCATGAAACTTTCACCAGTGTTTGTACATGCTATAAGATTCATTTTAAGATCGGGAGGCAAGTCTGAATTGACCTCTGATGACTTCCAAAGGTCAATGACCTCAAAATTTCAGAAAATTAATATTTTGCATCATTGATTAATGTTTAACATGGTAATGATGTACTAAAAACTCATTTTTGTTACAGTGGAATTGTCTTCATGTTCCACAGAGCCCTGACAGGTTTCTGCCTTTGACCTCTGATGACCTCCAGTGGTCAATGACCTCAAAACATCAGAATATTGATATTTGGTGCAATTGGTTGATGATAAACATGATAACGATGTCCTAAAAATTAATTTGTGTTACAACTGAATCGTTTTCCTATTCCTCAGATCAAAGGATATTATTTACATGTCTCTGCCTTTGACCTCTGAGGACTGTGACAGGTCAATGACCTCAAAATATCAGAATATTGATATTGATGTATATTCACTGGTTAACTGTATACCTGGTGTGCAATCATGCATTATGCTATTAGCATTTATGCTACAATAGAAGTGTCTTCTCATTCCACAGAGCATTGGTCATTATCCTGTGTATATCCAACTTTGACGGCAAAGGACAATGTGAGGTCAGACTTTTAGAATATCAGAATTTGTGTAGGATTACATATTGATGTCTGGCTTCACTGGTATAATCCTAAATGTTTCATTATGTACAAATCACGCCTTGACGTTATAATCAAAGTATGCATGCATATTCCACAGAGCACTGGTTCATAGTAACAGGTCTCAGGAATGTGAGCGGTCAATTACTTCAGAAATGAAGCTTACTTTTCTTCAGGGATGGCAGTGACCTCAAATATAATATTTATGTTTGGGGTAGTGATGCAGACTAGCTTGCCGTTTTTGTACGCTTAAATATGGAAGGTGGGGAGAGAGGCACCATGTTTTGGGTTGATGTTTAATAGTTTGTGAACAGGCATATGGCAAAGTCCCTTGAACTGGATGAAAGCGTGAAAGATGCTAACCAGAAAACAACAGGCCCACCTCATCAGGTGTACGTCACAAGTCAAACAACCCAAGAGTCAGTCCAATCAGTCTTCCAATGGCAATATCTTTACAGTTAAGTTGAAGACAAGTTTGTCGCTATGATGGGTGCATTGCACATAGAGTACAGGGTGCATGAGATGATAAGAAAGCTTCTTTTTGACTCGCGGGGTCACCATCCTTTCTCAAGCAGAGGTTCTGAATTATCGGGTCGTGCTCAGTCTGCACACAGTGAGCTGAACACCATATCAAGTATACGCGGTATGCCCAACTGTATATAGGACCTGTATGTCCTACAGTGTTAGCTCTACAGGAAAATATACGAGACTATCCCATGAGACCAACACCCACGAGTCATACAGCCCACGAGTTCGACATTGAAAAAAAAGGTCCATGGAGTCATACAGCCCATGAGTTCGACACTATACAGCGTGCCCCAGAAAAAACGAAACCGGGTTTCCATGCAACTTTTTAACTATCAAAATCATACATTTTCTCTATGAGATATACATCAATGGAAAGATACATTTTTCTTCTTTCATTTGATGTACAACTTAATGCTCATTGTTCATGCATGACTGAGTTAGAACAATGAAAAGTGGTGCTACCAAATTTTCATTTGCATACGCAAATGGTGACTTTAAGTGAATTTTTCAGAATTTTAAAGTTTCGTTTTTGAAAAACAAAGTTCATAACCAAAATATTCATATTTTCTTCTTTCATATTCATATTTTCTTCTTTCATATGAGACCTTACGCATCAAATATGAGTAACGCATGCTTGAGAAAAATCTATATGAAAGCATGCTTCATTTCTACCAATTCTACGGATAGTCGAAGAAAACAAGCATTCAGCTCTCCCGACTTAGCATTAGACAATGAGCTCATCTGCACCACTGAATTCACACAAAACAACCACAGTGCTACAGTGAATGTTGTTCGGGGGGAGGGGGGGGGGGTATTTACAGAGAATGCTGTATGAGACGAACAGCCCTTTGTTGTCATTTATTTAGAATAAGCTATGAGACATAACCAATAACTGAAGAGTAATATCGGGAGTATTCTCAGGCTGCACACAGTCCAAAGGCTACGGGAAATCAACATTACAACAATGATACACATTTTCATGATTTTATACCTCAACCTTATTTCATTGTTTGCACTCCTCTCTACATTTCCCTCATGCGTGGTTAGTCCTTCATCACTGAAAGTCTTTGAAGGGGGAGGCAAAGCAGGAAGAGAGGGTACATCACTTTATTTATCACTGAACTTGCGCTTCTAACATTTCAAAGGAGCAAGTGCAGGGCAGAAAGTCTTTTTTTTTGGGGGGGGGGGTTGGGAAGGGTTTTTTTCAGTCTGTTACTCCCACCCTACCTTCCCACACATTCCGCTGATGAACACCCTTTGCTCTGTAATTAGCTTCATGGTCAGGCAAGCTCATGATCACGTGCTAATTTATGACCCTATTCACAACTGAACCCATCTGTAACATTCCTTTTTATCCCCTCCCTTCATGTTTGTGTAAATTCATTGAAGCATGAGGGCCATTGTTATCTGCCAAGTCGGGTAGGCGTCAGGAAAGCTAACTGCTCCTTTTGTACTATCTATCTTTCTCAGTAAAATGTAAGGATATTTTCAGATTAAGTTTTCTCGAGCAGGCGTTGATCATGTTTTACGCATGGGATATCATATGAAAGGAAAAAGAATGGATATTCAAGCTATGATTTTGTTTTTTGCAAAAGACTGCTGAAAAAGTCTGAAAAGTTCATTCAAAGTTGCCATATGCTTGTGCAAATGAAATTTTAGTAGCACCACTGTCTATTGTTCTAACTCAGTCATGCATGAATTATGAACAATGTGTTGTGCATCAAATGAAAGAAGAGAAGTGTATCTTTTAATCCATGTACATCTCATAAAGTAAATATATGATTATGATCACAAAGAATTGTAATGAAACTCGGTTTCGTTTTTTCTGGGACACGTTGTATAGGTAAAAACAGCCCACGAGTCCAACATTACAATAAGGGGCTTAATGTGTCAGTCGTGTGGGCCTTGTTTGCTTAGTGTTGAACTCATGGGCTGTATGACTCGTGGGCTGTATGATTCGTGGGTCGGTCTCATGACGTGCACCCAAATATACTCCCCAGCTAGGTCCAAGCACCTCAGAATCATAATGGACCCTGAATGTCGTCATGAATGACGTATTACAGCATACCCAATATGTACCGCCTTAATTAAATGAAGTTATACCTGCAAAACATACCCTTATGGCGTCACCAGGGGATATGGTACCAAGTACAACAGTACACCCTTAATGGTATTTTGAATAAATATTCCTCACATTAGTCGGGAAATATCAACAAAATGAGACTGTCGAGATTTACAATAAGGAATTCACTAAAATAATTAAAGTCAGATTTCATTGTATTTAGTAGTGATCTCTATATATTGTACTGCCGAATTTACATCCTTCAATTTTGAAAATCTATAACAAACTAGATAAATTGAAAGCACATAAATTCAACAAAACAAAAATTCTACATCAAATCAATTTCCAAACTTTCTTCAATCCCAATATACTTCAAGAGATTGACAGTTTATATCAGGGTAATTTTTAGCATTTCCCACATTTTGCACTTATTGACACTGCTTTGTGTGTAATGAAATGGGAAAAATGCATGGAAAAATAAAAATACATGTTTATGTATTTTACGTGGAATCAGTTCCAGTCTGTTGTCTTGGCAGAAATGCATCAATCTTGCAATGTTGTTGTTTATTATTTTCCCTCTCCATCTTGAGTATATATGGAACGTGTTGACCAAAGTTGTTGTGATGTCGGAAAATGTGAGGCTGAATTGCAGGTGGCCTATTGCAGGTGGCCTTTAATTTGTTTTTCACATTATATTGACATGTTTAACAAACTATAACTCATCAAGATGCCTCTTGAAATGCTTTGAAAAACTTCTGCTTGATTTCACATGAGCGGATGATTATCAGTTGTCTTCCTGCTATCATCTTTGTGAAACAAAGTATTGTTTCTCTTCAAAAGATTGCATGCCAATTAAAGATAATAAAAAGTTTTGGTACCTCAAAAGTGTCCTTGAATTTCCTTGTCTTAGTTTGTGTTTCAGGTTAAAGTACCTTTCATATAACTAGCACTGTGAGACTTACTCGCCCCAAAGTGCTCTCATGTCTTAGTAATCATGCAATTAACTGCGACCAGCAGCCCCATATGCATAGCGACCAGCAGTCCCATATGCATAGCGTAATCGGGCTTCGCATTGTAGCATTCAGGATCATGACAGATTTAGTATCGCAGGGTAAATGTCAACTTAAAATCCCATAAATTCTTCAATTTGAAGACTTACCAATTAAGTTGAAGTATTGAAAACAGGCTTCGGGCAACGTTTGGTTCTGCCTATAGTCCCTTTCTGTTCGAATTGACGACTGAATGTGACTCGGTCGACAGGACCTCAGGAGAGCTACATACAGTACACTGAATACTACAGCCAGTGCATGCGAACACATCACATGCAGCCCGCACACAAATTTCAAATCCATGAACGGATAAGATGTTTGTGTGCGCATGCGCTGGCCATGGTATCCAGTGTATGTAGCTCTCTTGGTCTACTGGCCGTCAAGCTACTTGGTAAATACAATAATCTCTCTTTGTTGAAAGAGGGACAAACAAAAATATAATGAAATTCATCCCCTGTATCGTCAGATGAACAGATAGTACAATGCAATTCATCTGGGAACTGCATGTTGTAGCAAAATCAGTCCGTCCTTAACGGGTTAACAGTTACTGTAACCATAGTGAGAAACTGTTTTGAGAGGCTGAAACTCTTCATCTCGCCTAAAAGCAGCATAATCCTCCTGGCCAACACTAACCTGATTTCTGAGGGGTGGAAGAGCCGGCGTGAAGGCAATCTTGTTCTGCATAGCTGGTGGAAGAGCAATGATTATGTATCTACTCTGCAAGAGGAAGGGGGGGGGGGAGGGTGTGGGACAAAATGATACAAGAATGTTAATTTCCTCTGCAGAGGCCTGTTCTAGAAAAAAAAATGCTTTAATATTTCCCTATTGAAGAAAAGAAATGAACCTTTAAAAAACAAATTAAGCAGAATTACATAGCACCTCTGTATGGACTAGTGAAGATTTTAAATATGGCTCTCGTGACAGCCAAAAGTGATTTTTAATGATCATCATCATCATTATAATAGTAATCATAATCAGTATCATCATTACCATCATCATCATTGTTATAATTCTATATACTCAACAACTACTACACTACTATTACTACTACCGAAACTATCACTATCACTATTTTACCGTTGCTAGTAGAATCATTTTGACACAACCTTAAATGACTTCCCATTCAGCGTAGTCACTGTGACCGTGTCGTTTTCTTGGCTTATTGTGGTGACCGGGTGGCTGAGTAAGACGCGATCTGTGGACAGCATACAGACAATGAGGAGCTTTTACTGACTGGGAGACTGGCAAAGAAACAGACTGACTGACAGACAGACAGACAGACAGACAGACAGACAGACAGTGGAGTATAACACCATGAAGGGCATTAACCCTTAACCCTTAACTGTAATTTTGCTCGCCTATTGGCACAGATGTCTAGAAAGTAATCACTGTAAATGAGTACAGGTTACCTCCTCCCAGATTCCTTATTGTGTAATCATGGTCTTCTCGTTTTCCTGAAGTACAATGCTACACCTGAGTAGGCTTTCTAATCTAAATCTACAACTCAGTCAAGTTTGAATGGCTTACTAATTGCCAATGAGAAAGCTTGGTGAATTCAGCTAAGTGCCTGGGCATGCAAACAGCTGAAGGAAAACTTGCCTAGAACATGCATGTGAATCGAGTGTATGCAGAAAAATCGTAAGAACAATAACAGCAATAGCATTAGTTTTGAGGAAAATGTGATCATTATGTTCAAATGTTACATGCATATTTAAAGTTAGGAGTAAATTCATGTGCTTTCCTCACAGGATAACAAGCCCACAAAAATGCATGAGGTCACCAAAATGGCACAACGCAAAGAAAATGCAGAGAAATTTATTGATATCATCATCATCATCATCATCATCATAAACATCATCACAACTTATCATTAACACTATCATTATTGTGGAGGCACTCACCTTCACCAAGTCTTGCTGCCATGTTGAGACTTATCGTCTGACTACCGCCAACAAATTTCCTCTCCTGGAAAAAAAAAAAGTAAAGAAAGAGTAAGTCTGAGGTAGCAACAAAAAATATCAAAGAGATTTATGCCATCAAGTCTTGGAATAATTTTGCTGCACAATCTACCTCCTTGCCTTCATCAAATTGGCAACTTTAAATTTTACTGTGTAATCTGTATTTGAGAATGGTTTGATAGGTAAACTTGCTGAATTTTATCAAACCTACACTAAATCAGGGGAATGTACAAAGTGTCGCCAATTTAAAGGTTCAGCCAAAAAATAGCTTTTAAAGGATTCTATACCAGTCCTCTGCAACAGAAATTAACAATGACATCAGACCAAATTAGGTTCAAATACTAATTAATTTCTTCAAGATTTGTAAGATAGATTTGAAATAAACATATCTTTCATGTTATGTTTTGAGCCACTAGGAAAATATCAGATAATGGAATTCTCAGTGAGAGAAACAGCATTATTTCCTTTGGGACTGTGCCCCTAACAGGAAACAGTGCTATTCCTGCCACCTTAAAGGGGATGGCTAGTAACTGATCAGTGGGAATCAGTAGGAATGATGGGGGATGGTTGTTCCAATCCTTGTGGGATTCATTTAAGAGTACATTATATGTCTATTGTTGTGCGAAAATTATTTGCTTCAGAATGGTCTCATATTCAAGTAATGTGCAGTTTAATGTTTCCATGTTAGCATGCCTGTACAGTGACGGGGCATTAAACTGCACATTACTTGAATATTAGACCGTTCTGAAGCAAATAATTTCCACACAACAATAGATATATAATGTACTCTTAAATGAATCCCACAAGGATTGGAACAATCATCCCCCAGCATTCCCACTGATCAGTTACTAGCCATCCCCTTTAAAGTCTATTATTTAACTATACCCTCTCTGTGCACTGCTTATATATTTTTTTCTCCACTTTTTCTCTCTGCAAATATTCCTAGTATGGATCCAAAAGGGCATGCTCTACCGTAGCTTCTGCACAAACCAGTCTCCATACTCTGCAAGTACTACTTACTTTACCCGCCAGTGTCTATGCTGGTTTTATCTGAAACAAAAGAATGAATTACAAACAAGAAAAAAACTAATATGTGACGTAAGATGACTAAGAATTAAAACTGACCAATATACCAGCCCTTGGCTACTCGAGACACTCACCTGAGCTCCATTTTCAGTTGAAGTGAATCGGAGGAATCCTGCCATTCCAGACGGCACAAAGAGAGCAGACCAAGAAACAAATGAATGAATACAATCATCACAATTGATTTATGACAAATAACAATGGTAAATGACAGTAGTAACAAATAGTATAACATAATCAGATGATGTCTACCACTAGTAGAAAGAGCGGTATTCCACTATAAAGCCCATCTGGTCCTCAACTGGTTAATTCCGTAAAAAGCTCTTATTTTCATGAAAGTTTTAATTTTTGCAAATTTAAGGAATGACTGTTGGGCCTAGAATTTAATAATGCACAAAATTATTGCCACCTGATGCACAAACAGAGTAAATGGACAGGTGTTAGTGCATGATTATGATAGCGTCGGTGTCACAAAAAATACCATCTCATTGTGAAAATGCCTGTGACCTCCTCATTCATGAAAATATCGGTACTTAAAAAAGGCAGCTTTTATAGTAGCAGAAGAACAAACAAACAAACTAGAAAAGCACTTGTAGAGTGCAGACCTCCACTGAGCAGCTCATTTACACCCATTACACAAACATACTAAAATCGCCCAATTTCCCAATTGCAGAAGCATTTTGTATACGTCGTCACCTTCCAGCTATGCAGCGCCTCCCCCAGGTAGCAAAGCACGTACTTAAAAATGAGTACAATGCAAACCTCAAATACACACAGCTTGACTACCATGTTCATTGGCTCTACTTGCCAAAATATTGAAATTCCTTCATAAAATCAATAAATATTCCTGGATCACTAACAAAATTTAATCATCTCTTCCTTGCGTTCACTCTCAATCTTTCCTGCAACTTTCATTCAAATCCATACACAACTTTTTGAGTTATTTTGCAAACAGACAAACCAACACCAATGAAAACTTAACCTCCTCCTTCCTTGGTGGAGGTAACAAACAAAGATTAAATAAATCGAAAAAGTTTGGAAAACGGTGCACATACCACATCCTCCCTTGATGTACCAGAGAAAGTATAAGAGAGACAGCTCGGTGTCTTCACAGCAGAAGCCCAGCTGGCACTGTGACTTGACCACATCCCTGGTCAGCTGAAACCAGAAGGTCTTCTCTGCCCACTCCTTGACCGTCATGCTGTCCCACTCCTCCGCCTCCGGGAAGTCCCATGGTGCCGCCATGTTGATCTGGACACAGAGGTTAATTGCTGAAATGATTTCATTTTGTTGCTGCTGCTGTACTTTCTCCTTGTTCCTGGATCCTACTAATTGACGCAAACTAATGTAAACTAATACAAACCGTTAACAGTGAAAATTAGGGTGAATTACAGCACCTGGACCTGGCTCTTCACAGGCCACTTAGTCGTCTCGAAACAGATATCGATCAAGTAAATCCATCCTATCGAAGAATGACTAACGTCATGTTTACTTCAGTATATCAAACATCTCACCTCGACAGTCAACAATTACTCGGAAAAATCATTTTATTGAAATATCATCAAATTCATACTTTTTTATCAAACAGATGTCGTTTAGATTTTATTTTGCTTTCAAAATTCAGAAAGTGTAGAACAGAATGAAGCGCAGAAACACGGACTTTAATGATCGATCATTGAAGGCCAAAATACTAATTAATGCATACTCAACGCAAACTTCGAGACACAACGCTATCCTATGTGAAAACTAAGCAATATCGATTACAAATATCGGAAAATGACACCCCAAAATACTAATTCATGCAAACTCAAAACAAACTCCAAGACACAACGCTATCCTATGAGAAAACCACCTAACTTGATTCTAAATATTGGAAAATGACACCCCGAAATACTAATTAATGCACACTCCGTGGTTTTCACATAGGATATCATTGTGTCTTGGAGTTTGCATCGAGTTTACATTAATTAGTATCTCGGCCTTCAATGATCGATCATTAAAACCCATATTTCTGTGCTCCATTCTATTCTACACTTCCTGAATTTTGAAAGCAAAATAAAATCTAAACGACATCTGTTTGGTAAAAAAATACGAATTTGATGATATTTCAATAAAATGATTTTTCTGAGAAATTGTTGACTGTCGAGGTGAGATGTTTGATATATACTGAAGTAAACATGACATTAATCATTCTTCGATAGGATAGATTTACTTGATCGATATCTGTTTCGAGACAAGACTAAGTGGCCTACGAAGAGCCAGGTCCAGGTGCTGTAATTCACCCCAATTTTCACCGTTAACGGTTTGTATTAGTTTGCGTTAATCAGTATTTTGTGTTAGTTTGCATTAATTAGAAGTTTGCATTGAGTTTGCATCAGTTTGCGTCAGTTTGCATTAGTTTGCATCAGTTTGCGTTAATTAGTAGGACCGTTGTTCCTTGATTGATAAAACACTGTTTTCTTTCTATACTGGTGTACCGGTATTACCAATCTGTCTACTTTAACAGCAATCTATGTGTTGTTTGAAGGTTTGATCCTGAATCTACTTGTTTATACATGTACAATTGTAAGTCAATTCTACCATTTCTTTATCTACCTTACCCTCAGCACATGTTTTAACCTCCAGTCTTTCTTTCTTTCTTACATTCTCTCTTTTTCTCTCTCTTTGTCTCTCTCACATTTACATATTTCTGGGTCTGTCAGTATACCACATAATGCTTTTTCAATACATCACCCATAACCTCTGCAAAACGGAAACGAAAAGAGGAAATGAACAACTGAAGTTTATCTCAGTGTCACAGATAAGCTTCCGATAAATATAAAATGCAAAGCAACACAACAACATATCACATGAGCAGGGCTGCCTATCTCTGCAGATAAAATATCATATATTTCATGTATATACACTCACATACAAACACATACTTTACCCTGTGCACGATTACAAACATAGTTTGAAGACAGAATCGTGTCCAAGTTCAAGAATGGGGCAATTGCTCATTTCATGCTAAATACTGTTAAATCAAATCTCATGAAAACTAACATTAATTTCTTACATAATACATGTTTTTGTTTTTGTTTTACTTTTGATGAGAAAAAAACATACATGTATTATTATGAAACATACTTGCTAGAGACCTCTGCCTGTGCATACAACAAAGAAAAACATAAAATACAAGACAATGCAAACAAACGATTCAGCACAATACACACAAACACATAATACAAAACAGGCTTAACACATATTGAAACGAACTAACAAAAATTGCATAAAATGAAAGAACCTAACCTTCTTTCCCATGTCATCAATTGCATGATACATGTGGTAGAGATCCATCACCTGGAACGGATTCCATGAGTCCGGAAACATACCATACATTGTCCTCCATTTGCCCTATTGCCACAAGGAAACAATCACATAGAGGCTTTTGATACTGTGGTAGTGATCATGTGTACACTACACTTCAACCTAAGAAGGCAAACTTCTCAATAACGCAGAATAAGTCAGTTCAGAGTTCGCTCTGAATGTGAACATGGGTATAAATGCTCTTTCTCTTTTTTTCACAATTTACAATTTACTTGAATAACCATTACATCACAGGACGTGATGCTTCTAATACCGTAGCTCAAGTTTAAAAGCTAACATGTCATCTTGGCACAAATTATCTTTTTCTGTTCACGTAGAAAGCTGTGGTTTATACAGCACAGTTTTTTTTTTAATGCTTAAACTGCAAAAGATGAACAGCATGGATTCCATTATAAATGTCATCATATCTTATCACTTGCTCTTAAAGAAGCCCAATTATATGCCATCATAAGTGCTCCTTTTTACTTTAAATGTCTTTCAACCATTCAAACTTCACTGCACATATTTGAACGATGAATGCCTGCAATGGTGAATAATCATTCCAACATTTACAAACAAATACTCACAGAATAGACAGAGATGACTGTAAATTGTCCTAACACTCTTCCTGTAAGGATCACTTTCTACTTTTATATGAATAATTAAAAAGATACAATATGTCATATTTTGCTTTGCATTTACTTGCTCTATCACCTGCATTACATAATGCACCTAGCCAAGTTCAACAAACTGTTTGCGTTAGCTTTGCCTGAAAGTTATGTTTCCATTCCTCAGTGGATATAATCTCTTTTACAGGCAAACTGTGGTAAAGAAGCAATAGGTGAAACTCTACATGACTTTTTTTTCTCACACATTTAGAACGCAAGCAATGCATCCTGTAATTCAATAATAATGGTTCAACACAGATGCAAATTAATGAAAACGTATTATACTTTTTCAGCCTTAAGGATGGGGGGGGGGGTGGGAGGGGGGGTTTAAACATTTAACATGGCAGGGTTAATCAAACATCCATAAGTCAACATGAAGGAGCTGGTGTGATAACTTTACTACACACTCGGTATGCTCCTGGTCACGTCACACCGTTTAACTAGCATGGACTTTGCTCTTAGATGTTCTGCATTAATTTTCACTAATCCAATCCAGCAAAGGGTATCAGGAGGGCATGGACCAGACCGTCCCTTGTCTCAGCCTCTTGAAGTGCTAGGCGATAAAATGGATAACATTCATCACAAAACTTCCTAGTCCCAGAGCAGGCAATTTACGTCGACAATGCAATCCAGTCGGTGACATGGAGTTCCATGGCAAAGTTGGCCAATTTACACCTCACGCTTATTTCCCGGAAGCTTCTAACTTTGCTACAGAGAACATAATTTGCTTTCACTTTTTGGTCACATGAATACACTCCAGAAGATAACCAGAGCTTAGTTAATTCTTCAGCATTTATCTTTGTGTGTATACGTGTGGTTACTTACTGTACTTTGGTAAGTTTTTTTCACCTGCAGATTCTCTGAACTCTGAGTCTGACACTTCCAACATTTGGTAGTAATGCAAATACTACATGGTATCTTTTTGATGAATCAACCATCAAATCATGGCACTACTACCAAAATATCCCAATTTTTGCCTTTGCTTTTTGATGTCACATAATATTCCTACACCTCACACACCCCCTCCACCAACATTCAACATTCTTACACCCTATTAGGGCTTTGTTAATTGTGAGATGCTATGTGGGATGATACAGTGCATTCAAGCATCAATTTAAACCTTTTTCCTCAGAATGTGTAGGCCTTATGTATGTTTAGTTGATTTTACTCACTCTGTGGAAATCAATTGGGATGCCATCATCATAGCAGAAGAAGTTCTCCACTCCCACCTCCTTGGAGAGCCGGTAGATGCGGTCCTGGGTGGGTCCCATGTATGCCCCTCCACAGTCCACATAGTCGATGGCTTTGTCCTGCATGAATAGATGCAGGGGAACAACAGTTAAGAGAGGTCAAAGGTGAAATCAGGATATATCCAACTTCACTCTCACCAGTTTACAATAATATCCCTTTCTGCTAGACCTCACAATTTGATGTACACTGTACATACACAACCGAGCACATAAACATTCTGACAAAAATACATTCACACAACAATGTTTAAAAGCATCTATATAGTTATGCATGCATTACATGGATGTACAATTTATATAGAGTTTTATCAGAATAATTGCAAAACTACTTGTCCCAACTGTTATAGTGTTACACAGTGCAAAAAAATATGTTTGCTAATAGAGACTGCGGAACTACCCTCTCATAGAGTGGACTGAACTAATAGGCAAGAGGAGTTTGGTTAGTGTGTTACAGCAAAGTGAAGGCATAGGGGAATTCTGTGTATGTTCATATTGAATGCAGCTGGCAGAACTAGAGGTGACACTAAACACATCGATGAGATTTGCTGAAAATCATATCAGACAATGCAAGCTACAAGTGTACATGTAGCATTACTCTGTCAATATCATATCAATATCATGCAATTTATTTAAATATTCCAATGACTTTTGGAGGGAACAGCTTGTTCGAATGTACTTACTAGCACATTTCATGGCAGTTCAGTAATATTTGTAAGTCTGAAAGCAAACTTGATTCACAAATATGGTTTATCGAACAATGATTGGCCAATCCATGTCCAGAGGTACAGTATATTCCAGGTGAGTTCTGCTCAGTTCTGGATATGTGCGAGCATAATCTGATCTGTTAAAAGGTTTGAAGAGCAGGAGGTGCACCAATTTGCATGCCCTTCACTCATTTCTGCTGGTAAACTGCTCACTCTGTACTGTGTATGGCACACATCTTTAATTCCATTGCTTTTAGGGCAAGATTCATAGACTTCGCTATGGATCTAGAAGCATATCAATGGGCATCAAGGCCAATATCACACCACAAGATACAGCAACAATATGTACACTCTCTTTTTTGCGACTCAATATCCATAAGATTTGGGCAATGATTGAATCGGAGATCCGCTATTTAAAGCAAATAAGAAAAATTGAGGTCAGCCTGCTGGAGTATTCACCCTTAATAACTTCTCCCTGCTACTGACTGCTACATAGTGCAATGAGCTGTGAATAATGATCTTCGGTGAAAGTAATCATTTACACTCTAATGAGGGCTCTTGTGGGATTTGGATTCCATGATCATGCCATTTTTGCACCACTTTGGTGTCACACTGCAGAAAAACCTAACAATAGCTAGTGCAGTGGTAGATAATGCATTATTTCTGGCAGTGTAAAATATATTTGATTCTCCTTGCCTGTGTTTGGCAGAATTTTTCAGACTTCCTAAGTCCAAAGTCTGCCTTGCCGTGGATCTGAAGCTCCTTTGTTTCTATTTGGTATAACAACAAAAATTAGCTACAATAAAATGATAAATAAATAAAAGGATCTATTTGACCATGATTTGATCAAGTGTTGAAGGGCGCAAGCCATAGGTCTTTAAAAATATTTAGCTTTCATATGGAATGTAGCTCCTAATTATAGTTTTGGGAGGGAGATTCTTTTCATTGTATGACTATACAGTTGCGGATCCAGAGGGGGGCGCAACTGGCGCACTTCCCCCCCCCCCTATTTTTCTTTAAAAACAAAAGAAACAAAAAGAAAAAAATGAAATGAAACCTGGAAGTGGCATCAGAAATATTAGTTGCGCCCCCCCCCCCCCCCCCCCCCCCCCATAGAGAATTCCTGGATCCGCCCCTGCTATACACCATAAATTCTAAAACCTAATTTTTAGAAGCGTACAAATGATTACAACAGTGTTGTGTTGCACAGCTCACAGGCAAACTTTTGCCTTGATTGATGAAATGTCCTGGGTGATGAGGCGGTGAGGCTGTATACTATGCACTGACTCACATGAACATGATGGATCTGGTCAAAGATGAATTCAATACTCCTCAAATTGATTTCACACCTTGTGGCTCACGACGGACAAGATGCCACACAAGAGAACTGGATTCATAAAATGCTTAGAATATGAAATGATCGGATTGCATCAATCGATGGAAAACCTCATACAGCTGAAGGTCTCAGGGTTGCTCATCGGCCAATAGAGACTGGCCCTGGGATTGTTTTGACAGTCCCTGATATTCATCCAGGCCAATCGTAACAAGCAAATACGTTTGGTTGAATAATGTCACGCATCTATCCGTTCATGGCAGAAGAAGAAACACGTGCCTGGAGCATCATCAAGGTCGGGATTTAATTAATTGGGATTTATAATTCTCAATGCTTCCTGATTACACTCAATGTACATGCATCAAAGAAATCAATGTCATTTGTTCTATTCCTATTATTCTGATCAAAACAAACCAGCATCACAATTAATTTGGGATTGAATATCAGGGCCCCATTTCATAAAAGATGTTAGGATGGCAACTCTTGTTGGAATGGCAACTTCCAATAGCAACAGCCAATCAGGAAGTTGGATTCTTGTTGTTGTTATGACAATTGCCATTCCAGCAAGAGTTGCTATCATATCAGCTTTTTATGAAATGATACCTGCTCATTATGACTTCCCTCACTAGAAGTTTTAGAGCCCCTTATACCTTCACACATAACAGAGTGGTTCAGGATGGGAAAACTGAAAAAAGGCAGTCAAATGCAGTTATCCCGAGAAATGTTTTTGCATAATATATTTCAGTGGTGCATTTTTGTTCAATTTCACTTCAAATATCATATCATTGGCTGACCATAGGATGACAGGATATTGGTCATTTCCAATTATTGTGTAACATTATCAGTATAACTGCCTTCAATCTGCAGTACAGCTCATAAATATATCTATATCTAGTCAAGTTTTCCCCATAAGCCTACTTGGAGTCTGTTAAAGGGATGGTACAGTATTGGTGGAGATGAGAATTGGGCTTTTAACTTTTTGCGAGATACCGGTACCAAGAAAACAATCATGATATAGTACAGAGCATACCATTTTAAGAGGAATTCAAAGTTTATTTGATGAAAATCGGGTTTGGAATGACTGAAACATCCAAAAACAAAGTAAAACAAAGCGATCGTAATGAAGTGTGGGTCCCACACTTTATTAGAATCACTCTTTTTGGATATATCTCAGCCATTTCAAAACCAATTTTCATCAAATAAACGTTGAATTCCCCATAGAATTTCATGCTCTTTCATATTTCATTTGTAAGAGGTTTCTCATTATTTCACCAAAAAATATTAGAAACTTGAAATTAGGTCTCAACCAAAACTGTACGATCCCTTTAAGCTGGTAGATTTTATTTCTCTCATGGTTGTGGGACTGATTTGTTTTTTTCTAAGTCTTTTCTAACAGTGAACTTTTTTTTTCACTTGTCCGGTGTTAGGCTTTTGTGAGCCCCTAAAGTACAATTGCTTGCTAAAATCAAAATGTTAACTCATCCTTGCAGTATCAGGTACACTGTAATAATAAACACTATCTGTCAGTTGGATGAGGAATAATGACTAGATTTTCTCAAAATCGAATAAATAGGAATATACAACCTAGACCTAAAAACCATATTATAATGTTCATGGAATTTAAAAAGATATAGGAGAAAAATTAAGGAAAGAATTCTGGTGTACACTCATTCATTACTTTGTAAACACAGATGATGCTCATCAGAGAGAGAGAGAGAGATAGAGAGAGAGGGGGGGGGGGGTTGAAGATTTTACCAGACGATTCTGAGGATATAGACAGCTGTTTTATTCTCATAGTCATACTTACAAGCATCAGCTTTACATCTGACCAGCTGTCCCTGGTTTTGGGATCAGTACAACTATTGGAAACAACAGACCAGTTCCGACTGACCATGCTTCATGAATAAAATGGTAAGCTCTAGACTTCCTGTGGTAAATGTCACATGCTACACCTCTCCTCTCCCCCCCCCCCCCCATGCATGAGATCAATGCAAAAACAATTGCTTTCTGAGAAAGAAAAAAAATCCCTAGCAGTCAAGTTCCTCTTTCTTCTGATGCTAAGTGTTTCACAGCCTGACTACAGAATGAAATACACATCTTGTAGTACTACATAGGCCATCTGGGAAAGGTGAGTGTTTCTCTACAGTGGCACAAGTTTCATTTTTAAAGCCACAATATGAATCTCTCATTAACCCGTCGAGGATGGCTGATTTTGCTACAACATGCATTTCCCATATAGACACCTACCTGAGTATACTAGGGGACTGTTAGTCTTCAATGGGTTAACTTTTATAAGCAAAGGTACATATGGACTTCAAATTTGCTGATTTATGCTGAGTGCAATGAATGGCACAGATATATAATCTTATCTAGATGTAACCTACCCCGAGAAGACTTATGACTGCAAATCAGGCATATGCTCACATTGTATCATTTTATGATATTACATTATGATCAGCCAGCTGTGATAAACTGCAAAGAGAGATGACAATTCTGCTGGCGTTCATGTATTTGTACGGGCACAGTCCACTTTTTGCTTTATAATATTTAACTTCCGATCATTTATCACATACAACATAGCCATGTGATTTGCACTGAAGCATTAGACGTGTAAAGCTCCCCTAGATGCATTTCTCTATACGCACCGTAGGTACAAAGCCATTCAATTCTCACCTTTCAATAAACTTTCATTATCTTTCTAACTGTTTGCCATCTACATCTTTATTCTCATTGGTAAACTTGTCAAGCCCTGCAGCAATTTTCCTAAATTCATAATACTGGCAACTCTGAATTTTATTGCACATTTCTATATTGGAGAAAAATTAGACAGAACTGGTCAAATACATTTAAGTGATATGTGCAAACTAGAAATGTCGCTATGGCGACTGGTACGCCTCCGCCATAATGCATGATTCTCCTAATAGGTCTAGATAGTACATGTGGACAATGTGTGATTACATTTTCACAAAATTGGCAAAATATTAAAATGACAAGTTTGTCACAAATGTGTTGAATGTTCACTTTCCTTGACCTAGGTTTAATCGGATGAATAGGAGAGCATGTATTTGGAATTTGAGGACTTTAACTTGACTTTGACCCATTCATACTTTTATGCATTGAGTAATTTTCAAGGTATGGAGAAAAAGTTTTGTCACCCATCTGAACATAATTAGACTGGTCAGGCAGCTCAGTTTTAGAATTTTTTAAATCGATCAAACACAATGTTAATCAGTGGCTTTAAACTAAAGTTTATGGGTCTAACATCTGTAATATTATGAAAATATTTTATTTTTGTTATATCATAAGGACCTTTGTGACCTTTGACCCCAAAATACCAGTGAATATTTGTCTTGTCATACTCTACCCTCACACCAAGTTAAACGTTCATGTCTCATAGTATGTAAAATACTGTACCAAGTTGTTTTTTTTCACAAAAATAACCTGTGACCTTTGACCTTTGACCCTGTGACCCTAAAATCCAAACAAAGTATTATACCCCCAGGATATACCCTCATACCATCTCCATCTTGAAAATAGAAGCAATCATCACGCCATCCAACAGTGCACTTTTGAATTCCAGGTCTGTATACCATTAACCCGTTGAGGACGAGTTCCGAGTATACTCGGGCAGGGGTCTATGGGAAATACATGTTGTAGCAAAATCAGTCCGTCCTCAACAGGTTAACTGACCTGCTTCCATTAATTGCAGTCCTATCATGGCTATACATGTATGTGTGTATGTGAAATAGTGAGAAATATCAACTGTCTGTTTTTGAAAGCAAACAAACAAAATACAATTTAAACTAAAGTTTTGTCAAGATAGACAGTATTATATAACACCTAATTAGAATGTAGCTATCTGATTGGCCGACTGCCCATCACGTGACATCACATGCTCTGGCTGTCAGCTGTGCAATTTTGTTTGAGCAAAAATGGATAGCACATGGCTGACGTCACCCATTTCCATTGACTCCTGTGTTAAACTCACAATTGACTCGAAGTTTTTGTTCCATCGCACAGCGCTGATATCACAATAAACATTTGCTGCGGGCACTCAACAATTACAAGCATGCTTACAAGCGCATACTTTTGTCACTCATTTTTGTAAACAACTTAGTTTCACGTACATACACGGTGACTACTGCGACTGTGCAGCTAATCATTCGTCTTTCATGGAAAATGGTTGCCATTTCTGTGCTAAATTCAAGAATCTGTGTGGACCAAATCTGTTGACGTTCGAGGTGTTGTATAAAGGAAGTGTATGGTCTTTACTCGTGCAATGGAACAAGATTTCGCATTTGGTGAAAGATGAGGCGCACTATTCAACTCGGCTTCGCCTCATTGAATAGAGCGTCTCTATCTTTCACCTCGTGCAAAATCTTGTACCATTCACTATTTTATCTCAAATACAATACCAAACTTCCTGTGAATGTAAGCAGAAATAAATGAATGCAGTGAACTACAACTTTTTTGAAGCAGTGCTTCCATAAATTTCTGGGGTGATATTCTGAGCCCGTTTGAACTCTCCTTGATCTGTTGTTACTCCTGTTGCAATTTCTGTTATATCTTTGTTTTATCTGGTGCCCCTTTGCTTGCGCATGCCATTGTCTTTACAACAATAATTTGTGTATGTAACACGCATAATTTTTGGGTGAAACTACAGCCACGCTGTTATACGGTATTCTGAAGACTGTTTTATCTTCTCATGTAACTCTTACCACTTCCAAATTCATGCTTGTGAGATGAAACAGGTTGGAAGATGTTTTAACCCAGTGAGGACGGTTTGATTTTGCTACAACATGTATTTCCCATAGACACCTACCCAAGTATACTCAAGACTCGTCCTCAACGGGCTAATGTTGTCAGTGGTATGTCAATTCACTTGAGCTTTTATTTTCATCCATCTAGCAGAAAGTTGATGCAGTTAGCAAAGTATGCAATTGGGTTCTGAAATCCACTCTAAATCAGTCTATCTCTCTCTCTGTCTCTCTCTCTCTCTCTGGTATATTACTTCTTTCTATGAACATAATTTTAAACCTCGAAGTGAAATCTATCCTTAATGAAACTGTTTTCACATGTACAATACATTAATTAGTATAAGGCAAATAGTGCATATGGATGGGGTGTGTCATAGGTCTATACAACGTATCAGAGAAACAAAGTAGTCCTCTCCAAATGCTACAGATTCATGTATAATGGGTTCACAAATGTAGCACGCTCAGTAAAAAAGAAACAAAAAAAAAATTGAAGGGGTGTGTAACTATGATATCAAGTGGCTTGGTGGGACACAATGTCTAACACTGACAACAATTGCACAAGAGATAAGAAAAAAAATTCAATGGACACCGAATTCCCTGAAGAAACATCAGTTGTCGTTGTTGTTTTTTCTGTCTTTTTTAGGCACTGTGGGGTATTGGTACCTTATCATTCTGAGCAACAATGCATCCGTTGTGTGTGCTCAGACAACAAGGGCATCCATTGGCAGAGATAACAGTGATCTCTGAACCAATTCAATTTTTCAATGGATTCACAGATACATATATTCCTCTGGAACTAAAATCCGACAGATTTTTTTTTCTTTTTTATTGGCAATTCTTTATAGATGATAATGGTTACACAAAGACTCATGTCTCCTGCAAAAGACGAATCTCCTTCCATGATAATCTGTGTTAATGGAATTTCCGCACATGACATAACATTGAAGAGAATCCGAGAAGGCATGCCTGGATGGCAAACACACACTGGTAGTTCAACTGTGACTTTAAGTAAACAGCTTTGAACAATTGAGGTGTAGTTCTTTGCACTCACATAGTGATTCAGCGTACGACCTCCGACCCTGGCATTCGCCTCCAGTACCAGAATATCTTGCCCGCTTTCTGATAGTAGCTTGGCGGCTGATAGTCCTGCAAAGAGATGAGACATTCATATTGTGCTCTTCAACCATCATGATCTTACATCCATGCTGTAAGAAGTTAAAGCTTTTTTCTATTAAATGAAGCATTGGAAAATGAATATTTTCTTTACTTAAAAGGATGGTACAGTACCGGTCGGGGTGAGGATTCAGCTTTTAACATTTTGCAAGGTACTCAGAAATCATATTAAGTAATGTTACAGAGGATAGAGGTCTAAAAGGAATTCACAGTTTATTGGATGGAAATTGGTTTGGCCTAGATATCCAAAAACAAAGTAAAACAAAGTGATCCTAATGAAAGGTGGGTCCCAACTTTTATCAGGATCACTTTGTTTTGGATATTTCAGCCATTTCAACACCAATTTTCTTTAAATAAGCTTTGAATTCCTTTTGGAATTACATGCTCTTCTATATTCAACAGGAGGTTTTTAAAAAACAAAGGGAAAAAAAAATCATCATCACAAATTGTTGGAAACCTGAAGCCCCTATCTCAACCACAACTTTAACATCCCTTTAACTTTGGTACATTGGTACAAGGAGTCATGAATGCAACATCAAATCAAACAGTAGAGTATCATGCACCATCATAAAATCACATGTAAACACCATTACTGACAAACTTTTCACAATAGTCCAATTTAACTGTGATGGAAACCTACAACAGGGTCATCAACAAGATATAGGGGCTTGTCAGAGTGACATGATTTTTCTCTGCTCCAATTTATGTCCAATTTATTAACCCGTTGAGGACGGGCTGATTTTGCTACAACACACATTTCCCATATAGACCCTTGCCCGAGTATACTTGGGACTCATCCTCAACAGGTTAATACTTCCATTTTCTTGCTATATTCACTGTTTCTGTTTAGTTTTGAGGACAATTTTTATGTCTGTCACACACATTGTGGCTATGGGTGGCCTTGGGTGGATGCCAGCCTAAAAGTTGCAGTGCCTCAGTATTTCCAGGATTTAAACTTGAATGTTTATTAACTCTGCAAATGTTTTGGATAAACCTCTCCATAAGTTGATTTTTTTCACATGTAGCTGAAATCTGAGAAGGCAGTTTGCTAATTTAATGATACAAATGATAATCAACACTTAGCAGTAGTATCTGGTAGATATATTATCAAATAGGAAGTATTGTTTATCCGTGCCTTAAAATACACAACAACCCTATCATACTTCCTCCCCTGCCCAACCCAAATCCAACTTCCCTTTGCAAACATCAAGCACCCACTATTTTCATTGTTCCCTGTGATGCTTTAGGTCTATGTTTATGCCTGTGGGGTTTAGCTGCAGCTTGCATAAGCATCAAGAATAATAGCACGCACAGCTTTATACACAGTGATTTGTGAAAGCGTGGTCAATGCACGTCAACACAGCCATGGTAGAGCTATGCAATATATCTGGGGTGTCCAGCAACCAGCACAAGGAACACTTTGCCGGCAACAAGTTGAACATTTGTTTGTCCATGTTTTCTAGTAGTTTTACAGTACTGAAATTTCTCTTTCCTCGGACCATGGAATATTTTTCAGGGTGAGGAGTGGGGTAGCTGTGGGACCTGGGAGGGGGTCAAGGTTAATGGTAAACTCAGCAGTTTTGCCGGGGCCCCTGCTTTACAGGGGAATACTAAAGAAATAGAATTATATATGAAGTGAAAGAGTGGGACACATTGAACAATTTGTCGTTTACATCGTTTAAAATGGCCTTTTTGAAGTGGAGTTAGAGGATTTTGAAAATTTACACCTGTCACTCCCCTGAAATCTAGGTCACAGCGTAAATTTCGAGGCTTTGCCGATGACGTCATGGGATGAAAGGAATCGCGCAAGGTCTCGGGCGCTGCAGGCCCCCGCGTGCATAATGCATGCATTGTATCATACAAGTTGTTGTAGATAGTATTTGCATACAAAGTTTAAAAGTTTGTTTTTCGATGATGCACGACATCAGTGATGATCAGGATGATTTCTTGGTGGAATTTGAATGTGGGAGCGATGATGAACTGAGTGATACAGTACACACTAGAGATGATAACGATGATGAAACCAGTGATGATGACCCTGGTGAAGTTGGAGAGATAGATGTTGCTGACGAGCCGCACGGCGGGGCGCAGGAGGGAGACGCTACGGGCGAGCTAGTGGGGAAGGCCCAGGGCGGTCCGGTTGAAGCTGACGGACTTTTGTAATAGTGGAGATTGGCAGTATGAGCCCTTGCCACACGGCAGGCCAGGGGACAATGTTGGTGACGCAGGACCAATGCCAGGTAGACTTCAAAATTTAGATTCGACAAAAATTCACTTTTCTAGAATTATGAAAGAGCAATGGACCAACCTCTTTCAGAAAGCAGGGGGAATAATTGCTACCCTTAACATATGTCAATATCAAGTTGATGGAATTTGTAATTTTCATGAAAAATTGATTTTTGTAGAATTTTCTTTATATTTTCTTGGTATTGTTGTCCACTCATACGTCATAACCTCTAGTAGTCTCCTCATCCAGCGATTCCAACACCAAAACTTTAAAAATTCATAACTCTTGCATCGATAGTCCGATTTTCTTCAAACTTTCACTGATGTGTTTTTACTAATGTTGCTGCTTTCACTCAATCCACATTGCTCTTGGGGTTTATCTTCCCTTTAAAGGCCGGTGTGTTTAACATGCTCTATGCTTGAAATGGGGGAATAATCCAACAAAATATGCGTTTCCTTTAGTATTCTGCTTTAAAGCTCATTTGACATGTTCCCTAAGGTCCACTTTAACAGATGTATCTATTGTCATTATTATTATTATTATTAATTATCATCATCATCGTCATAATTATGATAATCATATTTATGTTTATCATCATCGTCATCATCATCATAATCATCATTAGGCCTATCAGTGGTACCATGAAAATTCATAACTCCACGAACTTATTATCAGTACAGATGGCCATGTCATTGTGAATGCAATTACAATATCAGGTGATGTTCTCATGCTATTCCACTTACCACTGATACCAGCACCTATGACAATCACATCTCGTATCGTTTCCTCTGTCATGCTGAATAGGACTTATGACAAGGCGCACGAGGAGGCTCAATGAACAGCTGCTGAAATGGAACCAGATAAATGAAAGTGGTTGAGGACAGAAACATCAAACAATAGTTACAAAGTTAAGTTCACATAAATGAATCTTACCTTGAAAGATTAACTCAAAGTTTTAAACTTTGATGATTAGCATGTCGTTTTAAACTATGATGTGCATCCATGTAGCATCTAATTAATCTTTGAAGAAAAATTTTTGAGCGAGAGTCCAACGTGATGATTAACCCACAGTACTGGAAGACTATACTTGCAGCACTTGCCATAAACCTGATGTGTGCAATGATACAGAAATGCGCAACATGCACTGGAGGTGGACCTGTAAGCTAAAGGGGAAATAGGGTTCAAGGAGAGATCACACTAGGTCCCATTAACTTTTGAGTTGGTTCATTATCATCTTCACACGACACTATAATCAGTAATCTACAAGTGGAGACACATGCTGTTCGTGGATAGAGCGTAAACTCCGTGATGTCCAGTAATTCTAGTCCTCGACTAATCTTCAAGATTGTTAATCTTCCAGTGCATCCACACGGTGCTAAACTACAAGCTATTCATCAAACTTTAAATCTTTGAATTAATGTTCATGATTACAAATTTTGTGTCAACCTAATTACATTGTATCTTTATCTCCTTTAACATGCCACACCAATTGCAAGTGTGTCATGAGAGAGTTACAGTTTGTCACTCAAAACAAATTACCACATCTGACAATTGTAATATTAACAGTTTGACAATTCTGTAGACTTTGCTAATATTTTGAACTGCACTATGAATCATAAAGCAGATGTTGTACACAATACAGTGTACAATCAAAAAGGAAGATGCATGGTATAATGCAAATAGATTTAATGACAAATTGCTACATCACAAGATAAAATGTTAACAATGCACAGTCTAGGGCTATTGCCATCAGGCCAACTGTATCAGTACCACAGACCGATAGGATGGAGAGATCCGAAAGGGGATCTAAGGTCAAATCATCAATACCTGTTTTCGCCATCCCTGCTTAGAGGTGATGTCTTTCACTGGCATCCCTGATTTAAAGCTGCTCATTTTAGCACAGTTTGCTTTCTTTCAAGTTGAGCACTGGGAAAAAGCAACACCCACTCTTGCACACATCACAGTTGAATTGAGCTGAATTGAAGTGGTTCATTGATTTAACAAACATTTATTCAGTAAAAAATAGGAGCCAATGGGCTGAATTGCTGTTCAATTCAAAATAATGTCAAATCAAACACCGGAAATTCTCAATCACAAAAGTTATACAAAACCTCGATATACACATTGCTATATCACGGTATTTATAATACAAGCTTGCTAAAACTTAATAACTTTCAAAAATATTACAACAATGCACAGTGAATTTGGTTCATTACACATTTAAAAACGACAACCAAAAAAAATTGTGAAATCATTCTCATTAATGACCGGACCAAAATGTTAAAAAAAAAAATCATTTGATCCTGACACGTACTTGATATCCTGTGATCCATTAACCCGTTGAGGATGGACTGATTTTGCTATAACACACATTTCCCCTATAGACACCTGCCCGAGTATACTCAGAACTCGTCCTCAGCTGGTTATCATTATGTGAAAAAACACAAACTACATCAAGCATTGGGAGAAAGAAAAACAATGAAAGGAGTGAATAAAGATAGAAAAGAGAAGTGGACAGGAAAAGTGGACAGGAAAAGATAGAAAAAAAAAATGATTGACACAGAGTGAGAGAGAGAAAAAAAGCAAGATCTACTTTGTGTGCATGTACATTGCAGGGCCTACTGTTAATCCAGTTATAAATGGAGAGTAAAATTGAGGTTACAAATATGACAAAAATACACCCCAGATCCTTTTCCATTTTGACTGTCTCAATTTTAAACCTCACCCTCAGTCAAGATTAAATTGATATAATTTGTGCTGATGGTTTCTATGGCCAAGGCATATTCGTACAAACGTGTACAGAGTTTACCCATAACTGTGGTATGACATTTTCTATAGATGATTGAATTTTAGCATATCCCGTCTACAGTAGGCCCTACTCCCATGATTTAAAAAAAAAAATCCCTGGAAATTTCCCATCGCACGAACAGCTGCCAACTCCACAAAATCCATCCTTGATTGTTCTAGTGTGGGTTGCATATTTTCTTCTTCTTTCAGCTTGTTAATGTTAGTGACCATAAATCGACAAAACGATTATTCTGCCACTTTTGGTAGAGGTTGGCTGTGCACTTTGCAGAAATTCTTAGTAAAATAGCTTTGATGATGATTGATATTAGGCCTAATCCAAAATTGCAAATAAGGCCATTAAAGGGACTCAATTTCAGTAAACTTGGAAAAAAACAGTAATTAATATTATTACAGCAGAAATAAGCAGATAATTATATCTAATTAAGAAGACTAGAAATAAAAAAAAAAAAACTAATAAATGGCTTGCAGATGATATCCCTGCCATGAGTCTGACAAAATGATAAATCGGATAAAGAAATCAGGAGACCTACCGTTACAGTAGGCCTAGTAGTAGGACCTACAAAAAAAAAATATGCCTAGTTACACAACAGATTGACTGTAAGTATGAAATAGGCAAAACATTATGAGGACATGGGTCCTGTTGCATAAAACCCTTACCGCTGGACTTACCGCTCCTTTCTCAGAGCTACCAAGTCTCACGCATTCTGCGTGAGACTCAAGCATTTAGGGGCCATCTCACGATCTCACGCATGACACCCATTTTTCTCACGCATCAGGCGAAGTTTGTAACTTGGGCCTATAATAATGAGCATAGCTCAAAAGATTACAGTGATAGTTGCAACTGAAGGTATATTTCCCTTTTGTCTTTCAAAATAAGTAAAAAATAGTCACTTAAGTATGCACCTGATCGCACCATTAAGAGCTAAAAATTGAAAAAACTCCCTACCGTGCGTGGGAGGCCACAGGAGGGAAAAACCCCTCCCACACCCTCGCTCGCGCGCACATACATAAATCATGAAATTGCATGCCGAGATGCCGAATCATGAAAATCTCACTCATAAAATCTTTTTGAACTTGGCATCCCTGCTCTAGCGGTATTAGAGTCTTCAAATTAGCGGTAAATTTTATAATCCTTGATGCTGATTGGCTGTGACGCCTAATTTTGACGGTAGTTGCCGTTGAAATTCAATGGTAAGTTTTATGCAACGGGTCCCTGGTGTACTACTACTACTATGCGTAAATACAACAGACATCATACCGGCAGGCTGGGCGCTTGCCTAGCTGCTCTTTCGCTGACACTTTTCTGCGGCCTCGCGAGGAACGCATAGTACAGCCGCTCCAGATCGAGACTAGTGCCCATTTATTCATTGTACAACATTGAATAATGTGCACAATTGCCGACGTGACAGCTAGGAATGGGTCTACTTCTGGCCAACTACATCTCATTCATTATTTTTCATAAAAATAACCAAACAGATGATGAGACTTACCAGAGCACAACTCTCACAGCTCAGCAGACGTCGTATTACGCACAGAATTAATACCGTATTCTTTACCTACAGTGCAGTGGTACACCTTCCTCATCGTCAGAACACAAACAACTCGGCCTTGGACTGACTGAACACAGGTGGCAGTATTGTACTTTTTTGCTGCTTTTGACTATTTCGCGTTTTGAAAACTGAAGTAGCGCGAATTATATTGCCAATTTAGCATCCACAGAGTACAAGTACCAGTATAATGTACTGTATATTGTGGAAATACCACTACTAGTCAGTAATCGCTCTCTCTAAAAAAAAAATAAGGAATAAAAAATAAGGTTATCCAACTTTGGAAGACTACTCTTTCATGATAATTGTCAGCTATGGAGAGAGCAATGCTGGTTATGAGGAAAGAAGAACTCTTTCTCTTTCATTGATATCTAATTATGATGACGAATTAATGTCAATTAAAGACAATGACAAATTGCACTTTCTTCCAGTTGAGTATCACAGCACATGAAGGAACAATGAATGATCTCACTTAATGGCTGAGATCAGTAAGTGCATGAGAGTGGCCAAATGAATAGGCCACCTGTGGGGAATGCAGGTTTGTATTAGGTTTGTGTTGGGGACGGTTTTTCTAATAATTATTTTGTGGTCCAAAACCTTTATCATGGCCACCTGTCCAATAACCTGGTCACTCCTACATAGGCCAACCCCTTCTCAGTCAATTTTTCACTATTCATTTTCAACACATACAGAAGATTACACTCGAACTTGGAAAAAAGTAAAATTTGTCATTGTTGTCTTTAAAGAGGAAATCTACAAAAAAAATAATAATAAATAGACTTCAAAACAAAGAGAAACAGATATTCCATATAGTCCTCAGAACGATTCAAAAATAAAAATGACCAAAAAATGGGATAAGAAATAAGGAAGATATGACAGTTTTAAATTTCACGGGCGTTGGGGGAAACATTTCTTGACCAGTCCTTATGAATCTTCAAGCAACGTGATGAAGTCACGCTCTCACAATTATTATTCATTTCATTCACAGAAATGACAAAAATCTCATATTTCAGCTCAGAAAATAATGAAAAATGCATTAAAACCACCCAAAGAAAACAAAGAACAATTTTTTAAAAAATGTGATATATCTTGGTATGAGAACATGCTTTTACTTGTATTAACTATAAAAAAAAAAATGTTTTTCCGAATTAAAACATTATACATGAAAAATTGTAAGGGTATGACATCATCAACTCGCTCCACTGATTATTTAAGGACTGGTCAAGAAATGTTCCCCCCCCCCCAAAAAAAAAGGTGCAATTTCAAAATGTCATAATATATATGACATTTTGAAATTGCACCTTTTTTTTTCGGAAAACATTTCAGGAAAAGATATCATTTTCCTCATTTTTTACCTGATTTCTGCCATTTTTGTTTTGTTCTATAGGGAATATTTTCCTCTTTCTTTTGAAGTCTATTTATTTTTGGTGTGGATTTGCTCTTAAATTTGATGTGCTCAGTCATGCATGACATTTGTCAGCAAAATTGGGAGAGAGGAAGCGTTCCCCTTTGAGACGGACATATAAACAGCTCTAATAGCTGACAATTATGAAATAGTAGCCCTCGAATTTTGGATTGCTTTTTTTTTTCATAGGCACTGTAGAGATCAGTGGAGATCCGACAACAACAACAACAACAACAGCAAAACAACAACGACATTATAATGTCCATTGTACGACACATGGTACATTTTCTATATCTTTTGTCTGATCAAAGTTTTGGAATAGTTTGCCCAAAAATGTTCAAGAGGAAAGAACAAGATCTTCATTTCGAAGAAACCTAAAAAATCACTTGCTAAAAGAAGTTTAGTGATAAAAAGAAATTTCAGTGTTCAGTTTAATGTACTTCTATAGTACAGTTACTTTAAAAGAGTAGACCTTGCAATAAGCAGCTTAAATATACATGTAGCTATAATGGGAGAACCATCCTCGACTAGCACTTGTGCTAACTTTTGGTTCCCCCTTTAACAACATTATCTTCTGTTTTTCTACTATTTTTTTCGATTATTTTTTTTTCAGAACCTCTGTCTATGCAATATATGTCTACATTACATACTTATTCATTCTCTTTGCCTTTTCAGTGATAAATGTATCACAACGAAACCAAATCTATTATAACACATGTATTCTAAGGTAGATATAAGTATGTCAAATATATGCTTGCAAAGCTGTAAGAACCTTGTACAGAATCATTGTATTCTCATAAAAAATTCATAATTGTTGTATCTTGCACTGTGGAATTTCATGTTATCATGTTATCATATTCATATGTATGTTGTTAATAAACTCAACTCAACTTGTATTCTCTTAAAAATTTCATGTTATTGTATCTTACACTGTGGAATTTCATGTTATCATGTTATCATATTCATATGTATGTTGTTAATAAACTCAACTCAACTCAACTCAACTCAACTTTAAATTCAAATGAAAGTGTCTTTGAAAAAAAAAGTTCGGGATCAAAACTTAACAAACAAGAAATCAACAAACAAACAATTATTAAGGGAAAGAAAGATTCGGATTCCTTTGAGGTTCGAGCATGGCGCTTACTTTTCACTGCAGACTCTGAGAGGGTTGTCTATGCTCTTATTTTTGTCATATTACTTTGTACAATGTATCGGAAAGTTATACTATTGGATGATGGTTAGATGGAGTGGATGGTGGGTTTTTTTCGTACTTCGAGAATTTTCTGTTTCCTGCAGTCATTGATTTATCTATTTAGACCAAAAAAAATCACCAGTAACCTTTAGTATCGTGACATTTGTCAAATTGGCTTTCCAGCCGTGCTATACGGCCAACTTCCATGGGGAGGGGGGGGGGGGGAGGGAGCACCACGTAACTCTTATCTACCACTCCCGGGCTCCTCCCACAAACCTCCCCCTCGAGGAACTCCAGCTTTGCTGACTACCTGTACAAACACTATCATGACAATGTTATCTCGATGATATTGACTCACGTAGCATCCGTGGACTTGGAAACGAAAGAACCGTCTGATTTATCGACGGTGGAGATGATAATGCTGTTGAGAATTCCACACTGTGTTTGACTTCACTTTGTCAGCGTAGCAGAACCGACCAAATCGGAATACACGGTAGGAACTGTTTTATACCACAGTCCTAAAAAAAAAAAGTAAGAATAATTTTTCTTCCTCTTTCAATATCCAAAGTTATATGGCATGTTTCAAATGTATTTTCTCAAACCTTTCAGCCGCAAATGCATGTGCAAAGATGATAAGGTGAATAATCTTGCCTATAGTATCATCGCCTCGAAAAAAAAAATCTCATTTGCCTGAACGTAAATCTATTGATGCTGTATTACTTTCGCTTTTTTTTTGAGCAATGAATATAAAAAAAAAAAAAATGTTTGAGATATTACATTCATTTTGATGCATATGTGTAGGTCAGTTGTACCACACACACACACACACACACACACACACACACACACACACACAAATCCTACCATATAAACATTTGACGATAAAGCATAAACTGTAAGGAGATATCATAATTTTCTCCCACTAAACCGTAACTGTGACTGTTTAGTCTAGAAACATTTTTATTATTACTATTGTTCACATTTTGTCTTTACGATACATACTTAACATTAACTATAGTGATTCGAACTTTTACATCAGTTGCTTTCATCCCTAACTCACATTTTAGAAAAAATTTGAAGCACTAAATACAAAGGTGGGTTTTTGTTTCATCTGTAGATGGTAAACAATAAAAGGAGAAGATATGAATTGGAATTACTGTACGCTTGCAATGATCTAGTAATGGTTTGAAGGAGGGGATTATGATATAGTCAAAGTCATATTATCAACAAGAATTGTTCGAAGAATATTGTTCACGTGAAAACTGATGTTGCAAGAGCTACGAAAAAAAATAGCATGTAATGGATTGAGATGTCATTTTTTTTTATTTGGTCCCATTTTCATGAAACTCACCACATGCACACACACGCGCGCGCACAATATACATGTATGATAGGATTTGGATTACTATGTAATGCCTACACACACACACACACACACACACACACACACACACATACACACTCCGGTATTTATGGTGCGTTGGAGGATTTTGATAAATGTCATATCTTCACAATCATTATAGTGTGCCTAGGCAATCACCGAGCGTAATGATTGCAAACGATGCAGCAGTATATGTAGTGCAGTAACACAGCACAATCAATGAAGAAATTACAATAAAAAATCAGCTTTTGTGAAATATTTTATTGCAACGGACAATAATGCTAATTTCATGGACAGCATTTCCACAAGCACATTACAAACACGAAATAAATTTAGCCTCGTGCAATGAACTCTCTAAACTTGTTATTCATCTCCAAAGGCAAATATCCTATGTATTTGATTGCAGTAATGGGGTGAAACCCATGAACTCCAAATACTGAGTACCCGAGTAATGATTAAAGATTAGGCAGACTGAGATTTGAAAGAGGCAAGTTACACAATGCATGAGAACAAAAATTCAACTGTTTCATCATTGCAGTTGTAAAATTAACACGTATAAAAGATACAAATTATTTGTAGGCGCGGTCAGACTGACAAAAGATCGAGAAGTTTAAGATTGTGAAGTGTTCGCGATCTTTTGTCGTCCGTTCACACGGCACTGGCAGCCAAACTTCTCAATCTTTTGGTCGAGGAGTTTGGGTCATAGTACGCGTGCGCAAGAAAGATAAAGAGCGCGCCGTCTGATTGCTTTGTTGGTTGTGACGTAACAATGAACACCTGTATATCACCCTTCTGAGGCGACGCCCCAAAACAGGTGGTGGGACTGGTCACGTGACAAACTTCGCGCAGTTTCAGTTTCTAGCGTTCACACAGGCAAAAGATCGAGAAGTTTGGCGAGGGTGGGGAAATATCCATAGCTTGAGTGGAAAGTTTGCGATTGAACTGGAAAAACTTCGAGATCTTCACTAAACTTTTCGATCTCTATCCAGTGTGACCGCGGCCACATACCGTCGTCCGGGCACATTGATAAAAGCTCGAGACGTTTTGCATAGTCTGGCACGGGGGAAATATAGCTGAAGTGGGAAGTTTCGCGAGAAGTTTCGCGGGAAGTTTGCGGTCACCGAGTGGCAAAACTCAAATCTCAAAAATCCCGCCCTTAAACTTCTCGATCTTTTGCCAGCCTGACCGGGCTTTATTTTAACGAACGTACAATCTGAATATTTGAATTTCTCAAAATCACCTAAATGTATTAGACTTACACATTACCTGAAACTGCGTCAGCGAAAACTAGATTATAAACCCAAATTCCAATATACAAAAAAAAAGTATTTGGCAAAACCTCCTCTAGAATATTCATCGTTTAAATAATAACATGCAATCAAAGAATAATATGGTGACAAATAGTGGTCATGATTATCAGTGATATTATTCACCATTTTCATCTTCATCATCTTCGTCATCAACAACAAACTTTAGGAAGACGCTATTTTACAGTCATAACAAAGAGGAACATATCTGCTTGCAGATTGAAGATATAAGAATTGGTATGATATAGTTTTCCTCGAGACAAGTGACGTAACATGGCCGTATTATAGACACTACATTTTAAATTTACCACTAAATAACTAAAATCTCGACATCAGATTTTAGTAGCGAGTAGTGTGCAATGGTTACTCAATTCATACCTTCAGATCAATAACCATTTAAGTCAACGCTTTTTAACATCATTATTTTTTTTTAAATCAGCTTGTTATCATTTTCCCTAATGTATAAACCACGATAATCATGTATCCTGCCATGCTATTATCCCCGGGTGACTATATGAACAGCAGGAATAAAACTCAAAGCAATGCATTTGCTGATGAATACTAGTCGAAAATTATATCACAAATAATTTGAGACAATCTTCAAAAGTCGCTTTGTTCTAGTTTAGTTTTTTTATGGGGGAAAACTTCGTTGCTGAAAGAACACCACTGTTACAATACACAAAACACATACACAATAAATTATATATATTTACATATTTTAGTAATAAATGTAGATGGACGGATTGTAGAGGGGAAAAAATGCATGAAACACTTATTGCATAGCTCAAACCAACACACAATGCCCACTCGAAATCGACATTATACACCTGTGATAGATGTTTACAAACAACTGATGTAGTCACACATTCTTGAGTGCAACCTACATCGACATAGTTGACAAGTATTGACGAAGAATCTAAACACCTGTTTAATATCACAGCATGAATGAAGGCGACATTCTTTCGCCTTCGGCATAGAAAAAGGCACCTGGCCTATTGTTCACATAATGAATGCGCAGCATTTCAACTTACGTAATGTGGTCATAAGAAACTGCTGTGAGCTTTAATTTTTATACAACACTGCTCTCAACAAAATCTAGTCGGGCATTATCATCGTCTTCGTTTTACTCCTCCTGATAATAATGCTACATCTTGACTAGAATATCCCCTCAATATGTGACATCCAACATTACATATCATCTCCTTAAGATAAATATACCAGGAGAATAATAATCTACTGCGATAAGACGTTGAATATTTAGGTTGGCTTTAGAAAAGCAAAACAAACCACATTACAATATTTATTCATCAGTTGCAATATCTGAATTGTCGCTTGTGTAGAATGTTTGATTTATTTTTTCTTCAATTTTATATTCATACCCACACAGCAATATTATGTAATTTGAATTTTGACTTTTGCTAAAATGCTTTTGTTTTATTTAAGAACCTTCGCAAAAAGATAACAATTTGTCTTTCGCTGACATCGTTCTTAGAGAACAATAAAAGAACCAATGCATGCATTTCGAATTCCCTGGTCAGGTTTATGAAATTAATGATAAAAACAAATATCAATCATGCAGCCCCTTTGATGGCAGGTGGACAGATAGGTTACAATGTTACATCGCGTCTTAGCGGAAACAGTCCGACGACATGTTGCGGCTGTACTGCGGGAAGGTGTCTCGGTAGCGGCTACTGCTCATCGGCGGCGGCGATGGCGATGCGGTGGCGATGGGAACGGAGTGGTGAGGTCGAGGCGAGAATGGGAGCGAATAGTCGAGTGGAGGAGAAATGCACAAGGAGGGGGGGGGGGAGAAAAGAAGGGACCATCATTAGCAAGAGAATATCATTTTAACATGCACTACATGTGTTTTTACATCATCAGATTTCTTGTTTGTGGGCAGAGGAATTCAATCTAAACCGAAAAGCTATTACGATCTACCCGCTCCTTTCTCAAAATGGGCACGCGACGGGAGCAAAAATATTTCAATTTTACAGTCATAGACATTTTCACTGAGTGACTTGCAGGGACTTTGCTGAGTACATTCTAATGGACTTCTGTACATGCGTTTGTCAACTTGTACGTAATAAAGTGTGTTTAATTCAAATTTGATTACTCCTTTTCATTTCTATAAAAGCATACATCACATAATAGTAAATATTCTATACATATGTAAATATCCACTATCATAATTATTTGACACCATGCATGTTTGTTTGTTTGTTTGTTTTTTAAAGCAAATTTTGTAAACCAATCATGAAAGTGGAAATAAATGAAATGAATATGACATGAAAATATATATCGTTATTCATACTTTTATTCTCAAATGTAATGATAAATGACATGCACGCACAAAATAGCGGTACTGTGGTGATGGGGGGGGGGGGGTGGTGGTGGCTCTACAGTTTGTAGAGGGCGCACTTACTAGATGTTGGCTGGCACTGGTCGCTGTCCGTATTGATCGAGCCGGGGCTCTTGCTTGAATGTATACTAGAGAGAATAATAGAAAAGCCGTTGATAGATAATGGAAAATTGTACACATGGTCATGCACATACACGCTGACAACAATGTTACGAAGCTGTGTAAGATTTAGGGATTAATTGCCGTGTTCACAGTATAAATTATGTTCCTTAAATGGAATAGAATCTTAAATGGCATTGTTGGAAATGATCGATGACATGATTAAATTCTAATTATTATTACAGGTACGTTTGAATATGCCTAGCTTGAATACGCAAACACTCCACAGCTGGCCAAATGTAATTCAACTTCATAGTGTGTATTTGGTTACTTTCTTTTGTCGTCTTTTACAAGTATGCTGGCAGTTAACTGAATACATCAAAAGACATTCCATATACATTTTCTGCACTCAACAGTTGACACCTACCCTCCACGAACCGCTGATGGCGGGCTTCTGATATCTCACAGCGTAGCCTGAAAATCTCAGTTCACCTGCAGAAGAAAAGAAAAAAAAAACTCATCAATCATCAAATAGACATATGGGTAAATTTGGCACCTTTTGTCACTCGATGTTTTGGTACCGATGTTTGCGATGTGTATAAAAGGCCTGCATCGTGCATGACTAGTTTTGTGTTTGAAACAAGCGTTTTTCCTTCGCAGTAAATTCATATTGAATGATGGTTCTTTTTTGATATATTCGTCTGTTTTGAAATTCAAATCATAAAGTGATTTTTTTTTTTACTTGTAACCAGTCGCTATCAGATTGCTGGCAAAGGAAACATGTTTGTTACTTTCCCTTTCTTTTAAATAATCTAGAGTAAGTTATCAACGCAGGTGAGATAACAGCAATTAATAGTTTGATGATAATATACAATGTAATTTCATATATACAAATGTTTTCTACGAGCAAAAAAAAAATAAATAAAAATGTTTGTTTTTGCATGTCGACACTTCTCTTCCGGTGAGTCCTCTTCTCTTAGTCTTCGGCATCGCTTTATCGCCCTCAAATGATAGTTGTGTCTAATACATTATGTACATTATATATTTGACTCGGGGGACATGTTTCCAAACTTTTCACAAGTAGTACAAGAAATCTGTATTTTCTTTATTATGCACTTTCCTATGAATACAAAACAATAGTATACGATGTAGAAAGGGTTGCATGAACAGAGTTTTGACATGATAAAAGTAATAGAGCATCAAAATATTTACACTTTAAACGATTCAAAAGACAATAGTTATCTAATCAATTACCTGCGTTTTCTATTTTCGGGAGCTCCTTGATGTCTTTTGCCTTAGCCCAGTCTATTCTTATCGACCTGTGAAAAACAAACAAACAAAAAACAATGTCATCTTATTGTGATTTCACCGGATTTTTCCCTCTCTCTCTGTCGCTCTCTGTCTCATTTGAATGGATGCTTTCTACGAAGACGCACTTGATAATTGAAGAGATAAAAGAAATAACCAATTGTAAAAACGGAGGAAGAGTCACAACAGGAATCAGCTCAACTCGATCAGAAGCTACAAAATTGCATAACATTTACTCTTTCCCCAAACATTTTATCAGGTCGATTTGTCACCGAAATAACGTTGATGTTATACTATTTGCAACTTAGGATAGGCACTGTTGCATATACATGTAAGTTGAGATCAAACATCATATTAAAGGCAGAAAATCAAACTAGGTCTGTGAATACTCAGATCTGATTGGCTGATACCTGACTTATGTTTGAATGCATCTTTTTAGGAAGCAGGGCCCTGTTTTTGTCGGAGCACTTCCAGAAATCCAGGTTTTAAAAAAAAATGGAAAAATCTGACACGTGTGGATAGTAATTGTGCTATACTATTATAGCACATACACATCAATCTCTTCGAAATCAAACTTGCGTCGATCATTCATGTTTTTGGATGAACATGAATGACGAACAAAATCATACATTGATAAAATGACAAAAATACCATACCTGATCTCGTCTTTCATTGACTCCCTCAATGACCTTCCTGTATCTGTGATATTCTGCGGAGAAAGGGAAAATTAGCGAAAGTTGAGAAAAGCGGATGTAGTTTTAGTTGTTGTTGTTGTTGTTGTAGTTGTTGCTTATGTTTTGGGTGGGGTTAAATTATCATTTCATTTTACTGCTGCGCCAGGTGACTCCTACATTTCATGTGGCTTTTGCTTCCACATCAGGACGTCAAATTGTAACGCGAACCTTTTTGTCACCATGGTGATATATGAAAAAATATCAACGATCTGAAAGGTCACGAATCAATTATTGACAGAGCATAGACAAAATGTCTTCCCTCACTCTACACATGAATAATGCAAACACATGAAAGCAAAAGTCAAATAAGCAAACAGGTGCAATTCTGGTGAGCACATAAAAATCGTTTAATAATTGATGGCATGTACGCGATGAGCAGATCCACATGTATTATAGTCACTTGCTTTGCACACACGGCATTTCGATATTGGTTGTCACGACCACGGAATTTGAATGCTTGTGTTGTTAGGACACAGCCGGATATCAAATTGTGTAGTCAGTCTACAGAGAAACGCATAAAATGTCTATACACTGCACGCGTATAGATGTCAGTTGTGTTGTTTTTACGATAGGAATGCATAAGTTGATTTTCCCCATGTCCTATATGATGATTAAGTGAGAAAGTGACAGATTGGGATATCGTACCTGTAACTGTGGTCTTCTGTTTACATTTTTGCCCTCCCCCCCTCCCCACCATCCCAGTCAACATAATGTCAATAGGTGTTTTCACATCAGCCCGATAAAAATCCAAGCTCGAGATATTTTTAATTTCCCAAGTCAGAAAATAAAGCGCGCTATTTCGAAACATCGGGCTAATGTGAAAACGCCTACTGAGTATACAGAAGATGTACACGTTTTCCAAGCATGCATGGCACTCGTGCAATGAAACATTGATTCTTTCCATGTTTGTCCTTCTCCTGTTTGTAAAACTATTGTCCCTACGTGTCAACGTCATTATTTTTACAGTAATCTCGCATTTTTCCTAAAAAGGAAACCCCATTCTACGAATTTACACTCTCCAATTAACACATTTTTCTTTTAAAGAAAAAAAAAATTATCCATCGCACAGAGTCAAACCAGTACAAACGTGCAAGATTTCGTAACGTTACATGAAGAAGAAATCAAAGTTTTACAAATTAATAGAATAAGACTTACTGTGCAGTTCTACATTATACATTTCTTTTTTAATGAGCAAACTAAATAAAAGAGTCGTGAGGCGAAGTTATCATCATTTAAGCAAATTTTCAATCTGTGAAATATGATTGTGACTGGTACCACTATTTCACGAACACTTGCAAGATTTGGGAATTCCATGACTTTTCTTTCTATATATCCTATTCAATGAAACATGCAGTGTTCTCTTCTCGGTTGACGTACACGTATAATTCTTTGAACTGTAGTCTATTTGACTATCGAGCGCAGTTTCTCTTCGAGTCTTTGTGGGGGATGTCTAGACATACCCCAAGAGGCCTTTCCACATACTCATATCCTGTCTATCATTCGTTCGTCAACATGCTGCGATTGTGATCATTATTGTGTTCATGTCCGTGTTCACTTTGACGTTGTTATGCCACCTTTACGGTTAGCGAAGTGTCCTTGATTGCTTTGAAATCAGTATTGAATGCTTAATGTTTCCCTTAAATCGATGTTGTATCTATAACTTTATACCATTTACATGCACGTATAGCAAACTAAGCATTATAATCATGTGTTTCATCAAGTGAACGGACTTGCTGATAACAGAAACTAGTGTGTATTCCTCAGGGCTGTGTACAGCCGAATATTAGGCCTACATGCACAGTGTGCATTTTAATCTAACTCGTCAATCAACATTTCCATTTACCACATACACTGCGAGGAAGATAGCATATCAACATTTCGGAAATTCTGGGTATACCATGGATTTAGTCTCAAATCCTCTCAAAGCTCGCTCGGCACATCAACGTTTGCTACAGCCCAAACTCGATACGGGATCGTTGCTATAGTTACGAGACGCGCTACTTCTGGCCGGCTTTTCTCACTTGCTAGCGGACGGAAATAGAATACAGGACAGGTTTTGCAGTTTCTGCACTGATAAGCCAGCCACAGACTTGACACATGTGGTTGTCTTGGTTACGCTCTCGGCTCTTTGCATTGGCATGGAACGAAATGAGAATGATTTATGTCATCGTAGTCTAAACACTCGACGACATTTTTTTTTAAAACAATAACTTTAGTCTACAACAGACAAACAATGTCATTCTTCATGAAAACCATTGCTGTCGTTCAAGTGATTTGGGGGAAGTAAGATGATGTCATAATGTGCGCATGTTGATGGCAGTTATATTTACGCATCTGAATTATTTTCCATTTTTTCTGGGATATTTTCCATAGGTATAATATCTGGCGCAATGATAAGATGATATGGAACATGTGGTGCTTTTTTTTTTTCGTCATTACTCTATATAGTAAGATTACCTATGACTTTAAAGATCTTATGGAAAGAATGTGTCATCCCGACAGAAGTGTTGTTTGACGGTTTCTCTGAGGAATTCTTTACAGAATGACGGGGATACTTTGTTTTCGTTGATGTTTATGTTAGAAAGGTGCTTTAATCTCTTTTTTTTTCAGTATCAGCAACGCATGCGTGGGGCCTATGCAGACACGGCCATTCTTGGGATAGATTATCCATATCGATATGAAGAAAAAAAAATGATACACTGATATGCAAACATTGATGGTTTTGTACTAACATTCAGCCCTCTAGAGTGAATCTTTGTTCCTCGATTAAATTTCTGGCACGTTCAAAGCTACCAAGGCACCCGAACAGATACATTCTCAGCATGGGCAACAACAGCTCTTTATACCATTCACTCATGTGCTCCGACGTGCGAGATGACAACTGAGTATAGTGCCGAGACTACGCGTTGCAGGGGGTATTTATTCCATGCATGTTATCATACAATTTGCAGCGCCCATCACAAATTCATCACTCTGCGTGCATGTCATGGTTCCATTGTTACGTTTCTATGGGCGCCATTTATAGGTGAATCGCTTCAAAGGTCCCAAAGCCAACAGTGAGGATAAAAATCGAATGGGTTTCTTTTCAACTCATACAGCCGAGTGTGCATTATCCGGGAAAGTGTCGTTTTATCGCTTATTTAATGCAAATTGCCGCATTTACGGCTTTGATATTGTTGAGAGGCGACACATTTAGTCTCCCGCAATGCTGGATGACTGGAACAAAATAGCTGCAGCGTTTTCCTTTCTGTTACCTCGGATGCATTATATTATTGTCCCTTCATTTTCTCTTTAAGTGCATACAAAAGCGTTCAAGGTAAGCAAGAGATATTATACCAACGCAGCTAGACACTAATATTTTGGCAATTTTGCATTAAAAAAATCGCACAAAGGTTACACTTACCGCTCCGTTGTAGATCTTGGCGGATGGCTTGAAGTATGTTGCTGTGGCGTTCTGGAAGTCGACTATACGAGAGAATGAAGATAACAACATTGGTATGAAATAAAAAACGATTTCTACACAATAAAGACATCGAAAATGGTGATACAAAGCATTCATTCATTTCCTAAGATTATAATTTTTATGCTTATAGATCTTCCTTCTATATAGAAAACAACCTATAATGTGAAGAATTCATGCAAGTATGCGACATTTGTGATATCTCTATTATACAATTCCTTTATTTTTCGCACACTACATATACCGACTACATATTTTATGTAACTCTACCTTGGCAAGTTCCCCAAGTCATCAGAATGTTGATACTTTTCTTGAAAGCACTGGATTTGTGGCAAAAATGTACAAAGCTTGTTATACACATCTAGACCATTTTTATGATTTTGATAAATTTACTGTAGGGCCTAGAGTACTTCCAAGCAATATACAGACCAACAGTCTGACTATATACGTCATGAGTATTACACGAAATGGTACATCGTTTAATCAGGTGTCTAAACATGTTGTAATAGACCTATTGTTTTCGAGTAAGTCCAGACGTTGGTTTGCTTATTTTGGCCACTAAACCACACAAAGTAATACTTGATGTGCATGCATAATGAACACATCGTAAGCATAATTTTCCAGCAGTCTTTATCTGTTTTGATGTATCGAAAACGAATAGAATCCTTAATAGAACTTTCTTTTCCATCAAGCCCCTATGATACTTAAAATATTTCTTTTTAAGCAACGCATGTCTGACCTTTGTCCTTTTTAAAACTAATATCAAATGGACATATAAAGTAATACTAATAGTAACCTGTATTTTTGTCTGTCTGTTGTTGTTGACTTGTGGTTTCTACGTTGCACTGTGCTATTGACGTTTGAAATAATATACCTGTGTTTATTCCCCTAGCTGATATACTCGTGTATTATACAATACGACGTGTTCATTAAAGGTTGGTTAAGATAACTTACGAGGTCCGATGACAGTGGTTGTTCGGCAGTGTTCATCAGGCAATCTGTGGGCAGCTGTGTCCATGTCCATCCGCCTGAAAGTTGGGAGAGAAGGGTGGTAGAGACCCTCCTTCACGGCGGCTAGTTGAATCCTCCTCAGCGTGGGGTAATTTGGCACATAGTAAGGGGCTTCGAGTGCGGCAGGCATCTTCTTTTCCTCGGAAAATGATCAAGTTCTCTCGACAAGTTAAAGAATATTCTTGCGGCCAATGCTGGCAAGATTTAGATTTTAGGATGAGGTATGCAACAGGTTGAATTTTCCTTCAGACTTATCGTGGTCAAGCGCAATGACTTGGACTTCGTACACGCTCCGAAGTTAAGAGATAACGTTAAGAACGCTCTGTTTAAGTTCCAAACACTCCACTTGTTGCCCATGCGCTAAGAACTGCCTTGTGCGGTAATCCGCTATTGTGCCCGCAAAGTTTTATTGTTAGGCGCGCAGCCAGGCAAGACCGTCCCCTTGGCAACGCGTATGTCTTGTGCTCAGGGCGCATGCGCGGATGTGGGCACTGTTTTATTTATCTCACGACATAGTGTCATCGCTTAGGATCTCCGCACGACTAATTAAGATGATTGCTATACGGAGGTGTAGCGGGGTAGAACGCTGATCCCTACCGCTGCTTCAGTGCACTTGGTTGAGTTAGTCAGTACGAGAAGGCCATCCACCCGAGTAAATAAACTCACCATACTACAGAGCTATAAAGTGTCATTTCCGTTTCCCATATTTATGTGTGTGTGTTTTATGGTTTTATTCTATCATTTCTTTTTTTAAAGAGACGCTGTACAGATCATAATCGTGAGAAGCTGGGGTCGTAAAATCCGACTGCTATCCGATTTATGACAATGGAAGGTGATAAACGTGCAACACAATTATTCATAGCTGATAAGCCCGTCGCGGGAAGGCACGATGAAGCCATACCATCACGATGAATCTCCGTTCACCGTGGCAGTTAGGCAGGATCCCTCCCCCGTCCCCTACTCACGGTAAATGATTAAATCAAAAGCAGACCGTATGCTTGGAGTGGTGTGTGTGTCCCCCCCCCCCCCCCCCTACCCTCTCTCCTCCCTGATAGTTCGTGTTGTACTGAAAAAATCGACACCAAGCATCCACACGATGCAAGCATGGTAAATAACGTTTTCTGACTGTACAGTTCTGGTTGAGGTGAGGATTGTAAGCTTTTAACGTTTTGCGAGATGTTCAGAAACCACTCAATGAGAATCTGATGTCAAAGAGCATGCAATTCTTAAGGATCAAAAGTTTATTTGATGAAAATCGGTTTTGAAATGGCTGAGATATCCAAAAACATGGTGAAAAAAAAAAGATCCTAGTAAAAGGCATATCCTGTCGTCTTTTATTATTATCATTTTTTGGGATATCTCAGCCATCAGGTTATCTCTTTCTTTTTCGCACGCTCTCCTTCTCTTTTCTCTCCCCTATCCCCTCTTGTTCTTTGGAAACTCAAAATTTTGGACTATGGGAAAATAATGTATATAATATAGTATCAAGGATATTCATTCTTGTGGAAAAGAAGATGAAGAAAATGCTAAGAAAGAGGAAGAAGAGAAGAAGAAGGAAAAAAAGAAGACCAGTGAAGAAAGATAAAGAATTGCACAACAACAAAAGCAACAGCAGCAGCAACAACAACAAGAAGAAGAAAGCGCCGGGATGCAGAACTCTGTGGCAAAAGCTATAGGAACCCCTGCCAAGCCTGCCATTATTAAACCATTTATGAAAATTAGGTAAAGGAAAACAAAATAACAAGGGTGTTAGTTCGTGTTTCATCCCCTCTTGTTTCTAATAAGAGCACGCCCACCGTGATTTATAGTCACTCCTGCAATTCAAAGCAAGAAAATGTTCGCTGCATGAAGCATCGCGAATGAAGCATCGCGAATGGAGCGAACGGCCTCTTTCACGGCAAAAAAATTTCGCGAATTGCCACTGGCATCGAGTGTTTGATATAATGCAGAGAAAAACTTTCATATTGTGCATTTCAATTTCACGAATCTTGGCTTTCTCAAGAAAGTAGAGAAAATAGAATGCACGCGAAAATGTCTATTTTTTACAGTATGCGCCCTAATTTGAGTCAAATTTCTAAAATGATTTCTTCAAGTATGATGTTATGAATTCGCTTCATATTGTGTTATATTCGCATGTGTATTTACGCGTTCAACATGTGCGCTCTAATGCCAACATACACTACTTTACTACCCAAATAATATCATATATAGCTATATCATAAACAGGGAAATAGTGAACCACTGAACCACACTTTGGAAAATGAAAATAAACAAAACTGCCAGTGAAAAATTGTGGAGCGCCATCTCGAGTTCATCACAGAAATATCGTAATGCATTATTTTTGCAATGTACATTCGATCTTGCCTTCCTTACCTTTCGTTTAGGCTACGGTCACATCTCAGGGCGGCGACCGGCCGATTTGTAGCTTGCTCGGTAGCTCGGTCACCGCTGGAATTTTGGCATCCCAGCACAATTTTTGGAGAAGTCGAGTGGGCTGTAAAACCCCAGCAATGGCCGAGCGATGGCCGAGCGATGCCCGGTCGATTTCCCGTCTGCCACAGGTCTAGTTTAGGTAAAAACTTGGCGAAATAGGGGGATAGAGTCCGAGCAGTCACTGAGTAATGCCCTACCGGCCATCGGCCGATTTTTGCCGGGTGGCCGACCGGGGATCGGCGGGACATCAACCGGTGTCCTGTACACCTCAGCTTTGTGAAACCAAACAGAAATTAGGAAATCAAACAGAAAGGAAAGAGAACCCAAGATGAAAAAAAAAAATGTAATCACTCATAGATTAGACTGTTCTAAACTATCCCTGCTTGTTACTCTATTTTCACCTAATTTTCTATTTCTTATTTAATTTTATGTTTTCATTATCCTCATTTCTTTTCCTGCATCATTTCTTCATTTGATAAGCCTAAGTGAACAGAAAATAACAAAATCATATACATTGTATTACCATGTCAACATAGCAACCCTAACAGTTAAGTTCATCTCATCCGCCCCAAAGTGCCTGTCCCTGTCTTCCTTAAAGGGAAGATAAACCCCAAGAGCAATGTGGATTGAGTGAAAGCAGCAACATTAATAGAACACATCAGTGAAAGTTTGAAGAAAATCGGACAATCGATGCAAAAGTTATGAATTTTTAAAGTTTTGGTGTTGGAACAGCTGGACGAGGAGACTACTAAAGGTTATGACGTATGAGTGGACAACAATACCAAGAAAATATAAAGAAAATTCTACAAAAATCCATTTTTCATGAAAATTACAAATTCCATTAGCTTGATATTGACATATGTTAAGGGTAGCAATTATTCCCCCTGCTTTCTGAAAGAGGTTGGTCCATTGCTCTTTCATAATTCTAGAAAAGTGAATTTTTGTTGAATTTCCTTAATATTTTCTTTGTATTGTTGTCCACTCATACGTCATATCCTCTAGTAGTCTCCTCATCCAGCGGTTCCAACACCAAAACTTTAAAAATTCATAACTTTTGCATCGATTGTCCGATTTTCCTCAAACTTTCACTGATGTGTTCTACTAATGTTGCTGCTTTCACTCAATCCACATTGCTTTTTGGGTTTACCTTCCCTTTAAATATCTCCCATGTTGCTAGGCGAGTCCTCTTCTGCGTGGGCTATCTGTGAATGTCAGATAGAAGCTGCGGCTACCTATATTTCTGTTTTTTCAGGGGGAGAAGTTGGCCGCTTGCCTCTGTCCCTCCCCGTGCCTCTTCCAGATTGTCATTTATCCTCTTTCCCATCTAGTCCGTTGGTTTTCTTTTGTGTTTTTGTCATTTTTATCTTTATCATTTTTGTTCCCTGAATCGCTCTACGGTGACCGCTCAGTTTGGTCGGTGCCTGGTCGGTTGCTGTTCGGACACCGAGCGTATTTTGGTCAGCGAGAGATATATTGTGACTGGTCGGTCGCCGCTGAAGTTTTTAACTCCGCCTTCAAACTTCCGCGGCGACCGAGCGATGCCCTAAAAATAAGCGTCGCTGAGCAGGCTGATTTGGAGGTGGTGGTTGTGACCGTAGCCTGATGTAAGTACTCATTCGTTTGTTCAAGCCATTTATTCACGTTGTTGTTTTGACCTTAATTCGACGCGTGAGGGCGTGATGGCCACCGGACTTTTTAAGGACATCCAAAGAGCATTCGACTTTGGGCCCCATCTGAAGGCACTAATAATAATTATAAATCTGAATTAATTCACGGAAATTTATATCTTCATGAAAAATCAAATTTTGTAATACTAGTAGACGAACAATGTATTTGTTATCTTTTATTGATCATCTTTTTGATTGGGACAACACACACACAAACACACATACAAAAAAAAAAGTCCAGGAGAGAATGACTTATTGATCTAACCAAAATTTTACTCAATGTTGAACTGACTATATAATTCCCCCCTCCCCACTTTTTACGGATGTATTACATTACTTCTTTTTCTGACTGCATGTACATAGTAATTAATTATATCATGATTGGAAAAACATCCCATTCAAACTCATAAATTTCACATAAAGAGTTTCCTATGAGTAAAAGCATATTTCTTGTTGATTTGTATTAGTACTTGTATACAGCTGTATTAATAATCGACAAACTTCCATCCTTTTCCTATTTTCGCGGCAATGTTATAAAGACAGCTTATGAGTTTGACTCTTCACGAGACTACAGTACTGGTTGAGTTGAGGATTAAGCTTGTAACGTTTTGCAAGATATTTAGAAATCACTCTATGTAATGTTAAAGAGCATGCAATTCTGCGGGGAATCAAAAGTTTATTGGATGAAAATCAGTTTTGAAATGACTGAGATAATCTATTTTAAAAAAAGGTAAACGAGATTCTAATAAAAGTTGTGGCCTGTCAAATTTATAAGGATAGCTTTTTTGAAAATCTCAGCCATTTCACGGCCAATTTTCATAAAATAAATTGAATCATTCTTGAAATTGCATGCTCTTTCATATTTCACAAGAGATTTCTCATCATCTCACCAAAAAATTTATAAACCTAAATCCTCACCTCAACCATTACTGTACAGTCCCTTTAATCCAACATGTTATATAGCTTCAACGCGTCCAAACATTGAATGCTTGTACCTTCTTCCAAGGTGCTTTCACATATGCCATCTGTGTACAGCTGTATTGGGTGTATCAATACACACAATCCGATTTGATTTTTTAAATTGTCAATATCAGCTACATTCATGCCAGTTTGAGCTCTCATGCACACATGTGCATAATTTCAAAGCTTTCATCTATGTGGACATACATTGTACAAGTATATAACATAAGTTTATAATGTTCATTTATTATACTGTATACATCACAGAACTAAAAGGTAGAATGCTCAAGCAGGGTCTCAAAGGGTACCCAGCGTTCATTCAAGTATTAGTCTGGTTTTCACACCTTTTGCCAACTGGGCTCGGCAGCGACATACTGTAAGTCGCTTCCCCGCGACAAAGTCGCCGCGTCTGTCTTCGACAAAGGCAAGACAAATCCAGCTAAGCCTCCTCGAGTTTTTGACGTTATGTCGTCAATATCCTGTACATGTATAGCAAAATGAGACGAAGGGTCTGAAAGCCAAACTAGCTCAAGTTAGTCCGAAGACTAACCAAAATGGCGTCGTGTGCGCGCAACTGGCTATAAAGCTACGTGTGAGTTGCCAATGGGCTTGGTATACATGTACATGTTACGATGTACATTGTATGTCTTTAGCAAGTTTGTGTGAATGCTAGAAATGTATACACAGTAATGAACACAAGCATTTCACTAGGAATATACAAAGGAATGCATCATTTATTCATTTTTCAAGAAATGTCCGAAGACAATTTGATAACAGTTCAAATACATCAAATACAGATTTCAATGTAGACACAGTAAAGAATTGAGATTATAAAAAAATAATTATCATGTTCATGCACTCAATTTATTAATGACAATTACAAAAACGATTCAATGCATTGGTTGAAAGAATTGGTTACAAAATCCGAAAGAGATCACCAGTTGATGATCACAGATTAAGCATAATTTAAATTCTTCGGTAACACACCCAACTGGATCAAAGGCACATGTATACAATTGATAGTGAATCTTATAATGTCAATAAATTTGCAACATGTACAAAAAAAGACAAGACCATGAACGACATAAATATAATCCTGCATACACAAATGACGGACAAAAAGAATAGAAAAGAAAAGTAGTTCTTTGGAAGAGTATTGTCAAGCTCTCTCGGCCAACAATCCCATGCAACATAGAATGTTTATCTTTCGACTATGAGCATTTGTGCATCTGTACTGGAAATTTCAAAAAATTATGTCAAAAACTCTCTCCAACTTCAATACGGATGACACAATTCAATTATTTCCTTTGAATGTGTTAGTCCCCACATCCCCTTGCCTCCTCATACAAAGTATCATCTCATACACGTGGCTGGTATGCAACAATGTATTTGAAGTTTATGTCAGCAGTTTCACAACATTCTGCAAATTCTTAACTGTGTCCAACAGGACGTACCATGCATGAAATAACATCCATTACCATAGAACTGCAATGATTTAACATTACTGTAATGATTTAACATTACTGTACTGGAAATTAACAGTGAATACTCAAATAAACAAACCTTGGGCTTAATTGAAAATAATAGACAAGGACATGAAGAAATGAAAAGTTAAAGCTTGCAGGATGAGACTATAAACAAAGAAAACCACTGACTTTAACAAGCAACAAAGTACACCAGTATCCATACAAACAAACAACATAAATTAATTGAAGTTTTATTCCGACTAGCTTCTCTGTCTATATTTGCCTCTGTCTTGTATTTGCCCTCCCCCCCCCCCCCCCAACAAAAAAGATAATGCTGAAAGCTATGCAAGTGTCTCCCAAACTCGCACAATGTCAACATGGATACGGCTTACCTAATAATGCAATCACATTCTTGTGCGATAACCTAGGGCCAGTTTGGAAATGGTAGAATCTGGCATATTTCTCAATTACCCGGTACCATGATGCTATTTCTGCATGTTAATATGTGTGCTAATAAATGCAATGAGAAACAGTCCTAAATGCACTACTGCAATGGAATGCCATTGGAATGATGTTCAGTGCATGGATGTTACATTTGCAGGAAAAAAAACCCCAAAACAAATCACACAAAATTTCAGTGTTCTGAAATGCCCAATTTCCCCAGAAATCTTTTCAAATATTTTAACCATCCACATTGATGTTGTCAAAGATGAGAGTAAGACTGGAGTGTTACAGACGTCCCTTGTCCCCTGCCTCCCCTGTAACCAAGGTAACTGTCGCAGGCATCAGAATTGTTGAGCTTTTCCAGTGCCGTTCATTCAGGTCGACTATTGTATATCTTGGCAAAATCGAAAAAGGATCTGAAATACCACTACAGAATGCATTCCAGCAATGAAAAAAAAAAAAAAAAATCCTTCCTTTACTCAAGGCACACTGGATGATAATCACAGACGACTTCAGAGATGCCATTTTTACTCTGAAACTGAAGTCGACAAGCACACTGTGCAATAATACATGAACGGCTGTGGAGAACCTGCAAGATTTGAATCAAACCACATTCATGTAAACAAAGACAATTTACCCAGAGAGAGAGAGAGACAAAATCATATACAGTATATTGTTATGAGGAAGACCACCTGTTGCTTTTTTCTCTCTCTTTCTTCCTGTTATAAAAAATGTGAGGTAAATTCTGAGTTCCTGCAAACATTGGCAATGTTTCACTCCTGAGCGATAATTCATCACAAATGTATCACACTGAAGTTGTGTCGGAATTCAATCAAACGTACACATGCCTGGACAGGCACACAGGGATATTATCTCAAAAACCAAAATCCAATGTACAACCACTACACACAAATCGAAACGAATGCAGCAGCAAACCATATATGCAGCAGTCTTTTGCTACCAAGGCACTTGTAACAAACTGATATGCCACGCAACATTCACATATGTGCGCTAAAATTCTTTGACGCAATTATAAAAAATGATAGTACTGTCAGTGTGGCAGAGTAAGGATCGGCAAACCTTAACAATCGCATCTCATATTTTGAGTCAGACACGTCACAAAAAAGATGTAGATGCATACATGGGTGTGCCTGAGGGGGGGAAAAAAAATTGAATAAAAATAAAGTAAATAATGAATCTGGCTAACAATAATGCTGTGATTCATATACTGAAATGATTGCACCCAGTTTTTCACACAAAAATGATGTTTGAGCAGGCATGTTTGCATTCTTCGGGGTGAAATTTTGTTAGGGAGAGGGCGAACTTGTAATGGGAGCAGTACAACATACCTCCTGAGCATATTTCGACACACAGTAGTAAATTCATGGCCATAACAAAGTCAAATCTTAACAAATCCTGCCAAAACAACAATAACGATTACCCCCCCCCCCTTCCCCAATCTCCCCTCATCTGTAGGCATACAAGAAAATTACATTTTGTGCAATATCACAGCGTTAAAAAAACCCAAAACATGGTGTTCCAGACCAAGATTGGTGTGAGGTGTGTACAAATGGAGAATTACAATTAGGGTGAACACAAACAAAACACTAACTCACAGAATTTTGCCAGTAGCCGGCTGAGAAATGTCTGGATGCACTATATCAACATTCAAACACACACGTGAAAAAAAAAAAACAAAATAACTGAACAAGACAAACACAAGACTTTCCTGTCTCTACGGTATAAAGAGAATATTGACCAATACTGCTTGATAATCAGAGACTCTTCTGTAACTAATGTACTGGGTCATATGTACAAAGCACCAGTGGTAACATTGAGTACTCATCAATCATATATATGTCCGATGACCTGTTCATCAAATAAATTGTGATGAAGAAAAGTACATGACTATCTCTCGCATTTCAACCAGAACATTTGTATCCACAAAAAAATAAATACCTTCACAATTTTACCAAGAAGCATTTGTATGAATACATGAAACATAATATAAATTGTGACAATAAATAATCTCTGTACAAATGCATCGAATATCATTCCCACAGCGATCATACACACACAAAAAAAAACAGAGTAAATATTTTAATCTTTAACAACCTGGTGAAACAACATCCCGCAGAACTGTCAATTTCACAAGCCTATAAATGCAAGCATTTACACCTACAGCTGGACAAAAATTATTGCTAAATTCTTCTTCATCTGTTGATGACCCATAAAAATATCCCCCAAATAAACTACTGTAAAAGTGGATATTTTCGCGCGACTAATTTTTCGCGCTTTGCCGGGTGAGAAGAGTTTCGCGTGTTTTTAATTTCGCGGAATCAAGACACCAAGTACACAAACATACGGCAAAAAAAAATATTCGTGTGCTTTTATTTTCACGCTGCTGGTTGCGCGAAATGCGCGAAAATTTCAACACCGCGAAAATTTCCACTTTTACAGTACATGAACTTGCTCAGATCAGGCTCTGAGAATTGCTTTGGCATGGCAAATAGCTAGAGAAATGTAACAGATATTTTCTAATTTTGTCTTTCATTTATAAACCCCAGCTGTCTTTCCATTGAAGTCATAATGCACCTTGTTACATGCAACCCGTCATTTGTCAGTATTTATGAGCTTTTGGAGAACACCTCCTTCTAAAGTTTTCTACAGGAATGTCTCAAAATATTCCCCTCCGGAAATATACAGGTTTAAAATAGACATTCCCAACTGCGGAACCATCTTAAATCATCTTAAAAGTAAGTTCTCTATACACTTTGTACCTACACTCGACTAAAATATTTTCATAATCTCTTGAATTAAAACTACTCACTCCACAGAAAATGCTTATATTTCAGTTAGTAAGCACACCTTCCTCGAAAATTGAACATATGTTCCCACAGAAACTATCAGATCAGAAAATCAGAGCTAACTTCGAAGTGTCCTGTGCTAATGAAAGGATAAATCACACTAGGAGCAATGTCACTGACTCAGAGGGGAATATCAGTTTGGTGCCAAGTGCAAGAAAGAAATGCCCAATAAATTCAATCAATTGTTCATCCTATGCCTTAACATGCTGCTTATGCTCCATCAAGTTTCATTGTTAGAATTTCGTAAAGTGGAGTAAAAGAAAAAAAAATATCTCCCATTTCAGTCCTTTGCTGTTCATACACGTCTATCATTATTTATTTTGATGGTGACATTTTCAAAAGTTTCAAAATTCCTGCAAGCATCACTGATTCTTGACTGGGAAACATATTTAAGAACCTAAAAGTTCTTTTTTTTTCTTTTTACATTTCTTTCTGACTTCTTGCAGATTTTACAAATTTTACAAATTCTATTTCATCTAGAGCTCTAAAAATAAAAGATATGCCCCCCAAAATGGAAGAGGTGCTTAATCCAAGGCTGCCAGCATCTAAGTCATGCCTCCATCAAAATCAGGTTGATTTCAAACAAACAGCAACCAGGGAGATACTCCCATGTTATTCTCTCATCCAGACATGAAGAGATATTAAAAGATTTCAGGATACACCCTGCAGAATCAGGGAAACTTAGCAACTCTGCCTTTAAATGAAGACAAGATCATTTTTTGTGGCACAAACCTCCCCTTCGCTCCATGGGTTTATGTTCTGAGTCACATTCACTGTGAGCATCTAAGAACTTTGACGAGTCCAAAAAAGCCCTTCTCAAGTCCCTGTCAGTTTGACTTCAGCAAAATTGAGTCTGGAGTGATCTAGACTACCCGGTAAGGTACATCTCATTAACATTTTCTGTTGCCTCAAAGGCTATTTCATCACATAGTTTGATGCATATTTCTTCACAAGGCATTTCCGAAACCCCTAATACGACTCGGAAAATTACCTACTGCATCACTGTGGATGAAAACAAATTCATTTTGCACAAATTCGTAACAATACTAAGATATATAAAGACAACAGCACAGACACATAGTACATTCTTTATAAAGAGAACAGACACACAAATAAAGTAACTATCTACTGCTAAACAAAATTCTGGCCAAGACTGGTGGCAAACCCTGTTTTCATCATAGAACACCTTTATAACCTTTCTCGTTGCTTTGAGGAGGGGTCAGGACACCAGGCACCTGCACTGGACTGCAGCATGCAGCCTCCCGGATCTCCTTCAGCCTCTGCTGAGACTTCTCCTACGGTGGGAAAAGAAAATGCAGACGGGTCACAAAGCGTACACATATCCATGGAGACATTGTTACAAAAGATATGAAGATGAAAACTCTTAAGATGGACTTCAATCTACCATCAAATTGACATCAATAAATACAGCAGGATCTCACAAACAGAATGGTAAATGTTGCATTGACATTGGAGATGTAAATTTTGCAAGGAGCTATCTTTCGTGACAGTACAGTCCATAGTTTTTGTCTGCACAATCAAGTAAATGTTAAGTATACTATAAGTATATATTTTTTCATGGGTAGCAATTTGTGAAAGTTTCACATAATGAAAAAGGCAGCTGGTTCCAATTTCCAAAAGTTTCACATTTCTGATGTTACAGTAAACAACAAAGGGGTCAAAAGAAAAAGAATCTTTAAGTCTACCTTATGACACACTAACATCAAATATAAAAAATCACAATAAAACTAAGATACAGCAGTGAATCACAGAAATGTAGTTTCTAGACCGCATGGGCCAACCAGAACAGCCAGGCAACAATGTGAGCAAGACTCACCAGTAATTCTAATCCTGAGCAGTGTGTCTGGATGTTGTGGGCATCCCCGGGAAAGACATTCTTGAAGCTCTTGAGCTGGGCGACGCCCATCTCTCGGATGGTGATGGCAAACGCCGACATCCACTGCACACAGACAGCGATGTCATCCCATTTCATCCCTACCAAGAAAAGATAAAGAGAAAACATGAAAAGAAAATAAAGGTTTTGCACGCAGATCCATTTGGAAGGTATACATCATACATCTGCAAGTAAAACTAATTGTTTCATTGCATTAAACACCACATGATTTTGATTATGAGCATGAAAGAAAAAATTTGCAAAAACTGAGCACAGAACAGTGAACACCTTCTGTAAAGAAATTTCGCCAGTGTGAACAACGAATCCAACATACATTTCCTTTTGTGCAGAGCAAATTTTTAACCCTGACTGCCTAAGGGATTACATGTAAAAATCTGAGTTGGATACCAACAATATACAGTAAATGTGGCAATTTTTGTGACATGGAAATTTTTTGATATTCAACAAGATATGTAGCGCAAGAATAAAAGCTCTCATTTTTTTTTTTTTTTTTTTTTGTTACATGTAATACTACTTCATATTTGGCTTCTGCGGAATTACAAAATTACAAACACACAAAATTCAGCTTAAAGTGAAAACTAAGTTTCGGTAAGTGCTTGAGAACCCGTGTAGCACCATTTCATTTTTGCTTGCAATATATCGAAAGAGTCCACTAAGAAACTTACCTGGCTGACGCGGTTTGCCGGAATGCTGAGTCGATTTGGAGTGTTTTGAGAAAAACAATAATAGTAGGAAAACCGACTTTTATTCCAGAAGGCTCCAGACTAACTCGGTCTCGGGAAAAATTCGACCCTACTTCAGACAATTCACACGCAGTAAGTGATCGCCACATTACTGGCCACTGCATAGAGTCTAATTCAAATGAGGCCTAACTGAATGGACAGGAAAGTGCGTGCTAACGTAATCCTGTACAAAACAAAACAAAAATGACAGCGCGCGGCCCTCAGTTGCTGAGACGCGCGGTCTTTGGAGTTTTTGTTGTTGTTTATCAAGCGCCTTTGATTGTTTTAGAGGTGCTTGATAGGCGCACACTAATTTTGCATGCGCGCAAAAGAGGTTTTTGATGCGCGCGTTGTAACAACTCGGACCATTACTGCGAGAAGCCAGAACACGAAGCGCTAGTTTACACAGGCCGCTCCCATAGGACAACACTGTACAATCAGATCGAGGGACAACCATTAAAACTCATCCCGCCATCAAAGCGAAGCCGAGTTATCCCCGAGTCCGAGTTTAGCCTGACCCCGTTCGGGTAAGTTCTGAGACTGAACCTTTTTGATTAATATTTCGCATTTTCGTCGTTACCCATCGAATATCTTGTAATAACATCGTTATCCTGCACATTTCCTAAGCATACGTTCACATTTGGGAGCGAAATTTGACAACTTTTGCAGGCCTACCAGAACTTTGTTTGGGCTTTAACTGACCAAGTTTGAAATATTACTCAGGACAAAAAAAAAAAAATGTCCATTTTTACTGTAACGTAAAGCAGGTCTATGCATTGCAACCTGAATCACCAAGTTAGTTACAAAGATTTGCTAACCCTCGTGTGAGACATGTTGCGTTTATTACCTGTGACCTCCAGGGTGAGCTCTTCATTGGTCATGTGATAGAGGGCAGACGCTGCCAAGGTGCTGTACTCAAAATCTAGGGATCCAATGTCCAGGGTGCATACGTCCAGGAGCTGCCAATACCAAGCCATTGAGAAGCAATTTGAAACAATTTGTAAAAATAACAACACAAATCTACATAAATGATGGCAGTAGCATCAAACTCCTGATAAAAATTAAATACAGATACATGCAGGTCCTCTTCATTCTAGAACATAACTTTAAACCAAACACAACACAAAACATTGATTTGACAGGATGACCTGACCCAAAGATCAAAATCAGCAAGGTTTAAAGGGGAAATCCAGTCCAAATATAAGTTAGTCTGATAGGAAAGAGTAAAATATTATGAGTTCAACAGTATAAATTTGATCGAAATCGGATGAAAAATAAGGAAGTTATGACATTCTGAAGTTTCGCTATTTTTGGGGGAAACAGTTCTTGAACAGTCAATATGAATATGCAAATGGCAAAGTGAGCATGTCATTCCCTCACAACTTAAATAGTTTGTAAATAAAATGTTGAAATTTCCTGTTTTTCATTCAAACACAATTATGCCCGAGGCTCAAATCCTCATATAACTAACTGATCACTATTCTGAAGTTATTCAACCAGGAATAACAGCATGTTTCAGACTTCTATGACAGAAACATTGAATTTTCGTTATTTTTTATTTTACACGATCAATGGAAAATTGTGAGGGTATGACATGGTTAGCTCATTCATTTGCATATTCATACCCACTGTACAAGAATTGTTTTGGAGAAATTGTCACAATTTCATAACTTCCTTATTTTTCATCCGATATCAGTCAAATTTCTACTGTTGAACTCGTAAAATTTTACTCTTTTTCTATCAGACTATCTTATATTTGGACTGGATTTCCTCTTTAAGAGAGCTATGAGGTAGGTACTTGTAGTGAGTAACAGTGCATGCATCTCGTTAGGTCATCGTCATTCTGAAGTGGGGTGGGGGGGGGGGGGGCAGTCATATTTTTTTTTGTCAGGACGTGTAGACATGTTTGATTTTCAGGAAGCTTCTTCCAGAATTAGGAAGACTTGGCTGGTTTGATATTTAAGTTACATTTTGAGTGTGCCGATAAGCAAGCAAAGCAAGAGAACTATGCACGGAGAATAAAATGCCCTTTACCGAAGGGCATTTAGATTTCTGCAAATGGACTGGAAGTGGAGACCTCCATATCAACTGTTTGTGGTCAGTCTATCGGGCTATAATGGCTTGTGACTTACTGAACTTACAATGTACAGTGCATAGCCAGATACAACAGGGTAGCATTTCATTCATAATTCACTTTTCATTCACAACTGTGAACAAAATCTGATCACATTACTACTGTGCATACGAATAGCATGGACATGATACAATATCAGCTGTACATGAGACAGTTTAGAAGTGGCATCAACTTTGCCAGCATTCTCTCAACATGACATGCAGGACAGGCAAAACTGATGATATCCAAAGAAAAATCTGACAGCAGCTTTATCTGAAACAGTAAAAGGAATTAAAATTAAGTATCGGTTGTCAGCATCTCTTGCACCATAAGCTTTGTATAATACACAAATAATATGCAAACAAGCAAAACTACCTTTTCACAAGCACTTGGTCATATCTTTCGTCAAGCTTAGTGCAAAAAATGGAAATGTTTTTACCCTCTCTGTCCTCTCTTTCTTCCCCTCCCTCCCCCCCCCCCCCCCCCCCCCCCCCACAAAAAACCTGAAGTATCATTCCTTTTTTGGATCAGCTGAACGCTCATGCTACCAGTTTGTGCTCTCACCTGAGCCACCTTGATGAAGTCACTGGAGGAGTAGGCAGGGATGTGGAAGTTGGTATTCTGGTTTGCGATCTCATCAGCATTGCAGATTTGCATGAAAGCATTCAGCCAAGTGTTGACAGTGATTGGGGACAGGTCCCACTTCAGAGCCTAGAAGAAATATATGCAAAGACAGTGATAAAAATACTGGCAAATGGCAAATTGATACCATCTGATGATTTCTTTTTTTTTCTGTACATACTCTGTTCTGTCATTGTCTTCTTTTTGTTGTCCACAATTCCATGTCTCATCAAGACTTCTTTCCTGTTATAACTAACACAGTTATAATGAAACTCTTGTTACAACAAATTCAAATTTCAGGCCCCCCAAATTATTCTCTTAATATCTTTATATCCTCTGTTGTTTGGCTGTAACTAAATTTCCATAAAATGATGAAAGAAAATTGCCAGTCCCCGGGATTTCATCATAACGGGAGTCACCTTTATCAAGATAGCTCCTGAAAAACAAAGAATGTCACAAAAGAGTTGATCACATGATATCATAAATCATAACATTAATGACATTGATGTTGATTATACAATAATGACAATAATGCTACTATCACAACTACTGTAAAAGTGGAAATTTTTGTGGAGTTGAAATTTTTGTGCATTTCGTGCAACCAGAAACTAGCGTGAAAATAAAATGACGCAACTATTTTTGCTGGCTATTTGTTCCAGTAGTTGATGTCTTGATTCCGCGGTATCATAAACATGCAAAACTCTTCTTACCCGGCCAAGCACGAAAAATTAGTTGTGCGAAAATATCCACTTTTACAATACATTTACTAATATCTGTAAATTTGACGACTGGTCTATTTCTGGTGCATACATGGTAGATGTGGTTTGAAATGTCTCAGAAACATCATTCTTCTTCTTTAGTAAATCAGTCCTATGATTAGCTGCTGTAATGTCAATGAATGTATGCATTCTGCCTCCAGTAAGACCACATTACCTTCAGGATGACAAGTTCTTGGTTGAGGATCTCGTCGTCACTGCACGCCCCGTCTGTCACATACGCAAACTCATGGAGTTTTGGTGGATAGATTTCCTGAGGGTTAGAGCAGAAGTGAATAAATAGGTAAAGTTCATTGAAGGATAAACTATTGTATATGCCAAATATTTCATATGAGGTTTTTATTTTCGCAAATTTTGCCAGTCAGGTGCTATTCACGAATTTACAGACGGACAAAAATATTGACACTGATCCCGATCTGAATATGACGTAGACGTTCTCATTTCTCTGTTCAGTACTGAACTCCAATGCTCGCGAAATTCAACCACTTGCAAAATTGTTGTGAAGTCTCGATTTGCGAAAATTCAGAATTGCTAAATATATGGCATATACAGTACTTCTTGATGTTTAGAGTGTAGGGCCACTGACTGGTGTAAGTAAAATTGGGCACCTCAACAGAAAATAGTGAAAACTTCTCAGGTAAGCACTTTGGCAGGTCAATCATAAATGGTTTTACATCCTGAGCAAACTTTTGAACTAAAAATCAACTTTATAAATTTGGTCTAAAATTCACATCATAGATAAGATCCGAAGTAAATGTTAAAGAGATCATGCATGCAATATAATCTTTATATCATTTGAAAGTTTAATGTGATATGCTTAAAGAAGGGATGTTTGCTTTGTACAAAATTTGTGTACTTACCATGTTTTTACATTTTGACAGTTATTCAATGCTGCTCACAGACAAGAAGTAAAGTCTTCTTGTATTTTAATCAAATTATTGTGTAACGAACTCCATCTTTTCTTTAAAATCATCAGTGTATGGCTGAAACCCTTTCTTGCATATTAGTGTTCACACAAAGTTAATATATGATTCCTATTTGAAACTTACTTCTAACTTTGCTGCAATGAATAGTGCTGTGATGCCAATCAGCTGTAGTTTTGTCTTTGGAATGTTCTTATTCGCTGCCAGGTACCTATCTACAAAGTCTACTGCAAGATAGAATGTCTCGCGGTGTAACCTGTACACTTCACAGACCTGTGAAAACAAAACAGCAATAAGAATCGTTAACAAAGTAGAAACGAAAGCATAACAAGAAATCCTAATGATGGAGAAAAAAAATTATTCATTCAATGTTTCACAAACAGTTTGCTTAATGCAGATTATTTGTAAATATGCCGACATCACTCGAGTTGTAAAACTCATTATCAAAACAAATGCAAATCATTATTTTGCTGGTTCTTTCAACTTTGACAAAAAAAAAAAAAAAATGCATCAATGGCATTCTTGAAAACATTGACCTTCATTTAATTTTAAAAAAATCCTACATCTCAACACGTTCCATGCAGAGACAAACAAATGCCGCAAAGAAAATTGTGTACTTCAAATAGCAAAGCATAGAAACTAAACTTTTTCACTGTGTACAGATTATGAAGATCTGTTGTGAACACAGCAACATACAGCAACAATTATATGTCACGTCATTGTTGCCACAATTTATGTCTTACGGCTCACAGTGGGGAAAATCCTTCCATGGATCCCAATACTTAGATGGTCTCACTTTCATTGTGAGTCTCAGCTTGGCTTCCCAGTGAATGGTACACAGTTTACCTAACTACACTAGGCACCACAAAGTCTTGACCATAATTGACCTGGTGCAGTGAAAGTCATGTCCATCCTTTCCCGCCTTTCAGAATTTCTTTACAAGAATCAGACATCAGCAGTGCAATTGAAGAACAATGCTTCCTGTATTTGCCTGTTTTAGAGCTGTGCTTCCCTTGAATTGGCATTGCCAGTGGGCAGTACAACAAAGGGTTTGACCTATTGATTGGTCAAGGCAATGAATGAATGGGACCCGCTGAATGACCAGTCGAAGTGCAAGAGAGGTAAAAGGGAGTGGTGTCCATTGATTATTTAATGACCACGTGGGGATCTCAAGAGCCTGACCACACTCCCAGCCAGTATTGACATGTTCAAGTCCAAACTGCTTTTCCTGAACTGACCGACAACAATGAAGACCATTGTGCAAGAGCTGTGTACACGGCTCCCTCTTTCTTTTGAACTCACTTTCTGTATTCTTCTTTTTTTTCTTTTCTTTTTTTTTGCTTGTGGCAGCATTGCCTAATCTGGACAGCTCGGGTGCTTGGACAGCATTTTTTGCTGCAAAACAAGTTTCCAGGGAACACTTTCTCCTGTGCAACACTTTTTGAATCTTTTTTTTAAAATTTATCCTGCTAAAACGATGGGAAATTTTGATGACAAACAGTGCTTTTAAAGACCCTGGCTTTCAACCACTGTCTCTGTTGACATTGCTGTAGGATTTGAACGTTCATACAATATCTATGTAAGACCTTAAGTAAAATGCAAACTCCATGGCTTTGACATCCACATTATTAACCCGTTGAGGACGAGTCCCGAGTATACTGGGGCAAGTGTCTATGGGAAATGCGTGTCGTAGCAAAATCAACCCATCCTCAACAAGTTAATCTGGTGCCATGTTTCATGTGACAATTTCGATCATATGAGGCATGAGTTTTCTTCAATATGTCCCTCCTTTAACAAACATGTCGGAAAAAAGGAACAAGCGGGAATTGAACCTGTCATATAATACAAATTTCATTCGCACAGAGGGCAGGCAATTTGAAGAAACCTCATTCCTCATATCTTCACTCCCTTGCTTAACAATCTCTTGCTTTCATTTACTATGGCTTTTCCGCCTCGGACTACTTAACAAAACAGTGCTGAAATTTTGAGCTTGGATATTTGCTCCAAGTTCATTGTGTCACTGCCAGCAACAAGAGAGAGTCTGGTGGTAGTGTCGCTGTTGGGAAAGCAGTAACGGATGACAGGTTCGATTCCCACTGGTTCCCTTTTTCAGACATGTTTGTGCAGCAGTTGCGATCTTACAAATTTCATTTGTAAAGAGGGCAGACATAATGAAGACAACTCAAACTGGTACCTCCAATCTTCACCCCTATGCTTAATAATCACTTGCTTTCACTTCAATTTCGATCATGTTTGATTGAAGAGTTCGTCACTCACTTCGATTAACCAGTCTAGGAGGATGGACCTCATTCTCTCGCCTAGCGATGGGTGCCCCTTCAGACAGCCCACCTGCCTTGGGTAAAGGGTCTCCTGTCGCGTCATGATCGACCACAACTCTGGCAGCTCCGCCCACCTGACAAGGGTCACCGGCGACGCTCGCTCCGACACATGGGCTGGGAAGAGGTTACGGAATGTGACCCAGTTTGCTAGAGGAGGAAGCCCAATACGAAGAATGTATGAAAAATGCAGTGATATTCATTGTTGAAAAGTTGTACGGTACATGCTTTGTGAGGTTGATGTGGAGTCCCCCCCCCCCCCCCCCCACCCCCCGCCATGTATTACAACTTTGTAGAACTTGTGAGAACACTCATTTTTATCCCCCTTTCATTTCAATGAACTGTTTGACAATCAATTCATTCTTTTAGCACAATTCAATTTTGATTACATCAAGTACAATATAGATTTGGCATTACCATTGTTATATGTTCCATAAAAGGTACTAGGGCTAAACTCCCCACCTAGTCCTTTAGTAACATTCAGAATACTACGAATGTATGACACATTAACACTTTTTTTTTTTGGGGGGGGGGGGCGGGCATAAGTGGCAGCTTTGCATGAAAGCAGCACTCCCCTCAAGTGTAATAGTCTTACCTGAGTCCATGAGTTCTTCTGAAGGAGTTGTTGCTTCCCTATTACTAGTTGGCACCAATCGAGATGTTTCTATGGTTGATGACTCAGATATTGGCACCCAGTGATTCTGCAGATATTCAGAAAAAAAAAACTGTTAGCAAAACTAGCTTTTACAACAACCTGAATTACACTGTAAGACACTGAAGCTCACATTGCTCACATGTGCTTTCAGGAATGAAAACAAAACATTTTTCCCTCTTTTTTTTTTTTGGGGGGGGGGGGGGGGGGGAGATGGGTGGTTGGGAGCAGGACATCCCGGCACAATTCAAGTGAGCTCAAAAGGTGCAAATTTCAAGCTTTATAGGGAGAATGGAATTGGAAAACAGGTTCTCCATCTATGAACAATGGATACTTGGGTAGAAACTCCAGTCACAATTGCATCTATATGTAGTTACAGCCGCAGGAAAAGAATACGTGAAGGATTTAAATGCAAAAACTGACTTATCAATTTTTATCAACTTCAGGTATACAATTTATGATTGAAGTTGCTGAAAAACAAAAATAATTACATAGAATTAAAATAGAAACATAATTTCAATAACTTTAAAAATATTTGTTACAACTGTATATCATTGAAAAGAGTTATTTTTTCTCTTTGATAACTTTGTTTTTCAAAGAACAACTGAAAATGGTTTTTATATGCTGTTTCTGCATAGTGTCGGGAGGCCATTGCACTCACAATATATAGAGAAGCATACGTATAGACAGACAGATTTAAATACACATGAACACCAAATTGAGCTATGAAGAAGCAAAGGTATCTGACTTGACCATGTACATTTTGTACTAACACCTCACAGGCAAGAAAAAAAAAACAACAAAAAACCCCCTAAATAATGATGCATCAAAACCAAAATACATGTATTTCAACATTACTGACAAATAATAAACAGCAAATAGCCATAAAAAATTCAAATATTTGATGTATGATTCGTGTGTTGGTATTTAAACTGTTCCAGAATAGGGCCTACATGTAATATTGTATGTCATTGCAAAATTACTTTAGCAGTAGGTCTATCATAATATGTTGAGAAATGAATCTTTAACACACAAAAAAAAATCAATCAATATATTACAATTCAATAAAAACTAAAAAAAAAACATTCTTAATATCAAATTGTCATGATATGCAGTGGAAATCAATCAAATTTGCCCAATACAAAAGGCTCTACAGTAGAACACTATACTAGTGGAAAGATCTCACTACCACTTTCTGATACATGTATCTGGGTGAACTTCTTATAGTTTTATTAACCTTTGTTAGAACAAAGGTGAGGTAGGCCTATATTTAATATTATCAAGCATTTTAATGTCCCAATTATTCAAATATCTTAGACCATTTCATAATTTTAAGTCTTAAAGTCTGCTAGATGTCTACCCCATACTAAGTTTAAGGAATTAGCTTGCATTGTTACACTTTTTATTTCTGTTCAAAAATCCAGCTGGATAACAGAGGAGCAACACTCAAGTATTGTCAATCCAAAATCTAGCACCGAACAACATGCTTTCATTATCATCAACATGCATCAAGCAACATGTGTGTTGTTTGTAGGACAGAAACAAGAACAACATCAACACGAACGCAAACACCGGGCATTCAATCACACAAGCAAACACACTACACAGGGGAGGGCGGGAGGCGCGGGCTGCTGCCCGCCGGCCAACACAATGAATGAATGGCGAAGTCACTGACATAACAGTACGAGCGGGCGGCGGGAATCGAAGACCGGAGGAGCGCGAAAACAAAGTCCCCTTGCCCAATACGGTACGATAAATCGCTCGATCAAGCTGTAACCGGCATTACAAATGGCCGTCAAAATGAACACACTACTCACTTCTATCCTGAATTCCTGCCTTCTCTTCTGAACTTCTGTTCTGGTTGTCTCGACCTGTGGAATGGTTGGGAGAACAGGTAGAAAATGTGGTAAAGACACTTTCCCGCGATCTTTCAATCAAATCGATAGTCCACAGCGGCTCAGTTCAGACACTACGAATGATCACACTCAGTCACATTTTCCAGATCAACTCACCATGTCTTGTTCGCGGGTTTTCCTTTTCCTTGTGCAAACTAGCTGTTGATTTTCCTCTGTTTCATAATTTGATGTTCTTTCGTTCTCTTGCCTCGCTTGAAGTCGACCACTGAAAGGCAAAAATCATGAGAAAATTGTAGACAAAGCTGGAAGTGGAATCTCACAAAAGTGAACATAGTCTGTTGATCACTTGTTGAGGCTGCAAGCCTACCTACTCTGAATGTTTTTAATTCTACTACCGTCAGTTATTTTCTCTGGCGTAAAAGTGTTTGAGCTCTACAACGTTAGTAGCTAGACTAACTCTACAAAATTTAAATGTGCAACCCCATCACAATGACTGACGGACAAAAGGGCAAATAAAACATAAAAGTTTACCTTCGACGAGACATCGTTTCCTTTCTGATCTGGTTCTTCACTGTTGTCCACGTAGGCCCGCTCCTGAAAATTATAAATCGAGATTGAAATGTTTTACTACAAAAATTGTGGCTATTTGTGGGGATCAAAAGCAATGCCACGATTTTTAGCCCAGAAGATGATGCTGCTTTTTAAATTTAATGTAGCCGACGCAGGTAGAAACAATTGACCGATTTGTGCTTACTAACGAAACGGGACAAACAAAACAGCGAATGGTCAGAGACAAGGTAAAGGCTCGCTGATCGCGCCAGCAGCTGTGTACGGGCGCCTACGCTGCCTGTACAGTGGGTAGTGCTAGAGTGGTATATGGCTGTCCAAACTTTGAAGGGTCGCAGGGTAGTTTCCGCCTGACAGTCGGCATATCGCTCTTATGGCGAATTGAGCCAATGCTTTGCATGAAAATTTCGTCCTATCAAAGATAATGCTACAGTGTATCAACCCTTAAAAATAAAAGCAAAAAAGATGAGGTATATGGCAAAAATTAAGACAGTTTTTGACCTTACAACCACACTTCTCCTCAGCGCCGCCTTTACGATCAGCCGATAACTGGACCCGCCAAAGCAGACAATCCAATGCACACGCACTGAATGCCCGCGGATCGGTCGTCCAGTGAACGAAGGGTAGCACTGGCGGGAGTTCTTGCCGCGAAGTTCTAAACGTACTATTATGATCCTCTCCGCTGCAAACATAGAATGAAGCTCCAAAAGGTTGCAAACACCTGAGTATATACAAAGTATTGATTCTGTCACACACTGCACTACGGGGTACAGTAAATGATGAAAAAATAAGCAAAAAATTCACTTTTAAACAAGTCAGTTCGCACTAAGAAATTGGCTGTGAGAAATGTGCGCAGCTAGATATAGTCTCAAATTAATCACTTCGAAAAGTATTTAATGCAAATTTATTGCTAATGGCTATTTCATGATAGTTTTTATTCATTATATTTAAAAATATAAAATAATACTATAATAAGAAAAAAATCTTTCTTGTGAGCAATTTTTTTGTAAAAAAATATTACTCGTGATATGCAAACGACTGAATTGAATCTAGATTAGCATATGGCAACAAAGAATGAATAGGCGTGGCCTATTATCAGTCGTATTGCGATTGGACAAGAGAGACTTGCCTCGAACCGGAAACGGTAATCAGCTGGTTTGACGAATACGCGGCAACTGTAGATTGTGCAGTCACGGACGACGATCGGCACTGCTAAATGTCAGCAACGCTAATGATCGCACTTGTACGCGTACATTCACTCAATTACTGTATCAACCTCCGAGTCGAAGTATATGCGGTGCTGTAGCTGTACTCATTGCGGAGAGTGGCTGTAGAATAAGAGCTTTAGTTTGAGGACATCGGGGTAAGATCCTATATGTGTATCACTGAGTGAGAACGTAGTCCGGAAGATAGTCAAAGTTCGTTGTAAACTCATGGTCATGGAGCAACAACGTAGCATAGCAACAACTAGCTCAATGTTGCGAAAACTTACAACAAGATTCAAGAAGAGCTGAGTCTGTGCCTGCGTTGCACTGCTATGCTGCAGGGTAGATCCATCTTCCAAGCATCATAAACTGTGAGAATGTCTTCCAAAGACAAGTTAGGGAACATATAGTGTTATATAAAGATATAGGTATATATTATAAGGAGACTCACATCATGAAGTTTGAAGTTGTAAATTAACATGATCAGGGGCGGATCCTGAAATTCCATAAAGAGGGGGCGCCTTTACAAAATTAAAGGGGGGGGGGTGCATGCACCCCTCCCCCAATTTTTTTCTTTTTATTTATTTTGTTTTAACAAAAAAATAATGGGGGGGGGGCACACTTGGTGTGCTCCCGCCTGGATCCGCCTCTGATGATGGAGACTTTAGTCTTGACTTTAATACTCCATGTGATGTAAATGTACAGCCCAGTCGCTGTATAAAAGTAGCACAACGTCTAGTCTGGCTACATGTATGTAGGGTTTCCACATGGCAACATGCAATTAAGTGTACAGAGTGAGTCTGTGTGCATTATTATCATCAGCATCAGCTTTTGATAGAGTAAATCACAATGACCATCATAGATCTTGTCAGAATGATAATTGGAACCAGAAAGATCCTTAATATAAAAAAAAACATGGTTTCACCAAGAAGTAAATATTGGTACATATCAACCATCCACCCATAATAGGTCTAGGCCTACAGTGCAAATTTGAATAGGGCTACGATATGCCTATACGTTTACGGGGTCTATATGCAACATGTATGTCATCGCAGTATCACCTCAAAACTCTCCTGTTGTCTTTAGTGTTGATGGTATGTGCAACCCCTCTCCCCTCCTCCCATAATCATAAAAAAAAAAATTACAGTAAACTTAAATAATCCCTTTGTAGACCGATCACCCCTGCCAATTCTATTAACAAATATTTGTATGTTGTTGCATACTTTATATGAGTCCTAAATCAACTTTTCCTTGTGTAAAATGTGAAACTTGTGTACCGGTATGTCAGTTGTACTTATCCGTCTGTCGTGCAGTGTGTGCTGTCTGTTGTGCTTGAACTTTTCACATTTCCATCTTGAAAACTGGTAGCTGGAATGATCAAGGGTGGGTCACCTTCACAAATATTGCAGAGACTCCAACCCCAAGCACCTTCTGATCTGGAGATTCTTCCACCTGAAACCCCTTAGCAAAAGGGAGACTCCAAGCTGAGCGTACATCACAAGTGCGAAGCGGGAAGTTCCTTGCGGCCGGGGTCCAGGGCCCGCTTAAAGGGACTGTACAGTTCTGGTTGAGATGACGATTTTAGTAGCTTTTAATGGGTTGCAAGATATTCAGAAACCACTCTATGGGATGTCAAAGAGCATGCAATTCTAAGGGGAATCAAAAGTTTATTTGATGAAAATCGGTTTTGAAATGGCTGCCATATCCAAAAACACGGTGAAACAAAGAGATCCTAATAAAAAGTGTTTCCTGTCACCTTTTATTATTACCACTTTTTTGGGATATCTCAGCCATTTGAAAACCAATTTTATTCAAGTAAACTTTGAATCCTTCTTAAAATTACATGCTCTTTCATATTTCATAAGAGGTTTCGCATTACCTCACTTTCAATAGGAATGTTATAAACCTGAATCCGTACCTCAACCAGTACTGTACAGTCACTTTAAGGGCCCTGGAAGCTCTAGGGTTCTAGATCATGATAGATGCTCTCTCGTGCTATCTAAGGCTTATTTCTCAACATATGATGGCAATAAGTAAGAAATCCTTTCCAACAGGAGACACAGAGCCAAGGCGGGAGAACGCGAGATTTTGCAAAAATGGGCTTTCGGCGGGAGAGTTGGAGTCTCTGTAATGGTGGTGATGCTCCCCATTAGGGTCCAGGGGAGCCTTTAGAATGGAGCCCATAATTATATCCCAAACTTGCTAATTTATGTGATTTTTGGCATATTCATTTTTTTTTTTACCAAGTGGCTAGATTTTGACCAAACATACAATTGGCAGGAATACCATCAGTGGTTGGAGGGAATCGTAGTGCGCACAAACAAGTTTTTTTTTTTTTTTTTTTTTTTTTTTTAAATTAGCCTTTCCTCGGGTGGAGTACCATGAAGGTGAATAGTATGCTGCTCAGGTACATGAGTTCTGCAGGTCTCTTGATTTTTTTGATTAAAACTGCCATTCCATATGTCTGATTTCACCAAGCTGTCTCTTACAGCCAGCCAACCTTCAGAAATAAAGAGTAGTGGAAGAAATAAAAGACAGTAACATCTTGCTCATGCGATAGCCACCATGGATGTATGCATATTACAGATAGGCCTACTGCTTTCATCCGTGATAGCCGGCCATGCAAGATGTTGAATAACAATGTCAGTGCTACTCTTTTTTGTTGTTGTTCCTCTTTGTAGAACTCGGGGTCAAGATGAGCTGGTTCCAGAGATTATTCGGGCACAACCGTGGCGTTGTGATAGGCATGATTCACATTCAAGCATTACCAGGTAATCAGCTGCTGTAATAGTGAATATAATTTGTTGTTGCAAGCGGACAACCCAAATCAAAACTGAACTTACTGATGCATGCAGTGTGACCAGCAGATAATTATTGTAAAGTGTAATATACTTTAATTTGAGTTTAGTACTAGTGTCAGGACTATGTTATAATCCTAGTGAATTCTAATGAAGGAAGCAGAGAACTGCTTAATTTTTCATCTACAGAATGCTTTGTCTTTTTGTCACAAAAGCCGTGAAACAAAGACGGTTCAGTGTAGTGGGAATGTGAAATATGTTTTCAATTGATTACTCGAATGATACTCGAAGACAAAATGTCTTCTAGGTTTCCCTTCACAAGTCGACACAAACTTGTGACTGCTTTCCCTGACATAGAATTCCCCATCTCGGTGATCTGTGTTTATCTGTGTTTTGTTTGTTAAACAAACAAACAAACTGAGGTTTTTTTGAAAAACCTGGGCTCTAGTTAGGTAGACTTCGAAAGTATGTGTATACCTTAATTGTTCTCCTATTTATTTGTTTTTTAGTCATAATTATTATGATTTTCAAATTATAGTTATCATAATCATAATTTGATAGTCATTTATTTTCTTTTTTGTTTTTTTGTTTCTTCTAGTTTTGTATCATTGTGGGCATTTGACAGTTGACCCTGAGTTGACCTCGCACAAGTCAAACGTTTTACTGAGTTGAAGAAAAATTCCACCCTGGACAGACACCAGGTATTACAAACATGAGTGAATTCTATTCTGTAAGTCATAGGCCCTTTTCCAGTCCCTTTGGATTCGAAAAAGGGGAGGTTGACTTATAGTCATCATTGTGCATAGCCGTCATCACTGCCATCATCATTGATGTTATTATTCGTTTGTGTTTTTGTTAAAACAGGTACACCACGCCACAGCACAAGCATAGCTGAGATAGTTAAGAAAGCTTGCTTGGAGGCCAAGGGATATGTCGAGGCTGGTATAGTGAGTATCAAAGACGCTCAGCAGTATACCAGGACCACTCATATCATTTCTGTCAAAACTTCTGATCATTTTTCCTATTCTTGCTCATTTTTCCTATTCGTGCTCATCACGGCTGCTGCAGGAGTTACATTTGGTTTTGTCCATCCTGCCCAAATGTATGTTCATTTTGATGCTTGTAATCCGGTTCACAACTACTCGTTTGCCAGTAAACCTGATTTGAACAAGGTTGAAACAAAGCATAACAATTCATCAACTAGACATGGAGAATGCTGAAGGTTGGGATAAAAAGGTAACCTGAAATTGACTCTTTGCCCAAGAACCTGCTTGCATTGAGATGCATTGACATCAGCAAATTGCAAGAAATAAGTGGTCATTTTATCAAGTTATGTCACAGAGGTGCAGTATGATAAGTTCTGTGGTCCTCTGTCAAGATTCAAGCAAAATTTCGATGATATCGAGGTCAAAATCTAGAAAAATCACTGTATTGCCCGATAAGCATGCAGGGAAGTTCATCACATGACATTTAATAAGTGGTAAGACCACAAGAAGGAAATCTGGTCCCTAGTTTCAGGACAAAATCAGACATTTGGGGAGTCCATGGCCATCATCAAATTACCGTAGGGGACTTCATTATTTCTACAAAGCCCCTCTGTAACCTGAATGAAAATGACTTCTGTGAGGCTGTATATACACAACACTCAGGAACTCCAAGTAATGCATGCAGTTTGAGTACTTTTCCTAAGAACTGGTACATGAGTATGGTGGTGCAGGTCAAAGGACCAACCAAGGTTTTGGGCTTAAGGGTCAAGTATTGTGCAGGTCAGCATAAGATAGAGCAAATTGTACTTGGTTCGGGAGAGAAAGAGTGATGCAAGGCTAGTATAATGTTGATTTGCTTTTGCTGAATTCATTTCATTTTCTTCTTAGCTTACTTTTCATACAGTGCTAACTGTAGCAGTAGATATCAAAGAAGTTACTTTTAAGTATGGTTCTAGCATTGAATTCATTTTGTCCTGGGCTCCAGTTCTAAAAAAATCTAGAAGGGCCAAGATCTTCCAAGTAGATTTACATTCTGAAATTACTTAAGTGCAATGTGCCAACCAGGTTTCTAATGGTATGTTAGCAACTACTTGGGACTGTATTCACGACAGCACCAAAATAGCCCGATGGTTTATAGACTTTGGAATCAAACTCCAGCACCCAGATGAAGTCTTCAATGGGATGGAAAATTTATAGTGACTGGTAGTTGTGGTTAATACCGTAGCATTCCTCTTGACTGCACCATAAATAGTTGTTGAAGACAAGTAGCTGACTTTCACAACGTTGTTACAACTCACTATTGATTTGCCACTATGAGAATTTGAACTCTGAGAGATCGCTTCTCTGTTACCAGCGATTTTGTTTTAAGAGATATCCTGCACTCTCATTTGCTTTTGACCAGAATGCGCTCATGTTGGAGAACATGCACGACGTGCCGTACGTCCAGCCTGACCAGGTGGGGCCGGAAGTCACCGCCTCCATGACTGCAGTGTCCTGCGCCGTTCGTCAGATGTACCCCGACCTGCCCATCGGTGTCCAGGTTCTCTCAGCAGCCAATCAGCAGGCACTGGCAGTTGCACAGGCAGCAGGTGGGAATGATACCGTTTTCGATGAACACGGAACATGAGCATAGAAAGCAGATGTGGTACACAGTGAAGACTTCTACTACTAAACATTCTACTGTCATGGAAATCTTTAAAGATTTTGTGAGCATAGTAATCGTTTAAAAAGTGCAAAAATTTGACATTCTGCTTTTACTTCATTACAAAGAAACGGGGCCTCCATACATTATTTGTTTGATGAATAAATAAAAACCAGGACAAGTATAAATAGCTCTTCAAGTTTCAGTCAACCTTAACCCATTGAGGACGGGCTGATTTTGCTTCAACACGCATTTCCCATAGACACTTGCCCGAGTATACTCTTGACTCGTCCTCAATGGGTTAAGCTGGACCCGCTATGGTGAACATGTCCATCCTTGAGCTCTTGCACCATCCATAGCCCCCCTGTTGGAAATCATTGAACTGTCAATGGTTAATGTGTGTGTGTGTGTGTGTGTGTGTGTTGGGGGAAGGGGGGGGGGGGGATGTGGGCATGTGAACATTTGTGTACATCTCTTTGCCTGATCTGTGTTGTTCCTGCATCACATTTTTCTGCACGTTAATCTCCATGAAAGGTGCAATCAGTTAATCTTAACCTATGGAATGTTCTGCAAATAGTGAATGGTCATTTAGTGCAATGTGGTACAAGATTTGGCATGAAGTGACAGATGAGGTGTTCTATTTAGCAAAGTGAAACTGCTGAATAGAGTGCCTCATCTTTCACTGAATGCATTCATGACCATTCACTATTCGTTTTATACAAAACCATATATATCGACAAATTCAGTCCACACCGATTTCACAACATATTGCTAATCCACATTTATGAATTCCCTCTTCTCACCCCCCCCCCCCCCCCCATATTTGTTGACTGTCGATGTAGGTCTGAATTTCATTCGGGCAGAAGGCTTTGTCTTCAGCCATGTTGGCGACGAAGGCATTCTGAACGCTTGTGCTGGAGAGCTGCTCAGATATCGTAGGCAGATTGGAGCTGATGATGTCAAGGTGCTCACTGATATCAAGAAGAAGCACAGGTAGTAATCTGTGTCTTGGCGGTGCCAATGTTGATTTATGCCAGAAGACCCTCGATTCCAGGCAGCATTCATAGCATAACATCTGCAGTGTAATTGCAGTAGCAGTGGTTTTCCTTAATGTATGATTTGATCCTGTCAAATTGCACTTTTTCCAACTGAATACTGTACTTTTGAATTGATGACAAAAAATATATGAGTGAAGAACAGATAAGAGAAAACTCTCCAAGGTAAGCCATTGAATTAATGAGCAGTTATTTCAGGTAAGGTATAAAAAGCCAAAGGAAACTTTCTATTTTCCTTTTGCAATGACATGATAAGGAAAATAATGCGTAATTGATCCCCTGGTATGTGTATCGGAGGGAAACTTTGGATTCAGCAGTGTTGTGCTGCCACCTTGTCTCATCTGTGTGTGTAATACTACGGCTATATATTGACAGATTTTATTCAAATTCTGTGTAGAGGTTATCCATCAAAAAAATCTAGCCACCTATAACATTTATTGGTAGCACCCTTGAGCACTTATTCTGTCTTTTATACACGTAAAAGGTTTATTTTTGAGGATTTGCTGTTGTGCACTCTCTTAGCCACATTTCTTGATGGATTTGGAAAGATTTTGCAAAGAGATTTATCGTCAATTCTGAACCTGTATAATTTATTTTTGAACCTGTATTTTTTATAATAATAATGCCGCCCTCAATGTTCTTGCTTTTACATGGTGAAAGGCAGCCACAGTGTTATATTTTTTCTATGTTCTCCACCATGCACTTCTAGATTGATTTCCTTCAGGATTTGTGTGGACCTGCATCTTCATGAAATTCAAACCCTAGCATTTCTGTTAATGCTGCTTTCTTTTTTTTCACTCTGTTGTATGTACGTCCATCAGTATATACTCTTATCCTCTTTAGATTTTGACCCTGGGATGCACTTCCATTGTGTAGCAATGAATATTTTTAGTTGGTTGCTTGTGATTCTTCCTTTGTCATTTTGAATACCCCATTGTGCCATAGAATATAAAAATGGATCCTAATGAAAAATGACATTTTTACTTTTCTCGTGAATAGCTGGAGATCTCGTGCAGCTTTTTTTGTGTTGATTTGATTGTTCTTGTTTAGATTGTGCATGTTTGGGTAGTGATGGCACTCACTGCAAAAATTATGTCCTCACCGGAAATACTTTTTATATGGTAAGATACATTGGAAAGGGAGATAAGTTTATGTCTTGTCTTAAGGAATGGTCTTGAGTGTGTTTGTGCTGCAGTGTTAATATATGTCGTCTGTCATCTTCTTGCAGTTCTCACGCGATCACCTCCGATGTGAGCCTGGCGGAGACGGCGAAGGCGGCAGAGTTCTTCCTCAGCGACGGAGTGATAGTGACGGGGACGAGCACTGGATGCGCGACAAGTCTGAAGGATGTGGAGGGTAAGGGAAGATCCAAGCATCTCATCTCATTCACATTTTTAATGCATTTTGAAATTTGACAAGATGCGAAAAACGCGTGATTATTTGCTTTTGAAAGCTTTCACAATCATTCTTTTACATTAAAATACTGGAACACCTTTGGTTCATCTGTAGTCATGGAAATGTGTGAATGGGGTTTGTCTGATGAGAGAAAGAAAACAGAAACTTTGTAAAAAAGAATAATGAAATAAATAAGAGAAATAAATACTAGTACTAGTAATAATGATAAATGAAGAAAATGATATGTTGCTAGGTTTTTATGACTTATTACCTCTGCCAAGGAAGGAGTAGGTTAAGTGATCATCGGCGTTGGTTTGTCTGTTTGCAAAATAACTCAAAAAGTCATGAATGGATTTAAATGAAGCTTGCAAGAAAAGTCGGTAATGACACAAGGAACAGATGATTAAATTTTGGTAATGATCTGGAAATTTTTATGGATTTTTGAAGGATTTTTTAATCTTTTGGCATATAAGGTCAATGAACTTGGGAGTTCAAGCTGTGCGTACTGGAGGTTTAGATGTGCACTAAAGTGGGTGCTCTGCTTGGGGCAAGGCGCTGCAAAGCTGGAAGCTGATGACATTTAAAACAAAAGGCTTCTATATTGAGAAATTGCATGTGTATAGGTAGAAATGAGTTGCTGGCTTGGTGGAAGTGTGTGCTCTCCAAGTGCTTTTTTTGTTGCTTTATCAATTAAAAGTGTGCAAAGTTGTTTTCTTCCCTGAACACAGCAAATTTTATGTTTCTTTACGAAATCCAATCTTCTTTTTAATCATCCAAATATCATATCACATCCAATCAGTTTGGCTCTAGAATCCAATAAAAAGTCTCCGAAAAAAACATTTTTTCCATGCTGGACAAGTACATTGTAAATGAGGGAGTTTTAAGGGGAAAAAGTGGTGATTTTAGCACAAGAAGATAAACTATATTGTGAATGAAATGGCATAGCATGTGGCTATGGCCAAGTGTGGATATATGATGCTGGGGTCACATTTGTCTCAATATCATGTGGGTTCGTATGCTGGTTTTCTTGTTTCAGACGTCAGACAAGCTGTCAGCATACCTGTGCTGATTGGATCTGGTGTGTCGCCCGAAAACTTGGCCGAGAGCCTTACGGCGGCCAACGGATGCATAGTGGGCTCTCACTTCAAACTCGGTGGACAGTGGCAAAACGATGTGGACTTCGCCAGGGTCAGACAGTTCATGGAAGAGGTCAGAAAGTTTCAGACGTGACCGGACCAGGTGTCTGCCTGAATATCGTACTTTTGTCAGCAGCTAACGAGTGACAGGACTTGCAATAGGGAGCAGAATTGTTTGCAATTGCTTAATTACATATGATATGGGCTTGAACACATTGACCCTGTTCGCATTCACAAAATGTGCTGGACAAAATAACTGCGTTTGTCATCGGAGACTTGAGTCGAAAAGTCTCTGTGAGAGAATTTTTTTTTGTCTTTGTGTGAAGGAGCTTGCCCAGTGGCAAGGTAAAGCCCCTTAATGGAATATCAAGCTCTAGCAATCTAAACCCTGAACTCTTGGCAGCAACCACTCTCCAAAATACTGTATACGCCTAATATTTCGTGATGTTTTTTATTTTCCTGAATTTCGCAAGTCAGGTGCTATTCACAAATTTCAAAACGTGACGTGCACATATGCATTTCTCTGTTCAGTACTGTACTCCACAATTGTGAATTTATCTACTTGCGAAATTGTTGGGAAGTCCCGATTCTCCCAAATTGAGGAATTTTTAGATATCTTTTTTTAGTGTTTGAATATGCTTGAATGTCCCTTCGTAGGCAAACTTGGACTTCTCAAATCATTTCCGTGAGCAGGAGAACAGTGTCATGCATTTTCCTACTGCCGTCTCACTGTGTGCCAGAATGGCTCCAAAGTGCGCCAAATTTTACATTCACTGAGATTAACTTTAAACATATAATATGCTGAAAAGGTGGATCTAGGGGATCCTCCGACTCGTATTATCCAATGAAAACATTTTCAGACACCTATACGATGTCAGTAATATAGCGATTTCTGTCAACATCCAATAAGAAATAGCATATTTCTCATGTTACAATGGTTTTCCTATATCACAATATTGATTGCGCGAAATGTACTGCCATGCCTTTGCACTAAAAAGTAAAAAAAGAAAAAGGAAAGGAAAGAGATCAAAAGCTCAGGCTTATGATGTGCTCACGCTTGAAGGGGGTGCCCTTCTGGATTGTATATCGATTAGTACTTTGCTATGTATGATATCTTCTCTTGAAATACATTTGTTGATAATGCATATTAAAGATAAATGATAGAACAATTATTGTTCACAAATTGAAAAGGAAATAATTCTTTTAATGTTACAGCTCCCTCTGTAGCCCAGAAAACTTAAAAAAGAAACATACTGCATACATGAATCACTGAACCAGACGCCTGTTCAAAATTTTGAAATTACTCAGAATCACAGTCACTCTTGGTTGTCTCACCAGCAGTGTTCTGGGTTGTTGGTTCTTTCAACATTTTCTGAACATCAGAAGGAAACGGTTGTGATTTCTGTATACACAGAGACTTGATGCTGATTACGCTGTCACCCGTCATGAACACGTGTGTGAAAAACATCGCTGATGTTGTCAGCACGAGATGTTCTTCTAGCATGCATTCATCAAAAGATCTTGTTTTCTTTGTTTCTGGCTTCCTGTGCCTCTTCACTCATCATCCTGATGGGCGGGACTGAAGAAGACAAAATTTGGGCACCTCGAATGAGGAAGACGTGAATGCTTACTGGAGAGCATGACCATGGATACAGTGTGAGCTGTAACTCAACTGTTTCACAGCAATATGTCCTGAATATGGTTAGGTCCAGAGGAAGTCCATGACAAAGCAACCCAAATCATGTGGTATCTGTAGATTAGGTCTTCCTTTAAACCACAGACATCAGCAAACACCTTTTCATTCTTGAAATCTTTTCGAGCTGTGTTGCCATCGTTTGTATTTCCTGCACCTTGTTTAGGCTGCCAACTTTGATTCCTAGCTCCACTTTGAAGCGATCTTGGATCACCTATTTTTTGCTTTTCTGCAGCAAAAGAAATGCACCATTTCCTAATCTCAGCCAGACAGGTGATGTGAGGCAACATCTCAAAGCATCATTTGACTTGTGGAGAGGGGAAAGGCCATGCATGCACGTCTTTGGATCTGAGCAATTATGGCATTTCTTCCAAATCCAGGTTATTGAATTGTGTTGGGGTTTGCACCACATATGTAGCATCTCATGGAAGATTTTGTGTCTGTGAGAGCATTAATGACCTTCTGGTCGACCATGGTGAGATGTAGTTCATAGTTGACTTTTACTTCGGCGATTCTGTTCAGGTCTGCCTCGACTTCGTTTGTGATGTCCAGGGCAACGTTCATTGGCTGCAGACTATCAATTTCCTGTTTTATTGATGTGTCTACATCCTGGCTCAACTCTACTTTTTCTTTGGCGATATTGAGGTGGAGAGGTCGACAAAACCTTGTAGAAGACAGCACTGGATTCTCCCACAAGATATGATCACCCCATTTTAGCTGTAGAGGAACCAGAGTTGCACAAAACAAGCTCTCAACCATCTTTTCTAGCAACAAAAATCATTGCTTGTACTCGCTCTGTCCTGATGAACCGTCAAGTCCGTACAAGTTTGCAAACTAACTTGCAAGACATATCTGCTCATCATCCTCGAGACCCTCCCTAATATTTGTCATTGCCTCCTTTCGATCATCGATAATTCGCAAGGCAGTATGATCATGGAGATTCAGAAGAACCTCAGCAGAATCTTCCTTTACTGTAATGTTTTCAGGATAGCACTTCAATTCATTGTATGGTGGGTAGATGTTGGTGTTTTTTCTCTCAGCCGATGAACTAACTGTCTGATATGATTGTTTAGTCATTCCTGTTTCTACAAGGAGTGATAATGCTTCATCAGAGGTGTACCTTTTAAATGTCTTCACTGGTTTCATGATTACTTTCCTGATTCTGGATGGTCAGGATGGGGAAATCATAGCAAAGTTCAGGACATTCTTCAGATCTCGGTTTTTCTTATGCATTCCTTGAGTTGTGGCAAAGATCAATTCTTGTGGTTCTCTTTGCCTCAACAATTCTTGGGCCTCCCTTTCTCTGGATCTTTGGGACAACACTTCTCAGACTTTAGCTGGTTGGCTAGCAGTCGACATTTGGGATATTGACGGTATGTTTCTCTGTGCTGGTTGAATCAAATCTGTGATATCATCGGGGAAGAGCTGAACTTCACTATGATGGGCTTCGGGGTGGATTGCTGTCGTTGTTCTAGTTTTACTCTAGAATTAATCCTTTGACTTTCAGTGACATCTCTGGGCTGTAGATTGTTGTCAAGACGTTCTTTGGCAGTTTTGATGACGACAGTGTCGGTATCCTCATTATGTTCCTTCTAGTACACTGTAAAATCGCTGGCGTTCCTGGCAAAAATGCTGTTCCTGGTCCTCTATTGCTTCCTCGAGTGTCCTGATCTGTTTGTCCTTGTAGCTTTTCGATATCAAAGAAAAAAGTTAGAGAAGTAGCATGTCATGATAAAATGCATGTCATCTTTCTAGTGGAATAGATTAATGCCAATCTTTGCTCATGGCCTGCTGGGAATGTTATTCAGAGCTGTCAGTAGTTGAGCAGCTTATTACGCAGTACAGTGAAACCCCGTTATAACGAGGTTCGTGGGACCGGCGATATTATCTCGTTATAACCGGTACCTCGTTATATCCGTACGCATCAAAAACAAAGAAAAACATAAGCACGACATCATATACCCATAAATGAAACCTAAGGACATCCTTTGCTTTGTTATTACACAATTATGGATCATTATTATTGGAAGAATAAAGGGAAATTATTTGTGAATAAGACGAAAAAGTAGAGGCTGAAATGAATTAAATCTTAATTGAAATAATTCTTGTTTGTGAAGTTTTTCTAAACGCCAGCGCAGATAGAGTAACACACAGGCCTTGTTTACCATAACTTGCGAGGTATTTTTACGCTTATAGTGCCCAGCGGGAATGCGATGATTTAATGAATCATTTCGGCTGTTATCTTGTACAACGTATGATCGTTGCGCCCGAAGTGATTTAAAATGCGTTCTTTATTTTCTTCGCAAAAATCTCTTCGCGTTTTGCACATCCGTTCTTGAAAAATATGCGAGAGGATTGAATGTGGAAGGTTGTGATCCTTTTTACGCAAATCTTTACCTGGTAAACCTTTCTGAAAGAAAGAAAAATCTTCTTTGTGACTGTTGTGAAGTACAGTGTTAAAATTGTAATAATGAACAAAGCCAGATCTATTCAAACTAATAAATGCGTTGGTTTCTTTTTCTGATTTAGGTTAACATGCGTCATTCAACTTTTTTACGGTACTTTCACCTGGCGAGATTGCGATGATTTCAGGGTAATATACATGCGTTGTTTACCGTTAACTTGCGAGGTATTTTACGCTTTTAGTGCCCAGCGGGAATGCGATAATTTCATCAATCATTTCGGCTGTAATTTTATATAATGTCTGATCGTTGCGGCCGAAGGGATTAAAAATGCGGTTCTTTATTTCCTTCCGAAAATCTCTTCGCGATTTGTACATCGATTCCGTTCTTGAACTGTTAAATGCGTTTGTTTCTATTTCCGAACACCGATTAAGTTATTCAAATATCTTTTACGCTACGGTCACCCGGCGAGATTGCGATGATTTTACCAGTTATTTCGGCTTCAATCATACACACTCATATCTAAATTATCAGATAAATACTAAATACTAAATAAATGCGTTTGTTTCTTTTTCTGAACACTGATTAAGTAGGTTAACATGCGTTATTCAAAATTTTTAAGTAATTTTACGCTACTGTCACTCGGCGGGATCGCGATTATTTCATTAATTATTTCGGCTTTAATCATACACACTCATATTTGCTAACCAGCAAAAGAACTGAAATACGGAACTAAAAACGGAAAGGATATAATGATGAGTTGCACACGCATTGATTGTCCATTTTTGCCACAAGTGTCGCTACATGAAAAGTTTTTGAATGCGTTATCTTTTTTTTTCGCCTCGTCACGCACGCGTATCTCGCGAAAAAGAAAATCGAATGATTATGTTTAATAATTCAATAGGAACATCGGAAGGCATTCTTGTGTCTTATTGCGTGGTTTAGAAGAAAAAATGGAAGGAACGGTTCTCTGCAAAACGGGAAAAAGACGCGGATAGCGTGAATTCGGTTTTCAATGTTTCGTTTGTCACGTGTTTGAAAGCTACAATTTAGTCAAGAAATGGAACCTCGTTATATCCGATCAAATTGCTTATGTTTTTCCTTATCATGATGCACCGAAATTGTCCTCGTTATAACCGAACTCGTTATAACCGATTCGTTCTGCCATAGGTTTGCATGCAAAGGAAAACGGGACCGACGCGATTACCTCGTTAAAAGCGGTTCCTCGTTATAACCGAACTCGTTATAACGGGGTTTCACTGTATATTCTTGATGTGTTTCACACGTTTTGTACAACCTCTCTGATCTCGTGGTTCATGCCTGGCCAGAAGAGATATTCTTGGGTCCATCAGTGAGTATATTCAATGCAGCTGTGGCCTGGGCGGAGATCTGCCTGCTGTTCATACCCCATTGTTTTAGGGATGACAAGATGTTAACCTCTGAAAAAAAGCCCATCATCAGTTGCATCTCTTACTGTAAGAGTGGTTTGTTTCACGTACAGATACTTTCGCGGTTTCCATTAGTGCCGACTTTTTCGCGTGTGTTTAAATTCGTGGTCGGCAAAATCTGTGACTTAGTTGGCAAAAACTGCTTTATTTTGCACATGAAAACCCCAAACTATAATCCAATTATTCTTTTATTTATTCAATAGAAATCAAAATTAAATGCGGGCTCATCTGAAATTCCGTCTCTCGAATACTTTATAACATGCTTGTAGTTGTACCTACATTGCGCGGTGTCGCTGTGTGTATGTTGACCATCAATACACTCAATGCACGGAATCTTCGTGTGTGCATGTGCGCAATAGCGTTGTAACAAGCGGCGAGTTCAAAACATTTTCGCGTGATTTTAAATTCGCGGTTCAACCTCAAAGCGCGAAAATAAAACCACCGCGAAAGAAACCACTTTTACAGTACATGGTAGTATGGAGTCAAGAGAGGGAACACGTGTGACTTATGTTCTGGTCACCCATCCAAATCATGCGTGGTTTCCACAAGTGTCTACATGGTCTCATAAGCTGCAGCCATTCTTTTCAGGTCTGCCAACTTGTCTTCTAGGAAACACAAATCATATACAGAATGCATGGCGTCAGATTCTTGTTGGTCTGTCACTTGATGCGGAAGGTAAGAGTGACTTCAAAGTGGGTCTGCAAGGTGATTGTTCTTCCCCATTGACATACTGTATGTTTGTATGGTAGGCCATAACACGTAGCAGCATGGGCTGTAATTTTCAGTCAAAATTTCTGCAAACTTGGCATGTAGTATTGTCAGTGTGATAGAAAAGACAAATGGACGTCATGCCTCACGCCTCCTGTAGTTGCCACATTTTGGTTTGTTGGTGTTTTTATTGACCAAAAATTTGGCTTTGATGTCAAAAACCTGATTTTGAAGAAATTTTGTGTAGCATGCTTTATGCTTTGTGCTTTGTATCTATCACTTTCTTATTTTTAACAATATCTACTGTAAAACCAGGAACATTCGCAGTATGAAACTCTCATGAAATTGCTGACCGTGAAAAAAAATACTTCATGTGCTAGATTCTGAAGACAAATTTTTCATATGCATTTTACTTTCACATGCATGTTTAATACTTTCACGTTTTGTCCCTCTTTGTGAAATTCCCAAAGGTTTTATGCATGTGAAAATTTCTGGCTTTTACATTGTTGTTGTTGCTTTCAATATACAGAGCTCACCCATTAATTGGGAACCGTTTTAGTGGGAATATGACATAAAATGCGATGTATCAACTTTTTTACATTTTAATTTCACTGCTACATAAAAATCACAAAATGTTTTTTTTTTTTTTTTGTGCTAAACTCCTCAATTTTTCTTCATTTGCTGGCCGGAAATGATAACTAAATTCATAAATTTGTCAAAGGATTTCATTACCTAATCAAAATTGTTGTTTTCTAACCAATTTTGGACCGATTCTGTAGATTTCATGGTATAAACATTTGCTGTTGGACAGTAGGACATAGTTTATGGGACTACTGTACACAGTAGGCTAGCATTGTGTTGGCGGTCGCTCTTACACAATGAACCGATATCCTCCTACCGCTTGTCTGGAGTCTGCACTGTCTCTGAGTGACTTGGAATGTGATTTTTCTTTTCTCCCTATTTCCCCTTAAACATACATTATATTGGTTTTCACCCAGAGACAGGGACGTGCACAGATAAAACAAACTCTCATTGTAACAAAATATCTTTTCTGGCCTTAAAGGTAAAAGTTTTTGTATATTTTACGAGTTAAGCTCATTTTGTAATAGCACTCTTTCTTTTATGTGTCCATCAATTACCGTAAATATATATCACGTATACAATGTACATGTACAGTGTATATATATCTAATCATTTATGAATGCATAAAAGCACACACGTGTGAGTTTGAGAAAAGAGATAAAAGATGTTTGGGAAGTGGAGAGGAGAGAGAGAAGAGAATGATATACAGTCTGAGCTCTCCTATCCGGACATGTCGAGACCGGCGCTCATCCAGATAAGGGATTTGGCCGGATATGGAAGACTCGATGTTTGATACACGCAGCTGCCTACCCAATGGTACCTACATGTAACCTATTGCAGGCAGCGTACGCTGCTCGAGCCAATACGAGTCTAGTCATATCGATGGCTGTGCATGACCTACACGTGGCAATAAGAATGAGAGTAACACGTACATGTATCAATTTTGCGTGAACATGTCACATCCTCGTCAGCTGTTCTGCGTTCAGAATTCTCTGATAATTTGCTCAATGAACGATCGACTGCACCGTGCCCTGATTTAATGAAAAGTTTTCTGTCCATGTTCTTTCGGTGATTTGGGGGTATGTGAATGTCTGAATGCATGTTATGCAGATGAAAAATTGAAATGAGTGTATGTTAATTATGTTGAGAATAGCACATTACTCCTGTGAGTTTGTGTAGGAATTTTGTTTGAGTTTGAAATCCCCCTTTCCCAGGAATTGTTAAATAAAAAAAAATAAAAAAATCATGGTGAGATCACGTCGGGTCAGATAATAGAGAGATCTGGACAAAGGGAGGCCAGGGCCACATTTCATAAAAGATGTTATGATAGCAACTCTTGCTGGAATGGCAACTTCCAATAGCAACAGCCAATCAGGAAGCTGGATTCTTGTCGTTACCATGACAATTGCCATTCCAGCAAGAGTTGCTATCGTATCAACTCTTTATGAAATGGGGCCCTGATGAGACTGTATGTCTGCTGTTGACTGCAAAACTGAACACATGAAGGGACTGTTGGACTTTTTGCTCTGTTTGTATGTGATCAGCAGATCTGACTACACTAGTGCACTCATGAGTTTGTGCCCGAATGCAGCAAGCAAAAGAACACTTTCTGGCACGGAAGCTTCATTACCCATTGCTGATCTCACTCTTACAGGCCTTTTGTGATTGTGAGGTGAGATGACACAAGAGGGGTGAAATTTCTACTGAACCCGTATACGGCCATCACACCACATAGCATCACTTTGAAGTCTACACTGCACAATATGTAAATACAAGACACAAACCAACCAAGGATTTGTAATATCCCTTCAAAATTTATTTCTCTTTCTCTCCAGTTGCTAGAATAATTTGTTTCTTCTTTTTTTTGTTGAAATAAGCAATAAATTGTACACAAATATATTAGAATCTGTAGATAACTAGCTACAACTTTAAATACAATATTAAAATGTTTTACAAAGATATTCTAAGAACAAGCTCCACAATAAATACAACACCACAGAGGTCATTCGCTCAATACATGGGAACACATGTCGGACTTCCACGAAGAAGGGGACATGAAATTAAATGCTATGACCAGTAAGAGCTTGAAATGTTACTTACTTTAATTGGAGTAAGAGTCAAGCTCAAATGTCACATCTGAAATGGGAGGAGAATGACTTTCCCTATGAAAAAGAATAAATTACTTTGGTTTTATCAAGTCTTGACAAATGAAATACCTTGTGTTGAATTAATAAAAAGCTGCAAAGAAGCCAAAATCTGGTACATATCGATGAGATAAATAATAAAAAAAATATACATATAAAAGCTACCTGGTTATAGTCACACCGCATGAACTTTCAGCATCTAACAAATGACAACAATGTACATGTCTATATCAACACTCCTCTTTTGCAGAATGGCAGAAAAAAAATCCAGATCTGTCAAACACAATTAATCTACATTCTTTGTGTTTTTAAAGTATGGTGAACTCTCCCAAGTTGCAGTCCTGTAACCTGGTAAACAGAAATGTTGTTCTGTAAAGCATGTGCATATTTCTCCCGCGTGTATTCCATTAACTGGAAGAAATAAGATCCAGCACAATGCCCAGGTGTAATTTTTGGAGGAGTACATCACACAACTCCAGATCGGGGAACTCAATCAAACCTTTGCGAAGCATTTTTATTCTTTCTTTCTTTCTTTTTGCTTTGTTTCCTTCTCTGTTTCACTTTTTTCCCCATTGTTTCCATTTTTTTTTTGCACCATACACAACATATTAGCAGATACATGTACCTGAACCATAACATTTACAAGCATTCCATCGTGACATTATGAGAATTACCTTCTTGGAATATTTCAAATACTTCTAAACTTTACATTGTTACCACCCAGTAATTCATTGATTTAAAAACAGTTGTTATTCATTTCCCTGGTTATTGCTTTAAAGATTTCTTTTTAAAATTCAACATCATCCATACACAGTGAAATATTCGCTTTTTGTCTCCCTAACTCTCTTTTTCTTTAATGAAACATTTGGATTGACAAGTCGGTGCAGTTCTTGCTGCTGAATGCCCTTATACTGCACAGACAACCCACTAAGAACCACTTGAATGTTCTCCGTAACATAGACATTGGTTGACGAGAGGATAGGTACAATTCATATCACAGCTGTGCCAGCTGTCAGACATTTTAGCGCCACCGCACTCCACTCCATGGATAGGGTTACTTCCATCATTGATCAACGACACGTTCTTGTCATGGCGTGACGAGCATGATCATCACGGACGGGGTGGGGTGGCGACATTTCCATCTTGTGTTACACAAGCTCAGTGTGCTGTATGTCTCGGAACACACAATGACTCTTTGGTGCAGACTAACTGTGAATAAATCAAACTACACACACTTTTCTATCTCTATTTCTGCCTAACATCATACTTTGTAAACACACCCACCATTCACGCACACGAACATCAGCAAGTTGAGAAGAGACTCCCTGTGAAACCTTGGCATTGTTTATTATAGACATTGAAAAATCCGTGTGTGATATACTTTTAAGGCAGTACAATTTCTCAAATCTTCACATCGTAGCATAGTATTTTTCCCAGAGTCGCAAGAAAGGAGAATAAGTGTACAGGCAGAACAGATCAAAGTGTGTGTGTGTGATAAAGCCTCTTATTATAGCTTCCGCAGAGAACATAATTTTGCTCTGTACAGACAAGTGTACAGCAAAAGCCCAAGTGTAGTTTTGGAACAGAGACAGTGTGTAGAGAAAATATAATTTCTTTTGGGCCGGATTAAATATCCATGCAGTATCTATATTCTAGGTCAATGGGACTGGCAAAACTTAAGCAAAATTTATGTCATTCATGATATGCTTTTAGCACTGAAACAGTGAACAAAGATGGCAGTAGATGGGACTACTAGGTTGAAAAAAAAAAATGTCAGGGTGGAATGACCGATCATGTTCCTTACTGTTGATGCTCGTACCTTAGTGCTTTTCCCTCTTTTTCTTTTGTAGGGGTTTAGAATGGTGACATATATTTATTTGTACTGTACACCCCCTCAAAAAAAAAACAACCAAAATTCAAGCTTTAACAATGGTACATAATACTGATGGCTCTGTCAACTTTATCATAAACATATAAGTGTAATTGCTAGTACAATGTACGAGGCTTGATTTAGTGGGCAGAAAACTGAGTGACAAACGATGAGTGGTACCATATGGCCATATTACATGCACCCAAACTCATCTTAATACAGTGCACCCAAATAATAAAATTCTCATTACAATGAAGTAGAAATTCATGTCCCAGAATCATCATCTACCGTACATATCTTTGTATAGTTTACCCTTCTGCTAGTGTATAACAAAATTTCATAATAATGAAGAAAACTGCTAATCCCGATAGGACTTTATTATAACTAAAGCACCTGTAGTGATTATCTTATACTATACTTTAAAAAAAAAACATTCTGAAAGGAAATTAATACAAATGGCCATAAATTCCTTTCGCAAAGACTGGAGCAAATCATAAGAAATAGTTGTCATATATCTGCCGGCAAAGACAGCTGAAATAAAGATTTATGTGTCCAAAAATAACAGCTTAGAATCTCTACTACAGCCTTCTGTGTCATATGTGCTTGCTCTCATTGACAATCGATAGCACCATGGCATATGGGGCTGTCCACTCAGGAATGACCGGCTTGACCAGGAAAATGATTCATAAAGGTCAGTCCATCGAAATGGACTTCCCTCATTATGTGAACCTGGGTAGAAATCCAGGTGGGTCCTCTAACACAGTGAGCATGCAGCAGCTAAGATGCTGTTCTAAATCTGGCTGAATTTTCACTGGGCAGGCTACCTACTTAAGATCTTGCACCTGACAGGCTAGTAGTTTGACCATTATGTTGGCCTAATTTGCTTCCGTAACTTTTGCAGGTACCTAGGTACTAGGAGGATCTGGAGTGGTACTCAGGAGTTGCCTACTTGAATTCCTGTCTCTTGAAAGCTAGGGGCCAATGTACTAGTGTGGAATGCAAAACCCTCAAAATGTAGCACAGGTCACTTCATTATTGTTATTTTTTTTTTTCAGTGGGCTTGAAAATATGACTTTTGGGTGGGTGCTCACTCTGAGAATATCTTTTTCTATTGAAGTTGGAAGAATAGAATCACAATACATGTACTCACATGCTTTAGCAGTGTGTTAGGAATCTTGTCAGAAAGGTTATTTACAAATCCTCTGATTGGTGAACACTCAAACAAAAGACTTTGAATCTTGCTGGGAATTGCTGTGTCGGGCCCCACGACTGGCCTTCACAGTGCATTATGTCAGGATGTCACGTAGCAACAAAAGACGAATGACTTGAAAGTATGACATGACCCCCGGTCTAACGAGTCATAAAGGTGTCGCAGACTATGAAGAGGTCACGCCCTCAATTGTTGACATACATACAGGTCTGAGTGTGATTTCACATGTCACGTGATTATAATACATATTGTTGGATAAGACTTTTGGGCTTTCTCGCATAAAAAAAGTGCTAGTTTATTGCAGACATGTAACAAATCAGAGACTGAAAAAAGAAACGGCAACACTAAATGCAACTTCGACGTGGGCCATTCAGGACCACACACTTGGAGACATGAGGTTTGCTTCCTTTGAGTTGTGAGAAAGTGTTAAAATTTGATGGAAATTGATAAAGGGTGCCCTGAAAATACATGTATAGTGATATCACAGCATTATGCACTGTGTGGAAGAAAATATAGAGGAACAAATTTTAGGCATTTCTAAATGGTCTCTAATCAGAAGAGCGCTAACACCGCACATTATATGAGGACTTACTGTTGCCCTTCTTGGCTATAGGCCAACCAATCTTTGACGTATGGCACTTGTCATGTGTAAATGTATATGTGAGTAGTCTCGTTAAAAAAAAAAAAGAAAAAAAAAGAAAAAAAAAGACATGAAATCAATACTATACATTTCAAGGTTTTGCATTTCAGGAAGCCACATTGTATGACTTACTGGTAGATACAGTAGGTTATGACACCGATGACACAATGTGTGCACAGCAGCACAGACTTCAGACAGATCTTGCTCAATTGAGATTGTCTTCATTGTCTTCTTCATTGGCCATCGTCATTTGGAGATATGTAATGGCTGTCAGAAATGTGACAGAGAAAGGGTCGGTCACCAGTCTGACAGCGTCAGAAGTCTGGCGTCAAGTCAATGTGCAGTGTTTCAAAGTATTCAAAAACCGAAGGATGCACACAGTACAGGCCACCAGTGTCAGGTAGTACATGTGTATCACAAAGCTTACCACATGTAACATCTTATACTCATTCTCCGTTTAGTTTCCATTCTGACACTATGCATAAATGGAGACAGATATTAATTTACAGGATAACCATTGAGTACATCATCCTTGTTCTGTTACATATTTTTTGACATCCAGAGTCTAAACACCGGGGTCGCATTTTGAAAGTGGCTTTGACACTGATATTAATATATGACATGCAGTATGTTGACACTGACACCTTTAACATAAGGGGCAAGTAATTGGCTTTTGAATGCCTTCACATGAGAAGGCATAATTGAGTGTGTGGAGGCACTGAAACTGTATGCCCATGTATTCTGTGCGTCTTTCTGTTATGAGCAAGAATCCAATCTTATTGCAATTTCATACATTCTTACTGACAAAAGGTACAAAGTGACAAAGTATTGATTCTCTGTAATTGACAAAGCTTGTCACCACAGGGATCTATTACCATAACACCCTGTGGCATGCATTTTCACAATGAAGTGCTTCACAACCCAAAGGGAATGTACATGTAAAACATTACCATTTATACCGCTTTTCAAAAACTGTATGGAAGATTGATCAGCAAATAACTGATCAAACAGTTTCAAAACACCACAAAGAAAACACTGTGCTACTTGTTCCAATTAAAGGTAGTACCGCTGCATTGCAATAATTTTATATTCCATATCCCTTAGTGGAGCAACCACTATAGTAATCGATGAAAGCTGACCAACCACCTTCTACATGGACAAGAAAAAATGCACTCACACTTCACAACAAAGCATACCATGCAGACACAAACACAAATTTGTGAAATTGTAACACACAACAAAATACTGTCAGATACCGAACCTGGCTCACAAGTCTTTTTGAGAAACACTGGCAAACGCCGTAACATGCACAAAGCCCCTTTCTTTATGGTGCTGAAACATATGTGCGCACCATTTCTAGGTATGAAAGGGGGCATTCTGGGAAGGGGTCGTCAAACTGGCCAGTGAGTTCAGTGTAAGGGTGAGATGTGAAAACATTTGCCATGTCCATGCTCAGCAACGAGTTTGGCACATTCTCTTAGCTCTAGATAATTTGATAGCTCTGTCTACAAGGCTTGTTTCACTTTTATATAACCATCACATAACCTTTAACACTTCAATCTACGAAAGAGAATGCTGATTCTTTCCTGTGTAAAGTCACACCATAAAAATGTAACCTGCCTAGATTATGGGCAAAACTACATCAAATGTTCACTTCTGGACTTGTCTTTGAGGCAATTTAGATAGCTGCCAAAACTTGGAGTAGAAGACATCATGTCCTGTCGGCTGACACATGGAGGCCTTGTATGCCCAAAATAGTGGATATCACCATGACGACCAGAAGGGAAGCAAACATCATCCATCCCCTCCACAAGTTCCACATGTGTCACATTTACGCCCACAGTACCGTCTCGCATGCAACCTACATCCACATCATCCTGTTATTGAGCCCACATTGCATGCCCTGGACAACTGCCAAACCTTTCGTTGCTGCTCTTTCCATGGAGGGGCAAATACTTTTCAGCATCCCTTATACACATGAGACAACTTTATAACAAAACATTAAGGAGCAAATATATACACACTGATGCCGAGTCCCAAACTTGAACATCACTAGCTAGCTCTACTAGGGCTGTCTGTAATGGCTGTTGACAAGTGGTAATTTCTTCACACATCTCGTTCCTACCGTAATATCTCAGACACGAGCACAAAAGCGCTGCCCATGCTGTTAGTGATCTGCATGAGAAATGGTCTTTCCGTTTACAAACATTCAATTCACAACAAGGGACATGAATTTACATCACAGGGCAGGCAATATCAACTAGCTGATATGGTAAATGGTAGAAACTGCATACTGTTATAATTGCTAATGATGAATAAATTTGATGAAATAAGGCAGCTGTGAGATATCAGGTAGCAAGAGGCAAAAGTGATAAATAGAGCACATCTCTGTTAACTATTAATCCTCTGTAAAAATCATGGAACAAAATGAAGTTAAAGTTTACTTGTTTTTGAACAGACAGAGAGAGCATAGGGAAAAAAAAGATCACGGCATCATTCCATAGCACAGGAGAACCTGACTGGTTAAGATTGATGGCACAGTTCTATTAATAAAATGTGGTGACCACAGTACCGAAACTGCACAAGAAATTTCTGACATGTCATCTTTCTGAGATGTGTGAGCCAAATGAATTATTTTGGCAACATCCAACCCCTAAATGCCAAATATTTTGGCGTGTGTGTGATGACATCATCTTGCCATGCAATTGTCCATACCGGAATCGGTGAAAGATAATCCTTTAATAGCAGCCTGTCCCTGATGCATTTTGTCACATTTAAACCACTATTTCTTTCTTGTTTAGATCCCATTTCTATCCTGATCCCAAAAGATCTTTGGATGAACAGGCATATAGTCACTGGAGCAGCCTCTATATCTTAAGATCCACAATATTATCAACCATCCACCACTCAGCAGTCTACAGTCTTACAACCTGTGGCTTCACAATCAGCAGCTTGCGACACCCTTCCCAGTGTAACATCATAAAGAGAATCGAATGTTCACTGACAATATACACACTGCTTCTAGTACAATCAAAACTCAGAGCAAAATGGATTTGTACATGTACTCACGCAAGAAGACAAAAACAGCAAAGACTGGAGTCAACAATTATTACAAGTGCACAAGTCTGGGGAAAACTAAGGTGCACACAAACACTCACGCACATTCCCAACACAAATTTTCTCTCCCAAACAAAAGATCTGAGAGTGTACTTCAGACGCGGTCAGTATTAATCCATGTGTACAGGTGTATGCCTATCTGAAATATGCAGCATTTTGAGATCATTCACAGAAAGACGTATCATTCCTATTAAATTCAGTTAAAAATCTGCGGGCAAGCCACCAGTGAGCCTTCTTTAACCCGATGAGGATGGGCTGATTTGGCTAAAACACGTATGTCCCATAGACACCTGTCGGAGTACATTCAGGACTCGTCCTCAATGGGTTAAAAGAACTACTACTGGTGCCTTTCGATATTTGCAGAGGAGGTGACTGTGAGGAGTGTTTAAGAATCACAGTGTAGCCAACACTTTCACTCACCAGATTAGAAAATAAATATTCTGTGGCCTGTGGCCATGCGGGATGGACATTCTTAGAATAAAAATGAGCAGTAGTACATGATCTCTTCTTACTCTTTTCCATCTGCAGCACAGCAGGTACACACGTACCATGGAAAGAAAGGCAGCACGTCCATTACGAAACTTTCTGCCAACCATGGGGACAGAATTATTTTTCATGGGGTTGCCTCTAATAATCAACTTTAAGTGTCAGGCTTGAACAGAAACGTCCTTGAATGTACTCTGCTCTAGGAGAAGGGACTGTGTTCCTCATGCTATGCTTTTGGATTGTGGTCCATACACAAATGATGGACATAAGCTATTAAATTTCATACCTGTGAGATATTCATATACACTGTTATATGCGTGGGCCGCTTCATTATTAGTATTATTTTTTAAATTCCGCACTGATCACATAACCAGGAGATCTTCATGAAAGTTATTTCAAGAATGAACACATGTCCCAGTTTGTGTCTGGTGTAACAGCAGGTCTGAATAATCATGCAATCACCAAAATTTACTATTTTTTTTTGTTATGTTTTAATACTTATTCTCTGTTTTTGTGTGTGTGGACAAACATATAATCCACACAGTTTTTTTTTTTATTTCCTAAAATATTCACCAACAATTTTAGGTAAGACTCTTATACATTTGATATTGAAGTTTCTCTATCATAAATATATCTACAAATATGAATAAAAGAGACCAAAAAAAATCTGCTCTATTAAAAAAAGCATGACTATACTATAAAATTGATATCTAGCTATAAGAGGTGCTCGTGCCGTGCAAGCGACCAGTGCGTGCATCAACGGGGCTGCTTGTAGATGGCGCCAGAGTGGCGTCCACTGCTGAGGGAGTTGTGCCGGTAGTGACGGCGGGAAGAGGCACTCTGTTGGTGGTGCGCCTTGTTGTGGCGCTCCAGCTTGCTGCGGCTCACCAGGCGCTGCTGGTGCCGCCTGGCCTGCTGCTGTTCCTGCATGGCGGCCGCATTGGCCGACTGCTCTATGCCAACACGGGCCGCCACCGCAGCTGCGCGTCGCGGAGGCTTGGCATTGCGCACCCGCAGGTTGTGGGAGCGTTTGGCAACAGTTCTGGTGGGTTTCGGCCGTTGGTTGTGGTGGTGGTGGTGGTGGTGCAGCTGCCTCCTGATGACAACACCTCGTTGACTTGGCTGGTGGTAGACCGACATACTGGGGTGCTCTATAAGGAGATCCTCCATGGGGCTAGTCGCCAGCTGTTGGGGAGAGTGACCCCCCGCAGTGAAGCACGGGGGTGGGGTGATGAACCAGCTCTCCTCCATTCGATGGGGCTTGCTGGGTATCGGCTGGGGGCGGGATTGGAAGCCATCTTTGGCCCCTGCCCTCCTTGGAGACCTTCGGGGACTAGGAGAATCACCCTCATCTGCATCACACATGAAAGAAAGGAGGCAGGGGATACTTCAATGTATGATCACAGAGGTACAAATCTGCTCTCTGGGATGTTCTACGGTAAGTTCAATTTTATGAGTGGCCCACATCCCTACAAGCTTGTCGTTCACGTGGGCCCCTCTTTTCCAATAATTCAATGATTTTAAACGATAAGTTTCACACATGTATGTTATTATACTGCTGTAATATTGTTCGATTGTTTTTGTTGAAATTGTATCAAAAAACAAAAATGCGATATTGGAAATAAAATCTGAATTGAAGAGTGAAGAGTGGAGCACTTCCATGTAAGTGTTGTGAAAGATAAAATGCGGGATGTCAAAACAAGATCATACCCAATTACAGGAAAGGTCAAAACTTAAAAAGCTAAATCTTTTGAAAAATACCAGATATAATGCTCTCCCCTTTTCAAATCACATAGGCCTATTTACATTTTTGCATTCTTTGTGATCACAAGACCTATACAGGGGCCGCAGAACATTTTTTCAGTGGTCAAGGTCATTGGTGCGCATCAAACCCCCCCCCCCCCTAATTTTTTTTTCTGTTATTTTTTTGACATGCCAAAGTGTGTGTGTGTGTACAGGGGGGATGGGGGGCGCTGCAGCCCTTGATATAGAGCATCCCTTTGAGAAGCTTTCCAAATGAACCAAATAAAATTGGCTTCGGCTGCCTAGTATACTGTATACGCCGAATATTTCGCGAGGTTTTTATTTTCGCGAATTTCGCAAGTCGGGTGCTATTCGCGAAATTAAAGACACACGAAAATATTGACTCTGATCGCGTGTACATTTCTCCGTTCAGTACAGGACTCCACGATCGCGAATTTAAGCACTCGCAAAACTGTCGGGAATTCCCAATGCGAAATATATGGCATATACAGTATATAGCAGATAAAGTTGATATATTGTACGAAGAAATATGATGGGAAATGTGTACTTAAGGCAGCTTTTGACAAAATATTCCCCTGGAAAATTTGTTCAAATCAGGTTCCTTCTCATGGAATATTTGAATGCAGTTTTGTGAAAAAGTGTTGTCACAGCTTCATACCAGAAGCGATACAAAAAGTATTTTCTATGACTGATCTGTAGTTGCTTATATACTTCAGGGTTTACTTGTAATGAGTTGAGCAGTTAATTGCTTACCTATTATAGTCTTAGTTTCATTTTCATTTCATTTATTTCATTTCCAACAACATTTTCATACACAAAATAGCACAACATCAATACAATGTAGTAACAAAGAAAAATATGTGACATTAACAATACTACGCATTACGAATGGAAATGAAAACTGAATTAAAACTAAAGTTGCAGGAAACGGAGGAGACATGCTAAAAAGCTAAGCTTGTATTTTGCAGTCTCCTCGTGGACAAAAAGACTAAATAACATCAAAAGTAATTAGCTAGACATAAAAGGTGCACAACACATACAGACCTATACAAACAAACAAACAAACAAACAGACGGACAAACAAACACAAGCAACCTCTCTTGTAAAGAGAAAGAGAGAGAAAAAGAAAACAGGGAAGGAAAAAGAGGAAAAGAGGTTACACTAATAGCTACACTAATAATCTTAATGTTTTTATAAAGATCAAAAGCAAACTGCAAGAAATTCACCCTTCACAGCATAACATCACATCAATTTTCATTTTCTCCCCCCCCCCCCCCAATCATATGTTTTGGTGTTATTATCATTACAATCTGCTTTTCAAAAAGGCTGGAAACAACTAGGGATCTGCAAAATGGACAATGAAGAGTTTACATCCATGCAGGTGACTACTGTACATGCTGTAAATACTTTTTTCTTTTAAATGTCAAACTAATAATTCTTGCTATTATTTCTCTGTACTTTGTTTGTAACAAGAAAACACCACTGGCAATTTGGAAGGTGTAATAGGGACTGTTGTAACACCGTATCCCTCTTCCGGCGCGGCAAATGAAATGTCAAGGCACAGACTTACTGGTGACATCGACGAGCACCCAATCGTCGTCAGTCTCCGTCTCCTGGATGGGGCGGCCTTGCCTGTCGTCTGTTGCCGAGGACTGATCCAAGGTGCTGCTGCTGCTGCTCCCAAACAGGTACTCACTCAGACCACTGAACATCTTGACTGTCACTTTCTTGCGCGGTTGTGGTAAAGAGAGCTTGGAAGCACTGGATGAAGCGATGAATTCCCTTTGGTTTCCTGATTATTATCTTTTTGCTGCTGAGACAAGACAATTCACAACAAAAATGGTGATAAAAAAACAAACAAAAATTGTGGCAGTGCAGAAGCAAAGGCTGTGCAAAAGAAAATATGCAAGACAAAGGAAAATTAAGGAAAACTACAACACCCCCCCCCCAAAAAAAAAAAAAAAATATTGTCATCTCATATTCTGTTATAGAAGAGTACACATTTCCTTCACTTGTTACTGATAATATGTTACGGTACATACATGTATCATTCTTCATATCTTCAGCAGGGGTACCCTTTTCATGTTCATTTAAAATATGCATTTTGATAAATTTTTCCTATGGTATCTTTTTATGGCAGTCTATCTACAGGTGCCACGGAACGTTAAAAGAGAGGGAGAGGGCTGTGGGCTGGTGAGGAGGGTTATGGGTCACTCAAAGCCCCCCCCCCCCCAAAAAAAAAAGAAGGTTGTATTCCTTGTTCTATACTATACAGTACCATACTATGTACAACACATACTTTTGAAGGTTTTTCCAAGTTTCCTAGAATTTTCACTGAGTGTTTCATCAATCTTCCTGCATTCCTGGAATCTACGAAAGTACTTGTACATGTTTATGGAAACTTTCCCTTCAAGGACACTGTGACATAAACAGCACTATATTCTGGATTATGGCTGTCCGGAAATCATGTGCATTGATTTGTATAAATAGTGCATCATGCATTCAACTGTGGTATTTAATATTTCAGACATTTTTTTTCCCTCCATGTATGGAAAGGGCATATCGTCGCTGGGGCGACAACTTGCAAGACCTCGTACAATGTATCTACAAAATGTCAGATGTTCAGGAGAGCCAAAAAACATGGCAGCCAAAGTACTGTGGCGAATGGGATAGCCTTTCCTTTGACATGCCGTGGTGGCTTCGTTTTTGGAGTAAGACAGTTGGGATTTGGACAGGATATCACTTAACCCATTATTTGACCATAAATCCAAAAAAGTCATTTTCACCAAAATTTCAGATACAAGGTCTTGTCACCCCAGCAACGATATATTTTTTCTCTTTTGTCAATCTTAATGTCCTCTCAATTTGGCACTAATAAGATATAGACGAACAAGTTGAACTTTTGTGCGTGTACTCTATGGCATGTTGGGCATCTTCACATACAAATCTAGTTGGCAAAACAGTTAGAGAAAACAACTTTATTAAAAAGTTAATGTTAACCTAGTAGATTTTGTCTTAGAGTTGACCAATTAACCACTGCTTGATTACGATATCTGTACACTGCTTATGGTTTATCACCACAATGCACGATCTGTGCTGTTGAGGAGCCAACTTTTGTATACTAATACTATGTTACAAACTAGAAATGTCGCTATGGCGACTGGTATGCCTCCGCCATAATGCATGATTCTCCTAATAGGTCTAAATAGTACATGTGGACAATGTGAGATTACATTTTCACAAAATTGGCAAAATGTTAAAATGACAGGTTTGTCACAAATGTGTTGAATGCTCACCTTCCATGACCTAGGTTTAATTGGATGAATAGGAGAGCATGTATTTGGGATTTACGGACTTTAACTTGACTTTGACCCATTATGTTTATGCATTGAGTAATTTTCAAGGTATGGAGAAAAAGTGCACTTTCTGTATTGAATAGTAAATTGTTACCATTTTCATCTGGCCTTTGACCCTAAAATTCATAAGATAATCACTGTCAGGCAGAAGATGCATAAATATGTAGTACGTTTCAAGATAACTTGAGCCACTTCAGAGATATGGAGGAAAAACTTAGTTCAGCACTTTCACTTGATCTTTGACCTTCTGACCTTTGAGGCAAAAACAAAAGAAAAAAAAACTTTCCAGAGAATCTCTATTAGGTTAAACATGCATACACCTAGTGTAAAAAAAAAAATCCTGCTGGCATTGCACAAACATGAGGAAATATTTAGTAAAATTTTGAAGTGTTGCCCTTGACCTTTGACCCCTGACCTTTGACCCCATGAACCCTAAATTCTCTAGATAACGACTGCCAGTCAGTACATGTACAGTCAAACCTGCCTTAGCGGCCACCTGTCTATAGCGGCCACCTGTCTACAGCAGCCACTGAAAAATCCCCCCGAGAGAAAAGCCCTGTTAAAGACCCTGTGTATAGCGGCCACCTGTCTAACGCGGCCAGCGGCCACAAATTTTGTTTCCCGCGGTAGATTTTAACCTGTCTATAGCGGCCACAGAGCCGGTAATTCAGAATGTTTTTCTGATTTGTGGCCATGCCAGACATTCATGGGCAACGTTCAGTGATCGCCACCGCTGCATTCATCACTTATTCAGTCATAATAATGCACCAGGGTGGTCCATGAGGGGTTTTAGCATGTCGCTGCAACATGCTAAAATTCTTGTGCAACATCCTAAAAAGCCAGCAACATGCTATGCAACATCCTTAAGAATTTGCAACAAGCTCAAAGTAAAAGTATTTAAAAATGTGCAAAACATGTGCATAACATAAGAAACATCAAACTACCAGGTACTTTAGATATCTGTGTGCAAAACATGAGAGAGAACATTGAATGTAAGCAGCACAAAGAGAGATAAGCAGCAAAATATTGCGTACTACGTACTCATCGTGTGCGCTCCGCGCATATTCAATTTCTGCAATATTCTCAGATTCTGAGCTTGCAACATGCTAAAATTTCAAGTTGTGGACCACCCTGATGCACTAGTGTAAAGCTTTCTTCACGGCTGTACACATGCTACTGTGCAACAATTTCATAAACACCGGCATTGTTCAATGCATGAAATACACGTGTGTATACTTACGCATAGTACATTATGTACATTAAATACTTATCGATGTATCCAACGATGATATATGTACATGTATAGGCAATGCACATTAAGTTGGATTACCTGTCTATAGCGGCCACCTGTCTATAACGGCCACTTTTTTCGTTTCCCTTGGGTGGCCGCTATAGACAGGTTTGACTGTATATATACTATGTTCCATGAAGAGACCTTGAACAATTTCCAAGGTACAGAGAAAAAAGGTGAAGTTTTAATATTTTTACTTGACCTTTTGACCTTTGACCTTGGACCTCATGACTCAAACTTTCATCAGAGAATCTTAATTGGGTAATACATGTATACGCTAAGTTTCAAGAAAATATCTTCAGGCATTGCATAGTTATGATGGAAATAGTGAGATTTTATGTATTTGACCTTGACCTTTTGACCTTTGACCTTGAGCATGTGCACCCAAAAGTTGATAGGCACAACTTCACCCCCTAATACACGTACATGCCAAGTTTCATTACGATACCTCAAAACGTTTTGATAGTTACCTTGTCCACAAAATTTCATTACGGACGGAAGGACGGACGGAAGGACGGACAGACGGACGGACGGACAACCCGAAAACATAATGCCTCCGGCACCACTTCGTGGCGGAGGCATAAAAATATCACGGAGCATGTCAAGGAGGAATCCTTATACAATGGTGACAATGTTGGACAAAACAAGCGGCTTTACATAGTCTCTCCCAACATCTTACCTTGATATCTGAGATTGAGCTGATATTCAAACAGCAGCAGCACAGTTCTCAGGATATGCTTATATCAGGCTGGCTGACAGGAATTGGCGATAGAAGATGAAAAATATACCAGGGTACATATATATATCTTGCAGCCTGGTGATAATGGTGCTATTTTCTTCTGACCGACTTATAACAGGAAGGACGCCGATTTAAAACTCCTGTCTGTCCGTTGACTCATCTATCCAGATTTGGGCCACAGTTACAACACTCTCTGTCGATGTATTTATCTGTGAAGAGAGAGAGAGGGAGAGAGATAAAGACATAGAGTATAATATGAATTTAACATGTGTCATTTATAACAAAACTACACATGTATGTGAAGCAGCATCATTCACATTCGATGCTGCTATAGTGCTCTCAAAACTGCAGGGTCTACTCTGCAGGGATGTAGGCAGATACTTACATAAGCCTCAGCTATGACGCAGCAGCTACACCTGAATTGTTCATCTCAGGAAAATAATGGACAATGCGATTCTGTATTCATCCAGGAGCAGTTCAGTGTAACAGAACAAGCTGATGACAGACATTTGGCTAATTCATAGCGCATTGGAAAAATGAGTGTCTTCAAATTTCTAGTCTACATATATCATCAAGGCACACCAAAGACAGAAAATGACTTGGAATTGGCATATCATGCTAATACTCTATGCAGTTACTTCTTTCTTTAACCGAACAGACGTGCAGCCAAATCAGTTTTGAAGGAAAATGCTTCTCCACTCCTCAACCAGAGAGGTGACGAAATAACACTGGCATATTGCAACACAGTTCAGAAATCTTATTCCCCATCACCACCCCCCCCCCCCCCCACCCCCCCACCAAACTGACTTCTTTAAAATGAAGTCTGCAATCCCCCTTAAATCATTATAATTGTCTTCTTCATTATGATCAATTGGAACACTCTTAACCTTTCTTCCTGGTTTTTTTTTTTCTAGAAGATCAACCCTAAGAACATCCTCCAACATCCTGGACGACAGACTGCATCGCAAGCACCAGTGTGGAAAGAGAGTGAGTATTTGAATTAACAGACTCTTCAGGTGTTTGGCAAAAACACAATTGATGTGCATGCACCAAAACATTGCATCTTGTGTTGCAACCTTTTCTCGTGATCTCCCAGCCCCCCCCCCCCCCTCCTTTTGTGTCCCTGTTTATGTGTATGTGTGTGTTCACTGTACAGCTATCAAAGTCACCTATCCGTATAATGCATTCGGCTACTGTACAGACTCACACAGTACTGGCAGCCCAGTTGTTTGTTTTTGTTGTAAATGTCACTCACAAAGAGATATTCCCTTCCACTATATGAGTACAGAGTGGGTGGGGGTCTATAGATGGATGGAATAGGCAGTGTGCAGGAAAAAGGTCAGGGAGACAAAAATTGATTGAGCTTAGCAGACTCTGTATAATGCCAGGCTGCAGGCAATTAGATCGTTAGCTGGACAAGTGACCAGTCACTCAGAATGGCCACATATAGCACCTACAGCATGCATTATGTCTGCACTGTAATATCACAGATGTACAGCTGCAGGCATTGCATTTCTGATGGCAAGACCCATTGTAAAAAGTGAACTGAGCTTATAAACACCATGCTATATTTTACATTTTGAGTTGTATTGTTGGAGACAGGCATATTACATACCTGTTATAGACCTACATATAGTGTACTTACGATGTCAGAAATGAAATGGTACAGAAATATGTATGAATGAGTGGCAGGTGCAATTGATTTTGACATCGGCATTTATATATTACATGTACCACTGCACATTGCAGAATATGCTGGCTGAAAAATACACATGAATATGCTGTTAGCGTTTAATAAAGAGACAACTCGATTGCGGGATTTGATAAATCATGAGTCCCTAAAGCAGACATTTATGTCTGAGCCAAGCATACTCCATGAGGTCAATTTCAGCCAGTCCCTTTTAATGAATATTAATCAAATTCTAACACTTAAACTTCTGCTTTTAAACTGACCATGGATTGCTCTTGGAAAAGATTTCTTAAAGGGAAGGTAAACCCAAAGAGCAATGTGGATTGAGTGAAAGCAGCAACATTAGTAGAACACATCAGTGAAAGTTTGAGGAAAATCAGACAATCGATGCAAAAGTTATGAATTTTTAAAGTTTTGGTGTTGGAACCGCTGGATGAGGAGACTACTAGAGGATATGACGTATGAGTGGACAACAATACAAAGAAAATATAAAGGAAATTCAACAAAAATTCACTTTTCTAGAATTATGAAAGAGCAGTGGACCAACCGCTTTCAGAAAGCAGGGGGAATAATTGCTACCCTTAACATATGTCAATATCAAGTTGATGGAATTTGTAATTTTCATGAAAATTTGATTTTTGTAGTATTTTCTTTATATTTTCTTGGTATTGTTGTCCACTCATACGTCATAACCTCCAGTAGTCTCCTCATCCAGCGGTTCCAACATAAAAACTTTAAAAATTCATAACTTTTGCATCGCTTGTCCGATTTTCTTCAAACTTTCACTGATGTGTTCTAATAATGTTGCTGCTTTCACTCAATCCACATTGTTCTGGGGTTTATCTTCCCTTTAATGTGCAAATCCTGTTTTCTTGGGCTGTGTGGACAGGAAAATACTTTTGAGACAGATAAAAACTCACTTGACAGATTCCAGTGAATTTTCGAACTACACTTGTATATATTTAAATACAGATTGATTCAGAGAGCAAGCTTTACAATCATTTTCGTAAAACACCCTCCTCAATAAGATTTCAGCTGTAAGCTTAAGTATGAATCTTTCATACATTTAGAACTTATTAACACTGATCACTAAAAAACATTCTATATGTACTCAAAACAAACATTTTGTAGCGCTACTCCTTAATGAGAAAACGTGAAGCATCAGTAGCAATCTGACAGAAACTATATCTCACAATCTACAAATAATGATAGTACATGTACAATGTATTTTGATAATCCTGCATTCCAGGAGACTGTGATTAAAACAACATCTGGTATGCCATGACAGGTGCTTATCTCCTTCACATTCAATATTTATATTCAACTTAATTGAATATTTCCCTTAACTTTGACTGACAAACTGAACAGCTCCAAGATAATTTCAAATTCAGTGGCATGAACCCAAATTTACACGCTCACACACCGTACAATGCCCTGGCAAAGTTTTAAACCTACCCAGACCTTGAGTACAATTAAGTTGTGCACTTCTCTAGCAATTACTGGATTTTTTGCTAAATAATTGCCTGTCTCTTTGTTTGTTCGTCTGTCAGCAATACTACTTTGTACTTCCATGAATTTGTCAGGATTTAAATCAGTCCATTGTGAAAAGAGCAACAGGTGCCTAAATGGTTATTGATAGTGATCTGCATTCATGATTTTCTTAAATGATGCATGCACAGTACAATGGCATTTATATAGGGACCCTTTCCATTCGGTAGAGCTCTGAGATACTGTACAGCCTGAAATGTTTGCGTACATTTTAATTATGCGAATTTAGTGTTAGCCAAAATTTCGCAAAATAAAATGTGTAGACATGAATGTAGACAGTAAAATGAAATGCCTGCCTCTTGTCTGCACTATACAGTAAAACGAGGAATTTTCGCATGCATTTTAATTTCGCAAATTTCGTGAGCGCCAAGATTCGCGAAATTAAAATGCACGCGAAAGTTCTTGTCTACACTATATGCATTGAATGCCAGTGGCAGTTCACGAAAATTTCGTGCCGCAAAAAAAAGGTCGTCGGCTCCAATTTGCGAAAAATTCATGCCGCGAATATATCATGTTTTACAGTAATGCATTGGATGCCAGTGGCAATTCACACACACAAACAAAATTCATGCCACAAAAATCACGCCGTCAGCTCCCATTTACGAAAATTTCACGCCACAAATATTTCTTGCTTTGCAGTACAGTATAATATGCCTTACAAGGGCTTCTAGTGTCTATTGTAGCCATCTCATGGCACATTGTGGAATTCTGGAAAATGAAAGGCGAAATAGATGGGGGCATGGCCGTGGCATTAATTATCAAATAGGTAATCATTTTAAAGTCAAATAAGAATCACAGCTGGACATAACTTCACAGTTATATGATACAGAGGAGCTGCTGTGTATTTAAAGTGTACAGTCAGGAAGAGAGAGAGAGAATGAATGTGAATGACAAAGTTGCATGTCAGTTAAGTTCAGATGAAAAAGTCACCTTTAAATAGTAGTAGTAGTAATAATGATAATGATAATAATAATAATAATAATAAAAATAGTAATAATAATAATAATAATGATAATAATAATAATAATCCCAATGATAATAATGATAACAATGATAATAATAGTGATAATCGAACATAATCAAGATGCAAAATAACTTATATAATCAAAATGACATATACCTACTAAAAAGAGATTCTTCTGTAGAACTAAACTGTTATGAGCCCTTGAAAATCATCTGGTTTACGGTAAAAATATTATGGATGAACTGCTGACATCAACGCTCTTTAGGGGAAACAAAACAATGACAAAAAACCAAACAGCCCTCACCACAAAGCACAACAAAGACCAAAGGTGTTTTTTTTTTGGGGGGGGGGGGGAGGGGAGTATGGAGTGCAACTGTCAGGCAGAATCAATATAACCTTGGCTGCATTTTCATTGTCTAAACAGAGTAAATGATACTAACAGTAATTTTCCATTCCTCTAGAATGTTCATGAATAAGCCAAAATATCAGGCAGTGGGCATAGACCTGACTGATCATGCATGGCATGGATGCTTGATTTTACTTGTATATTGATGACTATTTCTACCACGGAAGTGGGGGCTTCAGCATGCCCCCCCCCCCCCCCCCCCCAAAAAAAAAAAATAATAATAATAATAATAATAATAAATGCTTGATCTGACATAGCAATGCAGCCAACTCATTGCATAGCCCATTGAATTATCTTTTCTTCTTTATTTTGGAAGCCCCCATGCTATGGTCAATTACATTGGGTGTTACAGTGTTTTGAAACTGAGTACAACCCTTTGTAGGTCCAGCCAGCCAGCACCTAATAGCAGCATTTCACTTGGGTGACTTAGCACATATATTTAACTATCATTGAGCAGAAAAGAGGGTATATTTGAGTGATTGATTACATCATTGCAGAGGCCCAGACAACAAAAGTAAAGAATGGACAAAAAATGAAGATAGTTACTCAAGTAACTGATTCTTTAAACTGGTGTTGCAATGCTCTCATGTATTTTGATAGGCAAAGATTGGCAAAGTGTCGGTCTACTACCCAAATCCAAGGTAAATTGGTAAGTGAGCTATATTATTGATGATGATGATGATGATGATGATGATGAAATTGACCAGATATGATACCATCCCCCCCCCCCCCCTCAAAAGAGGAAAAACCTGGGGATCAGCAGACTTCTTCTTGAAAAATTGCTCAAGGGCAGCACAATTTGTTGTGAACTGTGCACGGTACATGAACTAATATTTATACAGTTGCTCAGGGGTCTAGGAGCTCAAGACTAGGCAGCATCCACTTATATCCACACATTGCGTACATCTGGCAGGCACCCAAAACAAGAGTTATTCAATCCAGGGGTTGAGATTAAGCAGGGATCATGGCAAGATTATCAAAGTCAATGGAAGTGCAAAATGAGATCAAAAAAAAAAAAAGAAAGAAAAGAAAAAGAAAAAGAAATAGAAAAAGAATGATATACTCCTGACCTACTCATCCCCAAACAACTTTGTCCCACAAGACTTATTTTTACAATGTATGTAAGTAGCTATAAATACACCATGCACGGGTTCAGCTATACTTACAGTGTGTACAGGAGAACACTAACACTGTACATAATGCTTGAATTAAGGAAATACATATACTTCTCGTGGTGTTACATGCAACTGAATCCCTGCTGTCAAAATGTTGATTTGCGGTATGGCAGCATGCCACAAAATCTATTTTTCTCACATGGTGCAGGACTGGAACATTGGGATCTTTTTCTCTTGTTTTGTTTTGTCTTCTTCTCTTTCTTCCTGAAATGGGTTGTGTGAACTTAAAGTTCATATCAAATCACAAACAAATGACACAAACAATTAATCGATTACCTGGGTGCACAGTACATTCGATACAATTTCAGTGGCCACCTCGTCAGAGAGAATGCATGTCTAAAGAAGCAACTTCAAACTATATTTACTCTTCAAAATAATTTACGCATTTCATAACCGAATCTGTCTATAAATACCACATGCTCACGAAGACCTTTTCACCTATTTTTCCCTTTATTTTTTTTTTCTGGCTTCTTTTTCAACAGGGTGCTTTTGATTACTGTAACAGGTTTCACTGCTCTTGGACCGTGGAATCAATTTCCCTTAGCCAGTCCGGCTTGGCCCATTCCCTTGAGGCTTGCACGAAACTGCTGTCATCACAACTTGTATCAAAATTTGTAGAGCACTGTCAAACCTCATGCATTTAAAAGATCTCAATACAGAGTACAGTAAGATGACTGAATGATATTTCTGTCCTTAGTCAAGATATTTCAGTAAATATAACTCCTATGATATGTCAACAGCTCTCATTGAACAGGTCATGTCATCCACAGGCCTACTCTTGAAATTAATAGGAACATTGTATTTGCCTGGAGGTTTGGTCTACCTGTATCTCACTCTCTCTCTCTCTCTCTCTCTCTCTCTCTCTCACTCTCTCTATCTACTGTATGAACTGATAATTTTGCATGCAGTTATTTTTGCGAATGGAGAACCAAGGCTATCCTATGCACCACTACCCTAGCGCATGGCGACATTTCAGTGTGTTGTTGAATTTGTGGTCTAATTATGATTCGCAAAGTTCCTGAAAATTAAACTCTTGCGAAAAAAAGAGCATATGATACATTATCTAATATGTACCTATTAGGGCAAGTATAATACTTTGCACAGAATGATATTTGAAAACAGTTGAGAAATCAAGTCAATCCATATGAGGCAAATTTGGCTATACTGCACAAGCATGGAGCATCAAACACATCAAAGCTCCTTGGGGCAAGGAAGCTACATGTACGCAAGCAGTTTACAGGAAAAAAAGGCAAAAAATGGTCCATAATTACATCCTTGTAGTGAGTGAACATCGTAAAAGTGTGCCATTTCTGCAAATCGTCCATTTTAACATTGTACGGTATCCATTCAGGATGCATTATCTTCATCAAAAGTTGAAGAGTTTGTTCGCAAAAACCGATAAGTCCATTTTTGATGATTTTGAAGTACGGTCTCTGTCATAAAGTACAAAATAATACCTTTTTAAATGATATATTGGTCACTTCATATAAAGGTACATTTTTGAAGTTATGGTGAAAAGAAGCAAAAATGTTCTTATTATTCTCTTTATTTTTCTTGACCTTTATACGCAATATCTCCATTTTTTCAAATATGGACATATCGGTTTTTGTACAAACAAACTTTTCAGTTCTTCTACACTGTACATGTACATTGTGCAACAAACTTTACAATTTTACATGCCCTTGCATTATTAGTACTCGTAGCAAATGAAAGAGATCAAAATACACAGTCCTGTATAATGTCAGTTTGGCAGTGTATAATGTTTAAAAAATGACCCATTTGTGTGTGTGCTACATTCATTATTTTGTATAGATAGGCTCTATTGACTGACATATGGAATTTAAAGTTACAAGTCTACATTTTAAGTGTAGGCCTACAAGGGAGTAATCTCACAGGCAAATGCCCCAATTGGCAACAACAGAAAAATCAAGACAAGCTTTTAGCAAATTATGCCCAAGGAAGTACCTTTCTGTGTTTAATGCTGACACTTTTTCAATCAAATTTTTGTCATTTACATGGTTAGTGTTCCAAGCGGTAGAGCTATCTAGAGTAAAAAATTATCTTTCCTTTGAACCCTTGTTGTTCATATATTTATATACATCTAGAATTTAACAATTTTTAGAAACATGAAAATAATGAAAAGTAGAAAGAGAATAATAGAAAGTCTCTATATTGCTGACTTTACAGCTGATTCTTGAACAGGCAACACATTTCAGAAGATTTAAGTTTCTGTTTCTCTCTTAAACTGGCTTTAAAAAAGAAAAAGAGAAAAAAAGTTTTACTTTGTGCAGACTAGTATGAATTAAATATGGCCTTAGAACATTTCTCCAATATCATATAGGTAGGCCTATGCATTGATTTAATGACGAGAAATGATAATTTCTGAAGAAAAAAAATTCAACCCAGGAGTTCATCAGCTCCTTGGAAGGAAAATATTGCCTGGCCCTGTATCAAGTGTCACATATTGTATAAGTAGCTGTAAACAAGGTCTCTTCCTATCACCAGATGGTAACCTGTCAACTGCATGACCCAAACCCTTGGGAAATCCTGATTATAATCTATGCAGGAGGCTGCAAATTTCCCAACATTAACTTATTGCTGGGAATGAATAGAATAAAACCAAAACTAAAAAACAAGCTGCCATCTTGGCAAGAGTGAGTGTGGCAAAGTTCAAGTTGCACAAGGACCCCCGATATCTGGTACTTGCACCCCCAGCAAAGACTTGACAGCCAATAGTTCACAGCTAGTGCTAAGGCATTACATATGTTTTCACTGACGAAGAATTTAAGTACAGTAATTCCTCCAACCGAAGGAACTTATTTTCCCACTGATCTGGGTCCATTCTGCCATCCCCAAATATGGCTCAATAACCATGACTTCTGGGGGGTGTTTCATCAATGTTTGTCAGTGCTGACAATTTCAGCAAAATCCTTCATTTTAATTGGATGAGATGCTCTGGTCACTGACTGTTACTATGGTGATTGTCAGCGATGACAACTTGTCAGCACTGACAAATGTTGATGAAACACCCCCCAGATTTTAATGTACGAGTATGTCAACTCTGAAACAATGACAGAAACCCTACATAGAGCATCTTATCCAATTGAACAATTTTCTTTCTGAACTGGACAAAGAAAATCGGGTAAATTGTCAGACGCTTTTAATACATCTATCCCTTCTTCCCATACATCCCATATAAAGTATAGAGTGTGTTATGCGCATAATATGTGTTCAAATCTACATTATCTCAATATGAAAATGATTCAAAACATGAAAATAAGATCTTTTTAATTTAAAAAATCATCTACAACAAAGAAAATCCTGCATTTCTTATGGATTGATAAGGGAGATTGATTTCAGAGAGGGAATAAGCTGGAAGTTTTCTATTCTAATTTGTAATTTGTATCTCTTTTATTCATTATCATATTTTTCCTCAAGAGCTAACTGTCAATCCAGTTTGTTTTTTTTCCACAGACAAAAAAATAAGAACAAAGAAACAATACGACGTTTGAACCCCCATACACAAAATGAATCTGGCCAAATGCAAATGCCAGTGTGTTGTTCCACCTCAGTGCACATTTCACATAACAAACCTGTCAGTGCTCGCCCGAGACAGTCCTCATAAAGCCACACTCAACACACACACACACAGGCTCCATACACGGGCATTACATGTGACGTCCTTGGGCAAAGGGCGGAAGGTCACCTTGAGTGCGCAGTTGCTTGTCGCTTCCCCCCCCCCCCCCCACGCTAATTATAATATTCATGAAGGGCCCTCTTGAGAGGATCTACCACACACACACACACAACCTACTAGTATTAGGATCACAGAATAAACAACACACACATACACACACCCAAAAGGGCCTGATCACGTACCACAGTTTGTGTGTAATGTAGTGCACGTTGTGTAACACGCAACAGACAAAAATAGTGGAGAACGCCTGGTCTTGACACATCAGACCCCTATTGATATTATGCACAGACAAGCAAAAGGATCTACATAAATTTCATAGAAATTCCTATCATTGTATGTTGGTAGCACAAATCAGAAAATCAGCCACAAAGTGACGTGAACACATTTATCTTGAATATTGTCAGCAAAAGAAATAGTCCTAAGAAAACTAAATATGTATGTCATTCAAAATAAAAACTAAGACTAATCGTGAGACAGCTTCAAGCTTCATTGGTCAGCCGTTGTTGATGTTTATTCTCCAACTTTCCCTCGTATTTTGACTGCAAGCTGGTTACACACTGACACACCCACCTCTACTCTTCACACATTAATATCCCAGATTTCAAATACAATAATCGGCACCCAAATATAATGTCAAAAGGCATTGCATGTGATTGTACACTATTTGAAGATACTAATTAGAACTTATACTAATCCACACAATCTACAGGAAGTGAAATGTGCATACACACACTTCCTTTCAAACAAACTTCTTTAGGCCTACTTCAAGTAGTTTTGACCAAGCTCTATGCAGAACCAGTTTGTTGATGTATGTTATAATGTTATCTAGGGGTCTGTTGCATTAAAAAGGGTCTTTTCCTGGAGAAAAAACTCAGGTTAACTTTTAACAGAATTTTTCCTGCATGAATTCAAAGGCAGAATCATGCCAACCAGAGTTGTCATTTCTTAACAGAGCTTTTCTCAGGTTAAACATTTTATACAACAGGTCACAGCCTGGTCTCCATGTACACTGTAAGTCGATCATCTTTATAGGTCACATTCCACAGTAGTATTGGGTCCTCTTGCATTGAAATCAGTGAATGGAAAATAAATATTCCATCAACTGATTCAAATGAAAGGACAGAAAATGCTATGCCTAGAAATGCCGAAGCATAGGCCTATATCAGTTGCACTTTGTCTGCAACTGGCATTCAAGTGTTTGGTCAGCAGACCAAAAACTTGACAATTCCAGCCATTCTAAACCTTCGAGTTTCAACATAGATGGGAGATGAAAAATTCAGTATTACTTCCCTACACGGCTGACTTTATCATGAACATAAACTTGTTCATGAACAAATCCCTTTGGATAAATTCCCATATCAAAACACATACCACTGAATGCAACTCTTGACGCTTTATATATACATGTCATGCCGATCAGGGTTTACTTACTCTAATTCTAGAAAAAAATATATATACATGCATAATACTGGTAGTGGTAGATAATTTTACTTGGTACAATTTAAGGCGCCATAATTTGATTTATATGTTTCTGCTTAATTCTTGACATAAGAAACAAAGCTTTCAACTGGCTGGTTTTGAGACTGATCAGAGTACTTCTTGCGTTGCTTGACCTCAGTTCATAGCCTACAAACCAATGAATAACCAACAGCAAAACATGCAAACGAAAGAAAAACTGACGGTTTGATACATGGCAACATTCATGTCAGCACCGGGTAGAGGTCACTTGGAGCGCAGCGTCCGCGCCCAACTGCCCAACCGCCGTACAGCCAACAGCCGTAGCTACAACACATCTTTGCGCTCGCAATCGCGTCTACAGGCAGCCGCCGTATTGCCATAACACAAAAGGGCTAGAAAAACGTAAACATACCGGTAGCAGAAAATACCACCAACAAACGAAACAAAATAAGGCAGATATTTCACTAATAAATGTATGAGATGAGAGCATTCGAAAGAACTTACATCGTCCCACAAAATTTCCACGATTCTTTCACAAGGCTTGCAGAAAATTGCAGTTAAACCGTTGACGATGACCTTTCTTTCCCCGGCAAATTCTCTGCACCGTTTGTTGACAAGCTATGCTGCTCTGTCACTCGGCCGCGCAGCTGATGCGTGATGCTGCCAGCTGATTCCATGACGTCACATACTGGAGCGTAGCTCACGAAGGGCTTCCATTTTCTTAGAGGGGTGCAATTCACATTTTCTCTAAATTCTGTAATACTGTTTACATCACTGTTTGCTTTCAATATGAAATTAAGTATATCGACCAGCTATTATCATGTTGCCATCATTCTATGTTGAGCTTTGATCATGATTTGTTGACAATCACATAAATTTCTGCCATTGTCGATGACACTAGTGATATGAATTATTCATAAGATGAATGATTCAAATCTACCTTTGCTACTGTTTACATTTTGATGACACTGCATAGGACCACGGTCTGATGTAAAATAGACGGCAAAATTACAATTTTCGTCTTGGAAATCAGTGGTGTTCGTAGGGTTTGTACTTTATAAACCTAATCTATAATATTATCATGTCGTCAGAATAAACCAGTTCCCTGAGTTGAGCCGATTCGTGTCGAGCAAGTAGGAGCTCGTCTCGAATCTCCACAGATCCGAGATAGGCCTACTTTACGACAATCAGCGAGAGCTCGAGCGTCGACAATCCACCAAGGCACCAACCCGGAAGAGAATAAGATCACTTACGGAAATGACCCCTTGCTTCCAGCGCGTCTACCACGTCAACACAGCGCAGCAGAGCGCCAACGAGTTTCCATAGTTTACGACCCAGTCCAGTCGCGAGTCAGGTTATGTTGTAGATCTGCTAAATTTTCACGTAGGCCCTAGCCAGTAGCTTGCACTGCTGCTCGTCGTAGCATGCAGCAGGACGACTGAGAGATTGTTCGCGTGGCACCCAGATAAGACAACGTTGGACTAACTGTCAGAATCTACTGACATAGAAAAACTCTGTTTTTAGTCTCTTGTGGCTAGCTTCCGTGGATGGTTGTGGTAGTGACCACCTCTCTGAGCTGAGGTGACGTGTGTTCAGTGGTGTAAGTATAGAAAATGAATCAAATTTACTTTGATTTTGTTATTTTCCAATCATACCAACTCATCTGTTTTCATAAACAATGCCACCGCCTGTATTTAAATTAAAACTGTAGACAGTGTAGTGTACCAGTGACAGTGTATGTTGTAGTGTAGGTACAAAAGTAATGTAAATTACTCTGTAGTGTATCCATTGTTGCTGTTAACTTTTATTAGTTACAGTTATTAGTGTTATGAATTAAAATCACTGTGTTGATTTGCCACCTTGTCCAATTAATAAGTTGACACTATCATCATGATCATAATGACAGAAACTTCAGCCAACTAACAATATTTACTTAGCCTACCAACACATTTATTGAAGGCCCTACCTTGTCTTGGTGGGTCCTACCTAACGGTAGGTCGCTGTCGTACTCCTTGTCCTAGCCGAAGCCAGCTGTTATCAATGGCTCGGACTCGATATCGATCATCATGCAGCTTCCTTGCGCTGCAAGTGTCCGTCGTGTGCTTTGGCCTTTGTGGCATGAGCTGCCATTGGCATTGCATTGTCAGTGTAACTGCGACCAGCCCAAACACAAAGCGTTCCGCAGTAAACTGACTATACTATAGTCAGTTTAATCTTGGTATTAACTCAACATTTCTTTCCATTTTTCAAGACTTATGTTTCAGCCAAGTGGTAGACTTCCCAACTAGAGGTCAAGCAATTTTAGATGTTTTTCTCTCAAATCGTCCATCTCTGATCAGGAAATGCATTTCCCTGCCTGGCATCAGTGACCATGATATGGTCCTCACAGTCGCAGATATTAGAGCAAAGCTACAGAGACCAAGCAGAAGGAAAATATATCTCTGGAAAAAGGCAAATATGGTTGCCATTAGAGAAACAATGGGAAGCTTTGCAGATACATTCCTCGCTGAAACATCATTAGACACCCCTATCGAAAACCAGTGGATGGAGATCAAAAACAAGATCCTGTCTGTTCTTGAGAAAGATGTCCCATCCAAGATGACCTCATGCAGGTTTAGCCAACCTTGGATCACAGCAGAATTGAAACATCTCTCCAGGAAGAAGAAAAGGGCATTCTGGAGATCAAGTGCTGCTGGGAATAAGAATAACCCAGACTACACCACATACAAGGGACTAAAGAAAACCATGCAAACGGAATGCCGCAGAGCCCACCAGACATATATCTCGGATCTGATCTGTGGAGAACGTTCCAACGGAGGCAAGAGATTTTGGGCGTACATAAAGAACAAGCGATGTGACAACACTGGAGTATCTCCACTTCTGAAAGATGGTATCCTTCGCTGTGACAGCAAAACAAAGGCAGCTGTTTTAAATGATCAGTTCTCCTCTGTTTTTACAAAGGAAGACATGAGCAACATCCCTGACCTCGAAGCCAGCCCACACCCAATGATCTTCAATATTGACATCAGATCTGCAGGTGTTGAAAAACTGCTATCTAAGATCAACCCGCACAAAGCATCAGGACCTGACAACCTTCCTGGACGTATCCTAAAGGAGTGTTCGACAGAACTTGCACCTGTCCTTACACTACTATTCCAGTCTACTCTGCATCAGGGAGCGATTCCAGTGGACTGGAAATCTGCATTCATCACACCGATCTTTAAGAAAGGCAACCGCCATGAGGCATGCAATTATAGACCAATCTCTTTGACCTCACTTGTGTGCAAAACACTTGAGCACATAATATTCTCAGAGATTATCAACCACCTGGAATCTAACAATATCCTATCCAAGAAGCAGCATGGATTTCGAAAGCACCACTCATGCGAATCCCAGCTACTGTTGACCATCCATGACCTCGCCAAGGGACTTGACAATAAACAGCAGATAGATGCAGTGTTATTAGACTTCTCCAAGGCGTTTGACAAAGTACCACATGAAAGACTCCTGAGGAAATTAGCCTTGTATGGTATCCAGGGGAACCTTCTTCGTTGGATCAGAGCTTTCCTTCAAGATCGTAAACAACAGGTTGTGCTTGAAGGAACCAACTCATACCCAGCTACTGTCATCTCTGGTGTGCCCCAGGGGACAGTACTTGGCCCACTCCTCTTCTTGACCTACATAAACGATCTACCAAGTTTTGTCCAGTCTGAATTTCGAATGTTTGCAGATGATTGTCTCCTTTACCGACACATTAGCTCACAGACGGATGCAGACAGACTCCAAGAAGACCTTACCAACATCCAAGGGTGGGAAACCAAGTGGCAGATGTCCCTCAATCCATCCAAGTGTGAAGTCCTGAGAGTGACCAACAAGGTGAAAAATGTCATCCATTCTTGTTATTCTCTTCATGGAGTCAAGCTTCCAGTTGTGGACAATGCTAAGTACCTTGGAGTACATATCAACTCAAAGCTAAGCTGGAAGACACATATAGACAACACATGTAAAAAGGCCAACAGCACACGAGGATTCCTCCAGAGAAACCTACATGGCTGCCCCAAGAAAATAAAAGAACAAGCCTATGTGACATATGTCCGCCCTATCCTTGAATATGCATCAACAGCCTGGGATCCTCACTGCCAAGACCAAATCAGGAAGCTTGAAATGGTTCAAAGACGTGCCGCTAGGTTTACTCTGGGAGACTTTCACCCTCGACACAGTGTCAGTGAAATGCTACACTCCTTGAAATGGCAATCTCTTGCAGAAAGAAGGGCCCAGCTGAAAGTCATCATGCTGTTCCGCATCTTACATCAACTGATTGCTATTCCACCTGAACCACCCTACATCTACCCGGTAACACGATCATCTGGACGAAGACCTACTCAATATCGACAACAATTCTGCAGGACCTCTGGCTTTCAAAACTCCTTCTTCCCAAGTGTCATACTCTTCTGGAACCAGCTCCCGACCAGTGTGACAGCTGCTTCTTCCCTCGAACAGTTTAGGAGGCAGCTGGTCGGGGTGACACTGCGTCAAATCTAGTTGGAAGAGGAGCTAATTTTACTTGCACAAAGAGCACTTTTTACTTTTTATAGTGTATATTACATCTATTGTAACAACAAAAAAAAAAGCATCAAACAATGCAGCGTGGCACACTAGTTTCAGCACTGCACAAAGTACGAAAATACTCTTTCCAGAGGTCAGTACTTCACCCGGAAGAAGAAGAAGAAGGACCTACTACTCATCAACCACTTTTTGATGAAATACAGTATCGTAGAAAATATCCCTCAGTTTCACCCTTATTTCATTCCACTAGAGGCAGAAAATAGTGCAGATTCATATCCCAGGCTCAGATTGGTTCTACCGTATGCGCGGAGTTATTGGTTCAAAAACAAGTGACATTTTTTACTTATAATTGCACTGTCGCAAGCTCATCATTTTAACCGACTGCCTGTTTTCCCACTGAAGAGCACATAAATCCAGTGAATAAAGTCGGCAATAATTACGTGTATTACTAAATGAGGATTTTCTTCAATTCTTTTCCCGTCCTGTTTCCTGAGGTTATTTACCTGTATCCCCTAATTTTTCCTGATCTGTATTCGTGTTCGAATGTTCCAGCATACTGCGCCCCGTCCCACGCATACTTTTTATATGCAAGAAAGCCATTGCGCGAGGGTGGTCGACGCAGCGAGTTGTCTAGGTTCTAATTGAAATTAATTTTCATTTTAATGTACTGTGTTTCCTTCTATTGACTGGAACTTTTGGGGATTAAATTTTCTGTAGACTAGCTGTTGAATTATGCAAACAATTTCATTGTTTCCCTCTTCTTGATCACTTGACACAAAGACAGGGGGACAGCTTCTTCTTTCACGTGTCAGCAAGCAGGACAGCCCATCGTCTCACAATGCCGATTTCAGCGGAAGAATTGGTCAGATTGCTGGCCTTGCTCTCGGAGGAAGAGAGTATGAAGGTAAAGCCACCCCACCCTCCCCACCCAAAAAGAAAAAAGAAAAAAAAGAGTTCACTTGGATGAATTCAGCAGGACTGTCATAATCTACATTACCAAAACAGAGATCTGAGAAAAAATGATGACTCAAACTACTAGGTTATAAAGTTTGTAAACTAGTTTTGGTAAACATTCATATTCTTCTAACCCATCTTGCATTGGAATATATTTGGATGTGACTAGTTAACTACTCTATTCGATTTAGGAAAAAATAGAATCACGCTAAATTGGATGTGCTATGGCATACAGTAGTTGGGTGTTTTATAGTCACTGAATTTACACTCATGAATATTTGTAAGCTACACTGTACATTCAAGTTGCATAGATTCTATGAGCCATTTCAATTTGCTTCTTATCATATTACAATGTACTTGCCTTTGCTGTAAGTGTATCCACTGACTTACGAAAAATGTAGAAATGGTCAATGAACGTGCATACGCTGCCCTCCTATGTGACCTAATCAATTTGTGATTGCTAAGAATCAACTTTGGTTTATGTGATGTCTGCTGGTATTTGATCGTTTAATCTATAAACCTGAGCACCACAATCTGTTAGAGCGATTTTCCCAACATGTGATATGTTTGTCAGAACAGTAGTGATAATAACAGCCATGGTTGGTTTTGCAGATGGTTGTAGAACTGTTGTCTGATTCAAGCTATTATGCAGATTCTGTGAACTATTTCCTGTGGTTCTTTCCCTTTGGCGTCATTTTAAGTGATTCTGCAAATCATGAAACTGGCATGACTTCATTGAGTTTCTTGTTTACAATTATATACCTGTAAAGAAATCAGAAAGAATTGATGGGTACAGTGCTTTTGTTGCATCAAATTGACATGGAAAGAGTAAATGTGTAATGATTGGGGTTATATTACACATCATCCCAAATTATAATTTGTTCATATTTCTTTGCAAATTTACAACCGGGGGAGGGGGGGGGGGGAGGAGGAGGCTGCAAGGTGGAGACATAATCGCATTGTCTCGTAGTAACTTATAAATGAGATGACTACCAATAATTTGATGTACAAAACATTTAACCCGTTGAGGACAAGCTGATTTTGCTACAACATGCATTTCCCATTGACACTTGCCAGAGTATACTCGGGACTCATCCTCAACGGGTTGAGGTCTGATGTTGAACCAACGTCCATTGTGTTGACAGGGACTTACTCTATCTTATTTGTTCAAAGTAACATGAACTCAAAGGGACACTTATAGTATAAATACATACGGGGTATCCTATTTCATACCCAACATACCTTTTAAAGAGTACCCAGTACTGAAGCAAGCGGATGAGTGCAAATTGCAGTAAACTTGAATGACATAAAGACAAAATGTGTACAAAAATTGAATGCAATTTCATAATCAAAACTGATTTCCACTTCATATGGATGCCTGAAAAATTACCCATTCTTTGGACAGATACATTTGTGTGTATTGTTCCAACAATTTAGCAATTCTGACAAGTCTGTACTTTCAAACAAGAAGAATATGAATAGAGAAAGATAAAATACCCAAGTTCAGATATGTTACCTATACAGGGAATAATTTTCCTGGTATTGCATCCCAATTTGCTACACATTTTTACACAAATGCTACACAAACTAGCATTTGTGTAGCAGTTTTCTTCCATAGTAGTCTACACGATATCATTTGAAATATTGTTCATCAGTTGAAATCGCTAATCAAATTTGAGTTTGTAAATTTTTGCAAGGAACTGATAAAGGGCAACTTTCAAAGCTTTGCAGTAAAGGAGTCACATGCTGACGGTTTAGTTTCTAGTTCCTTTGCAACTGAAAAGAGAGGGAAAAACATGTTTGATTCCAGCCTTTCATGTGACTGATTTACTTCATGGTAGAGTGTTTCCTAACAAAGGATTTCTCAGACCATCTGCATTCATGCCAGGGAACTCTTAATTTTACAGGTGACCGTCAAGGAGACACTTAAGGGTGGAGCCATGGCAGGAGCGGGTGCTGTGATTGGTGGAATGTGTGGGGGTCCTGTTGGCATAGCTGTTGGTGAGTTACTGGCCACACCCACTGATAAGCAAGCCTTGTGCACAAAGGCCCAAATTCACAAAGGTGGTTTAGATTTAGACCATGGTTTGAACTTGTACCATGGTCTAAAATAAGCATGAAATAGGCCTACCTTTTACATGCGTGTATTAATCCACGTTTGTTTACGTACATGTATGCTATCTGTCTGTCGTTTTTTATGTAGAAAATAAATTTGCATAAACCATGGTCTAAATCAAAACAGCCTTCATGAATTTGGGCCAAAAAGATTCTCTGAACAATAATGCTTAAATGACAAGTTGTCTTTGTTTTCCCTTTCCTGTCATTTTTTCCCACCAGTATTTAAGATGGACCGTTCTGTCACTGAAATAAAGAAAATCAAGTGAAACGCTGTATATGACCTAATCTGGAAAGATGCAAGCTCTAATAATGTGATAAAGTATGGTAGTGAAAACTTGTACACAATGTAAATAGCAAGTAAAAATAATATGAGGTCAGAGCCCTTTACGATATGCCAATGCTTCCACAGCAATGCTATATAATGCATTCATATGAAGAGTTGTACTTTTTTCTTCAGTTTTTCAAATTTCATGTTGTTGTTTTTTATTGATCGTCGCTCAATGCCTGAAATTTCATACAGTGGCAATAGCATTTTAAACTCAGAGCTATGTTTCAACCTAGTAATTTTTAGATTAATAGTCGTGTTGGGTACAAGAAGAAAAAAAAAATGTACAATCTTCAGCAGTATATTTATGTACTGAAGTATCTTTAGGGGATGAAGAAGTAACTGTACAACTGTTCTCAGATAATTATCAGTTAGGCCTTGGCTATTATTTTTATAATTATTGCTAATTATGGCCACTCACATTTAAGCAACCGAGAAGATTAACCGTGGTTACTGGGGGTAACAGTGAATACATTTCCTAGTCCCAATTAGATGTTGGAGTTTTTGGACACCGAGTTTCCACTCTAGTAAACAGCATTTGAACTTCAGAAGTTTTATTCATTGTATCATCTTTCTAGGTGTATATGTTGTTTTTTTACAGTTTTTCTGCTGTTGTGGAAAATGCCTGGCTTTGTGATTTGGACAGTGCATGTGTGTTTTATTATTTGTTTATTTTTCCCCACTTCCTTGAGATACTGTATGTTCTTATTTCCAATGTTTCAGTGAGAATGCCTGTCTGGATGTCTCATGGTCCAATGGTTATTCAGTGCCATATTTGTACCCTCTGGCTTTGTTCAGTTTCAGTTTTCAGCTCAAGTGCAGCATTTTGTCTGGGACCATCTGTCTATAGAAGTGTTTTTATGTTTGCTCAATGCTGTGTCTTTCAACCCCTCCTTCCCCCCCCCCCCCCCCCCCCCCTTGTGCCTTTCATAGTCCATTCACAACTGTGTATACATTTTATCTTGAACATTTTGTCTTGCCATTTATTTTTTTTAAATTTGGGGTGGGGGGTTGGAGTTTGCAGCAAAAACAGCAGATATCTTACCAAATATCATTCAAACATCAGTGAAACGTGCAATGTTTGTTCATGTGTAAACTTGTTTTCATGTTAGTTTGTCTGCAGTGTGTGTGTGTGTGTGTGCATACCTGTTGATTCTATAGCTCTCCATGTCAAGTTTAAGGCAGCAAGAAACCATTATATTTCCAAGTTTCCTTTGTGTTTTCATTTTCTTGGTGATGTGCTGTTGTATTTAATTGAAATGTCTGTCGTCAAGGGTTTGAACTAAAGTGAGAAGAACGCACTCACAAAAGACGAACAGGGTGATTGCAACCAAAGTGTAGTAGCTGGATGTATTACATACACTTGTAAGTGACACATGAGTGTTCATTCAAACATTTATATGTACACCTAATCACGTTTCCGCAATAATAGCCTTCCATGAGTCTCTTGACGGTGAAGCATTTATTCAGGGCAGTTGCAGATTAATTTGCTATCATACCGGCCCATTAGATGCAGTTTAGATGGAAACAGTAATACAGTGCACTCATACAGCATATAATTGTACTGTGTGAAAGTAACTACTTTGTACCGGTACTAATGTAAAAGTGGATATTTTCGCATTACTAATTTTTCGCGCTCGGCTGGTTAAGAAGAGTTTCACATTTTTTTAATTCCACAGAATCAAGACATTAACTACTGGAACATCATGTCAAGCATAAATATTTGGGTACTTTTAATTTTTGCGCTAGCTTCTGGTTGCACGAAGTGTGTGAAAATTTCAACACCACAAAAATTTCAACTTTTGCAGAACTGTATGTGAGGCACTTTACGAAAGTAAGGAGACCAAGAGAAAGGAAAATATCGGGCTACACACCAGTACAAAGGTGGATTGAACTTCTGTACTGAGTGTCTTTACAAGAAATAGACATTAAAAGGACTGTGTCCAGATTATATTGAAAAGATCCCCAATCTTCTTTTGAACGAACTTGAACCGATAACTGGTACCATTCATACAATAATACGTGTTGGTTTCCACAGCTGAGAAAGCTTGGACCCCAAAAGACAACTTTGTTCTCTGAACCATGAGTACAGATCTTACTCACTTTAACAGATATTACAGAAATTACTGGAAATAAGATTTTCATTCAAAGAGGATCCAGACTGTGTGATGTCTTCAAATTTCTTTCTAGAACCATAGTGTTTGTAGCTTGTTGAGGTTTCAGTTCCATGTCATTTGCTTATGATGCCATTTATGCTCCCATGAAACATAACTGCGCTCTAAGCTAAACATGAATTCTACCCACAACCATAACCCTATCTCTAACCCTAATCCTTGCTTCAAACTAAACCTAAAACCCCATCACAACCCTTTCCTTAATTCCTTGGAGATAAAATACCAGAGCAATTGCCGCAGGAGCAAGTGTTGTGTCGTCACCATGGTTTTCTACATGTCATGTGTTTCTTTTGTTGGCTGATATCACATTTGCCATATGAAGTTCGAATAGGCTGTGCATCGATAGAGTGTAACAGTTCAGCTATATTTGAACAGCCTGTCATGGCAGATCGCTATGAAAATCTCATACAAAAAAATTCTGCAGTGATTTCTGTGTATTTTCTAGCCTGAGTTGGTATGAGTTTAGGGGAATCCATTCCAAACACCCATTGCATCTACTGTGATATAGACCTTAGACCCCGATGGAAAACGTTGGACACCATGTGGTGAAACATCTTGTCCGTCTTTAGTCATTTGTTCTCACCTCGTCGTTATGCAAGTGTAACTTCTTGAAAGCAGCCTCTTGTTTTGCTTGCCAAGTGTCTCCTTTGTCAACTCTGTATGTGCAGCACCGTGATTACGACTGGAGACAGCAGTGTGCAACCTGAGAACTGTGACATTCACACTGTACCAGTACCAATAGTTGATCCACAGTACTTTACAAAGTTCGTGGTTGTTTTGTTTGTTTGTGGTTTTATTTTGTTCTTATTTTTGTTTTGATACAGCATGGACATCTTTTACAGAGAAGATGGAGTGTTGCTTCTGCCTGAAGAGATTGAAACAAACCTTTAACCCTGCATGTATTTGCATGAATGTTTTTGCTTGTTGTGATAATATATGTTGCCTTCAACTATTGTAAATGAATGCTGTTCCCCCACCCCTCCCCTCCTTGCTTTTGTGTTAAAGCATGAAATCATGATCTCTATTATTGTCTCAGGTTTAGCCAGATTAGTTGGCTGTTGATGGATATTGCCTCTCTTTGCATGCTCCTCTCTTAATGTGATTGTGTCATATTTATCATGGTATTTCATTTATTTATTTTTTATTTTGTGTGAAGGTTTTTTTTTTCTCTGTTTTACTAATTCCTTTATCGCGAGTCACTGCACAACTTTAAATCGCCATTAACAGAGTATGAGAAGAGTTTGACACTGATGTTGATTGGTACATGTATACTAAATACTTACAGAGGTCATCCGTGGTAACTGTTAGGACACATGAGCTCTGATGTATTTGAAGCTGTCATGCCAATCTTGCAATCTTCTTCTTCTTCTTCTTCTTTTTTTAACTGCCGATATCTTAAAGCAAAGTTAATGAAGTGAATTGAGGCAAAACAAAGTTTTCCTTACATCTACATTCACTAGAGACATGGATAACTACCAATGATTTGAGTAGGATTTCTCCGTATAATTCTTTTAATTTTCATTCAGATTTAGAGCCTTGAATGTAATTATGCCTTTTCTATGGAAACAAGCAAAATAAAACTAACTTAATGATGAATTGTAAATACAGTGGCCCACAAACGAAAGCAGACCTGTTTGAATATCAACATTTTCGTATGGAATGGAAGCCTGTTGGCTGTCAAACTAAATGCACTGTTCCTTGTAGAATGTTGACATTGCTTGTGATATGCACTCAACATCTCTGTGCACACACTTTGCTGTGAAGTTCTTGTGCAGCGAATGACTTCATATTACTACTTGCATGTCGCATTGTGTTTGAATTGCATGCATCCTCCAGCTCAGAATAACCCCTTCCCCCGTTTCACTGTCTGTCTCACTAATCCCTTCAAAAACCTGTGTGTCCCTCTCTCTCAGGTGGTGCGGTAGGGGGCGCAGTTGGGGCGTGGATGACCAAGGGCAAATTCAGATCCGTGCCCGAGATCCTGCTGGCGATGAACCACGAGCAGCGGGAGGCCCTCCAGAACTACTTCCGCTCGGTTTTCTCGGATGTGGAAGCGGGGGACTTTGACAAGCTGAGCAGGCTTGTGGCGGAGAACTCATCCATCAGGCAGATGGCTCTCAATGGTCTGCGCGGATTCATCAATGACCAGTTGAAGATGCAGGTCTTGGATTGAGCATCAGCCCCAGTGAATCCTGTCTTGTTAAGACTAACTGACACGCTAAAATCACTGATTATTCCTTAATATGTCGGGAAATACTGATCATGACCATGGTGACACGTATCTTTGCATCATCACATCCTACTGGTACAGTGCAAGCCAACGCGGAGACAGCGTACCGGCTTTGCACTCTTTTAAGGCTGAATCAACTCTTCATGGTGACATTTAATGTGTACTTCAGAGCAGGAGCAGTTGCAATATCGTGGTCTGCGGCCAGTTTTTCAGTCTCCTCTGCTGTGTCTATTCTGTGGCCAAAGGTGTTCTTGCACTCTCTTCTTCTGCATCCACTCTTGTGACAGTCAGTAACCACTGAATTTGGATGAATTTGGAATGGATGTCATCGGACCCAGTGCTGCATTACCCAACCTGTCTGACTTCACTTACCTTTATGTGGTTCATATCTTTTCAATATTGGTTATCTGCAAAGATTTTTATTTTTCTCAGTTTTTTTTTTTTAAATTCAAGAGATGACATTCTTCTCCCCCACACTTTCCTCTTCTCAAACAGGCACACACACACACACACACATGCTTAAAAGAGGTCGCAATGTTGTGACTGACAGCCCAACAGAGATAAGTATCATTGACATCTCCATCTTGTCCGACCCCGCTTTTCTCTAAAATCCTCTAGGGGGCGCCCTGGGCGGTGCATACGCGAGGTGGAAGTATAGGGGAAAGCACGACATGGTGGCAGACCTCCTCCGCAATCTGGACGAGAAGCAGCGCGAAGAGCTGCGGGAACAGTTTGCCGACATCGTCACGGACTACCCCGAGGACGACGGCATGACGATGACGCGGAGGTTGGGCGAGGACGGCGAGCTCAGGGAGCGGATGAGGCTAAAGCTGAAGTCCTTCGTCACGGACACACTCAAGAGGCAGCTCATAGAGGAGTATAAGCAGAGGGGAAAAGCCGACTAGTGGTTGGAAGGTAGAGATCTAGAATGTAGGGCTGTAGGACCAACGAATAGATTTTTATGTCCTATGTCTTTTTCTTGTAGTGACAGCCATCAATCAAATACTAACAGACATTTTCTGTTGGTATTTGTTAGCCATTTTGATAATTTTTTTCACACATCACAGGGGAAACAGAGAAGTCTCATATATTGCCAGGCACTAAAAAAAATCCAGTAAGTTAGCGATTTGAAAGTGTTCTTCACTTTGCCAAAAGGTCAAAGGTCAAAAGGTCAAGTGAAAGTGCTGAATTGCACTTTTCCTCCATATCTCAAAAGTAACTCAAGGTATCATCATGAAACTTACATATTTATGCATGTTCTTTATGACTGAAGGGCAGACTTTATGCTCTGAAATGAGTGACAACTTGGTTAGTAGGACAGAACCGGTCAAAGCATTTTTTTATGCCTCCGCCAACGAAGTGGCTGGAGGCATTATGTTTTCGGGTCGTCCGTCCGTCCGTCCGTACGTCCGTCCCGTTTTGTTTTTGTCGATATCTCAAGAACCGTGTGGTGGTTTTACATCAAACTTGGTATGAGGGAATATCCTGGGGGGATAATACTTTGTTTGAATTTAAGGGTCATGGGGTCAAAGGTCAAAGGTCACAGGTTATTTTGTGAAAAAAAAAAGGTTGAAAATTCATGTTTTTCTCCATATCTCGCAAATGGTTCAAGGTATCTTCATGGAACTTAGTATATATGCTTGTTCCAATGGGCAGTGATTATCTAGGGAAGTTGGGGGTCATGGTTCACAGGTCAGGGGGTCAAAGGTCAAGGTCAACTCATCAAAATATCACTACTTTCCTTATATTTATGCAATGCCTGAAGGTTTTTGTGTTTTTTTTTAACTTGATGTATGCATGTATTACCAAATATATATTCTGTGGGAAGTTTCTTGCCAAAAGGTCAAAGGTCAAAAGGTCAAGTGAAAGTGCTGAATTGCACTTTTCCTCCATATCTCAAAAGTAACTCAAGGTATCATCATGAAACTTACATATTTATGCATGTTCAACCTAACAGTGATTCTCTTTGGAACTGTGAGGTCAAAGGTCAAAGGCCAGGTTTAGATAATGCTATTTTCCCATTTGATACTGAAATTATACTTTTTTTCAATACCTTGAAAATTACTCAATGCATAAACTTATAAAAGGGTCAAAAGTCAAGTAAAAATCATCAGTTCCCCAAATACCTGCACTCTGACATTTTAATCATTCATCCAATTGAACCTAGTTCTAGGAAAGTGAACATTCAGCACATTTGTGGCAAACCTGTCATTTTAATATTTTGCCAATTGTGTGAAACTGTCATCACACATTGTCAAGACATTGTACTATAGACCTGTTAGGAGAACCATGCATTATGGCGGAGGCATATCAGTCGCCGTAGCGATATATCTAGTTTTTTAAAGTTTCGACTCCTGTTGAAGCTGTTGATGTGGAAGAGAGAGAAAGGCGGTCTCAATGTTTTTGACCAGTCCAGGGTAATACCAGAATCAGTTATCTACAGGTGTTAATATGATGCACTGGAAGAAAGGATGGGATCAAAATTTATATAGCAATTATTATGAAAGGTTAGATTAATCTGAAATGTGAAATGCTTTGTCATAACATCCTGTTCTTTCATTCTGCCAGAGTGTGAGGTCTATCTCTTGAGTCAGGCAAACTTACTTACTGTACGGTGTCCAATACCTTGAATTTAAGGCAAGCATGTTCACCATGTTGGCCATTTTCTACGCACATCCGTCTCTCGAAAGCAGGGCCAGATGGCATTTTCGAGTAAGGGTAGACGCCGTTCTACGCAAAGAATTAGGTCACACCATACCTGAGGAGCAGATACTCATAGTCATTGTCATCATTAGACTCTGAGAAGAGAACTGTCATCATTATAGGACATATGAAACTGAATCACCGAACCATAGGGAATTGTGCTCTAAAGATGCAGTGTTTCACAGGGTCAAAAACATATTTAGTTAAAGAATGTCTACCCACACTTGTACTTTTTATTTTAAGTAGGGAAGAAGAGATCAATGCATACAAGCCCCGAAAATAGGCCCTTCGCAAAACTGACAAGTCTATTATACTTTCTTCCACTTCCACTCCTTCTGTTTTTGGTCAGTAATTGGCTGAAAATTGAAGTTTTGTCATATCATGTGCTACGTCTTTCCCCCACTTCTTTGTTTGTTGATAAATTGCCATATTTCAATCAACTCAGCTTGATTTATCTGATAAGGAAAGGAAACTAAACTGCCAGCATTCTTGTTACAATGGATGTATTTGTTATTACAAAAATTGCTTGTTTTCAAAAACTTTAAGTTTAAATGTACATGTAATGTACTATTTTATTGATTTTTTTTTTATTTATTATTATTATTTTTTTTTTTTTTGGTAATGTGTCTAATCAGAATTATCCACATCATTGGACTTCAATTTACAGAAAAAATTTCATACAGCAAGGTTTCATCATGTATTACATATTTTTGGAATATAGATGGATGATTATGCGCATAACGCATTGGAAGAGTACAACTTGTAGTAATACAGGCCAACCCTGTTATAACAAACAAGGGTATGATATGATTTTGGTAGAACAAGAGGATTTGTCCATGTAAATGCCATTATTTCCTCATTTGCAAAGTCCATTTTTTTTTTAATGAGAATTCATTATCACAAGTAAATTCTTGCAGCCCCCACTGTGTCGCTATAACTAGCTTCACCTGTACATCAAACTGCCAAACACTGCCTATGACGAAATGACATTCAGTCTTAAGTTTTCTATTGGTCCTTATCTGAGGGCCTAAGTTTTGTTTGAAAAAATGTGAAGCTAAGTACAATGTTTTCTTAAATGTTTAAAGATTTGTGTCATCCAAAACTTGGAAACGAAAGTGAATTGCATTGGTCATGTTGAACATGAGTGTGATTAACTTACAGTTTTATTGCTCTAGCACCAGTCTCCATGGTCACAAATAGCTAAATTCTTTGTCCATGTACACTTGCCCTTTCACATATTCATGAATTCAGGATATCTCATGTATAAAACTTGGCGTGTAGAACACTCAGAATATAATGCATACAGACCTCTAGTGCCATTTTTTTTAAACACAAGAGTTATGGATGTGAATACAATGTATTTCTCTCTCCCCACTCTGGTAGATATTTAGTACGTGTAGTTTGTGCCATGTTTACATATATATAGGTTTCAGGTTTCCTTTCTATTTCTCTCTTATTTTACTTTGCCTCTCTTAGTAGTACAAGAGGATTTCAATATCTCTGTGACATTTTATTAATTGCTTGCCAGTATTTAACCTGTGTGTTTCATGTGTGTATGTGTGTGTGCTTAAGAGGTGTATTGCTAAAAACTGGAACAAGGATAGGAGTGGAAACAGATCTAAGAAAAAACAGAAAAACTAGTGGAACGATTATAAGAGTGTAAACACCAATCCTTTGAAACCAATACAGAGCATAGTTAGTTTGTTTGTATGAGTCCTACACTGTAAGTGATTTATCAAAAAATAAGAATTAGAATTGTTTGTCAGCATTGCATTCATATTGTACCACATGGCAGGATCAGGTTCCAGCGTTTTTGGTAAGGGTTTGCTTTTACTGTAGCAGTTTTGCAAGGTGGTCTTGTGTATGTATCGTTCGTAAAGGCGGTATCGGTGCACACTTTCTTTATTTGGCTGATGCTTCAAGAACCAAATACAAGAACAAAAGGGTTTATTTGTATCTATTGCCATTTGTAGATAAGTATATTTTCTCTGCTGAAAACTTCGTGACAGACATAACAAAAGTATTTGTCTGTTAAAGACTGTGAAGAAATAATGCAATTTAGTTTTGAGGCTACCATATACAAGTATATACATGTGTATGTAGAACACAGTTCTAGAATACATTTAGGTAAAAAGATTAGAGAAAGAGAATGGTCTCTTTGAAATGTATCATAGCAAAGAAAAGGATAGTGAAATTTGATAATATTTCATGACATGTGTACGACTTTGAGTACTGTAAGAAGTAGAATGTACTTAATGCTTATTGATCTCCAAAGATGGCTTGTCTAATATTTAACACACCATTTCCATCGGGTACGTAATGATTTTCCAACATTTGCCCAAGGATTTTCCTCTTTATATTCCATATGCTTCTATGAAACGAGAAACAAGTTCCTTTCATACGCCACATTTTTTCCTTAGACTACCACAAGTGCCTGTAATAAAATTGAACAGATATATGAAAATACCTGCGTTTATTTTGTATGAAGAGGAGGACATTTTTGGCATACTTAGAAATTACTCGCATGATTTTGATGAAGGCAATACATGGTGATCAAATAATGTAAACTGCTAAGTAGGTTTCTTCTGAAGGTTATGGGTAAGTTGCTCTAGAACTGCAATAATAGTATTTCTAGTGAAATTTCAAAAAGGAAACAGCTCGTTATTAACTTACTATCATTGAAACAAACTTGTGCATTTCAGACACATTGTTTGTTACATGATTTTTAACATTTTTTTTTCCCCCAGTGCTCTTTTTCATGTGACCTGGTACAGCAGTGACAGATTGTAGTTGTGAAATCACATTATTGGTGTATGTGATATTAAATGCACATACCAATGAAAAGAAGATAACTTTTATGGTACGATTTTGTTTGTGAAACTGTCAATATTGATGCCTTGTTTGTGGAGATATTTGTGTAACACAAATGTCATCATGCATTTGAATTTTGAATTGCAGTTGTGACACAATATGATTTCGAATGATTATTGGAGTCTCTTGCACAGGATGTTCCATTGATGTAAGCAACTGACATCATGATTTGAGCTACTGTAGTATAATTCTGTTGTGTAGTGCCATTGGCATATATCAAATGTCAGAATTATCTTATTTGGACTGATAATGACTAACGTAATGTAATAATTGCCCATATGCAGAAAAGCCTTGTATCAAATAAGCTGTCCTAGTTAATTAGTTACGCACTCAGTGTCTGTTAGAGGTTCCGTGTCATTGCTCTTGTGACAATTGCTCCCATGAAATATGTAGACATGAAGCCAAACATTAATTCTACCCTCAAACATAACCCTACCCCAAATCCTAATCCTCACATCAAACCGGGACTAAAACCCTATCACAACCCTTATCCTAAACTTAAGTCCTTTGAGAAAATAAGACTGAAGCAATCGTCGCAGGAGAAAATGTCATGCCTCCCTGATAGATACACAGAATCTATTGTGTTGGGTTTAATATGTGCTCCATATAGTTTGTTTGTCTAGCCAGTGGAAGAGGAGCCTAAAATAAAGCATTGTACAAAAAGGAAGGACAACTCTGGTGGTGTTATGATTATTAGTTTTGTATCTTCATTGTCAAGTACAAGATAATGTAGTGTAAAGTACCATCAAAACTGGAACGTGATGCATCTATTCAAGATTGTGAGAGATGTATAGTGTACATGTACATGATAATTATGATGACAATTCACAGCATTTGTATGGCGTAGTATGCATGTTTTTATCTGATTTAAAAAAAAAAATCAAAGGCACAGACTCCGAGTTAGTAAGTGAATGTCTGCTGAAAAATGTGAGCCTTGAGTGAAGCTCTGAAGTGCTTCAAAGTGTCAATTTCATAGAGAAATGACAAGAGGGAGTTCTGTAGGTGAGGAGTGATAGAGGAAAATGCCTGGTCTTCATATCACTCAACACACCAGGGCCCTGTTTTATCAAAAGATATACAGTGGACTCCCATTATAACAGAGTCCTCGGGACAGGCAGTTTTCTTTCATTTTATCAAAATTTTGTTATAACCGAACAAATGAACAATAATAAACATGGCGCAGATATTCTTGCGGCCTGAATTTTTTCTTCGTTGTAACCGGAATTTTGTTTTAACCGTGTTCGTTATGACAGGAGTGCACTGTAATTAGATTTCCTTACCACACAGGCTGCCATAGACTTACTACAATAGAAATCAACTACATGGTGTATATAATCAATTATAACTCTTCATAAAACAGGGCCCTGGAGAGTAAGACCACATGAACAAATGTAGACATTTCTCTTACACTCTCACTACTACTATTCTACTGTAGACCCTTGTCATGAGGAAAACCACATTCTTTATTATAACCAAATCTCATGAGAAAAGCGATTCTTAAGTTCTGGAAGTTGCGAATTTGTTGATTTCATTGATTCGTTGCCACATCTCATGAAATTTTCATTTATTTTATAAAACAACGAATTCCCCCATCTTATCGAATTAATTACAGCAAGAGTCTACCGTCGCATAGTAACCTTGATCTCTGTTGAAAGACAGCTCCAAAATACGTCTCTGAGATTGATTTCCTTACTCTAGAATCATGTAGTTATCCTTGTAGATCTATTACTATATTTTTGAACTTCATGTACTCTACATGTCAGATGATTGTCAATTGTTTTTCCTGCCATATGTCGTATTGTACGCTGATATGAAACAAAAATAAATATTCCACATTTTCTAAGATGCCAGTTTATACTTGTCTTATACATTGTACTGACCTTAGAAATTATTTGTTCTGGAATTGTTTCTGACTAGGATATAATGAGTGGGGAACAACTGATACAATATTCAAGGCATACATGTACATACAATACACACACACACACACACACACACACACACACACACACATATATATATATATATAAATGTTCATCTTGGAACTTTCCACATGTTGGACTTCGAATGTTATGAAAAGAATGAGTCCCGAATACGCCATTGTAGATCCAACAAGAAGGTTTTTATACACACACAAAAAAAAAACCCTTGTGAATAAAAACCTTGTTGGATCTACAAATGGCATATTCGAGATTCCTTCTTCTTTAAATATATATATATATATATATATATATATATATATATATGTGTGTGTATGTGTATATGTGTGTGTGTGTGTGTGTGTGTGTATAGATTAAATACTGTATGCCCCCCCCCCAAAAAAAAAAAAAAAAAAAATGACAACGGTACCCTCCGCAATGATAACTTTAAAAATAGGGAATCAGTCCAAATACAATTTCAGGGTATGAAACTATAACTCATTGCCCACATCTTACAGAAAACCCCATTTGATTTGCTTCAGTGATCAAAGAGGAATTTTGTAGAGCATGTAGGAAATCTCTTCCCTCCAAGTTATTGTGTTCACACATTAATTTGCATTTCCAAGAGCATCCAAGTGCTAAACTTTGAAGAATCAAACTCATGCCATGCTTTACAACAATCCACATTTCTCTGTGACCGCTTAACCAAATTGAATGGGGTTTTCTGCAAAATAGAGCTAAGATGTTATATTTTAAGACTCTGAAGTAGCATTCAGATAGTTAAATCATATTGAGTGTCATCAGTGCAAAAAGTGGATTGTAATTTTTTGGGGGACATACTGTATAGTATATTTTGTAACACACGAGGTTCTTTCACTTGTAGCTAATGCCTTCACAGAAATGCCCTGCATATGTCATTGAACAATGAGGGCACAATAGCCTGGTTGTAATCTATGTCTGCAGTAAAAAAACAAAATAAACTAAAGCAAGCAAAAACAAGATTAAAATTCTTTTTTTTTTAAATATAAGACTTGGCGATGGGCTTAAAATTTTTGTAAGAAAGATAACTTGGTGTCAGTATTTTGGAAAAACCTCAAAAACAGACAGATTTGCATGTGTACAAGTGAAAAACTCGCTTTTTTATTATTGATAATTGCTTTATGTTGAATTTTTACATTTCCTATAATACACACACAAAACTGATATTTGCATTTCAAAGAAGAAAAATGGGAAAAATAGATTAGGGCCTATTGTTTCTTTTTACATTTTAGTGAATACATGATTTGCTGATCTGCAGCTGGGTCTAATTTCATGAAAGATGATGGGATAGCAATTCTTGCTAGAATTACAACTTCTCGCAGCAGCAGTCAGTCAGTCGGTCAGTCAGAGAGCAGGATTCTTGTCAATACGTGACCACTTGCCACTGCAGCTTGTTGCTATCATAACAGTTCTATAAAAATGAGTCCAGGGTCCCATTTCATAAAAGATGTTAGGATAGCAATTCTTGCTGGAACGGCAACTTCCAATAGCAACATCCAACCAGAAGTGTCAATGTTTTTTGAAATCGGGCCCAGATGTTTTTGTACAATTTATTGTTGGCGACCTAGTATATATGCACCTGAGGTAATACAACAGGTAAATGTCCATCAAAGCAACCAACCAAAGATTAAACAAATTTGTAAAAAAAAAAAAAAAAACCAAACAAACGGAAAAAAAAACTTGCATACGTTGTAATTATTGGTCATATACAGTTGTACTAAGTAATCACGGATGAAATGGTATAGAAAATGTATTCCATATAATTATATACACGTACATGTTGACAGAAGAGCAATCGCAAAATGAGTTCTCTCCATTCTTGTTAAGTTGAGATATTTGCGATAAAAGCTTCTAAATATCAAAGAAAATTACAAGAAAATATTGGATATCTTTAATCATAACATATTCCCTGTTATTCTACAAATGAGGTATCACTGGAAAGGTGTTATTTTGCTCTATCCGATGATAAACTTATTTCAAAATGTTTAAAATGGTACTTTTAGCCCATTTTGTGATCAAACTGTCCATGTTCATACCCAGGAAACAGAATTTTACAAAGATTTTCTGAGATCAAGAGACTCTACATTTATCTTGAGCAAGATTACAAAAGAAAAAAAGAGAGAATAGAACACGTGCAACTCCTGTGATATCAGTGTTAGAGGATGATTTGTCATTGAAATGCATGTGTATGGAAAGAGTGACATGAATTGAAATGTGCTTTTCATGTACTTAAATCTTTCGGGCGGTGTCATGGAACCTATGTATAAATTTGCACATTATTACTGTGAAGAGATTCCTCTCCTGTAACACCTCCCTGGCTAAGCGCAGGTTCTAGACGTTGCTTTTTGGTGGGTTTTTTTTTTTTTTTTTTCTTCTTCTTCTTCTTCTTCTTCTTCTTCTTCTTCTTCTTCTTCTTCTTCTTCTTCTTCTTCTTCTTCTTCTTCTTCTTCTTCTTTTTTTTTTTTCTTCTTCTTCTTCTTCTTCTTCTTCTTCTTCTTCTTCTTCTTCTTCTTCTTCTTCTTCTTCTTCTTCTTCTTCTTCTTCTTCTTCTTAGCGCTGGACTAACCTGGGAGCGGGAAGCGTTTTTTTTTAAGACGGCACAGATTGGGGCATGGCGCGTGTTAAACCTATGGGAAAAAAACGTTGGGTTAGGGTTTTTGGTTAGGGTTAGGGTTAGGGTTAGGGTTTGATGGTTAGGGTTAGGGTTTGATGGTTAGGGTTAGGATTAGGATTAGGGTTAGGTTTAGGGATAGGGTCCCCGATAGATTTTTAGTTTCCCCAATCTGTGCCGTCTAAAAAAAACACGCGAGCGGGAAGAGGGAAATTCCCTCCGTAACCCGGAAGTGTAACTAGTGTTTTGTTGTCGCTAGCGGAACATGTGCGTGTGCCCCGACGCATAGCGACTGTACCTCCCAGGGACGTCCCTGCCTGACCCGCGCCCTTCGCCGAAGTCCGATCCTCTGGATTCTATAGTCTTACTGGGTTGTTTGGGTAAGTGTTTGTCACACAATTTATTTGCTACGCCCTATTTCAGTGAAATTTGTAAGTATAGCCTAATTAGTGTACCTGTTATGCCAATAGAGTGAACAACTAGTAGCGAGCCAACTGAGCTGTCCGGCATTGATTCACAAGGGTGGCTCGATCCTCGATTCATATTATACGTACGACGCTCCGCCACTTGTAACTAGTAACGCGTTCGTAGGCTCCTAGGCCTACACAACGGGATCGGGAGAGCTTCGGACGGCGTGTTGTGGTGATGAGGCTACGGTAATTCAATAAATAACTGCACTTTGGGTAGGCCTATAGACATGATAGACTAACTATCTATTGTTAGGGCCTAATTGTCGGCATCATGATCGACGTAAATCAAATGTTGTCAGGTTGTTTTCAACACTACTCACTAGTCACTGCACTATGATAGTCTACTACACGTAGTACTACAAATACAATAGATCTAGTAGATCTAGACCCTCTCTACGCAACAGGGGCCGTATTCTGAGAGCTAATTAAGTGTCTGATTAGCACTTGATTAATTACCGAATTGGTATTCTGAGAGCATGATTAAGTAGGGGGTATATTAACTACCATAGCAACAAGCGTTTTGGCGGGAAGGACCTACGCGGTTGCGCGTATCAATGCGCGTGCACCTCTGGGAGGACTTAATCACAGAGTTAATTACGAATCGGTATTCTGAGGGTGTAATTAAGTATGGAAGTTAATGGGAAACTTAATGATACCAAAGAGTGTCATTAACTACTCCGATATCACGCATTACATCGTATTTTCTCTGCCACAACAATGCTTACCGTCTTCGGTAACCGAGGAGCGGTTGAATCTTGTTATCATGGTATCCGTGGAATTCAGAGAAAAAAAGAAATTTATATTGCCGATCTTCGAGGAATTTGTCATTTTATGTGAGTAAAGAGGTTGAGATATTCGCGTGCGTAGGTGAGGGGTTGTAATCAAATACCGAAGTGTGCGCACGGAGCTCTTGGGTTGTAATTACAGGGGGCGTGCAGGAGCGCGCATTGAGGGCATATTTGCGCGTGTAATCATCATTTTGGCTTCTAACAACGCGTCTGATTGGATGGAATAACAATTAGATGGGAGGGACCTAAGATAATTACAGGGGACTTAATCATACCTTAATTACGTCCTCAGAATACCAATTTTGCCCATGATTAAGGGCCTATAATAACTTCACGACTTAATCACGAAGTTAATTACAGACTTAATTACGACCTCAGAATACCACCCCAGTGCGTTTTCTACATGTTCTACTAACAACTGAAAGATCCGTCTGTCCGGAGGAGTCTTTCTTTTTTTTTTTTTTTTAAACGTTATCACTCTCCTCCGGAGACAATTGAGGGGATCCATGAAGCCAGACGCAGTCTTCGCAGAACATATCCCCGACGACCAGATACAAACCGATCTTTCGGTCAATGCGTTTTCTAGATATCTTCTTCTTCTTCTTCTTCCAGTCTGGTACAGTCCGCCTCTGGCGTATTATCGTACCTTGTGCTTGTCAAGTGCTGGGTGTACAGTGTGCAGGTAAAAATCCTCTACAAAAATTTCTATGTGCAGCTAAAAAACAAGATGAGAGCTCATCGGAGCTTTACAAGTTGCACCTCCTTCTTGAAGCTCTCCAAGGAGGTGCAGCTAATGGTGGAAGGTGGTAGGGAATTCCACAGACGAATAGCATCTGGATAGAACGTGGACTGAAACAAGTGAGTTCTGGCAAATGGAACTTGGAGCTTATATGGGTTTCCACGTGTTGACGGTCCTGCAACTGGTATGAAGTAGGTGACTGGAAGATCTACCAGACCATTAAGAATGCTATACATCATGTAGACTCTTTGCTGTGCTCTCCTTTCTTGAAGAGTGCCCCACTGTAGTTTATTGAGCATGGCAGTAACACTACTTTCTCTGTGGTAGTCACCTAGGATGAAACGTGCACATCGGCGTTGCACCATCTCCAGTTTCCTGATGTTCTCTTGTGAGGATGGGTCCCAGACTGCCGAGGCATATTCCAACACAGGGCGAACTAGGGTCTTGTATAGTAATGCCTTTGTCTTTGGTGGGCAGGCTCTCACATTTCTCTGCAAGAAGCCCCGTACTGAGTTGGCTTTCTTGGTGGTGGCATTTACATGGTGATTCCATTTCATGTTGTTTTGGATGTTAAAGTGAAAACTAAGTTTCGGTAAGTGCTCGAGAACCCGTCTAGCACCATTTCATTTTTGCTTGCAATATACCGAAAGAGTCCACTAAGAAACTTACCTGGCTGACGCGGTTTGCCGGAATGATGAGTCGTTTTGGAGTATTTTGAGAAAAATAATAATAGTAGGAAAACCGACTTTTATTCCAGAAGGCTCCAGACTAACTCGGGCTCGGGAAAAATTCGACCCTACTTCAGACAATTCACACGCAGTAAGTGATCGCCACATTCTACTGGCCACTGCATAATACCAAATGAGGCCTAACTGAATGGACAGGAAAGTGCGTGCTAACGTAATCCTGTACAAAACAAAACAAAAATGACAGCGCGCGGTCCTCAGTTGCTGAGACGCGCGGTCTTTGGAGTTTTTGTTGTTTATCAAGCGCCTTTCGGCGCACACTAATTTTGCATGCGCGCAAAAGAGGTTTTTGATGCGCGCGTTGTAACAACTCGGACCATTACTGCGAGTAGCCAGAACACGAAGCGCTAGTTTATACAGGCCGCTCCCATAGGACAACACTGTACAATCAGAGGGACAACCATTATAACTCACCCCGCCGTCAAAGCGAAGCCGAGTTATCCCCGAGTCCGAGTTTAGCCTGACCCCGTTCGGGTAAGTTCTGAGACTGAACCTTTTTGGTTAATATTTCGCATTTTCGTCGTTACCCATCGAATATCTTGTAATAACATCGTTATCCTGCACATTTCCTAAGCATACGTTCACATTTGGGAGCGAAATTTGACAACTTTTGCAGGCGTACCAGAACTTTGTTTGGGCTTTAACCCCCAAGTACTTTGCAGTTTCTGAGACTTGTAGACGCTCTCCATGAATGAAGTATGGAAAGGAGGTTCTGGATGATGCTCTTTTATTATCTTGTGAAGTTGTGATGATCTTGCTTTAATTTATTCAGTAAACAAACTAAAATTAGTAAGAATAGGTACGACTGGTACCTCAGGGATCACAAGCATGAAATTGATGTATTTATTTATCCACTTTAATGTTCGATGAGAGGACAGTCTAAATAGTATCCAGTAACTATCAGCAATATAGAGCTCGTCTGTCTTGGTGCAGTTAATCCACCAAATGCTAATATTAAATAATGCCAATAACAGTTGCATGTATTTACAGGGCAGGGGGTTGGGTAACTGCGACCATAGCCTGAACGCGAAGCGAAACACGAAACAGCTCATATAACTGCATGTGTACAGCAGAGGAGCTCAATAGGGTTAGGGCTGGGACGAAGTTGTACTAGTTAACTACATTACCAAAGCCCATAGTTTGATGATGTATCATTGTTGATAACAAAGCCATGATATGATCTCGTCTTAGCTATTAATGAGAACTTCCCATTTGCCCTTTGGCTTTGCCAAAACTTGAATTAAATAAGAGTTTTACAGAGAATTAGATTGTGATGATTTGTAAGAATTACCAAGATATGAGGGTATCCATTATATAAAAGTAAGGGTGGAAAGCTAGGGATCCTCTAGTCCACTCGTTTGGCATGATCACATGTTTGAAAACTGCTTTTAGACACTCTTTCTTGTAGCACTGACATCTAAAAAAAAAAAAAAGGCCAAAGTTCAACCGTGTGCAATATAGGTTTCTACATGTAGCAGGCGGTCAAATTTTGGACGGCGTTATGGTCGAATCATGGGCGGCTTGCATTATCATATGACTCTGCTTTCATTTAGCATTTAACTGAATTGCAAAGTTTGTGGCACTAGTAGTTTGTGTTGATGTATTGATTGATGAGTTATTGTATATTATTAACCATGTCACTGTATGACAAAAGAAGATCTGATGAACTAATGTTTGTGAAATCTTCCTGTGTGCTTTGATCAATCAGGTGCCTGAACCTGCTAGTTGAACTGTTTGCTGACTGAAGATGTCTGCCAAGTTTGCCGAACACGCCGTTGTGCCCGACGTCATTGACCAGGCACCTGCTGCTGTCGCTGAGGTCAGCTGGTCGAGTGGGGTCAAGTGTGAGCTTGGAAACGTTCTCACTCCAACAGCAGTAAGTAATGAAGTTAAACTCAAACAGCCATACCACCAAATTCATCTCTAAATTTTCCCAAAATTACACCTTTGTGCAATGTCCTAGAAGGCATGTGGGCTCATAGTTGTAGAACCGGTTTTTATAATTTTTTTTAGCACTGTCTGGAGGAACTATTTAGCTGTCACAAAGAATGCAGATCTAATCTTTGTCGTGGGCTGAATGAAACTCGTTGAAAAAAAAGGCATTTTTCCCAGTACAGTTGAACCTCTCTTATCCAGCCTCCCTTTATCCGGATCTCTCTATTATACGGACGCAATCTCGCCGTGATCTTTTTTTTTTTATTTTTATAATTACGGGAGGAAAGGGGGATTCCCAACTCCTTGAGAACTCCTACACAAACACATATGAATTACATATTACTTCCAACATTATTAACATACATTACATCAAATTTCCTTCCAAATTGCTTACCTTCAGACATTTTAACATCCCCAAACATTCCCAAATCATCGCAAGAACATGGACAGATTATGCGCTCGCGTCCTCTCATATCGCATTGCCACATATAGGTCCATACACAGCCGTCGATATGACTAGATAGACATGCATTGTTTTGAGTCATTGGCTGAGCAACGAATGATATTGAACACTCAAAAATTGCTCACACACAGTACACACACAAAGAGAGAGAGGGAGACCATCTAACAATGGCGACCTACAGTCGACTTTGCCGAGCCGTGATGATCGAATTTTGAAGCGTACTGCGTAGTTTCGTCGACTCGTACTGTTTATTTTCAAGATCTACTTGATACATTTCTTGATAATTATTTAGGTAAATCATCCCAAGAATTTATAAAAGAATATGATTTCATTCTTGCAAACACGAACCTCTATTTTGGGGTCTGTTACTGAGTGTAACAATGAAAAGGTTGCAGTATACACATTACTACATGTGGTACTACAATGGGCTACATCAGTGCATGTGTATGTATATGTACATGTATAAAGCATTGAGTCTCCCGTATCCGGCCAAATCCCTTATCCGGATGAGCCGCGGTCCCGACTTGTCCGGATACGAGAGGTTCAACTGCATCATGTTTTGCGCCACAAAATTTCTTCCTACGGTTCACCTACAGTCCTCACTATTCAGATCAAACTGTTTAAGAGTGCAGTCTTTAATACTGCCTCAGAAATCATAGAATCATTTTCATCCAATGGATATCAGGTTTCTAGCACCTTCCCTGACAGAAGGGCACTAAGGCTGATTGCCCATGAAGCTTATGGCCAATTTAAATTCTAGTGTTACGTTAATTTAGTGGTTCAAATATGCATCAATGTGATCCCTACCTTCTACAAAAGCTGGTAATTTGGAACCTATTTAGTGGAGGTATGCAGAGATGCCAACTATCACTTTTTTGTAATATTTTTTACTGCCTCTTGGCAAAAATACTGCAGGTTTCGTGGAAAATACTTTTATCCTGGAATTGCATACACTGTAGCTACACATGTCTATTTCAGGGAAAGTGAAATACTGTTTTAAAAAAAGAATACTCCTTTTCAGCCCTGCTAATGCTGTTAACAAGGTTAAAATCCCTGGGGAGGAGACCGACAGATCATATCTTCCTCTAACCTAGAACTGATTGTATTCTCCAACTGGATTTTCAGCTTGAGTAATTCTAGGCTTTTGCCAAGGCCCTCTCGCAGAGTGGTGGCGGGCTAATGGAGGCGAATGTTCAAAGCAAGCCCGGCCAAGCAGTACAGCACGATGGGCATTTGAGATCCGATTTGCATCCTTATGTTATAGCCATCACTCAGTGAGAGGGCCTTGTCGAAAGGCTAGAGTAGTTCCTGCTCCGCTTTCACCCTTTCACAGTCCTCCACTCCTTTCAGCTCTTTCTCGATCTCTCTCTTCCTTTGCTCACATACACATTTTGCCTCCATGAACTTTTGTAATTCACTTCCTTTGAGAACCCAATGATTCACAGACACGCATGAGCTTCTCGAACGCTATCTTAAATTCTCATGTAGTTACTCTGCTCACATAAAGAGCAGAAGGGCAGACTTGTCGAAAAGAGTGGACTCCCAAGTCTAGGTAGAGTGGAATCAGGAGAGCAGGACAGCAGGATTCCTTGAGATGCTAACAAAGATCAGAGGTCACTGACACAATGTGACCCTGAACTTCTGCTATGAAGGAGTGTTTGTTTCTTTTTTCTTTTTCTTTTTTAATTGAGCAGCTCTGCTATGTATTCATTTCCGAACATGTCTAGTGTGTGTTTGTTTGTTGCATGCATTGTCGGTACGTACTACAGTAAAGCACAATATTTTTGCAGCATGAAATTTTCGCAAATTGGAGCTGCCGACCTTTTTCGCTGCATGAAATTTTTGTGAGTTGCCTCTAACATTTGATACGTATAGTGTAGACAAGAACTTTCACATGCATTTTAATTTTGCAAATCTTGGCTCTCGCAAAATTAAAATGCACGCGAACATTCCTCGTTTTACAGTTTGTGAAGTTTCTTTTCCTGGACCATGTCATTCCTGTATCTCCCTACTGTGCCATTCAATTTCCAATGATATTGGAATATTAGTTTCCAATTATTGCCAGTAATTATGGAATATGCTTTAGTGAGGAGTCCAGGCTGACAATACAAGAAACCCCTAGAGTACTGACAGTCTCTTACTTATGTGCAATGTTTTGTCATGCCATGATTCCTTACCAGGTCAAAGATGTGCCGACAGTGACCTGGCCAGCTGAAGATGGCGCTTTCTTCACTGTCATCATGACGGATCCGGATGCTCCCAGTCGGCAGAATCCCAAAGCCCGTGAGTGGAGGCACTGGCTGGTGGTTAACGTTCGGGGAAACGACATCAGCAAGGGCCTCCTGGTGGCGCCTTACGTTGGTTCGGGTCCTCCGAAGGACACAGGTGAATATCTGCAAGTTCCCTAGTGGTCCCTTTTTCTTGCTTGAAAATTATAAAAATGGCCAGGCCTCCATATGGTGCTGTACAAACCGACATAGGAGGAGATGCACATGTTTTGATTACTATGCTTATAGGTACCAACTTTAGGACAAGTCCACCTTCATAGACATGTGGATTGAGTGAATGCAGCATTATTAGTAGAACACATCAGTGAGAGTTTGAGGAAAAGCGGACAATCAGTTCAAAAGTTATGATTTTTTTTCAAGTTTCTGCTCAGTCACTCCTGGATGAGAAGACTATATACTACGGCTTGTGATGTCACATGTGTACAACAATATAAAGAAAATCAAACATATTTTCACTTTTCTCACACAATAAAAGAACACTTGACTTGCCTCTTTCAGAAGGCAGGGGAAATTATGTTACCCTTCACATATGTCAGTGACAAAGTCAAGGAATTATGCACTTTTTTCAAAAAATATGATTTTGTGAAATTCTCTTCATATTTTCCTGCTGTTGTTCTACGCATGTGACATCATTCGATATAGTAGTCTTCTCATCCAGCAGTGACTGCAGATACTTTAACAATTCAAAACTTTTGAACAGATCATCCGATTTTCCTCATACTGTCACTGATGTCTCCTACTAATATTGCTGCATTCACTAAATCCACCTATGAAGGTGGACTTGTCCTTTAACCCGAAGTAGGACCAATTCCAAATCATGGCAAGACAAGATGATGGTAACATCAGCCCTTCTGTGTTAGCTCACCAAGATCTGCAGGAAGTATGGTAGATTGTAATTTGGTGGCGGCCATGTCCAGATATATCTTTGGTCTCCAGACATGATACCTGGTAAGCTTGTAGCAGAGAATGAACTTTAGACTGGACTCAACATGACATTCAAGTCAAATTGTTATTGGTAAAATATATAGCATGTGTACACATTATTTCGTAGCCAACACAATGTAAAGAGTGTAATTTTAACTTCAACAACATTGTTATACTTTGAAGACAGATACACTGAGGGACCCAGTGAAAAACATACCTTTTAAAAGTTGATCCCTCACTGCTGTGCTGAATCCACAACCATGGCATAGCATGCAAATGAGAAAGTAAATGAGAAAGTAAATGAGAAAGTAAATATGTCCATCAATGCAACTGAATGGAGCTGTAGCACTCAAGAGAATATTTGATTTTTATCTAATGATGACACCATGTTTGCACAGTGTTCCGCCATTTTGACACCAATTCAGGGTGTGGGGAATGTTAGTGGCTGAACCCTTCAGTTCTTCTGCTGGAGGGTACAGCTGTAGGCACATCTTTTTCTTCATGCCATCTGCTCTTACTGTATTTTATTTTGATAATGATCTTTTCTATTTATTTGTTCTTGTGTGTTTTCTTATTGTCAATGTTTCTGGCAGGGTTGCATCGCTACTGCTTCCTGGTCTACAAGCAGCCAGGTGAGATCCAGTACCAGGACCCGATCCTGAAGAGGGACTTCAATGGCCGCGCCTCCACCAAGGCCCGGGACGTGGCCGCAAAATACAACCTGGGTGACCCCGTCGCCGGCAACTTCTTCCAGGCTGAATGGGACGACTATGTTCCCCAGCTCATGAAAGAGCTCTCGGGTTAAAGATTAAGTGTGAATCAGATTCTCCAATTTTGGAAAGTTTCAGATTATGACCCAAGTGAGTAGTCATTAATGCACATAATGGGATTATGAGCCAGATGTATTTGATGCATATAATTATTACCTAGGATGTCATAACTAAGAGATGCTTTTAAAGGTTTATGTTCAGATGTCAGTGTACACTCTTAAACTGAATGCCCACTGGGCGACTTGAGCCTGTGAGCTGGTGCGAGCTGTATGGGGCGCCAAGTGTTGCATGGCCTATTTTGTTACGAAATCAGTCATTTCATTGATGAAATGTTCATTTCATGGCGAAATGACTGATTTCGTAACAAAATAGGCCATGTGACACTTGGCACCCCATACAGCTCGCACCAGCTCGGAGGCTCATAACAGGTCGCACAGTGGCCATTCGGCTTTAAAAATACTGTTTGTCTCTCTAATGAGTTGAATTAGAAATGAAAGATAAATTATGTGTTTGAGATTTAGATATTGGCTGTCCTACAAAGAGGTCTGAACTATTATGAATAATGTCAAAATTTGTGAAGGATATTGGTTCGTGGGGCAGATTGCTCTTTATTTGTCATCTGAAACTCCGCCCAAGTTGAGTGCCATTATTATATTTTCTAGAATTTTCAATGTTTGGCATTCTGATACTTGATATTTGGCATATATGTTAGCATGTTTGAAATAAAGAGTATCATTGTAACTAAGCTTGCTCATTTCATTCATTCAAATTGAAGATTTAAAAAAAGAGGAAGAAATAACTGCCTAGGTGATTGGACAGTGCACAAGATTATTGTATTTGTATATAGAAGGTTGCCTTCTTTTATTAGCATTATTTTTATACATTATGCGGCAATCACCTTTTATGTGTACCTTGACGGTTCTGTTTATAAACTGAAATGAAAGCACATGTGATTAAAGGTCTTCAGTAGCCAAAGAAGCAGTTTTTAATGTTGTTAGCATATACGATACGTATTTCTTTGTGCATGTGCGTGTGTGCATGTGTGTGTGTGTGGTCCAACTGTCTCAAAGGAACCAGTCTGTCGGTAGAAATCACACAAGCCGGCTTTGTACCACCAAGGAGGTTCAAGAGAATGGAGTCACATCCATCTTATTACCTTTGCTAGATGTTCGAAGCTGCCGCTCAAAAATATTTGAAGCATGTTCCAAACAGGATCTGCCTCGCAGATAGGAAGACAATTGACTCGTGTCTCATTGCATAATCACCAGCCACTTTCTAAGGAAGATATGTCTTTGTGATGGTAATTACTTTTTGCTATCCCTTCTTATAAACGGTAGGTGGTACAGACACGAGGATGCGCGAATAAAAATTGCACAAAAAATGATGAAATAAAGATGAAAATTGCTCGACTGGGCATACCTGGGCACTAATCTCATATATCTGTCAATAAAGAATTGTACTTGAATATTATTCCATATTAGCTTTATTTGAAGAAATTAAGCGGAAAAGTGATAAAACCGGCTTACCAGGATGGTACAGTTTTCAACATTTTCACATGATACAGCTCTGATTTACACTTTTGCACAGATTTCTGGACGGGATTGACTTTTGTTTTACTGCTTTATCATTAAGTAAAATTTCATTTTATGTAATGAATAAATGAGCAAAATATAGCCAACATTATTTTAACGTTCAAAATGAATCTTCAGATTGCTCAGCAAGACGGCAGCGTCGAACATCGATCACCAAAGGCACAAATGCCCCTGTGAAATTCTTTTGTACATCAATAGAAATCTGACAACTGTTTGAATAATTACAACCAGTTGGAACTCCAACTCTTAAACATCCTTGGTACCACACTGTTTAGTTAAATCCTAAATGGACTGCAAAGCAGCATTGACTTTGATACTAAACAAAGAAAAACTAGGTTTTATATTTAATTTGAAAAATTCCGCCACCCATCTGTCCACTGATCATTCAGATGTAGTTTCCTCTGTCTGTCTGTTTGTCAATATATCCTAGTGATCACCTTTCAGCTTGTCTTTCCATAGATTTGTACGTTTTGTATGTCTATCATCTCTGATAACAAGTTACACATATCAGATCAGGTCTTATGTGGATGACACTAGACAGACATCAGTCATCATAATTATTTATTTCTTTTGTTAAAGAGGGATCCTCACGGAACAAAAGTACAAATGTTATACTTTCTTAGATGAATATGAAGAAAAATAATATCTGATGAAACAAATATACTCTTCTGGAATTTTACGATTGGCAAAAAAGCGATGTCCTCTTATTGCCTCATTTTCACCCCCTCCAATATGCACACCTCAAAATTAAAAGTCTTCTAGAAGGTGTAAAAAGAGACTTGGGGTTACTTTGATTGCTCTTTTACAGTTTATAAACCTTCTCTCATAAGTTGAGATTTGTGGGTTAATCTAATGTTGATGTCCGCATAATGACGCAGTTTTGTTTTTGTTTTTGTTTTTTAACCCAAAATGTGCACCTACAATGTACTAGTAATGGCGCATGTAGGGATATATATATATATATATATATATATATATATATATATATATATATATATATATTATACACACACGCACACACACACACACACACACACAAATAAATTATACCATATACAGTATGAGCACCAACAAACATATCGTTATACGATATATTTTGGTGTTCTCCGGCGTGCAAAGGACCATTTGCGTTGGAAATCAACAGTGCTTATCACATGTTCGTTCGAATTACAGGCGTATATATCAAAGACTTGCGTATCTGTTTTCTACAAAGATTCTTCACTGCATGACAGCGTACCGCGAGTGTCTTAATAATAGGCACTTTGAGTCTAATTAGGTGACGATTTGATGTCTCGTGAGGGATTTTGTATTCATTTGATAGACTAATTAGGCCGGGCCACAGTACATTTACCCCTTTTCATACGACGGATTTCACCGTATGATGATTGAGCCATGTAATATCTAGCTGTCGACGCACTATAACACGACCCCCCATAAAATAGAATAAAATAAAATAAAATAAAGCAGAATCAAATCAAAGGCGAGGGGGTGGGGGGAGGCTTCGAATGCCCATTGCGACATCCATGGAGGGATAAGTGAAAGGACGCAATTTGCGATCACGAAATACCCAGAAGACTGCGGAAGGACAGCATGAAAATCTAGCAAGTGAATGAATATTGTTAACGTATTCCGTAGAGGTTTTTGTAGACAGTAGGCAGCATTATGTATTTTAATTGGACCCTTTTTCTATTCTAAGGTGGCACAGCACGGACTTGGTCAACAACAAAGGAGGTTATTTGAATTCATGAGATTTTTCGTCGATTTGTTTGCATTGCAACTGATTAACAAATTGCAGTATACATCGACGTAAATATTATTTACGTGGATGTAGGGCAATTTGTTAAGCAGTTGCATTAAAGGACGTCTTCCCTATAGACTTCCCCCATGAGTGGTTATCAGAATGACCCTCGTGCACATCGTATAATGTCACTTAAAGGACAAGTTCACCTTCATAAACATAAGGATTGAGAGAATGCAACAATATTAGTAGAACACATCAGTGAAAGTTTGAGGAAAATTGGACAATCGATGCAAAAGTTATGAATTTTTAAAATGTTTGTGTTGGAACCGCTGGATGAGGAGACTACTACAGCTTGTGAGTCATATGCGTACAACAGTATAAAGAAAATGTAAAAGAAAATTCAACATATTTTCACTTTTTTCGCATAATAAAAGAGCTCTTGACTTGCCTCTTTCTAAAGGCAGGAGGAATAATATTGCCCATAACATTTGTCGGTAACGAGTCAGGGGAATGTGTACTTTTTTCAAAAGATGGAATTTTGTGAAATTCTCTTTATATTTTCCTTATATTGTTGTACGCAAGTTATTCATACACTGCAGTAGTCTTCTCATCCAGCGGTTGCTGCACAAAAATTTTAAAAATTCATAACTTTTGAACGGATTGTCTGATTTTCCTCAAACTTTCAATGATGTGTTCTACTAATATTGCTACATTCTCTCAATCCTTATGTTTATAAAGGTGAACTTGTCCTTTAAGAGAAGATCGGACACGTTAAAGGATTAAAAGATAGATTCAAGCGTTCATCTCTTTTTTTTTTCTATATTGTAATATAATTTTCTGGCTTCTGTTTGTAATTTTCTGTACACTGTATTATATTTTTGTAAGTAAGTTTCGTCAACAGATTAGTTTTGAGGGAACCACAGATACACGCAATCTCTTTACTTTCCAGTGGCTCCCTTCATTTTGGCAGAATTTGCACTGTGACGAGTTTGCCCAGTACAAATATCTCTGCTTGTTATCAATCATTACCTTTATCTGTACTGACGTACATTGTATATTCAAATCACCGTGGTGTTTTTATTTTATATCGTGTATGGAAAAAAAGACAATGAAATCAAATTGAATAAAATCGAATCTTAAGAGACAACAACAACAACAACAAATCAATCTGTGTGTCGTAAACAATTACCACTGTCTCTTGCAGGACTGACACTCGATCCATTGCATAAGACTTAATGTACACCATCAGGACCAAAAAGAGGCGTCATCATCTTGAAGAGAACATTAGCAAACCAAGCCAAGGACTTAAGAAATGATAGGTCCGTGCCATCCAAATGTATATTGACCTCTCTCGATGTCTTTTGGTCTGTACATAACCGAATCAATAAGTACTTTATGAAAATATGCGTCAAATGTTTTTAAATATTAAACCCTTCATCAATACGTCAAAAATGTATCAAAAACGCTTGCAAAAAAAAAAGGACATCTGATGCTATTGTGTTTAAGTGCAGGCAGTATAACAATGAGTGAAAAGGCACATAACTGTATCTATTCCTGAGCTTAAGTCTTACAGAAGGATGGTGTCACAGCTCGATATGGATAAAGATAATTTGGAGGATTTTTTTTTTTTTTGAAGTGGGGGTTAATAGGGTGGAGGACAAAATAAGAAAAATATATATATATGATGCAAATTTTTTCACGAAGTTTGTAGTGATTTTTTTTTTAATGTACGGACGAAAGTCATCAAAAGACATCAACATACATTTTAATTGCAGGGACTTCTTAAAGAGAGCGATGAAAATGCTCTCTGTAAGGTTGCGTTTAAATAATTACACAAAAAGTAACCACTTTTTAACCAATTCTTGGAAATGCAGACATGAAAGCTTTATTCATCATCACTAATAAAGTCTTATTACGTGTATCACCGTCGTTTATCATTTTCTGCATCATTATTATTGTTATTATCTTTATTGTTATAATTATAGTTGTAGGCCTATATTGCTCCGTGGTTATCATAAACAGACATATTGCCCAACTGGTTATGAATTTCAGTTTAGACAATTTTGCCCCATTCCTTGTGCCAATTCTACGCTCTGTTAGGTAAACTTTGAAATTATCCCTTAAAATAGAGCCAAAATATATAATGGTAATCAATTTTTCTTGTCATATCTTTAAAGTTTTATTTCAAGATGATCCCTCAAGATACAACCAAAATTTTCACTGGTAATATTTCTTATTTTCTCACTACAAATGTATTACTTTTAATTGACAAATGAATTTTACCCAACATTGAAAGAGGACTCGGTGAGAGAAACACACATATATATCATAACACACGCGCATATACATATGAAAACGATAGAAAGAGGGCTCCAAACGCCTGCTTATGTACAAATATTACTGGTATACCCAGGGAATATTTACAGAGCGAAAGATCTCGTAACCGTGACAATGTTGAAAGAAAAAAATTAGATAAGAATTTTCTCGTCAATATTGCACAAAACATGTCATATACAACAACAAAGCTTTCACAGCATGATTGTCATGCCGATCATATAGCGTACCAAATGTGTATTTTAATGGTGCTTCCCTGCAATATCGATAAAATATTCGCTTTGGTATATAATCCATCTTAGAAGCACTATAAATTAAAATGATCCAAAACGGTTTGTGAGCGACATTTTCGTATCGTGATCAGAATTTAAGAATACTTATAATTATTGTAATGATGACGATAATTATGATTCTTTTAAACATAATATTGGAACAATAATGATTTTGCATGTTATATCCGCAACTTCATATAATGCAAAGCTGAATTTTATGTTCAATTTTAATTTGATAGCTAGATAAATATTTAACAATAGGATAACAGTTTCATCAAAATCGACCATGAAATAAGAAACACAAACAGTAAACGCTCACTATCACATGATTGATTATGCAAAAGAGGCGGGAGGATAAAGCTATACCTCACAGGTATATACTATTGACTTGTACCTTATGATCAAGAAGGTATTAGTCTCGCCAAGTAAACATCCTTGATTATATCTTCACATGAATTTTTGTTTTGAACTAAATACTTATACTTATTTGTATGTAAATTATGTATATATATATATATATAATATATATATGTATATATATATATATATATATATATATATATATATATACATGTATATACTTATATCTGTATATCCCACGCCTCAAACCGTAATAACATTATGGTAACTCAGCAATCACAAAGATACACGTGGTACTAGAAGATACTGCACTACTTCAAGACGAACTTTAAGGAGAAGTAAAAACGAGGGCTGCTGTTATATAGATATTTTCTCTTTGTACTGCAATGGAGACATCATCGACACTTAATCGTTTATCGAGATTTTACATTCTAATACATATATTGTGCATGAATATTAAAACTTTGTATGAGGCCTTTTCTCAGACCTGCCAACATTGCGTCGTTTATAATGTTTTGTTTAATGTCTAATGACTGTTCACATAGAGCATGTTGAAACTATTGCATTTAGTGATAACATCAAATGTATACCACCCAGAATGAAACTGACGTTCTTTAAGAATGAAATATACATACATATAGGGATCCATCGAATTTCCAAAAAGGTTCTCTTTTGGTGGCCCAGTTGGACAGTTAAGATTTGAAATAAATTTATATATTTGCTTTTATTTCGGGCCACCATGCAGAGAAAGACAGTGTTTAGCCCGGATGTATGTGTACATTATGTAATATATATATATATATATATATATATATATATATATATATATATATATATCATATTCATTTAATCTATTTATTTATATATTTGATATGTGTTAGCTATATAGCACGCACCTAATTTCGTAAAAGCGTGACTCACAAAAGATGATCTTATCAACGTATAGAATGAATGAAAATGAAAGTAATCTTTGAGCTGCATTGCTTACTTATACGTTAATTATTTCAAAGACCTCCCTGCAACATTATTATACATATGCTGCAGTTAGGTAGTATCTTTGCTAATGTTTTTAGAAACAAATCAGCGAGATTGATATATTGATATTATTCTTCCTACTTTTTAAACAGATATCATATGAACTTGGGTAGACACAATCATGATGCATATTGTCTATATATTAGTCATGTATGATCAATTGTTATATTATCATCATTTATGTTATTAAAACACTTGCTCACTGCATTTAAAATTCCTGATTAAGACTCTTAACCGTTCAATCTAAATATATGTGAAAGTATAAGTGTTTCAGTTTCATCAACATCTAACCATGTAAGAGAAAACAAAAATCATTAAGACTCAAGTGATGTGATGAATATATAAATATGCAAAATCACCATCCACTTGATTTGTATTGTGTTGATTCATAATGGTCGATTGTTCAAGTACATATCTTAGGGCCTGTTTTTTTAATTTATTTTCCTGTATGTTTGTTTGTTTTTGTTTGTTTGTTTGTTTGTTTGTTTGTCTGTTTGCTCGCTTTTCTTTTTTCCTTACCCCATGAGAGACTATGACTCCTTCATAAATACCGGTGTCTTTGAAGCTTCCTTGCTTCCGGTGAATAGGGCCTTAATGGCATTTCGAAACTGGCGGTGTTGAATGGTATAGATGATGGGATTTGCACAGGAGTTGCAGAAGGCAAGGACTACAAGTGCCCTGTCAAACGGACCGTACAGAAAGGATGGGCCGAGGAGACCCAGATTGAAGGCCAGATAGGCCGACTGGTTGGGGGCCCAGCAGATGATGAACGTGGCGTTGATGATGAAGAGAAGCTTGATGACTCTCTTCTTGGCGAGGATAAGACGGAAGGATGGCTGAGATTTCATCTTTTGCAGCGTCTCCCCCTGGAAACGCTTGGCCTCGACGTGGAGCTGGTAGGCGGTCAGACCCTGCGTAGTGAGCATGACGACGATCGGAATGACAAGGACCAGGAAGAACGACACGATGCCAAGCACTTCGCCGCCGTTGGCCGTAGGAAAGATGATGACGCACCGGTGGGCGTCCGCGTCCACGTGGAAAATGAAGAAGGCGAAGCTGTTCATGATGACAGCAAGGAGCCACACGATCAGAATGTAGGTCACCGTCAGCTGTCTGGAGAAAAGGGTCTTGAACCGGAACGGGTAGGCTACGGCTACGAAACGCTCCACAGAAATCAGGGTTAAAGTGAATACAGACGCGCTGACGGAAATCCACATGAAACGAGCAGTGTACATCACCTTGCAGTAGAGCTCACCCAGCCACGTAGAGGGTATGTTGATGACATCCGGAACGGGGACCAAGAAGAGAGAGGTCAGGAAATCGGCTACCGCCAGCGACCCTATGAGCTTGTCGGTCGAGTTCCGCTTCGCCTTCCTCTGGAAAACAACCAGCATGACGAGACCGTTGCCGAAGAAGCCTATGAATGCCGAGGCAAGCTGGAGTATGGACCACCACATGAAGGCGACTGGCTGCCATTGCCAATAATCTATCGAATCCGATTCCTCCAGAGGCATCGTAAAAGTGGAAGACTCGGTGTAGTTGCCATCTTCCGCGACGAGATAATCGACATCAGTAGCAACCGCTTCATTGGTGCTCGTGAGGAACGTTGTGCCGATGTCGATGTCTAACTCGGTAACTTCTGTCATGCATTGTTGGAGTAAGAGACAGGCGATGAACAACCCCGCAAGGTTCATCCTTGATCTGCAATTCAGCGCCATGTATACGTTTTCCAACGAAGTGAGAATTCTAGATAAGGTATTGGAAGACAGGTAAAACAATATCAATTTACCATAGACTGAGCTTTGAGGGATAACAAGCGATTGGAATGCTACTGCTTAGTTGTTATGGCTTCTTATGATTTGCAGCAATTACTCATAGTTTCATGATAATGACTAATTTCACTTATATCGTGAATCATAGCGTTCAGCAAACACAAAGTGTATCATGTCAATATGCGCTCAAGATAGGTAAGAGAAAAATGCAAGATCATTATCACAGTACCCAGTGTCACGTTTACTTAAACTGCACAGAAATGCGTTCTCAAAGCAGATTTGAATTTATGAATGTTGGGAATTGTCAGATAGAAGCATCACATAAAACTTATCGTTCTCCATTTAACTTTATTTTTCTGTTTAAGAAAAATAAATCTTTGCTTTCTGATTGAAAATTCTCTTCTAGTGAGTGAATTTGAAGTAGTGCTCTCGAACAATACCGAGCAAAGCAAATAAAACCATTTAATTGCTTGTAGAGATATCTTAAACTGTATATAAATTTGGACTGGAAGCAAGTGTGATATGCTTCTTAAAACTAGTGAATTTTGTTCATGTTTTTTAATTTTGAATAAAAACTCTTGCAGCATGCTGAGTTTTGCATAGCCTGCAATATCTATATCTGTTTGACCGGCAATCCACAGAATCCATTACAAAAATCAGCATAGCACATGAAGAAAGCAAAACTCAATCGTTCTGCTGTGTGTTTGATATCAACGATTTTTTTTTTTTGGACATTTACTTATTTTTTGTAGTAAAAATGAGGTAGAAAGGCATTTTGTCATTCAGAAAAAATAGATTAATTTCTACAATGTTTTGCTGCTTGAATTGAAGGAACATCTAAATCAAGATACTATTATGGATTTTACTAACCAAAAAATCAAGGAGAAGCAGAGATAGTAAATAATTCTGTTTTTGGCACTATTAGTATTGAACGAGTCCATTGAATATCGACTAATTCTCTGTCGCTTTGATACAAGGTACAACATGTGAGATTCTATCCATGACTTCAGAGCTTGTTTAAACTATTACTTGGGCATCATTCCCATAAAATTTCTTCTTCGTTTTCTAGGAATAATTTTACAAGCACTTGCCCTTTCTTAAGAATACGAGTAATACACTTTGGGACACTTAAATAGCAAATGCCTGACAGGAATATTGAATAGAATTTATGAAGACTAAATGTTTACCAGAAAATCCGATTATCAAAAAAAAAAATGAATGTATCGTAAAAATAACATTTGACTCGGCGCTTCTAAAACTATCCATAAATATTGTGATGCAAAATCATTCGTAATCAATCTGGAATTTAATGACTCAGTGAAAGAGTAACTTGATGACATCCAAAGCACGAGAAGGATACTCATTCCTACAATATTATTATATTATTGATGATAAAAGAAATGTAAATGTATATGTATGCTAATCATATGCATAAATCTAACAATTAAAACTCATTCTTAGAAAACATGCTTTTCTCGTAAAGTGAAATAGATATTCAAAATTGATATACTCTACCTCTCTTCGGTGCCTTCAGCGGCTCTGCTCCTGACGAATAAGCACTCCTGGCCTTTGACGCACTTTGATCCGGAACTGTCTCGGCTGCAAAGAAAAGATGGTTCAAGATGCTTCGACGAAGACGCGCATGCGAATTTGAGTGGGTTTCAGAGATGGAGGAGAGTCTTTATAGGACGATCATCTGCAAAGTTTTTGTAGTATTTCAATCGCCGTCCTTTCTGGTGCATTCTTCAGCCATTTCCGCCGGTACCGTGAGGGCGCTATTTTTTTTTTATTTTTTTTTTTTTTTTGGGGGGGGGGGGAGGGGTGGCGTTGACCTAGGACTGGATATGCTTTGTCCGGTTGACGCACATGCACAGACACGATGCTTTTATTTTTCTTCCAAATGATTCTCCCAGAAAGAATCACCAACCAGCAAAATGTGAAGAACAAAAGGGGATATAGTTAGCGAGAGTGATCATTAACCTCGTCAACCCATTCGCTCTTCCCCCATTTCGTCATCATGAGTCAATCCTGCTAATGATGCCCTCCGGACCATACCCCCCCCCCCCCCCTTCTCCTCATATGGCACTTTCCGCTCCATCTTGATATCTCTCCGTAATTTCATCCTTCAATTCTTTCCATTCTCATCTTCTTCCCTTTTCCTTCTGTCATTCTTTGCAATTGCTTCTCTTTTCCCTTCTTCACTGTTTTGTAACATAAACACTTCATGGCTGATCTCTGCAGCGTTGTACATCATTCTTTCTTTTAGTTGTATACATAATAATTATTGTGTGTCCATAGCAGGATAACGTGGGCTCGTAATTGTCTGTTTGCTTAAGTATGTTTGTGTGTGTGTATGTGTGTGTGCGTGTGCGCAAGATCCATCTCAAGGTTAGTGGTTGTTCTTCCTTGCCTCTGCCAGCTAAGTAATGAAATGGGGAGGGTGTATGGAACGACAGACAATAGAACCTGGAGCGAAATTGTTAGGTATTGAAGAAAAGACCTCCATCAGGACCTCATAATTATTACTCTATGATACACCTACTAATGCCCACCATCCCAATCCCTTTACTTGCGTGCTGCCAAGGCGTTTCTCTGTTGTCGTCGATTGTTGTTGTTGCTTTTACGACATTTTGACACTACCCTGTATCAATGGAAACACATGTTGTTGTTTGTTTGTTTTTTTCAAAATAAATTCTTCTTTTACAAATTAGGAGGCATAGAGAACATCCGCAGAACATCGCAGGCATCATGAAGATAAGGTACTTTGATATTGATTATTTTATGTCATAAGTTTACCAGGTTGGGATATCATTCTAGTCATGCTAGTCAAGCTCTGCTTACGAAGGTGTTTCTGCATGTCTAAATTTTATACAACATGTATATTAATTTCTCTCTCAAAACTTACTATTCGAAGTGTTCCCTTTGGTATAATAGTGTGCCTTGAATATTGCATTGCTTTATATTTTCCCCTCTGTTTGTTTTCCTCTTTTCGATTGAACTCCTTAACGTACATGGATGCGTAGAACAGTGAATACAATTTATGACATTAAATTAAATTCTCTTACTGTATTGAAAAGGGAATGAAAAAAAAATCGATGGAACTGAACACTATCTCTAAAGACTTCACAAGTTTTACTCTTCATTGGGATAAAGATAGTTATCCTATAAATAGATTTCATGTTATTTTTTTAAAGTTGTTTTGTGCTAAACATACTTTCTCGGGGACTCGACCTTCACCAAGTGACGTCATCAACAGATCCCAAGGCTACCACGTCGACACGGGTGCTCTATAATATGCCGACAGACTTTCTGATATTCCAACTGTCACGTCATTTGAAAGAATGGTATGATATGTAAATAGGTGAGAATTCAACTTTTAACTTTTTGAAACCACTTTATGAAATGTTAAAAGTCATTTAATTCTATTAAAGAGGAATTCAAATTTCATTGGATGAAAATTGTTTTTGAAATGACTGAGATATTAAAAAACAAAGGGAAACACAATGATTCTAATATTATGTCTGTCTCACCTTTTATCAGGACTGCTTTGTTTTGGATATCTCAGCCATTTCAAAGAGATATCAGGACTGCTTTGTTTTGGATATCTCGGCCATTTCAAAGAGGTTTCTCATTATCTTAAAAAAAAAATCATCATAAAAAAAGTTGTAAACCTCAATCCCCATGTCAACCGAAACTGTACTATGTCTGTAATATCGATATTTTCATACAATACGCAGTGGGGACCACAATCCTTACGTAAGGGCAGCAATGAAATCAAGGAAAGCATGCACGCGTACATTTGATATCCATTATAATTTTGTTGGTGGGTATTTTTTGTCTTCATTTTCCCTCTTTTTCTTTGCTATGTAGTTTCTAATGTCAGAAAGACTGCATTAGTGTTTTTTTATGAGTAAGGCAACAGCAAAATAGAGAGTTATAACCAATATTCAAGATTTCCTTATTCACATGTTTATAAATTTAACGAGAGTGATTAAACTGGATTTGGTGATGGATCGTCCAAGACATTCGCTCAATTCTTATCACCATTATAATTTTTCTTTTTTTTGGGGGGGGGGGCGATGGGGTGTCCCACTGATGCATTTCTATAGATAGACAGAACCTCATCAGAAAATAAAACCAGCTCAACGGTGTCCGGAATGGCGTTGAATTCAGATTCCATTTATCAATGCTGGGAAGACAGTCCTATGGTATCCAAGTGAGATGATCAAAACGCTTTGCGCTAATGACTGAAATTTCCTTCGGCGATGCACGACTTCATAGTCCACTGCAACACTGCATTCTAGCTGTATACAGCTCTTCTTTTTTTTTTTCACCCCCTCAAAAGAAAAAAAAAGTTTTATATTCTTCTCATTTCTTCTCTCCTTGTGTGTGTGTGTGTGTGTGTGTGCGCGCGCGCCGCGTTTTCAGTCGTTGTAACAGGCAAAGAAGAGCTACTTTAAGCGTACTCCGCTTTTTAGCCTCAAGACCAATGGACGACCCACTTATACATTTATGTCCAATGTTATAAAATAAAACGACATGTTCACCATAGGTGGACTGAAGAAAACGTTCCCACGTAGTAATTATAATTCTACAATAACAAGAATGAATCATTCTTTGATGCATTTCTATTGCTCTATCTATGTTTTGCTTCTTCTTCTCTTCTTCAGTAAAGGCCGTTGCTTCTGCAGAAATTTGACGAACATAGATCACAGTCACAAGCGTCTCATTGCCATCGGTTGTTGTTGTTGTTGTTGCTGTTGTTTTTGTTTGATTTGATGACCACTAAAGTCTGCCATCAATTTATTTCTTTATTATACAAAATGTTGCATAGACATTATTATCATTGAAATAAATGAGCTCAATTCGGATCATGATGTATCGTGGTGATTAGCTGACGATTATTAAAAAAACAAACAAACAATGACGCGCCTGAGATCAAGTTATCAAGACAATGGATTAAACTCGGCGAAATACAGCATATTCCCACTTGTGTAATGACGGTATACTTTCATTCTTCTGGGACAACACCCAAAAACTTATCGGCATCAAAAAGCATTGCACATTGTTTGGCAACATGCATTGGAGAAAAGAGGTGAATAGATTTTACTTCCATGCTAATTAGCGCGTCTCTCGCGAAACACTTGAGATCGCTCATCAGAGACGAAAAGTCTTCATAGATTATTTCCCTGTTCACTGTTTACTGTGTCACCACGAGTAAGTTTTTCCCTATTGTCTGTGTTGACAATAGTACCCTGATCTCTGTTGCGGTTCATTAGAGTCTAAGTCGAAAACGAATAGTCAGCCAAGAGGGAATAATGGTCCTAATGCATAATTTCTGAAAAGAAACACTCCATTGGGAACTAATTACTTAGTAAATCATCTCCAAACGAAGTTAGTTTCGTGAAGAGATAGGGAGAGAGATGACGGAGGAGTTTTACCTAAATGAAATACTGTGTAGTGAATCTTTGTTTTTCCTATTTTATATTAACCTTGGATCCTTCTTTTTACTTAGTTCCTATAATCAATATTCCCTGAGACATCGCTGTCGTAAGCAACATTAGTTCAGAAGCCAAATCAGCTTTTTTCTTCTTCTCCTCCTCCCCCTCCTTCTTCTTCCATTATTTTTTCTGCCTGTTCGTTATACTTCGTTATCTTCGGCTTATTTTTAATATTTTTTCGTTCCTCTTCCTCTTCTTCTTTTTCTTCTTCTTCTTCTCCTCATTATCATCATTATTCAACTGTTTCTCATACCTCTGCCTCTTCGCTTTGATGCTCCATCTTCTGCTTTTCTTTATTGTTTTCCAATTTCCTTTTCCTCCTCCTTCATCTCTTTTTTCTTCTCCTTATACCACTCTTGCAGACACAACTGCTATTTCTAACTCTTCCTGTAACCGCTCCTTCTTTGGTTGTCTTTCCTTCATCCACTCCTACAACTTCGTTCCTTGTTCTTCCTGCATCTTTTTTTTTCTTTCTTTACCTTCATCTCCGAGAGTTACAACTTACTTGACAGGTTCACCTTGGTGCTTCGGAGGTGACTGGTCAACGCCCGCATCACCATCATCATATTTTTCTTTCTTTCTTTTTCCTCTCTTCTTCTTTCTCTTCTTTAACGTGTTTCTATATTTCTTTCTTCTCCTTGTTGAATATTCTTCTGCTTGTGTTTTTTTCTCTCCAACGTCTTTTTCATTCACTCTTTTTTTTTTCAATTTCTTTTTTCTTCTTTATTCTCCTCCTCGTTATGAGGCCTTCATTGATCCTGATTCTTTTTCTGATACTGATGCCTATACAGTCTTATGGATTATACACTATAAACCGTAACAAAACTGTACGCTATGTCATATACCTGACGTCCTTATACTCACTCGCGTGAGAAGATGAATTGTCAAAGGTGACAATGAAGCTACTGAGATTGCTAACTACTTCTGAGGAGTGGTCTGGTCTCTGCATGACGTCCTTCATCTCGGAAATGGCTTGCACGAATGCAACCTCGTTATCAAAGCACTCCGCCTCGGAGGACGTTGAGAAATGATACACCAAAATGGTATCTACATTTGAATACAACGAAAGATCATTATACACAATGAGTATATGATAACCAAAAGATCTCTACTGTAACAGTTGAATAATCGATAACTGTATCACCTTGTATCGCGTATTTAATTTCATTCATGAAAGTAGAGAAATGATTGAATTTGAAGTGAATTGTGAAGGATTTCTAGTCTTCATTTTTCCCCTCTGTATAATGTTTCAAGTGATGCATTGTTTTCCTGCTTTGTATTCAATAAGGGGATCCTTTATGTATAAGGGGATTAAGGGGGAATCATTATCACTCCATCAGTCCATCAGCTTGTATTTGGAACCATTTCAGTCTCATCTCATAGAAATCGAGAAACAGCCGCATTGTGATATATAAATGTACGAAGTCGATGTACGACAACGATACGAAAAACGATAATTTGAGGATACCTGCAGAGACATCATAAACACATTTTTGTCTAAGGGTGCGTTCGAGCGCTCTAAAAGCGAACCAAAGCGAACTGAACTAAAGCGTACCGTACCGTACCATGCCAGTGTTGGAGCGTTCTTGTAGCGTACCCTTAGCCCCCGTTCCACTATGCCGTTCTCGCTACGATTTGACAATTTTCTCAGGTCGGGAAGGATCGGGTAAAACCTGAGCCGATCTGGACACAGTACGTTGTTAGAACGCTCTAAGTACGCTGCAGTTACGACTACCAAGTGCTTGCTACGCTCTTACTACGATGATCGGGAATTAGACATTGCGATCTCTGCCGCTGCCGGTACGCTTTAGAACGATGTAGCTACGCTGTTAGTGCGATGTTGCCGATGTTATCCGATCAATGCACGCTGTATCTACGCTCTGAACGATCTATACGATCTTATCACGCTGTTACCCCCGTTCAGAGAGCTGAAAAGTGCCCGATGTGCCCCGATGTACCCCGATTCGACTGTGGGTCAGCAGTCAGTCAACATATTAGCATGCAGAACCGAAGAAATATACTGTGGACCTCGAAGATTCATTCTTCTTTTTTTTTACTTTTGATTTTCAAAGTTGTTGTTGCTTCGTTATTCTCACTACTCTTTCTTCATCAGCGAGCCCGTGCTTCTGTGCCTCCAGTGCCCTGGTTATGACCCACCATTTCCCTCTCCTCTCCCCTCCTCCCCCCCCCCCCCCCCCTTGTCCACCTCGGACTTACTACCTTCTTCACTACTATATCTTTCTATCCTCTCATCAATTTTTTCCTTACAAGAGAGCCGCCATGTGTTTGTTAATGTGCGTCCGTATGTGTGCATGTATGTGTGTATTACTCTGTCTGTCTTTTTTTTTTGCTACCGCTTAGGGAAATTTGTTGTTGTTGTTTTTTGCAATTATATATTTTTCTCTATGAGGGGACTGCATTCTAATACTACAAACTCTGCTTTTTAGCAGTCCCGTCCATTTCCAGCAATATTTTGTATGCATTTACCACAGTGACGTAACTGTTATTTGTATCTCTGTTGATAATTTGCCTGTATCTCTTTTACAATGTTATTCTGTTCATCGCATTGTGGTACTGATTTCATGACGTCTGTGTATATGAGCGTTTCTTTGTATTTTTTATTATTTGTTTGTTGGAAGTGAAATAAATCAACTTGAACTTGAACTTGAAGAGCCTCCTCAACTCACGGTTCTTTTGCAGCAATGCATTGTATAAACGAAGACGTGCTGATTTTTCAAAGGATTTTTCTTGATGTCCTTGCTTTTATAGTCCGTCTTCCTCCAGTAAACTGTTGTAGATGATTTCATATTCTTCAAAATTCTGCTATGTCCTCTTCCTCCTCTTTCAGCATCACGTGCAGTCTCTCTTTCTTCGCCTTTTGGGTAGCTGCTTCGCTGCTTTCTTCTCTTCTTTTTCTTCATCTCTTCTTCTTCGAAAATTACAGCTAAAATTACTTCCCGTTCTTGTGCCGATGTTACTACGCTCAGAAAGACCTTGTTACGCTCATCCCGCTGCGTTTACGCCGTCATTACGCTCTCCCCGCTGCGTTTACGCTGTCACTACGCTCTCCCCGCTTGCCGTACGATTAAAAATATGTCAATTTTGATCGGGGAGATCGGGAAGAAATTTTGAACCGGTTCAAAATTTCTTCCCGATCTGAAAAACTGCCCGCTCCAACCCCGACCTCCACACGCTGCTGCTACGATGCTTCCGATCCCCGTACGCTTTTGCCGCTCTCTCCCGATCTGCTAGATCGGGACAGATCGGGGTCCAAATCGTGATAGTGGAACGGGGGCTTAAAGGTTGCGTTCGAGCTCTCTCCTAAAGCGAACCGTACCGTACCGTACCCATTGGCGGATCCAGGGAGGACCGCAACCAGACCGCAACCGGCGCACGCCCCCCTTTATTTTTTGTTGAAACAAAAGAAATAAACAGAAAAAAAATGGGGGAGGGGTGCGTGCGCCCCCCCCCCCCTTTAATTTTGTAAACGCGCCCCTCTTTACGGAATTCCTGGATCCGCCCCTGGTACCCGCGCCAGAGGAGCGCTCGAACGCTCCTAAAGTGTACCGTACCGTACTGTACAGAGCCAAAAGTGGACTACTCGTACTTCCCGATGTGCTCCAAAAGCGTACCAAAAGCGTACCAAAATTCCTTGTAAAAGCATGCGCGTATCATGCGCGTAGGTCACAATGCAAAGACATCATTCTCTTTGTTCGGGACAGCTGTATTAGCGCCAGGTGAATGACAGAGCTCAACTCAACAGAGCTCTCGAACGCTTCAAATCTGGCACAGTTCGGGACGGTACGCTTTGGTTCAGTTCGCTTTGGTTCAGTTCGCTTTGGTTCGCTTTTATAGAGCGCTCGAACGCATCCTAAGGTATCTCGGGTTTCATTTTCAGACGCATTAGGCAAAAGAATGTTACTTCTCTGTTCGCTCTGAAGGACTTTGCTTGCAAGCTGTAAACGAAGAAAAACAACACACACATCACACTCACACGCATCCACACACACACACAACACAGTCACACACACACAAAACACATTCACACACACAAACACACACACACACTCACTCGCACACACACAGCGTGCGCGCGCACACACACACACACACACACACTCTCTCTCTCTCTCTCTGACACACACAATCGCAATGGGTCGCAGGGCTCCAAGCGCTTTGACCTCGAGGACTCCAAAATGTGCTTGCGTAAAAAAATCTCGACTACTATAAGTAATCATGGTCGAGATGTCAGTATACATAGTGACAGTGAAGGTAACATCTGTAAGAAGAAAAAGAAGAGATAGAAAAGAAAAAGCAGAAGATGGCGCATACATTTCACTCTTATCTCCAAGCTATCTGACTATTAGATAATCATGACAGCATATAAGACCTCCTCCTCTCGCCCCCCCCCCCCCCCCATCCTTTTACGGGCAGGTTTGTCCTTTCATATTTGCTTTTTTTTTCCCCCAGGGACTTATGCTCCAGAGAGAAAACATGTAAAACTTATGACATAACGCGTGGAAAAAGTACCGAACAAACAACATTGGGGCATCTCCGAAAGCCATAGTCATATTGAGGAGTTCCTTTTATTGATTGTATTGGTCTGCTACACCGAACTTTTATTCACCATTTTTTTTTTCGAAAATGCTTGTGAAACAGAAGCCCAGCTGTGCAGTGAACATAGTAAGCAGCACAATGAACCTCATATGCTCCCTACCACCAAAAGACGAAAATAAAAGATAACATTTGACTTGAACTGTAATGTTTGCCTGTATTTTAAATCCACTGTCGGCGATAACTTACTTTTTTTTTCATGAATCATATTTCTTTCTATGCATTGTACTAAAGGATAGTATGAAATAGAAGAACACGAAATAGCAACTACTAAAGAATACCTCCTTCATATGCATTTTAGTTTGTCGTTGACAAGACAACCCCCGCGTTGTCCAACATCAAAAGGATACTTGTTGTCGATAAGATGTCCTTGCCGATTCATCACTTAAACCAGGATTCTTTACGTCATCTTCTACGTAGTCGTGTTTCTTCCGCGTTGCGTTTTCGAGACTGGCGAGTTTTCGCAAGCACGACGCCAGGCGGTAGTTGAGCGTGCCGTGTGCAGAATTTGCTTCTGTGCGTGATCAAATCACAGAATAGAGTTCTGTGGATCAAATCCGAGAAGCGTCCCGTCCTTTGGGGAAAACGAGTACGGTACTCGGCCAAAGTAGCGTTCGGTCCTGATGCTGGGCTAGTTCCGATGTAAAAAGTCACGGTGAGGTTTCAAGGAAGTGTGTATGTGCGCGCGCACATGATACTTGAGTGTCCGTTCGTGCGTGTGTGTGTGTGTGTGTGCTATTGTATATTATGGAAGAATGTGTGTTGAGGTGGTTTATATGCATCATAAGGATTTGTTTGAATGTTTGTTTGTGTTTGTTTATAAACACGTATGTATTTGCGGTGTGCATATGGCAGTTCGTTTGTGCTGAAATCAACTAACGATTGAGAAATTATTTACGGCGTGTCGAAATTATTCGCTCATGCATAAAGCATGCCAAACTTATTCTGGGACAAAGAATAGTGATATGGAAGTTGAAGTTAAGACTGATGGAAGAATATGACTGCAGTGAAAAAATGATCAAAGACAGATAACATTTAGGGAGGGTACCTCCCTTGTATGCCTTTTCTCTCGGTCTCTCTCTCTCCTAGCCCGCCTCACCGCTGAAATTGACACACCCATACTATTTTGAAATCAACGCCGCTGTGAAATATTGCATATAAACACGTGCTCATACACGTTGAAAGCATTTTCATTGCCACAGAAGAGCCTGCTGCTGCCCAAAAAGTTCGTTCGCACAAACATCAAAACACAAACACAAACAGACACACGAACGCACACAGGCACACGTATACACACAGACAAACAAACCACTACCACCATACAACCACTACACATGCACAGTTTCCACATATTGTATTATACTCCAAACACACACACACACACACACACACACACACACGCACACACACACAGCTATGCGCAAACGCATACACAAGCCGGTAATACGCACCTACATATCATACACAGCACATACCATGCAGCCCCCCCCCCCCCCCCCCACACACACATACGCATAACTTACTAGTCATACCCACCCCACCAAAGCATAACACCGGAGCAACCATACAATTCACAGTGCATGGCCGGCGACAATTTGTGCAGCTGCGTTTCATTTTGCCATCACAAATTGTCGCCATCGAGGTCAAAAAATTGGGAACTGCACAAGCATCACAAATTGTCGCCAGACGACAATTTGTGACGGGGAGACAATTTGTGATGCGAACTCCGTCGCAAATTGTCGCCCCGAGCCGGGGCGACAATTTTTGACGGGGCGACAATTTATGTCGCAACACACGGTGATCTCGCTACGGAAGTTTTGGACATGTATTGTTCAAAACTTGGCGGCGACCATGGCGATGGTGGCGACCTTCCGCGCTTCTAAAACGTTGAAGATACGATGGAGACGATTTAAAGCGATCAAGCCACGATCCGCCGCGCTTTGTCGGGTTTTGATGATCGTAGCGGGATGATCGAAGGGGGTAAAAAAAAAAGAAAAGAAAAAAAGATCTAGGCTCGCATTCCTACAACGCCATCAACGACGAAATCTTGCTATATTCTCCCATTGACTACTGTGTGGAAAGCAGGACGAAGACAGTCGAACTTTGAGGTCGCACAGTGGGCATTGGGCTTAAGTGTGCAGAGAACAGGACATGCAAAGAAAGATCATTAAAATGTAAATTTGTAAGTGTAAAATGCTACTAAACACGCATTTGCCAGTTTTAATCCGAAAGATATATCATTTAGTTGTTGAGACTTGCGAAGAAAACACTTACAAATTGTGCGCAAGATGGCTATTTAAAATGATCACTTTTTACGACGTTTTAGTATTCCCTCTTCCAGTCCTGAGGTATTAGTAACAAAAAGATCGGAAAAAACTGAAGGATTTTTTCCGTGTCACATTACCACCAAGTTTCATACAGGATTTTAATATCTTCTCTGCGATACAACTTCATTTAAGATCACAACCTTTTCTTTGGTCTCCATATCCAAACTCTAAATCGTATAGCAGCTTGGAGCATGGAATATCACAGCGAGAGAAATGCTTAGTATTCAGTTTTATTCTATTGAAGCTACGCATAAATTTGAACAAATTGCGAAGAGATTCCACTCCTTCTCAATACTTCCTGATCTCGAGTCGACTATCATTCTCATTATTAATATCAGCATCAATATAGCTATCAAATTATATTTTTCCAAATTTCTAGTGGCAAATCCCGGTCTCTTTCCATACGTGATCCCCATAATTGCTGATCTTATGTCTTCACTGTAATCTCGTGCAGGTTATTTTTGTTGGTGGTGGGTTTATTTTTGCTTTTTTTTTTCTGGGGGCTGTTTTGAATCATCATCATTAATTATGTACAACACAACAAAGCAAGCACTTTTCATATTGGCACCGTAGAATCATTCGATAATGAAAACTGCTTATGGGGCGGATCCACGTAATATGAGACTCGCCTCCAGCATTTGAACGCCGATTGAAATGTGCTGAAGTATAGCCAGGGAGGTATTAGAGAAGTGGAATCTCTTTCCAGTTTGTGCAAATTTGTGCGAAGGTTCTATGCATGATAATTAAATGCTTATGCCCAAGTCACATAGACATCCCGGATCATCCCGGACCACCCCGGATCTGAGCCGGGGTGATCCGGGGAGAGATCCGTGTTGACGCCTTGGACATCCTTGGACATCCGTGTATGTCCGTGTAGTTCCGGGGATATCTGGGAGGCCAACACGGCAACTTTTGGAGGTAAAAAAAAAAAACATCCGGCGTCATCGTGCTGGCAAGAACCATTTAGATAATGCCCCAGTCACATATAAACACGGAAGCTCAAGGATCTACACGGTGATCCGGGGAGATCCGGGGACGTCCGGGGAGATCCGGGGAGATCCGGGATTTTGGTATGATTGTACACACGGTATCAACACGGCAGCTACACGGATAAGGCCGGAAGAGCGCGGCGTCTACACGGACAAACACGGCATCTACACGGATCAACACGGCAGCTACACGGCAGCCACACGGACCACCCCTGATTGCTCTGCCCACACGGCAATCCCCGGATGACGCCGGATGTTTTTGACCGCCAAAAGTTGCTGTGTTGGCCTCCCGGCGTCAACACGGATCTCTCCCCGGATCAGATCCGGGGTGGTCCGGGGTGATCCGGGATGTCTATGTGACTGGGGCATTAGGATCACATGAATAGTCACACGTCACAGACGCGTATCCCAGTGAATTTACAAACCAAAATGCATGTTGGTACAATTGACCTATTTCTGCTCATGCGCAAAGTGGTTATTACGAACTGGCTTATTGTGGTATACATTGTATAGTTTCCAGCTGACTCGGCTGGTGTACATCTTGCAACCATGTCCTAACACGATAGGGTGACGTAACGTCCATCATCATCATCACCATCATCATCATCGTCGTCGTCGTCTTCGTCGTCGTCGTCGTCATCATCCTCATCATCATGGTCGTCTTCTCTTTTGTTGTTCTTCTTACTTTTTTTCTTCTCCCTCTTCCTACATCCCGGATACTGTTTATTTCTTGTTTGTTTGTTTGTTTTTTGATATTTGATTTTATCATTTTATTTATTTCAGTGATATAACTATTGAATGACTTTCCTAAATCATCACATTGTTCATCGTGAATAGTGGTTCTCATTCGGACCTCTCTTTCTTTGTTGGTTTTTTCATCGTAGTTTTTTTTTTTTCCAATACAGTAGAATTGCACAGAGATTGTCATTCAGCTGGACAATTTCGGTTTATGAGGATTGAGTCGTGGAGTGCATGTGCGCCATCTACAGTTGACTGTCATCAAAGCTTGAGGGATAACAATAGAGTACTTGTATAGCATTATGACTTCATAATATACGTCTACTGGGTGACGCCATAACACGAACAAGGATGAAGACGACTGTGACGTAGGCTGTACGAAAAATTGTTCCTACGATATTCTGCATTATTATATCTTTATTCCGCCATTACCACCTTGGTATCGCTCTGTGTTTAATACAGACGAAAACCGCTTGTGATTACCAATATGATAGAACTTAAAAGCAAAAACAAAAGCAAAAACAAAAACAGTGACGAACAGAAGTGGGGCGGTGCATTATCTAGCAAGTTATCAGCGAACTATCTTTTATTTTCACATTATAATCATTCCATGGGCTGAAGTTTAATGTTATATAGGGAGTTTGAGTCATACGTTCTCCTCAAAAAGTATTTCGTATAGCCGCTAATGACTTGTTATTTGCATTCTTTGTTAAAGTTCAATATCAACAATATAGAAAAGACATTGTAAATATTGCAGACTTCAGTGAAAGTAACAAATACAAATTCCAGACGTTGCAGTTTTCACAAAAATACGCACGTTCAGCATTTCTCATGGACAATAAATTACACTATCATAGTTTTCAGCGTCATTTAAACATTCCAAAATAATTGCTTATAATTATACTCATGCAGACAATATAATATTAAACTTATACAAGTTCATGTAGAATGAGAATAACACGGGAACTCGGCTTCCTCCATTGCCAAATTATGCAATTATGTTATAGATACACACTTGTGATTGTATATTGCGATCTAACTATGGATGGTAATAGTGGCATTTAGGGAAAAAATCTAGGCACACGGATGGCAGTAGGTTTCTTTTTTTTTCTGAAACAAAATTGTATGCCATCTTAAAATAAGCAATTTGCAGCAACACACTGATAGGAAAAAGGAAGTTAATACGCTATCATCGTGGATTATATGTATTTTTTTGAATGGAAGGTATGTAGGGTTACTACTCGAAAATTAGATGAGAGCTGAGAAAGGTTGTACGGTCAGTCGAAATGATATAACGAGTTTTATCAGTTTACAGACATTTAGTAAACTGATGTTTAAAAAAATAGAGAAGTTTGTCTGCTCAGGATCGAACGTGTTCTATATGAAAGTACAAATGGTGAATGAACGTCGTCTTTGATCGTTCTGGGGTTGCTATCTCAAACGAAAATCATACATGTGTGGCATAGAATGATTCGTATTGTGTTGAAGATTGAAGAATGAGTGTGTTTGTGTGTGTGTGTGTGTGTGTGTGTGTGTGTGTGTGTGTGTGTGTGTGTGTGTGTGTGTGTGTGTGTATGTGTGTAACAGTATATAAGAGCATAATATAAGGCTATTAAGCCCACATTGAAGAAACATATAAGAATCCTTGACAAGGGTTTTGGTTTCACACAGCCTGAGGCAGAGGGATGTGAAAGAGAGCTGTGGTCAGTGGTAACTGATAATGAAACCGTTACCATGGGAATGGAGCCTGTCAAGCGCAATCTCCATTACCATTGGCACCACGATCTCCATAGTCTTCACAGTAACTGTCACAGTCACAACTATGTCATTGTTATCATCATGGTCATCGTCACCATCACCATCAATCATGTCTATTCCATCGTCACTATCAACACAAATTCAATATACCAGCACTGCTGTTAACACCTACACTGTTGTTAACACCATCACTATCACAATAAACGTCATAACCACCACAACAATTATCACCACCACCACCACCATCATCATCATCACCATCATCACCATCATCATCATCATCATCATCATCATCATCATCATCATCATCATCATCATCATCATCATCATCATGACCATCACTATTTGTCACCATCCACATCAACATTACAAGCACCGTCGTCATGGTTGCCACCGCCATCCTCACCATCACTTGTGTCTATTATCATCATCACCACTACCTCTACCCATTACCACCATCACCATGTCCATACCCATCACTCTTTTTTATTGCGCACTTCTCTTTGCGATTTTGTTTCTGAATCTGCCAAAGAGTGCTGTGTAATATTTTAGTTGTTTTTCTCATCTTCTTATTTCATTGTGATTGATATATTGTGTATGTATTATCTTACGTTGATTGTATCACTGCTTTTGTACATCATACAGACTTATTGAAACACAACCAAACGGCTGAGTGCAAGTATTTTAACCCGTGTATAAATAAAACAAAACAATAAACATCCACCACCATCAACACTAAACAATTACCGTCACAATCACTGTCACCACCATCTAACATCAACATCGTCACTGTCATCATCTCTGTCACCCTCATCCCATCACCAGCACTAATGATCAGCCTCGGCGGAATCACCATCCTCATTTCCATCCCTATCACTATCACCCATCATTATCATCATCACCATTATCATCTCCATCACCATCACTCTAAAGAACACCATCGTCACTGTCGACATCACCATCAACTTATCAGCTTACCATCCCGTCTTAATCATCATTGTCATCATCTTCATTGCTGCCATTGCTATAACTGTCATCAATACTACGAACATCATTACCATGACTACTAACAACAACACCCATCACCATCATCAGCAGTATCAGCATCATCATTGCCTTCACTATCAACGAGGTGATCATTGCTACGACAAGGCCTCCATCATGACTTTTAATAGATCCCATCGACAAGGCGTACGTCAATGGACAAGATCTTTCAACCCACGTTGTCCCTCTCGAGCCATGTGTTAAACTGTGTACTGCAGTGGCGGATCCAGAGAGAACGCACGGGCAAACAAACAAAGAAATAAAAGAAGAAAATGTCGGAGGGGTTCGAGCGCCCCCTTTAATTTTGTAAAGGCGCCCCCTCTTTACGGAATTCCTGGATCCGCCCCTGGTATTGTACTTTGCAATGCTGGGGTATAGTCATTACGTGGCAGGGATCTCTGGCAGAACAAGTGTCAACACTGAAGAGGCAACCCTGGGTAAATAAGACCATATCATTGTCATAACATCTTTGTCACCGCCATAAGTCATGTCTGTTATACTTCATCATCTATGCCAGAATCTCTCCATCACACGGTGCAAAATCCTACACATTGCAGTTACACTGCGATTGCGAAACTACACTCAGACTTCCGAATAAAGTGGTAGAATAGAGATCTTGAAGAGGAGGGGGGGGGGGCATAACTTGCGAGACAGCTTGACCGAATAGAGATGGAGTCGAGATCGTGCCTCAACCATGTTCCTCTTCTGCCCAACATTTGGATACCAGTTTTACTCTGGAACCAACGATCAAACAAGTGTATTAACCGAAGGCTGGACGTACAACCAGCAATGTGTTTGCTTGGAGGAAGTGGTAGGGGAGGGGAGGAGGGAAGGGGGGATGAGTGGGATGGGGAGATGAAAGAGATGGAAAGACTGAATGGTGGAGCAGGGATTGGTGCGCACCCAGGAAAATTACTAGCAAATATGCGCAGTCACCGCCCCGCTCAATGGGAGATCAATAAAACATTAGAAATACGTGACTGTGTGGGTATCCCCGTACTTGGCAGTTCGAAATGGGTTAGGGATCCACCCTCCCCTCCAAGAGGCAGGATGCCACTGTGTTTAATTTCTCTTCGCCCTATCAACACAGGTGACAACATTATTTGTGGCGTCTCGTTTGCCTTGCGCATACAGACACAGTTGCCATTATCGTTGCTTGCACAAATATAAATTGTTGTGCGGCCTCTCGTTCACCCTAGAGTATTTGTGTATACAGTAAGCGCAAGCGTAATGTAAAGACGCGCCTATAGTTGTACTAGTAATCTGATCAAGCATTAAGTAACCAACGTATTTTCGGGAAAAGTGCAGTTGCCAGGAAAGAACGTGACTGTTCCTTCTAAACCAGTGATATTTTTATCCATAACCAGGACTCTGCTTGCAGTGTCGCTCTCGTTTTTAGATGTCGTCTTTACAATGGTTGATATATTAATCATCATTGCCACTGATATCTTTAACACACACACAAACACCCACATTATATTTAATTTAGATCATTAGATGGCGTTGATAGTAAAAAAAAAAAGATGAGTTGTTCATAAAAAAAACAAACACTGAGTTAACAAAAAACAAAGACACTGAGTGCCACATGGATCTGGACTGAATTGTAAGGGTTGCACACGATTTCTTTCTGCAGCTGCGAAGAAAGTTGTTAGTTATCTGTACATCTCGCATACGAACAATTTTAAGGGAATTAACTTTTGTTTATATAATATGTGTGAGGGTGTGTGTGTGTATGTGTGTGTGTGCGTGCACATGGGTGTGTGTGTGTACGTGCGTGTGCGCGCGTGTTGTTTGGAGAGGTAGGAAGATATGTCATTATCTGAGCGTCTTAATGTCCTCCCTATACCTATTGTGAAAAAACGCCATCTTCGGCAAGCTCGCGCAACCTCAGCCGAGTTAAAGGGGATGGCTAGTAACTGATCAGTGGGAATCAGCCCACTTCCGGGTTTCATGAGCTAACAAGCAAAAAAAAAAAAAAAAAAAAAAAAAAAAAAGAAAAAAAAAAAAAAAAAAAAAAAAAAAAAAAAAAAAGGTCCTCAGCTCATCTCTCTCCGTCCCCGCGTCCACTTCCGGGTTTCTTCAGCTGACAAGCAAAAAAAAAGGTCCTCAGTTCATTCTCTCCCCTCCCATTTTAGTGCCGCTTACGTACTTCCGGGTTGAAAAAAAGTGTGGGGGCCAAAGTGATGACACCTTATGTATTCCTTTGTATGGTGCACAAAAAGTGTGGGGGCCCGAGCCCCCACGGCCCCCACGGCTGCGCCGCCCCTGGGAATCATAGGGAATGCTGGGGGATGATTGTTCCAATCCTTTTGGGATTCATTTAAGAGTACATTTCTATTGTTGTGTGAAAATTATTTGCTTCAGAATGGTCTCATATTCAAGTAATGTGCAGTTTAATGTTTCCAGGTTAGCATGCCTGTACAGTGACAGGGCATTAAACTGCACATTACTTGAATATGAGACCGTTCTGAAGCGAATGATTCTCACAGTACACAACAATAGATATATAATGTACTCTTAAATGAATCCCACAAGAATTGGAACAATCATCCCCCAGCATTCCCACTGATTCCCACTGATCAGTTACTATAGCCATCTCCTTTAAGTTCCAGACCGTTTCGACTCAACGCCAGTCTAGCCAGTCTCGCCACCAATGTTTTAATGCGCGTTTGTGTGTTATTTATATGTTTGGTTACATACGTGTGTTCGTATGTAAGCATGCATATATGTACCGGTATGTATAATTCTATGTAGGAATATGCTTTTCGTTTCTCCACCAATTTTGTCTGTTGGTGTTTTTGTCATTCCGTTTAGCTCTTCTGTCTATCCGTCTAATTTCCTTCCTCATAGTGTCTCTTGGTTACCCACACCAATTTGCGGATCTCTTTCCTTCCCGAATTGATAAAGATATTTTTTGGTCTGTTCATGTATCCTAAACCTTGTGTTATTTTTTCTTTCAGCCAATTCCATTTCCTCCCAAAGTCGTTAGCGTACTCCGTCTCTCCGCATTGCCGCTGAGAATGACCATGTCCGCTCTTTCACACCTTCGCAAGATTCCATACACCCTTCGCTAATTAGTGTATACCAATGATGCCATCTTCATTTGTGTAAAATTCTATTTGTTTCAATCTTCGTTTGTCTTTGACGTCCATCGCCTCCAAAAGAGTGTGTTTTTCGTTGTAAAGCCTGAAATGCATCCTAACTGTATATGCGTGCATGCTAACTACAATGTTCTGGTGATCACCGTTTGATTTTTCCGTACTGTACGCGCGAGGGGTCCATCATTTCATTATTCAAATTTCGCAATTGCTATTACGCAGTGATAGCAATTCATTCTCATTGCTACCGGACGAAAGTTACGCTCAACTCACTCTTTATATAAGCACTAATTCAACGGATTTGAGGTGGCGTAAATGAAGAGAAAATCAGCACAGCGTGAGCCCCCTCTCAAAATGTTAGGACACAAGCTTGACTGGAAGTGAAAATATTTGTTGGGGGGAGAGCATCACAGCGTTATCACCATGAGTTAATGTGATAGCACGCATCTGCATCCATCAGTTAATACCATCAAAGCCGGCGCCGGCTTCATCATTAACTAGCCTTGGCGGAGAGACGCACGTTCCCGGCAGAGCGCAGTATTTTGCCTCTACTAGAATAACATTCTCCCACGAGTTCGTTGCCATGGTGACGAGAATCATCCCTGAATATCTAGTGGCAGGTATGAAGGATGCTGGGGCAGATTGAATCGCTAATGGCCATTTGAAGCTATTAGGTATAAGAGAATCGATCGTCTTGTGAAGATATTGTATTATTTTGAATACGTTATTTTTACTGCGATCATACCTTGATTTTGCATGATAACGGAATGTAGAATGAATACATAGGTCATAAACGAGAATTTATACAGAGTTGTCAAATATCTCCAGAGTATGAGAACATAAAGCTAACGTTTTTACTCATCCCGGTGAAAACGCAATGAAATAAACTATAGATGCACCTGCTGACGTTTCACTCATTCACAATTCAAAAATATCTTTTCGTCCTTTAACGTTGCCTTTAAAGGGGAAGGCTAGTAACCGATCAGTGGGAATCAGTAGAAATGCTGGGAGATGATTGTTCCAATCCTTATGGGATTCATTCAAGAGTTCATCGTATATTTATTGTTGTGTGAAAATGATTTGCTTCAGAATGGTCTCATATTCAAGTAATGTGCAGTTTAATGCTTCCAGGTTAGCGTCCCTGGTCAGTGGGCTACGGAGCATTAATCTGCACATTACTTGAATATGAGACCGTTCTGAAGCAAATCATTTTCACACAACAATAGATATACAATGAACTCTTGAATGAATCCCATAAGGATTGGAACAATCATCTCCCAGCATTTCCACTGATTCCTACTGATCAGTTACTAGCCTTCCCCTTTAACGTTTCCAATACAACGTTCCTTTCCCCCACCCCTTTCAATTCTTTAGCTCTCTCTTGTTCCGTTTACTGTCCATGTCAGCCATTGCAGCTAGAGTGGACATCGGTGAAATAAAAAGAAATCATAATGACTTTTGCAATTAGACTTACAGTTTATGTTGTTCTGTTCTTCAGTATAAATGCATAATAATGTTTAGATGTATTAGATGTATGTATGTGCATGTGTCTTTGTGTTCGTACATAATCATGCATCTGCGTTCCTTTCTCTCTACTTTGCAAACAGTCTTGACTTTTATGCGCGCTCTTTTCTTAATACTCTCGGGATTTCACCCAACAAAATTTCCCAACTTCTTTTCAACTGCCATGGTTATATTCCAACATTTGTTTTTATTCTGAACTACATTCTGCGTAATTCTCCTTGGGTGTTATGTTCTAAATTTTGCATCACTATCATAGAAACGTTTCTCGATGTAACTGTATTGCCCATCTCTCGATCACTGTTACAGGCGGGGTTGAACATGAGACTGTAGATGCGCTAACATACATGCCATTTGATCTCATTCAATATTGATATGGGCCATGTTCTAATCTCCTGGAATGTTGACGTCGAACAAGTCTAAAGGCACGAGGTACATGACCAATTGAACTTCTTCTTGAATATCAAAGAATGATATGGCAAAAAAAAAATGGAACCAAAGCCTGGATGAACGCCGAGACAGCTGTAGCAATACTGGGGCAGAGCAAAGGGACCAGCTAGTACAGTGCCCTCTCACGGCGAAGAAGTAACCTCCTTAAGCCTTCCCGCCGGTGAAAATGTTTTACCGTAACTAGCTGCTACAGGTAATTTGCTATTTTCGGCTGCGTCAACTTATAGGGCACGTAGTGAGTCAGCTGTGTGAGTAATTAAACGTACACGCTTATTTCAGTCACGTACGTTTTTTTATTTAGCAGATTACCAAACGTGACACCACACACGTGCATTTGTTTGAACTTGTAATTATTGTGTCTATACAATGTCGCGTAGTGCAGGTGATCTGAAATCCGACAATATCAGGAAGAGCAGTTAAGTTTGGAGTATTTGTAGACACTCATATTAGGCTTAAGGCCAGGAAATCCTGTCACAGATCGCATGCGATTAATGTTATAATTTTGGCGCCAGACAGGTGGGACCATTATTATTAGTTTTTAGACAAAAAAAAAATGAAATAAGCACACAACAGAGCAAAACATAACAAATACACCTGCCAAACATACACAGTCCAGAAATATTGTCGTTTAATGATTGCGATGAAAAAAAAAATGTATCCATGATATCAGAAACATTTGATGTTTGATCATGTAATTACGCTTGACATAATGGAAGTGACTATTCATCCCCTCACCCTTCTTCAGCTTAAGGTTTACTTACATACTCACATGTACTGTCTATTATTATATCACTCACTCTTCGGTTTACCACGTGTGTGCCAGAGTAGTCAGCGTGACATTACATTCTTGGAGATTGTTTCTTTGTTTGTTTGTATTCACTTCCTAGTCATATTAAAAAAAAACACATACAAAAATAAGTATAATATCAAAATCATGTACATCAAGATAAAATACGGAGGATGGCCAAATTTCAGTGATATTGTTAAAATACCACTGTTCTTCCTTGGGGTCCTTCGATTAGTTCAGTTTAACAACAAAAAGTGCATGACTTCAGACTTAGCAGGAAATAGAAAACAGAAACAAAAACGAAAACAAAAGTCGTTGGAGATTAAAAGATGGAATACAAAAAAGACACAATATAGCCTTTAATTTCTTAAAGAGCATACTCTAAAATTTGCCTTTACGCAACCCACCTGCTCGCCTCCCATCCCTCGAACCTGTTTTCGGGGTTTTTTCATACTACTTTAGAGAATCTGTTTAGCCTTGGGGTGCCTGAATTTTGAATATTTGTAGGACTTTGCCGAGAAAACAGTATAATGATTTATTTAAATGGATGAAAAGAAAAACCCGACCCACTCAAGCGTATACATATTTTCTTATATCTTCAAAGATATCAACGTGAAACCATTACCGACATTACTAACTGTGACGTTGGTGACTTTGAAAATTTAAAATGTGATTTTCCTTCCTGAGCATTTACCGATCACTTGTCAAAATAAATATTTTAAAGCTTCGGTAGCATGTGACGCTATCAAAACTCTCTTCAAACATGCCTACACTATAAACTTGCCTCTTGATATCCTACATTCCAGAGGATGCATACACACATGCCTATATATTACTTTATACATTATACACGCATTTATACTTATAACATTTCGATTTCAAAAAAGGTTCGAGTTATCACATTAAATTTTGATGCATATGTGTAGGTCACTTGTATCACAAAACATCCTACCATATTATAAAAATTTTGCAATAAGCCTGGAAAATAAAGAAATATCACCATTTTTCTCACTAAACCATAACTGTAGACTGTTTAGTCTAGAAACAATGTTATCATAACTATTGTTCACATTTTTTATGTTTAACAATACGTAACATTGATTATACGGATTAACTTTTTTACACTGGTTGTTTCTATTCCTCACATTTCAGAACTATTTTTAAGAACTAAAGCTGGGTTTTTTTTTTGTCTGCAAATGGTAAAAATTAATAATGCCTTCAATGCGCCCTTATAGACTCAGAGAGCTTCTATTTCGAAAACTCCCAACATGTTCTAGCTATCACTGCGAAGTGGGATTGAGAAGTTTTACTTCCAAGGGTACCGAGGAGACTCACGCGCCCTGTTATACAAACTCTGAAACCCGTACAAAAGCCACAAGACCATCGAGAGTGTCACGAGAAGTCCCGTTTAGTTACTGTGTACATAGGGGATTCAACATTGTCCGTTCCTCACAAGCCCTTATTTGGAGAATAACATACTTCGAGACTAATGTAAGGTGCACTCAGAGGCGTTAGGCACCACTCGACTGTGTCAGATACTTTAAAGCGGCATTCAGGTTTAGATACTTTTAAGTGATACTTGTCGACTTTGAATACCTCAAGCAGCTCTTTTTAAAACACTTTCAGTTGCCATCTCTAAAAGGTTGTGGCTACCCCATGAAAATGAAGAGACCCAACTCCCTTATATAAGCATGCGCGGTTTTTCATTTTGTTAAGCACTTTGTTTCAGAGGGGGTTTTGCAGCGTTTAAATGATTTTAGCTGCACTGCCAGACGATGTCAATCAGATGTCACAACACCTAATGGTCTAACATTATTTAGACTCTAGTTCACCTCTCCTTCTACGTACAAGGTACACCGGCACTGTCATTATGTAGAATGGTTACAGTTCGTTATTCCGAAGGTTCGTTATTTCGAAGGTTCTTTAGTCCGAAGGTTCGTTAATCCGAAAATGTGATAAGGTTTGTTATTCTGAAGGTTCATTAATCCGAAAATGCAATAAGGTTCGTTATTCCGAAGGTTCGTTAATCCGAAAATGAATCAAAGCTCGTCATTCCGAAGGTTCGCTACGGACCCTATTTCAATTTCGGATCAACGAACCTTCGGAATAACGAACCCTATTTCATTTTCGGATTAACGAACCTTCGGAATAACGTACCCTTTTTCATTTTCGGATAAACGAGCCTTCGGAATAGCGAACTCTATTTCATTTTCGGATTAACGAACCTCTAGGTATAGGGAATTTGTGTGTTTCGGATTAACGAACCTTCGGAATAACGAACCTTCGGAATAACGAACAGCACTCGTGTAGAATATATTGTTTAGGTGTGCCTTCTCCGAGCGCAGGATACAGTACTTCGTAGCCACCCTTGCAAAGTTACAAGCGCCCTTTTTCTATGTTTCATGTCAAGATACCTTCAATGATGATAATTAGAAATGACGAGTACTTTACGGTGTTAAATCATACCATCTTGCTGTTACATTCTGTTACAGTCTGCTCACAGAGTCACGTACTTCTCATCCAGAAAACGAAAGGCTTCCCGATAATCATAATGAAACTCACAACAAAGACAATAATGATATCATGATTATGGCATTGACGAACATGATAGTAATAATGAAAATGATCATATCATTAGTGAAAATGATATAATCAATGGTGATAATAATGACAACAGTAACAGTTATAGTAAGGAGATGTAGAAAAAGGAGAAAAGCAAAGGAATTGCGATGACAGTAACAGAACCTGACAGAGTAAAAATCAATGTGTGTATCCCTAAACAATGCGCAAAAAGCAATGCATCACCACTATCGAATGGTTCTCGACAAAACTGCTATGCTACATCATGCTGTCAATGTCCTGGTCCTGTCTCGAATACAATGATAATTATGCAAACGCACACTCATTCATGAACATATGTCGACGCACACGCACACACACACACACACACACACACACACATACATCGTGAGTCACGTATGTACTCACAAAGAGAGAGATAGAGAGGGAGAACAAAGAGAGAGAAAAAGAAAGAAAGACAGACAGACAGACAGACAGACGGACAGACAGAAAGGAAGAAAGATTGAATCGACAGAGTGAAGGAGTGTGAGGATCTACGGGAGCACAGAATATATCGCGGCCCAGGACGAAAGACAATACCACTGACTCAGGTTCGCCCCCCGCGGATGCGGGAGTTGCCTCAAGGACAGAGATGTGGCGCGCGCACGGAGGAATATAAATTTTGGACACATGGGGGACACACGATTTCTCCTCTCTTTTCCTGAGAGCGTTGCATTCACGGCGCACACCTAACCGCCGAGTGTGACACAAGTCCGACATAACCTTTGCGAGTGCGGAACGAAATCTTCATTACCTTCCTCCCGGCAAAAATTGAGCATGGTTGAGGTTTAGAATTGCTAATGAGAAGGCTCCTCTCCTCTGTTGATGCAACATGATAACATATGTATATTTCTCTTCTTTTTTTTTCCGAGATATGACAATGGAGAGGGAGAACCTTAACCCGTTTGTAACAAGTTTGCCGTGAAGCGGACCTGGTCTATGGGGGAAAGTGTGTCACCACAACCCAAGTCGTTTTCAGAGGGTTAAGAACAGACAAAAGAAACATAACTAGAAAATTCTGTGATTTCATTGTTGCTTTAATGCGTGATAGACATTTCAGGGTTGTTGTTGTTGTTGTCGTTGTTGTTTTAGGGAAATAATTCATTGTTAAAACAAGAAAATATATCTTTCTCAGTTTCACGAGTAGATCACATGATGTATGCCACACCATGAGATCAATTACCACCAAGAAACCCACACCCCCGACAGTCTTTGATGTCGCACGGTAATTTCTCTGTAAGACACTTCGTTGTGATATCAAAGCAAGAACATTTCAAATGGCAACAGTTAATGTCAAGATTGACCACACACGTATACACAAGCATTCAATCACACACTCCACATACACAAACACACACACAGGCAATGACACTTGGAGTAGTCAAGAGGAATACAATTTTCAAGGAATTTTCAAAAATCCTATCGACTATTCTCTGCCTTATGATTTGCTTCTACGTATGAAATAAGAGAAAAGATCAGTATACCGGTGTATGTCTCCGGGTGATTTCATATCTAAGGAAGAAGTGTATATATATATATATATATAGGTACTGGTCAAGAAAACTACAATGAAGTTCGATGAAGGCATTATACACGTATCTTTTTAAGAGTGAACAAAGCATTCACGGCTGAAAGAGAATGATGAAAACAACATATGGACTGACGAGTAAGCAAATCGGTTAAGCATTTATTGACAGTTAAGCCCATTGTAAATGTAATCAGTGGCGCAAGCCTTATACTGTTGGCGTTCATCGAACAGTTCCATTCATAAAAAATGCGACTTAAAGCTGTTTGTGTACACTTTCTTCATTTGTTTTGTCTCCGAAAAGTTCCGAATTTATACGGTTTTGATTTCATGTTCTCTCCGCAGCTATATTTAATCATGAACTAAGGATCCCTCAGAGGCAAATCAAATTAATTTCTTTCTTTACACAACCTCGTGAATGTGTTCATTATGTTGACATATGGACATATTTTCTAACACATTCCTCAGATGGGGACGACACGCATAAACAGAAATATCAAATTACGGGGCAAACAGAGCAAGGTACATGTATGTGTTCATGGAAAAGACAATAACAATGTACCTTGAGTTGTGTTCGATTGCTTCTTTTTCATCATCCAGCATAGTATGTGCGTATGCGGGCAACTGCATCATTTTGATCTGCCGCATTGCGTCTCCTCAGAAGATCAATACAAGATGAACAGTTCAACCCATCCTTACTTGTTCTTCTATTTCTTGATCTTCCTTCTTTTTTTTTCCCCTTGCAGACGTTCTCGATAATCTCTACATAATGACTCAAGAATGTGCAGGGATTTTTTTTCCGGGAAAAAGAGGATTCCATCCTTGAGAATAAAGGGAAGGGTTGCCATTGGAAGATTGTAGTGATTTTTGTTTTTAATTGAGGGGACATGTCTTTTTGGCAGGTCTTCTTTTTTTTTTCCTCTGACGAATAGCGCATCTACGACATAGGTTGAATGGCTGAGAAAGTATCCTGATTGATCGCACCTTGTCACCATTTATTTACAGTAATTCCAAACTTTTCTATTCGTGCCAAAGCAACAGCAACAAAAACAAAAACAAGAGTAAAATATCATAATTATATTTGTATGAGTGGCATTTATAAGGGTTTCATTCGGATGACAAAGTAGATAAGAAGTATAAAACATGGATTTAAATCTTCTCTTTCTATCGTGATTAATACAAAAAGAAGTTCGTCGACTACCCTCTAAATACTCTGTCTAAATTTCTGTAGCCAAAATGCTAAACAACATGAAGGCTTGGATATCGGACCCTGATCTATTATTTTTATTTGCCAACGAAACAACATTGGGATTCGTCTCGAGGCGTTACACAACACGGTGCACAAAAATGAGCACACCGGATGAAATTTGAGCAAATTCGGACATTTTAAGGACATTGCTGTTGTTTTTTTAAGGGAAACAAATCATCGTTTTTAACAAGAAATTGAATCTTTCTCAGTTTCACGAGTACATCACATGATGTATGCCACACTATGAGATCAATTACCACCAAGAAACCCACACCCCCGACAGTCTTTGATGTCGCACGGTAATTTCTCTGTAAGACACTTCGTTGTGATATCAAAGCAAGAACATTTCAAATGGCAACAGTTAATGTCAAGATTGACCACACACGTATACACAAGCATTCACTCACACACTCCACACACACAAACACACACGCACACACACACGCGAGCACACACACACACACACACGCACACACACAGATAATGACACTTACAGTAGTCGATATAAATACAATTTTCAAGGAATTTTCAAAAATCCTATACGACTATTCTCTGCCTTATGATTTGCTTCTATACGTCGTGAAATAAGAGAAAAGATCAGTTTACCGGTGTATGTCTCCGGGTGATTTCACATCTACGGAAGAAGTGGGTTAGTGTAGGTAACTTATACTGGTCAAGAAAACTGCAATGAACCTCGATGAAGGCATTATACACGTATCTTTTTAAGAGTGAACAAAGCATTCACGGCTGAAAGACAATGATGAAAACAACATATGGACTGACGAGTTAGCAAATCCGTTAAGCATTAATTGACAGTTAAGCCCATTGTTAATGTAATCGATGGCGCAAGCCTTACATAGTGTTGGCGTTCATCGAACAGTTCCATTTAAAAAAATGCGACTTAAAGCTGCTTATTTACACATTCTTCATTTGTTTTGTCTCCCAAAAGTTCCGAATTTATACGGTTTTGATATCATGTTCTCTTCGCAGCTATATTTAATCATGAACTAAGGATCCCTAAGAGACAAATCAAATTAGTTGGTTTCTTTCTTTTCAAAACTCATGAATGTGTTCATTATGTTGACATATCTTTTAACACATTCCTCTGATGGGGACGACACACATAAACAGAAATATCAAATTGCAGGAAAAACAGAAGAAGGAGAATGCATGTGTTCATGGAAAAGACAATAACAATGTACCTTGAGTTGTGTTTGATTGCTTCTTTTGATCATCCAGCATAGCATATATATATATATATATATATATATATATATATAGTATACATTTTACAGTAACTCCAGAACTTTTCTATTCGTGCCAAAACAACAACAAAAAACAACAAGAGCAAAAATATCATATATTTGTATGAGTTGCATTTACAATTAAAGGGTTTCATTCGGATGACAAAGTATAAAACATCGATTCAAATCTTCTATATTTGTATGAGTTGCATTTACAATTAAAGGGTTTCATTCGGATGACAAAGTATAAGACATCGATTCAAATCTTCTCTTTCTAACGTGATAATACAAAAAGAAGTTCGTCGACTCCTCTCTAAATACGCATTCTGTCTAACTTTCTGTAGCCACAATGCTAAACAACATGAAGACTGGGATATCGGATCCTGATCTGTCATTTTTTTTTACTAAGGAAACAACATTGAGATTTGTCTCGAGGCGATACACAACACAGTGCATACAAAATAAGCACACCGGATGAAATTTGAGCAAATTCGGATGTTTTAAGAACATTCGAAAGTTATCTCAACATGACGCCGTTAGACGCCCATGACTGTGACATTGGAAAGGAAGGACAGTTCAGTGTTTTGTCAAAACACTGAACTGTACTTTTTTTTTCAAATATCACTCTCATTTCACGGTTACCTTTTTCCCCTCACGGAGAGACAATGTTGCCATGATTAAAAAAAAAAGTAAAGAATATACAGTCTTTTAAGAATACTCCTCTCTGATTACAGTTACGTTTCCATTACATCCAAAGCTTTAAAAAAACGCTTGAAAAACAACAACAACAACAACAACAACAACGACAAAGAAAACAGGGGGAGCACACAAAGTGTTCGTGTTGTTAGAAGAAAGCACGTCGTTGGGCAAGAATGACATGTTATGCTTACAAGATTCCTAGTTTTTTATGATGCAGTCCTATTTAAGTGAAGATTAGTTTTCAGCATCACTTTTAGTTTCGTCTGCCATATTCCCTTTGGATTGTGTACCCATAATGTAAGATTCTGTCGCTAAGAATGATACTATATAGATATCATTTTCTCTATGAGAATCTCGAGACATATTTTTGTGTCACCACTTACATGCTCTCCCTTATTTCTACTTTACCTGGGAGCAGATTTTTATGAACAGAGCGTAAACAGCAGTTATCTTTTTTTCTGCCCTCAGTAAGACCGATATTTTGCCCATTTTTCTCAAAACAAGCAAATAGAAAATGTGAATATGTAACATACATGTGGTTTTGTCATTGCTCTTCGTATCAACGGATGAACTTTACAATTAATCCCAATCTACGGAGAGATTTCATGCCGACAACTTCGGGAGACTTGCCCGCTGCTCAAATGCCACAAATTATTACGTAATAGAAGAAGTCGATTGAGAATGATGAACATTGTATATACTTAGTATATGTTTGCACATTAATGTTTGTGTTGCGCAAGTCTGTAGAAACCGTTACAGTTGACATGATAGTTCTGTACTGATATTAATGTGCTTCGGAATTGCGATACAAATACGAGTCCATTTCTGTATCCCTCATTCGTGATATTGCTACCGTTGCTAATCCAGCGATTCAATAAAGCTTTAGCAACTTAATTTCTTCTCAGATTTCTCTCTTCTGTTTCACTATCACTCGTTTCTATGAGCGCAGTTCATCAAAAGAACCAACGCAGCATTATAACCAGGTTTGATAACGGACTGAAAATCTATTGCCCTCTATTTTTGGGAGCCGCCTATGACGACGTAGAGAACAAAATGATAGCAGAAATAATTCTTTACAAACAGAGGCGCCAGCTTTAATGAGACTTTGACAAATCACAATCACTAGCGTCATCGCTCAATTAGAATCGAAGGTATATATATATATATATATATATATATATATATATGATTATAAGTATGGGAACAGAAAGGTTGCTTACGAATCGAAAATAATGATAAATAAATAAATAGATAGCAAACATATCAAATATCAAATCGAGAAGTGGAAATGTGCGTTTCCAATATGATATTTTCGTGCAGATATATACACCCCGTTAAACAGGTGCAAGAAAGGTATCATAATATATTATAGTCCCACTGACTTGACTTACTTAAAAAGAAAGGTATCCTCTTCTCTTTCCTCTCTTTTGCTTTCTCTCTCTCTCTCTCTCTTTATTGTCCTGTTTATCACACACACACAAACACACAGTGTGTGTGTGTGTGTGTGCGTGTGTGTGTGTGTGTGTGTGTGTGTGTAACAGGTGGTAACCCCCTAGTACTTAAGTAGGCCTAAATTTCGACGGGAAAATTTTAGGAATTTTGTTTTTGTTATTACGATTCAATCTATCATTAATGGTGAAAAAAAAAATAACGCGTAAACATTATGCTGTATGCACACTTCTATACCACAAGAAAGAGGAAAGGACCGAATATAATATGCAGAGCTCGATAACAACGGTGACCCGGTGCCCGAAGACACTAAAAATTGATGTCGGTCACTAAATTTTCAAATGAAAAAATATCTTTTGGTGTCCCGATAGGACAACTAAAGTTCACAATGGATACATGCTTCCTTTTATTTCGTGCCGGCGAAATATCAGTTTTGAAGATTTTAGTGACCCAGTAGGGGCAAATGGTATATGTATATGATATGTATATCATTACGTGTATATAACACACACACACACACACGCACACACACTCACACACACACACATATATATATATTCATAGATATATATATACTAGTATACATATATACATATCTCTCTTTCTCCCTTTGTGCATTCACTCTTTCAATATGAGATTTACAAGACATATCCTTAGACACGTTAGATAAAAGATACTTTCTCGAAAAAATAAACACTGCGAACTCTTCACTACTAGTATCAAAATATTTCATTCACTTGATCAGTTCGAAAGCTTTTATTTCCATCAATCAAATCAAAGCCTTGCCCTTGGGAATCGAGAAGTCCCTGCATGTATACCCATCTGCAACTCCCGGGGAAAATAATATAACCATGTCTCGGACATACGTAAAGAAAGCCGTAAGCTCTGTTTGTTTTATTTTTCTTTTCTTTTTTTTTTTTCGCGTCGGGTCAATTTGTATTCCGGAGAGGGGGGGGGGGGGGATAGACCAGTTGGAATAAAGTATAGGGGTGCATAAAATTATGTATTTTGAACTTTCCTGTAGGTTGATAGGAGTCGTTGCCTTCTGTAGAGTAATTCATCATGAAATATACGCGATTTGAATACAAGAGGAAGGCGTTGCTGCAAATCTAAGTTTCTCATAGAGCCATTTTCCTTTTTTTTTTTCTAGAAGTCTGCCATGTATCTTTGGTTTGCGTGCGGTGGTAAAAAAGTACTTGTATAACGTTACGGGGTCGCGTAACCCAAGAATATGTGGCGATTCATCAACATACTTCAGGACGATCGTCCTGCAGGTTGCCAAAATGTATAGCTGAACTGTGTCCGTCCGGTCGCCTCGCTCAAGCGCACGTCCCAGGCGGTTCGCTCAGCGTTATCTCACCTGTCAAAAAAAAAAAAAAAAAACTCCCACCTTCGCCATTCAAATTCGAATCGCCAAATCGCCCGCAGGAACGCCATTCAGTACGAAGAGAATGAGATCCCAGGGGCACTTTCCACGAGATTTATATAAATTTCCTCTCCCTCTCCGATCCTTTTGATATCCCGGCAGCCATGGCGGGCGTTAAAGGCAGCCAGCATTATTTTTTTTCTTCCTTTGAATTTGGGGACCCAAGAGTCCGCGTTCCTCTCACACCTCCTGTCTACCCGACAAGCGAAACCTAATCTTGATCGATAAAAGTTTGTAATCTAATCGCGGCTATTCCATTTTGTTTTCAACTGCTGGGTGTCTGGCTTCCTCTATTTTTGTTCTTTCTTGTTGTTGTTGTTGTCCTTATTACAATCCTCCCATCTCTTTTGCACGTCATTGTGTGTGTGTGTGTTTGTGTGTATGTTATATGTTTATAATATGTGTGTGTGTGTGTGTGCACGCCTCTTCTTCGCTTACGGAAAGGGGGGGGGGGCTGACTGGTGGGATGCATATACTGTAGATAGAAGTGACTCTGTCAGCGTACGATAGGAGTTAAGTTCCAGCTTTCATTCCACTCTGTGCCTGACACTATACTCACGTATCTCCATATAACAACCCTCCCTCCATTTCGCCTGTTCTTGAATAAATCATATGAACCGCAAATTTTATCGTCATGGTTGCTGAGTGCGGGTCAGAAGTCGAATCATCTTTTCTTTTAAATGTCTAATGTCTCGCCTCTCCTTGTTTCCTCCGAAGTTTTAACCGAGTAAAAATAGCCACGTCCCCCTCATGATTAGAAAAGAAAAGTCCAGGTGTTTTGTTTGCTTCGACCGGTTTCGTCAAGACTCCAAAATTGTCGATTGCTCAAAAAATAGGAAACTGAAATAAGGTTCGATTATCTGAAAGCTGGTTAATCAAAAAATGAAATAAAGTTTGTAATTCCAAAGATTCGACATCAGGCAAATAAGGCCCATGAGTTCGACGGGTCTAGGGCAATTACCCCCTGGGCAAGTACCCCGGACCCTCCCCGTGGCCCTAATCGTAATCGTAATCCTGAACCTAATCGTAACCCTAACCCACACTCCTAACCCCGATCCTAACCCTAACCCTAATCCTTACTCTAACCGTACCATTAACCAGTATTTAGCCGGGGGGTAATTGTCCTTGGGGGTAATTGCCCGGATATGGTTCGACACTAACCCAACAAGGGACCGACGAGACCGACACATTAATCCCCGTGTTGTATCTGTCGAACTCGTGGGCTGTTTTTACCTAGTGTCGAACTCATGGGCAGTATGGCTCGTGGGTGTTGGTCTCGTGACGTGCACCCTTTTCTACACCTGTTGGCGTATATAGGAGGAAGATGTTGGTGTATATAGGAGGAAGATGTTGTTATGACCTCCACCCCTTACCAGAGTTAGTATCTCTCACTTGTGGAGCGATCCAGCCCAGTCCGCTGCATGCGCGATGATGATGATGATGATGATATTGCCCCCGGAGGCTCTGTTGAATGATTTCCGAAGATGTGCCAGGTATGGTTTGAGGATACATGAGCAAATAAATGTTGCCGCCGGTTTCCATGGGGTAGGCTCGTCCTTCACCCTGCATTGTTTGCTCAAGATCCTTCCGAAGCGAAAGGTCAGGCGATTTCTTGACAAAGGGGGTGCCGAATGCTTTCTGAATGTTCCATATACGGCTCCGCCGAAGGGGGCGAGCAGCTAGTATGTTTGGTTTAGGGCAGGTAATGGGCAAATGACACGTGTGATGATCAGAAACTGAAATTGAGTTTCACGTCAATCCCTTAAATCCTTTCTGTATGTATTTTGTCCTTTTGTTATCATCATCACTGGTTATGACTTCATAATATTCTGTAATTAACAATTCTGTTTGCTGTATTATTACTTATGTTTGGTTTGTTTCTGATTACCTCCACGCTTTTAACGTTACGCCATTTTTTAATGTTATTTGTATTACAATTATTTTTTGCACAGTGATTGATTTGTCTTATCTTATTGTTTGAGCATCATTTTTGAACTACAAGACTTTAATCATAAAGCACTCTAAGTAAGAGAAAAAAACTGTCTGGAAAATATAACGTGGTACTCACAAATCAAAAATAATATACATTCAACCCACTTGAAAAGAAACCAAAGCAATGTTATTACAAGCTGCAATACTGCACTGTGGCTATCAAAAAGGCGTGTTTTTTAAGTGTCTACGATAACGTGACATCTCGTGTATCTCCTGTCGGTGGATGGGGCTCGATGTTGTCGCAACGAATTAACCTATTTTTGCGTGAACACAGGACGGCCGCCGGGGCAGTCAAGTGTTTTGCTGGGCGCGTTGCCGGCAGACCCTTACTCTATCGATTATGCAGTCACATAGTTGGTGGCCCTGCGAAATACAGTATCATGTGCATACAACGAAGATAATTTTTCAAACAAGAGGTTATTTCTTTTTTTTTACAACTTTAAATCCGGAAAGGGTGTTTCCCCATATTGCTATACCCGTGACAACATGAAATTTGCTTCGAAAATGTACAGCAGACACGCCGCTGGGCATCCTCAGTTCAGGGGCGTCACCAGCTTTTTTTCAAGGGGGGTGCGTTTTGACACTAAATGTTTACGAGATTTTTTGGACAGACATTTGGAATATAGGAAGCTCTCAATCCCTAGACTTTTACTGTTTTTTTGAGGGAAACCAAGCGGGGAAAGGGCACCGGCGCGCCGGTAGCTATTAGGATTTCATCTTTGGGGGGGGGGGGGGGGGGGTAGTATGCGAGGGAGCGAGCAAGCTAGGGTGGGGGGACGGTGTGGAAGTGCCGGAGAGGGTTGTACCCCTTATGAATGGATTATTGAATGACGGTGTGAAACGACAATAACTCGCAGCGATATCAGGGGAATGGCATCACGACTACATGCGAGCGAGCGGAGCGACCGAGCTTGAAAATTTTGACATTTGACAGTCCAAAAACTGCCGTTTGTAGCCATATTTTTTTGCTTTGTAAATTAAGGGGGGCGCACCGGGTGCAACTGCTGGCAATTACTGGCAGCATCATCAGGTGAATGGCATAATAATCAAATGCGAGCTAGCAAAGAGAGCGAGCTTGGAAATTTTGACATTTTACAGTCCAAAAACTGCCGTTTGTAGCCATATTTTTTCGCTTTGGGAAATAAAGGAGGGGTGGGGCGCAACGGGCGCAACTGCCGGTAATTACTGGCAGCAACATCAGGAGAATAAATTGCATAACAATTAAATGCGAGCGAGCGAGCAAGCGAGCGAGCGAACGAGCTTGAAAATTTTGACATTTTACAGTCCCAAAACTGCCTTTTTTAGCCGTAATTTTTTTTTTTTTTTTTTTTTGCTTTGGAAATTAAGGGGGGGCGCACCGGGCGCATCTTACTGCTGGCAATTACTGGCAGCAACATCAGGTGAATGGCATAACAATTAAATGCGAGCGAGCGAAGAGAGCGAGCTTGAAATTTTTGACATTTTACAGTCCCAAAACTGCAATTTGGAGCCATATTTTTTCGCTTTGGAAATAAAGGAGGTGGGCGGGGGGGGCGCACCGGGTGCAACTGCCGGCAATTACTGGCAGCAACATCAGGAGAATTGCGTATAACAATTAAACGCGAGCGAGCGAGCGAGCGAGCTTGAAAATTTTGACATTTTACAGTAAAAAACAAACAAACTGCCGTTTGTAGCTATATTTCTTCGCTTTAGAATTTAAGGGGGCGCATCGGGCACAACTGCTGGCAAATACTGGCAGCAATATCAGGAGAGCATAATGATTACATTCGAGCGAGCGGAACGAGCGAACTTGAAAATATCACATTTAACAGTCCAAAAACTGCCGTTCTTTTCTTAGCCATATGTTTTTTGCTTTGGAAATTAAGGGGGGAGGGGCACCGGGCGGAACTGCTGGCAATTACTGGCAGCAACATCAGGTGAATTGCATAACGATTAAATGCGAGCGAGCGAAGAGAGCGAGCTTGAAAATTTTTGCATTTTACAGTCCAAAAACTGCCGTTCTTAGCCATATTTTTTCGCTTTGGAAATTAAGGGGCACGCACCGGGCGCAACTGCAGGCAATTACTGGCAGCAACATCAGAAGAATGGCATAAAGATTAAATGCGAGCGAACTGAGCGAGCGAGCTTGAAAATTTTAACATTTTACAGTCCTCAAATTGCCGTTTGTAGCTTTTTTTTTTGCTTTGGAAATTAAGGGGGGGGGGGGGACGCATCAGGCGCAACTACCGGCAATTACTGCCAGCAACTTCAGGAGAATGGCATTACGACTAAATGCGAGCGAGAGGAGCGAGCGAGCTTGAAAATTTTGACATTTTACTGTCCAAAAACTGCCGTTTGAAGCTATATTATTTTTTTTCGCTTTGGAATTTAAAGGGGGAGGGGGGGGGGGGGGGGGACGCCCGGTGCGCCCGGTGCGCCCATCTCCTGGATCCGCCACTGGTAGTCAAGGGTGTGGGTTTATGTTCATGACTGGGGGAGGTATGACCAGCGAGGTGGCGTCGAAGTGACCAAGCGGGGAAAGGATGTCCAAAATCTGCACTTTAGAGCATCCCCTAAACTAATTGTGCGTGTTTGTTTGCGTGTGTGTCTTATATGTACATGGAAAAGTTAGGAATTAGCCCAGGTCAGGTCTTTTTATTGGCAATGCAAGACATTTTTACATAGACTAGTATGTAAAGCAACACTGCAAAATCAATGATCTAGCTTTGATATAACGAAGCGTAAGGTACAAAGGTGTTCTACATCACATTGCGCAACATTGTAGCGACTCTTCGTTCGGATGTGCTGAGTACACTGCGCAAATCCTGCTTATATGCAGAATGCCAACCAGGAATCACGCTGAATCACAATATTTTGTCGGGTCCGGGCTTTTTGAACAATGTTTCACACTATATATACCTATCTAATTATGGTTAAAAGAAATCATAGAAAAATGTCTTATTTCTTGATCACCCTTTCATTCGAAAGCAGTTTACTAACACTTGAGGAATACTATTTCGGTAAGTCTTTTTTTTTTTTTTTACCAGCGGATTGGGAGGGGGGCGCACCCCCTCCCCCCCCCCCCCCGCTCCGTAGTTACGCCACTGCTTTTGGGTGAAATAATTGGACAGATTTCTTGAATTCTAAAAAAAAGCAAGAAGATCTTTTCATCGCGGATATTATGATTATGTGGGATGGGGCAAACGTGTATATATACAATGGTCATGCTCCGTATCGTACGGATTTACAGTACGGTCGATAAATAGTAAACACTATACTAATAGATATGTACAAAATCAGTGCTGCCAGAAACAGGGGTGCGAATTGATTTGTGTGTGTGTGTGTGTGTGTGTGTGTGTGTGTGTGTGTGTGTGTGTGTCCCTGGTGCAAAATATAAACAAAATTAGAAAAGAGTAATTATTTAGCGTCCGCCGTTGAGGTCGCTCGCAGACTGATTTTTTTTTTTTTTTTTTTTTTTTTAAGGATCTGAAGGGGGTGCGTTCGCACCCAACGCACCCCCCCCTGGTGACGCCCATGCAGTTGGTGTGCTTAAGCAGGCCGCGCAAATCAAGTTTGCATTGATGGCCAGCGACATGACTCGGTGTCATATAGTTGGAAATGTGTGCTTCAAGGGACAACATAACCAAAATTATGCCCCTCCCTTTATACCTCCCCCACCACCCTTCCTCCTTACATCTTAGCGCCGTCCCACACGATGCAGACAACCCGTTTTTTGTCTCGCGTATTTCCTTTCAGCTAGGTTCCTGCACAGTGGGAACTTAATGGAAAGTAATAGCTACAACGGGATTCATAATCTAGATTCTGACTCTCCATTTTTTTTTACAGTTGCCATCCCAGACATTATTCTCTCGACGTGTCCGTGCAACACCAGCCTAGTGTAAGCTCTTTAAGCGCACATGTTGTCCCCGATGAAAACGAGACTGGTAATCTCAGATTGCGCCGTAGCTTCAGACTTATTACGCTGGGAATACCAAGTACTCCTAAGAGCTTGCATTATTGATAGAAAAAAAAAAAGAATAAAGTCGAGAATCTAGAGTGAGGAATTTTGTGATTACAGAGCAACATGTCAGCATTGCTTCTACTTCAATATTCGATTGACCTACTCTTGAAAGTACACTGGTTGGCCGATCTACACGTCTAGCCGTGATTAAATGCTACTTTATGTGACACTTTCGTGCTAATAGGTCTTTGTGCGGAATTACGCACAAAGTATTTTTTACTTTCTGATAGTTCAGACTCTCATTTTCATGGGCCTTTAAAGCCTGATGTATTTTCTCTCCATTCGTTGTGTGTGTGTGTGTGTGTGTGTGTGTGTGTGTGTGTGTGTGTATTCTTTCTCTCTCTCGCTTTCTCTCTCTTCGCTATTTCTACGTGGCAACAGTCGTGCGATCCGTTACGAACGCAATGATTGGTCATCCGTATACCAGATCGTGGAAGTATTCCTGTATGCTTACATTATCACCAGGGAAAAGGAAGGCAAGCAGCAGCCAGACCAGCCAACCTCAGATAATCCCTCCTATAATCCAGAGAAAGATTATCCCAACTTTGACATGCTCCACGATTACTCCGCGATCAACTCCTCGATTTCAATAGTGGCGCCACATTGTTATAGTGTGAACGCAGCATTTCCGGGGGGGGGGGGGGGATGGGCTCCTCACCTTTTAAAGTTTTAAAACGTCGACGCTAATTTCCACGCCCAGACACCTCTGCAGAATTGGGGGATAGGAAATATGACATTGATAGACAACATTTACGGAGATGGTAAATTCAATCTCTGCGAGCTGCAGATTAGATTTATAAGGACGAGCAGTGAGGGTTCGTCATCTCAAGTCCTTGGGTATCCGTGCCCGGAACATTCGGCGCCTCGTAGCCCCGGCTGTACGGTGGCTATGATGTGTCAAGTTACGCGCCTTGGCGATATCACCCGACGTTGCGGCTGACACGCAATGGAATATGCCTCTTCTACACTGCATGCTAGTGTCATTTTTTTTTTCTTTTCTGATTTGCATGCCAGAAGAAATGTGTAAAGTTAGAAAAAGAACACTTGTGCTCCAACTCACTCCCCCCCCCCCCCCCCGTCATCCTTCGCGAATACTGCACACTTACGATGTTGGCCCAATGTGTCAAATCGTTACATTGCCCCTGTGTCGCCGTTAGTTTTCACTCTCGAGATTGAGCGAGAGAGAGATGAATTGCAGTCTTCGAGGAGTGAATCGTTAGAAAGAAAAAAAAAAATGACGAAACTGAACCCAGCGTAGGGAAAGAACTTCATTAATGTTCAGGGTTTTTTATACTATTCACGTGGAATGCCTTATAGCTTTAACTCTATATCAGTTTCTGTCTTTTTTCCCCAGTGCTCATAATTTACTTTTTCATATTTGTATCATTGTCAACATCTTACCACAGTACTGTGACATATCAAACAGACAGTGATAAAGGTCATACATTTAACATAATTAAAGGAAACGATAGATGAAGATCATGATTAAGCAACAGTCTTCGATACAATGACCTGTTTGCTAGCAAAGCCAGTGAAGGAAACGAAACGTTATGACAGCTATGTAAAGAGAACTTATACAGCAAGGGTATCTAAAGAGATATAAAATAATACCAGGTTTTAAAAGTGGAGAAATCATTGAACATAGAATGCTCCTATACAGTGAAGGATGACAAACAAAATCGGACAGCTGATTGACACAACAACCACAATCGGCTAAAGCGTGGAGTGCTGTTGATTGGGATTGACAAAAGCAACCACATAAATTATTTGGATAATATATAAGGCCCTACCAACTTAGAATGTGATTGGGAGCAAAGGTCAAAAATATCTGAGCGAATTTCTTAACTATCTCATGACCACTAACTCAAAGTCCCATCGCGCTTTTACATGATTCATCAAGCATCATAGCCCTAATAGCGTAAATACGATACTTTAAATACAGTACCCAATGCCATTCAGTCAATTTCTTCCTTATCGTTTTTACGGAAACATAAAGGAACTGCTGAATAACCAATATGTACAACAACAAAAAAAAAACTGGTTTATTTTGACTTACTTGACTTACTGACTTGATTGCATAGGACAGTGTGTCCCTTTGCTCTCCTACGATTGATCCTTCTCCAGTTTGGTCTTCCCTGGGCTTGATGTTCAGCCTCTTTCAGGGGAATGCCCAAGTCTCTTTCAATTTGGTCTCTCCAGCGGGCAGGAGGGCGTCCTGGTGGTCTTTTCCTGAGAAAGTTATTCTTGAAGGCTTGGAATGGGATCCTATGTGAGGGCATACGAATTACATGCCCAAACCACTTCAATCTCCTTTTGGTTACTTCATCACGGATGTTGTTGGTGAGACGAAGCCTCTGCCTAATTTCCTCATTCCTTATCTTGTCAATGAGCCTCACACCAAGGATTACTCGTAGGCATCTCATTTCAAAGGTGTCTAATCGACGCTGGTCGGCTTTGCGTAGTGTCCACGACTCAACACCGTAGATGGCAATAGGGAGGATGAGTGTTTTGTAAATTCTCACTTTAACCCGTTGAGAACGAGTCCCAAGTATACTCGGGCAGGTGTCTATGGGAAATGCGTGTTGTAGCAAAATCAAACCGTCCTCAACGGGTTAAGTGATCTGGGGATAATCTGGTTCGTCCATATGGTGCTTTTCAGTTTGCCAAATGCCCAGGCCGCTAATCTGGTACGACGATTCACATCATTTGCCACCGTTCTTTTAATCTTTCAATGTCTGAACACTACATACATTACTTGAATTTTCAAATGCGAAATTGAACCTGACTGCATAATACTTTCAGGGCCCCGTTTTATCAAAAGATAAAATCGATTTTGAATTTCCTTACCACACAGACTGCCATAGACTTACAGTTGAAATCAACTATATAATCAATTTTAACTCTTCATAAAACAGGGCCCAGGTCAAATTCAATAGGAGCACATTCGAATTCCTATCAACATAGGTCAAGCAATATCCACTTCTCCTCCCCCGTCCCCATCCCACCACGCCTGCCTTCGCACCGGCACAGTAGGATAATTATGAAAATTTTGATCAGTTCACTAAGCATTTATCACCTCACGACTGTTAGCATGGTTAGGTTTACAAGCAAAGCATTATTGTAATAATTTGAATGGTAGAATACAATATGAGTCATGTTAAATGTATCATGTTAGATTCATTAATCAATTGAGGTAGATTATACTGATTGGTTTATTTTTTTGGAGGGGGTTGTTTATTTGTCGTTATTTTGTGTCATGCAACGAATGGAGTGAATGTTACCTATTTTCTGTGGCATGTACTTTGTATGGTTTTCTTTTTGAAAATATTGCAGAAACGAATTGGCCCATGACAAGAATTTTTGAAGGGTGGGTTCAAAATTGAAAGTAGTGGACCTCTCTGAAGGAATGAAGAGCCAGGTAATGTCTAGGAAGGATGTGGCTATGTGCAGGAATTTTCTCGAGAGGGTGGCAAGAATTTAATGTTCAATCTTTGGGGGAAAAAAAATCTTATATCTAAGCGCAGTAACAATTGAAGATGCAAAACAAAAAAGAAAGAAAATAAATTCTTTAATTGTTGCATGATTTTTCTCCTGTACGCGTTCTTCTGGAATACTGTCCGAGTCTAAAGAGAAAGGGGTTTTGACAATCATTTGAGGGCAACTGTATATACATCTCAATATACATATAGTGTATACCAAAGCTATCCAGGTATTCATGAATTGATTTATGAATTACAGCCACATAATGTTATCATACATATTATATTTATACCTTTATAGCAATGAAAACGGATTTGACAAAAGCAATAAAAGAGCAGAAACAATGAAGAAAATATCCATAAGGTTCTCAGACTCTTTGGTGTCCATGACCTCGCACACTTGACGTAAAAGATCATCCACGCTTTAAAACAGAATGAGTCATAGCGGCGGCCAAGAGAAAAAGAATGAAGCGAGTTATCATGACGTCAACGATTTCTGACCCTGAAATATTATTAGACTACGTGAAACAAAGAATATCTCAGCATCCACACACAACAAACATAAATAAACAACGAACCCCCTCCCCCCCCCCCCTCTCAAAAAATAAAAGACCTCCGAAAAGCAGGCAGGAAACAATGTGACTGACATAAGGGTTAGAGATAGAACGAGGATAGGGTTTCAAAATTGGAATAAGATGAGGCAAGCGGAATGGAAGATCACAGAAAACATAAACACAAACAAACAAAAAGCATGATAGGAAAGTTACCAGAAGCGAATGCCCCCTCCCCCCCCAAAAAAAAGAATATGATATGTTTGTCACTGCAATTCAAGTCGTGAGCGTCAAAAATCACAGGGAAAACACTTTTGCAAAGAGAGACAGAAAAATGCATTTACCCCCTCCTCCTTGAAACTATACATTCTGGTGACTCTCTACGGCCAATATCGGAGGTAACACACACCTGATACATTGATGGGAGAACCGAAAGCGATGCGCATTCTATTACAGCAGGCAGGAACCTTAAAGGGATAACGAAGTGGGAAAACTATCCGAAATGACAGTCGAGATCATTGACTGTTGAACCGATGAACGTCCGGTTTGCTCTAGTGAAATGGAGCGATCTCATAACCGAAGATAACCACGTCCATTCATCATCCGCCATTACATCTTTCCTTCACTTTATCTCTCCGGTTCTATTGAACGCAACCCAATTTCTCTTTCTTTTCCCCCTTTCTTTTTTTTGTCGAATTTTATTTTTCACTCGGATTTCTAGCAGATCTGCAATTTTCCAAACTGAATTTAGTTTCGCGCTGCCTGTGTTTGATTATGTAATACATATGCATATAACCAATAATGCAGAGTGGATGCAATACAATCAATTGAATACGTTTGCATATGACTGCGTAGTATTTAAAGAAAAATAAATGAGAGTAACTACAACAAAGCTGCAGCGTATCACCAAGCAATGTTGCAAAATTTACAACATCATCATAGCGGCCTAAGCTCGTCTTTTTAAAACTTAAAAGAAGTGCAAACAAGTGGGAATCTATAGGGTTAACCAATGTGACCATTTCCAGCAATTTTGTTTACCTTTACCATAATGATATTGCATATATTTATATCTCTGTTGATAATTTACCTGTGTCTTTATCGCATGTTACTATGTTCATCACATTGTTGTACTGATTTCCTGACATCTGTATATACGAACATTACATTGTATTCCTAATTATTTGTTTTGTAAGAAATAAATTAAATCAACAACGTACATCAGAGGCTCATGCATACTTATACAAGTGATGGGGGGTGGGGAGGAAAAAGGTTTTAAGTGTGATACTAGGGAATTAATCATACTCCGTTGACTTGCTGCAGCTAATGCACCCATCTTTACTACTGGTGCTTGACTACTGCTTAATTGTTCCACTACTCTGCTTTACTCCAGTGTGACTATACTGCATCACTGCTGCCTTCATATTGCTGTACCGTTGCTTTCGTACTGCGTTACTTCTGCTTCCCTGTTATACTACAGCTCCTCTACTGAACAACTGCTGCTTTATTACTGCTGTTCTTAGCTTCTGCATTACTGTGGCTTCATTATAAATTATTCCTGTTACATTGCAGCAATACCGCTGCTCCTATACACCGTAACTATTGCTTTACTACTGCTGTTTCTCAAATGCGGCGAAACTACTATAACATAACTGCTTCTTCGTTACTACGCTATTCCTGTTCACTGCAATTGCTTCCCTTCTGTATCTTGGTATATCACTGCTGCGTCTCTAATGTGTTTTTGCTGCTTTACCAAGACATCACTCTTAGCGCTCAATTCGTCCCGCAATTTTTCACGAGCAGTGTGCCTTGCACTGAATAAAAGCAGAACAACCCTCCACTCCCATGCACATGATGCACGCACGATGCCACCGTCCCGTCACGAGAAATAGAATGCTATCGGAAATGACCAGAAATATTTACGGGGTTGGGAGTCCTTCATTTTGTCGTCAGAATGACACGGAGTTTGAGGATAGTGACATGTCGTAGAGGTGATAACGTAAATGAGAGAGAAAAACAGATATATCTTTAGAATACGTGATATTGGCTCTCAACACACTTCCAACGGTCATGGGAGGAGAAGCTAACAAGTTCACTTATCATAACAGGACGAGATTGAAAGCATCGCGAGAGTGCAGTTCAAAGGCGTTGTTTATTGCTAGATATTGGGAGAAGAGAAATCGGCGTGTCATGACCAATTTCGGTTTCCTTTCATCATTGTTCACATTCCAAAATTATTTCTGAATTTTTTCTGAACATGGCGCATGAAATCAAACGCGGTAGAGGGTTGAAAAAAAAACACCTGTCTACAAAATCTTGGTAGGGAGGGTTTGACAAGAAATTTAGTTCATCGTTACTTAAAGCAGTAATTCATGTTGCAAATCCTGTGTCTGTACTGATAAAGATAACAGGTCATCATTTAATATTTACTTTAAATCAATTAGACACGTTGATCTGCAAAATGATAGAACGCAAAGTTGACACGCAAAAAAAGGTCTAAAACAGCTATATTTCAATATTTATGTCATAACCGATATCGTATCAGCCGTTCTTGTTGTTTTGTTTTATAACCACTGGCAGATATCTAAAGCACTCGAGACGAGAGAAGAGAGAGAGAGAGAGAGAGAGAGAGAAAAGAAAACTTGTAAACCAAACCTTAGTGGAAGAAAACTCACGCTCTGCCCACGTTCCAACTTTCAACTTCTTTATTCCCGTCGTACAAAAGGCGATACATAATACAAAATATATAAGTAAAGAAGTACAGTTTTCAGGGACAAAGTTTTAGTTCGCATGCAGCAGGAGTAATGATTTGTGTTATGTGTCCAACTTATACTTAGTGCCACATCTTACCTACTTTTTGTAAGCTGTGAGTTGGGCATTGTGAACTTTCAATTTAAGTCAATTCGTATTTATTTCATTCAAACAGATTTAAAAAAATCAGACATAGGTACAGATATATAGATTCAAGTTGACAATACAAATGTAATAGAATGTGGAGACAGCAAGAAAAACAAAGTTTTATGAGCAGCTTCCACCATAACAAAAAATAATTAAATGAAAGTCAAATTAGGTCGAACAAATACATGAAAATCAAAACCAAACTAAGTAAAAATACACATTAAAAGAAATACAATAGGCACACATTAAAGAATACACACACACACACACACACACACATACACACACAGAGTAATACCCGAATGCGTAGATTACATTTCTTTTCTTTTTTATAATAATGATTTAAATCTTCGTTTGAAAACGTTCAAAGATTGACTCATTTTAATTGCCTGAGGCAAGTTATTCCAAATTTGTTCTCCTCTATATGAAATAGAATATAAACCAACATTCGTTTCATTAGGAGGTAAATGATAATAAGGATTTCTCAAACAAGACGAATGGATAGCACTGTCCAACCGAAACAAGGAAGAAAGACTTGGAGGAATGCAATTTTTAAAACACAAATACATAAATACACCAAGATTATAATTGTTCAATTCAAAAATATCTGAGACATTACATTTCATGAACTTGAACGATGTCAGTCAATTGGTCATCTTCAAGTATGTGTAGGCACATCGAAGTTCTTCCATGTGACCCTTAAAATTATGGCCGACCCCCTTAAAGATAATGAAATGTTACACCTTCCCATGTCGCACAGGGTCGACGAAGAAGCTTTTCTTTTTCGTTCACATGGGTCCCTGCTCCAAACCCAAGCCGCTGGTTTGTTAATGTCTTCCCTTCTAATGATTTCTGCTTTCCGGTGGGCAGATGAGTGCCGATGTTAATGTCATTAATACGCGCAGGTATCCTCTTTGGGTATAGACAAAACACGTGTTGACTTTTATTACAAGGAAATGCAGAAAGTGTGTTGATAGCAATTATCACTTATTGAGAACGCTATTAATAGGCGACTCGTGGGCCGAGAGGTATCCTGGTGGTATACGGTGGGTTTTGATCGTTTTATCATGCACGCCTTTCGAGACTTTGCCGACGAAGTCTCCGTACAGAGGCATATGAATCGATGGTACCTCTCCTGTTGTCGAAGGACGAACTGGTGATTAAGATAAATGTTTCGTCATTCAATATGTCAAAAACAAAGGAGAGATAAATCTAACATCCTATATAGGCACTGCTTATACCCACATCTGGGTTGCACATTTATTTCTGTATATATTGTACATCACGTTGCTAGAATTGGTTTGCCTTTCTACAGTTCGAGGTTTGGTCTCTGGTTAACGATGCCTTGGCTGGGCTCACTTCGCAAGGACAACTTTCAGAAGGACGGCAACAGGTCAGCAATACAAGCACAAGGAAACAGGACACGCATCTCTAGGATGACAAACCTCACGTTCTTAATTTATTGCGCCGCACCTAGTTGAGATATAACAGAATAAACAGTTAAGAACTTTTATTAAAGACCATTTTTTTCCTACACTTTTCTTTTCAACAGGTTTTACGATAAGTGATATAATATTCTGGATAAAACTTTTGAATTTACTGTTTTACATTTACATACCGGTATGCAGCATCGAGAGAGAGGGAGAGAGGAAAGAAAAGTCCAGTTTGCGGTGCCATCGATACTGAACGTATGAATTATACCATAGATAGCAAATAGCGCTATAAATGTACGGGAAAATTCCTAAAGGCTTCTTGTGTAGTACTGTTTCTCAACAGGGAAACTTATTACTTGTAACATAATACACGAGTAGAAGAGAAGGTTGATCATAATATGTATAACTGAAATAATGCATTTTACTTTCCGTAATTCATAATCGAGACAGGACAGAGTCACGTCAAACCCTCATAGTCGTAAGAATAGGTTGTTACATTACATTCTTCTTGACTAGTCGTTTTGATACAGTAGTGATGATTTCATAACTAAATGTTGCTTCAAATCGTGTATTTAGCCACCGTCTTACTCGGCAGCTCATGCCGCAAAGACACTCATCCAGACTTACCTCACAGTCTTACCAGTGTAAAGTCATTGGCTGAATATTAAAACGAGAACAGAACCTACATTTCCAAGGTTTTTGATAGTGAAACATTAATTTTTGTTTGAAGGATACTCACTTGACATGTACCATGTATGTCTAACTTTCTTACTATACCAATAATTTTCCCTGGCTATTTCTCTCTTTGTTTTGTTCTGTTAGGTGACCAGGATATTTTTAAACATTTTTTTTTTGTTTCATTCTCAATTATTCCCACCTTGATAACAATCAACCGACTTCTTTTCCTTCTTGAATATAGGGATGACCAAAAAAAAGGAGATATGCAGGTTGGTCGTTGATTCACAATTTTTGCTGCTTCATCTCAATATTCCTTCGTTTTGACGACTTCTTCTTTTCCCTTTTGATGTTGACCTGCTTCGAAATTCGGACGACAGATATCGACGTCAGTTTTTTTATCTATCTTTTTATGGGGGGGGGGGCATCCCGAAATTCATTTTAATGGCTTGCTTATTGATTGTTGTACATGGAGATACAGCCACACAAAAGGACGCACCAACCCACGACATTATCTCTCCGTATGGCAAAACTCGGTCATGGCGCTTATAAATTTCGATTTTTTTTTCTTTTCCTTTCATATAGTGCGGTTACTCCTTCAAAAGACCTGGTTGACATATCCCCAGTCCAGGTTCCCATGGAGTCAGTTATCTGTCCTCCGAGAATTTATGAGAACATTTTTTTTTTCATCAAAAGGTATATTGCAATTGACTTTTATGGTGGAAGTGTACGCCTACATGAATGTCTCAAAATATTTTCAATGATGCCGCATCTATATATAAACACTCATTTTGATCATTGGTGGATCATTGAATACATGTAGAAGTATGATTATTGCAATTACCCCACATGTGAGTCGAAGGAAAAACTAAGAAGAAAGGAGAAGAAGAAGAAGAAGAAAGATCATATCTGGTTATAGGGCAAAACACGGCTAAATTTTCCTCGATTTGACAGAACTCTCTGTTGATTTGAATGTTAAACATGTTGAACTTTACAAAAGGTCTAACAATTCTCAAGAGAGATATAAGGGGAAAAACCATTGGTTGCTGAAACATTACATAGTCAAACCTGTCTTAGCGGCCACCTGTCTTTAGCGGCTACTAACCCCTGGCTCAGTTTTCAGTTGAAAGCTCATAATGGCGCCCTCTTCGTAATCACTAAATAATTCAACACCAGTATAAATATGAACATCTAATCTTTTAAGGTAACTAACAATTCAATGTGTTCCTTTTGTGGTATTATACTAGGAAACAGCTGTTCCGAATGGTGCAACATTGCTGAACGATCCTCCAGGATAGCCTACATTTCCACCATCAAACTTTGGATTTTTTTCCTGAATCTGAGTCAAAACAGTCTATCTATAAAGTCTATCTAAATACGAGAGTAATGTCAAGCCTTCACAGGAAGCTGATGTCACCAAGCAAAGCTAGTTTCGTTCTTAGTTTAGCTGGTATTCCTGACTTTAAAAAGAAATCAATCTTGCATGCATGCTTTATTTTGGTATCTGTGATTGGTGTGCCAGGGAGGAAAAGTTTTTTTGTTTTTATCAATGGGTGCGAAGCTATAAACAAATCTACACAAAGTGAGAAGAATTTGATTGTCTATCCAACTGTTCTAGCCTTAGGCCAACCATGGTTTCCCTCCATATTTGTCGAATAGTCTCTCATTTTCTGTCTGGTCCACAGATCGATCCTTGAAATAAATTCTTGAAGACTTGACAGTACCAGGTCAAAATTTTGAGTTAATTGAACTAACCTGCGTAAGTTCTTGCCAGTTGTCTTGTTTATGTGATTACACGTGGAATATTCCTTTCCGGACAAGCCCCCAGAATATTACTATCTAGAATATGGACATCTATTGGATATTGTTACCCAGACTTATTTCTAATCTATGAATACTGTGCTTGCAACCTATACGTCGAATTTATTAGGTGATACGCTATCAGCGTATCACCTATTGTGATTGTCAAAATCTCTCTTTATTAGGTGATACGCTATCAGCGTATCACCTATTGTGATTGTCAAAATCTCTCTTTATTAGGTGATCCGAGAATCCTCTCGGATCACCTTCTGTATCTGTACTGATTCTTTGTTAGGTGATCCGAGTATCCTCTCGGATCACCTTCTGTATCTGTACGGATTCTTTCTTCTTTTTTTTCTTTATTTCTCCCCAAAAGTTGTGCAGAGGTTAGCTCAGAAAGTGCATTGCCTATCAATGTCAAACTTATACCATATATGTATGGTGACCCAAAGACGAAAAATCTTGTAAAATCATTGTGATCAGTCAACCGTGACGTCACTATGACGTCATTATATGAAAACACATTTTCATTCATATCTCATTAATGGAATTGAATTTTTCAATCAAATTTACGTCACATATAGTTCAAGTCAAGCGCATTCTACTCACATTCTCAAAATTCATCTATATCTTAAAACGGGCGCGTACGCGCGCGTTGAAATATTTGTATGCTCAAATCGAGCTCAAATTTTTTTTGCACACGTTTCAGACCATTTGGAGCATTTTTTGAAAAATTGAAAAAATTGGACGGACGCGTACGCGCGCGCTCATATACGCACGCACAGCCCATATGCAATAGAAATTTCCCGTTTTTTCACACTTATCGGCTGCCTGAAATGTCAAGGAATATTTCTACCAAGTTTCAAGTCAATCCGACTCAATATGAGGTCATACGGGCCCGTCAAAGTTGAAATTCCGCGCGCGCGTCAATGGCGATATACAGTACAACTATGCCAAAAAACTGCCAATTTTAAATCCGATTTTACTCGTCAGGATGGACGGTGACCCTCCATTTTCTGTACATATTTTGAAAGCTGATGAGTTGTACATGTCATTTCATGGGGTGGCAATGCTGACAAAATGATGAAAAGATATCAAATTTCTTAATAAAGTAAAAAAAGTAAATTTTCAAAATGACGTCATCAAATTTCAAGTTCATTCGAGCGTATCTCACTAGTCCTTTGTCAATTTTCACCCAGATTTCAGTATGATGTAGCTCATTTAAAGTTCTTTCAAACCTAAAATTACAATATTTTGATTGGATAACGGTATCACCTCGTAAAAATGGATTAAAAGTAATCTCGTCAAATTTAACCAGTTTACGTGTTATCTCTATGGGAGTGCAGTTTTTCTGGAAATGAAAATTGACATGACTATCTTTATCGAGCACTAGCTCACTTAAGCTTCGGTAAATTTCTCCCAGATTTTAATATGTTGTAGCTGAGACTTTACCCTACCGTAAGTGTGCCCTTTGTTTTTTCATACGATGTCGGAATCACGTCAAAAAATTGGGTTGAAATTCAGGCTTATCTTCGATGTATTGAGATATTTCTTTCTTTCTGCAACTTTCTTTGCAATAACTCAAGAAAAACGGCCTCTATCACTCCTATATTTTGCACATGTTTAGTTCATGTCACGTACATTATTTCATAAAATAACAACTACTTGATCGGATACCATCTAGGGTATGTAAAGTAGGGTCAAAGGTCATAAGTGTTTCACCCTGTATCTTAGTGAATACATGTCCTATCTTTCCCATATTTTGCACACGCAAAGACCATGTTACAAGGATCATTTCACAAAATAACCACTTTTTACTCAGATGCCATCTTGTCGTTGCAAATTGAGGTCAAAGGTCATATGTACTTCTTTTTGTATCTTCGTTATGACGTGTTATCTCTATGGGAGGGAATTTTCTTTAATGTGAAAATTGACATGATTGTCTTTATCGAGCACTAGCTCACTTACCCTTCGGTGAATTTCTCCCAGATTTTAATATGTTGTAGCTGAGACTTTGCGCTATCGTTTTGTTTCCTTCCTTTTTTCATACGATGTCGGGATTACGATAAAAAATTGGTTGAAATTAAAGCTTATCTTCTATGTATTGAGATATTTCTTTCTTTCTGCAACTCTCTTTGCAATAACTCAAGAAAAACACGCCCTATCACCCCCATATTTTGCATATGTTTAGTTCATGTCTCGTACATTATTTCATAAGATAACAACTACTAGATCAGACAACATCTTGGGTATGTAAATTAGGGTCAAAGGTCATAAATGTTTCATCTTGTATCTTAGTGAATACCTGTCCTATCTTTCCCATATTTTCCACACGTATAGACGATGTCGCGAGAATCATTTCACAAAATAACCACTATTTCATCAGATGCAATCTTGGGAGTGCAAAGGTGGGTCAAAGGTCATATGTATTCATTGCTGTATCTTCGTTATTCAGTGTATACAGAATTTGGTACCAAAGATGGCAGATATGACTCCCTTTTCTAAATGAGAATGCAAACATCACACGGCCAATGTCTCTAAACACAGATGAAACTTGTATGGTCATGCCTATTGCGATCAGGACTCGAATCATTGATAAAAGAAAAATCGGATCACCTTAATTTGTCAGTGATGACAAATTACAATCTCTAGTTAGGTGATCCGAGTATCCTTCGGATCACCTTCTGTATCTGTACGGATTCTTTCTTCTTCTTTGTTTCTTTATTTCTCCGCAAAAGTTGTGCAGAGGTTAGCTCAGAAAGTCCGCTGCCTATCAATTTCAAAATTATACCATGTATGCATCATGTCCCAAAGACGACAAATCTAATGTATCATTGTGATCAGTGGACCGTGACGTCACTATGACGTCATTATATGAAAACACATTCTCAATCATATCTCATTAATGGAATGAAATTTTTCAATGAAATTTACGTCACATATATTTCAAATTATGCGCATTCTACTCATGTTCTCAAAATTCATATATTGTCTTAAAACGTGCGCGTACGCGCGCGTTGAAATATTTGTATGCTCCAATCGAGCTCAAAATTTTTTTGCACACGTTTCAGACCATTTGGAGCATTTTTTGAAAAATTGAAAAAATCGGACGGACGCGTACGCGCGCGCGCATATACGCACGCACAGCTCATGTGCAATTGAAATTTCCAGTTTTTTCACTTTGATCGGATGTCTGAAATGTTAAGGAATATTTATACCAAGTTTCAAATCAATCCGACTCAATATGACGTCATACGGGCCCGTCAAAGTTGAAATTCCGCGCGCGCGTCAATGGCGATATACAGTGCAACTATGCCAAAAAACTGCCAATTTTAAATCCGATTTTACTCGTCAGGATGGACGGTGACCCCCCATTTTCTGTACATATTTTGAAAGCTGATGAGTTGTACATGTCATTTCATGGGGTGGCAATGCTGACAAAATGATTAAAAGATATCAAATTTCTTAATAAAGTAAAAAAAGTAAATTTTCAAAATGACGTCATCAAATTTCAAGTTCATTCGAGCATATCTCACTAGTCCTTTGTCAATTTTCACCCAGATTTCATTATGATGTAGCTTATTTAATGTTCTTTCAAACATAAAATTACAATATTTTGATTGGATAACGGTATCACCTCGTAAAAATGGATTAAAAGTAATCTTGTCAAATTTGACCAGTTTACGTGTTATCTCTATGGGAGTGCAGTTTTTCTGGAAATGAAAATTGACATGACTATCTTTATCGAGCACTAGCTCACTTAAGCTTCGGTAAATTTCTCCCAGATTTTGATATGTTGTAGCTGAGACTTTACGCTACCGTAAGTGTGCCCTTTGTTTTTTCATACGATGTCAGAATCACGTCAAAAAATTGGGTTGAAATTCAGGCTTATCTTCGATGTATTGAGATATTTCTTTCTTTCTGCAACTTTCTTTGCAATAACTCAAGAAAAACGGCCTCTATCACTTCTATATTTTGCACATGTTTAGTTCATGTCACGTGAATTATTTCATAAAATAACAACTACTTGATCGGACACCATCTTGGGTATGTAAATTAGGGTCAAAGGTCATAAGTGTTTCACCCTGTATCTTAGTGAATACATGTCCTATCTTTCCCATATTTTGCATACGCAAAGACCATGTTACAAGGATCATTTCACAAAATAACCACTTTTTACTCAGATGCCATCTTGTCTGTACAATTTGAGGTCAAAGGTCATATGTACTTCTTTTTGTATCTTCGTTATGACGTGTTATCTCTATGGGAGGGAATTTTCTTTAATGTGAAAATTGACATGATTGTCTTTATCGAGCACTAGCTCACTTACCCTTCGGTGAATTTCTCCCAGATTTTAATATGTTGTAGCTGAGACTTTGCGCTATCGTTTTATTTCCTTTGTTTTTTCATACGATGTCGGGATGACGATAAAAAATTGGTTGAAATTAAAGCTTATCTTCTATGTATTGAGATATTTCTTTCTTTCTGCAACTTTCTTTGCAATAACTCAAGAAAAACACGCCCTATCACCCCCATATTTTGCACATGTTTAGTTCATGTCTCGTACATTATTTCATAAAATAACAACTACTAGATCGGACAACATCTTGGGTATGTAAATTAGGGTCAAAGGTCATAAATGTTTCATCTTGTATCTTAGTGAATACCTGTCCTATCTTTCCCATATTTTTCACACGTATCGACGATGTCGCGAGAATCATTTCACAAAATAACCACTATTTCATCAGATGCAATCTTGGGAGTGCAAAGGTGGGTCAAAAGTCATATGCATTCATTGCTGTATCTTCGTTATTCAGTGTATACAGAATTTGGTACCAAAGATGGCAGATATGACTCCCTTTTCGAAATGAGAATGCAAACATCACACGGACAATGTCTCTAAACAGAGATGAAACTTGTATGGTCATGCCTATTGCGATCAGGACTCGAATCATTGATAAAAAAAATCGGATCACCTTAATTTGTCAGTGATGACAAATTACAATCTCTAGTTAGGTGATCCGAGTATCCTTCGGATCACCTTCTGTATCTGTACGGATTCTTTCTTCTTCTTTCTTTCTTTATTTCTCCGCAAAAGTTGTGCAGAGGTTAGCTCAGAAAGTCCGCTGCCTATCAATTTCAAAATCATACCATGTATGCATCATGTCCCAAAGACGACAAATCTAATGTATCAATGTGATCAGTTGACCGTGACGTCACTATGACGTCATTATATGAAAACACATTCTCAATCATATCTCATTAATGGAATAAAAATTTTCAATGAAATTTACGTCACATATATTTGAAGTTATGCGCATTTTACTCATGTTCTCAAAATTCATATTTTCTCTTAAAACGTGCGCGTACGCGCGCGTTAAAATATTTGTATGCTCCAATCGAGCTCAAATTTTTTTTGCACACGTTTCAGACCATTTGGAGCATTTTTTGAAAAATTGAAAAAATCGGACGGACGCGTACGCGCGCGCGCATATACGCACGCACAGCTCATATGCAATTGAAATTTCCCGTTTTTTTCACTTTGATCGGATGTCTGAAATGTCAAGGAATATTTCTACCAAGTTTCAACTCAATCCAACTCAATATGACGTCATACGGGCCCGTCAAAGTTGAAATTCCGCGCGCACGTCAATGGCGATGTACAGTGCAACTATGCCAAAAAACCACCAATTTTAAATCCGATTTTACTCGTCAGGATGGACGGTGACCCCCCATTTTCTTTACATATTTTGAAAGCTGATGAGTTGTACGTGTCATTTCATAGGGTGGCAATGTTGACAAAATGATTAAAAGATATCAAATTTCTTAATAAAGTAAAAAAAGTAAATTTTCAAAATGACGTCATCAAATTTCAAGTTTATTCGAGCGTATCTCACTAGTCCTTTGTCAATTTTCACCCATATTTCAGTATGTTGTAGCTTATTTAATGTTCTTTCAAACATAAAATTACAAAATTTTGACTGGATAACGGTATCACCTCGTAAAAATGGGTTGAAAGTAATCTTGTCAAATTTGACCAGTTTACGTGTTATCTCTATGGGAGTGCAGTTTTTTTGGAAATGAAAATTGACATGACTATCTTTATCGAGCACTAGCTCACTTACCCTTCGATAAATTTCTCCCAGATTTAAATATGTTGTAGCTGAGACTTTACGCTACCGTAAGTGTGCCCTTCGTTTTTTCATACGTTGTCGGGATCACGTCAACAATTTTGGTTGAAATTCAGGCTTATCTTCTATGTATTGAGATATTTCTTTCTTTCTGCAACTTTCTTTGCAATAACTCAAGAAAAACGGCCTCTATCACTTCCATATTTTGCACATGTTTAGTTCATGTCACGTAAATTATTTCATAAAATAACGACTACTTGATCGGACACCATTTTGGGTATGTAAATGAGGGTCAAAGGTCATAAGTGTTTCATCCTGTATCTTAGTGAATGCATGTCCTATCTTTGCCATATTTTGCACACGCAAAGACCATGTTACAAGGATCATTTCACAAAATAACTACTTTTTACTCAGATGCCATCTTGTCTGTGCAAATTTTGGTCAAAGGTCATATGTACTTCTTTTTGTGTCTTGGTTATGACGTGTTATCTCTATGGGAGGGATTTTTTTTAATGTGAAAATTGACATGGTTGTCTTTATCCAGCACTAGCTCACTTACCCTTCGGTGAATTTCTCCCAGATTTTAATATGTTGTAGCTGAGACTTTGCGTTATCGTCAAGTTGCCCTTCGTTTTTTCATACGATGTCGGAATCACGATGAAAAAACTTGGTTGAAATTAAAGCTTATCTTCTATGTATTGAGATATTTCTTTTTTCTGCAACTTTCTTTGCAATAACTCAAGAAAAACACGCCCTATCACCCCCATATTTTGCACATGTTTAGTTCATGTCACGTACATTATTTCATAAAATAACAACTACTAGATCGGACAACATCTTGGGTATGCAAATTAGGGTCAAAGGTCATTTATGTTTCATCCTGTATCTTGGTGAATACATGTCCTATCTTTCTCATATTTTGCACACGTAAAGACCATGTTACAAGGATCACTTCATAAAATAATCACTTTTTGCTCAGATGCCATCTTGTCTGTGCAAAGTGGGGTCAAAGGTCATATGTACTTGTTTCTGTATCTTCGTTATGACGTGTTATCTCTATGGGAGAGAATTTTTCTAGATGTGAAAATTGACATGATTGTCTTTATCGAACACTAGCTCACTTACCCTTCAGTGAATTTCCCCAGATTTGAATATGTTGTAGCTGAGACTTTGGGCTATCGATAATGCTCGCTCTGTTTTTTCATACGACGTCGTCATCACGTCAAAAAACTTGGTTGAAATTAATGCTTATCTTCGATGTATTGAGATATTTCTTTCTTTCTGCAACTTTCTTTGCAATAACTCAAGAAAAACAGCCCAGGTGTCAAAGGTCACATGTACTTCTTTGTGTGTCTTCGTTATGACGTGTTATCTCATGGGAGGGAATATTTCTAGATGTGAAAATTGACATGATTGTCTTTATCGAGCACTAGCTCACTTATGCTTCCGTGAATTTCTCCCAGATTTTAATATGTTATAGCTGAGACTTTGGGCTATCGTAATGTGCCCTTTGTTTTTTTATGCGATGTCAGGATCACGTCAAAATACTTGGTTGAAAATAAAGCTTATCTTAGACGTTTTGAGATATTTCTTTTTTTCTGCAACTTTCTTTGCAATAACTCAAGAAAAACAGCTCCTATCATCCCCATATTTTGCACATATTTAGTTCATGTCACGTACATTATTTCATAAAATAACAACTACTTGATCAGACACCATCTTGGGCATGTAAATTGGGTCAAAGGTCATCAATGTTTCATCCTGTGTCTTGGTGAATACTAGACAGAAAGATCCGTCTGTCCGGAGGACTCTTTTATGTTTTGCCATTAACGCTGTCGGAGGGGATCCGTGAAGCCAGACGCAGTCTCCGCGGAACATTCCCCGACGGACAGATACAGACCGATCTTTCGGTCAAGGTGAATACATGTCCTACCTCTTCCATATTTTGCACACGCAAAGACCATGTTACAGGGATCACTTCACAAAATAATCACTTTTTGCTTAGATGCCATCTTGTCTGTGCGAAGTGGGGTCAAAGGTCATATGTACTTCTTTGTGTATCTTCGTTGTGCCGTGTTATTTCTGTGGGAGGGAATTTTTCTAGATGTGAAAATTGACATGATTGTCTTAAATATCGAGCACTAGCTCACTTACCATTCGGAGATTTTCTCCTTGATTTTAATATGTTGTAATCGTATGTGTTCCCTTTGGTTTGTCATACGATGTCGGGATCACGTTAAAAAATTTGGCTGAAATTAAAGCTTATCTTCGATGTTTTGAGTTATTTCTTTCTTTCTGCAACTTTCTTTGCAATGACTCAAAACACCCTCATATTTTGCACATGTTTAATTCATGTCACGTACATCATTTCATAAAATAACAGCTATTTGATCGGACATCATCTTGGATATGCAAATTAGGGTCAAAGGTCATAAATGTTTCATCCTGTATCTTGGTGAATACCGGTCCTATCTTTCCCATATTTTGCACACGTATAGACGATGTCGCAAGAATCATTTCACAAAACAACCACTTTTTGCTCAGATGCCATCTAGGGAGTATGAAGGTGGGTCAAAGGTCATATGTGCTTGTTGCTGTATCTTCGTTATAGTGTATGCAGAATTTGGCACCAAAGATGACAGATATGACTCCATTTTTCTAAATGAGAATCCAAACATCACACGGCCAATGTCTCTAAACACAGATGAAGTCTGTATGGTCATGCCTATTACGATCAAGACTCGAATCACTGATTTGTTTAAAAAAAAAAAAAATGTTTTAATACTGTAGAAGAATTTTGCTCCCACAAGCTAAGGTTCTGGACAATTGTGATTACCAAAGCAACATCTTTTGTGACAACACACACATACACACAGACACAGACACACACACAGACACATCACACACACAGACACACACGTTTGAAAAAACCCCAAAAGCAACTTGCCTTGCATATCTACGCCTCTGAATAGCTTAGGAAGAAAGTAGATTCTTATCATATTTTGATTGTTGTGATATGTTTCTTTATTGCATTCTTAAAAGATTCACCAAGGGTCAGCTACTCTGGTTACTCCATGGTCATGGTCATGGTTAATTCCATCTGCGATACACATAGGTGAACAACAGAAATATTCATATTCCATAAATAATGTTGCTTTCGTGTTACACAGTTTCTGTTGTGTGCATATTCTTTTAACACTTGCCTGTTAAACAATGTATAGCTCATACAACTGTACTTTGCTATTGCATATACAGTGTATTCCTTTTTATCCACCCACATACCTGTAGTTAGCACAATCACCATTGTGTGCTTAATGCATGCTCTTATGAATGATATTGAACCGGCTACTCTTATCATCTGAAAATTATCTTACTATTCCTATTTGATACACCAGATATTTGTTGTCACATGAAAAAAGCATAGTTTACTTTGTAACCACACATTCAACCTCTTATGTGCATACGTGTGTAAGCTTTTTTGCTCTTACTCTTGATGAATGCATGCTCTGACTCATTAAAATGATTGTGCAATAAAGTTTTATTCGAGACCTAATTTCAGGCTTTCTAACATTTTTTTTTTGGTAAGATAATGAGAAACCTTTTATGAAATATGAAAGAACATGTAAATCCATGAAAAATTCAAGTTTCAGTCATTCCAAACCTGATTTTCTTCAATTAAACTTTGAATTCCTCTTCAAATGGTAGCCTACATACTACTTCATAAGTTACTAGGTATCCTGCGAAAAGTTAAAAGCACGATCCTCATCTCCACCAATACTGTGCCATCCCTTTACACTGTCACATACAATGGTTGGGGATTAACAGCCAATGCACTTTTTGTATGTATTGCTGTATCTCTACGTCAAAGTGGCACATGTACAGGTATATTTTACTCCGCTGTTATATCACTACCTGCCTTGCATGCAATGAACAAAATGAACTAATCAAGTATTTGATCTCAAGACTTAAAAATATTGGTTACAGCTCGTTATTGTGTAGGTTCGTTATTTCGAAGGCTCTTTAGTCAAAAGATTTGGTATTTCGAAGGTTCATTGTTCCGAATTTCATTTCGGATTAATGAATCTTTGGAATAACAAACCTTAGGAATAACGCCACAAATGTTCGGATAATGAACCCTTTTTCATTTTCGGATTAACGAACCTTTCGGTGCAGGAAATTTCTGTGTTTCGGATTAACGACCCTTCAGAATAGCGAACCTTGGGAATAATTTTAACAAACAAGCACCCAAAATATCAACACTAAATACATAATTTATGCACTGTGTCTGTTCTCAAATCATGAAACTAATCCAATTTTTATTGAAATAAGGCTGCAAGTACACAATTACACTGTACGGTAGCTGCAAACTTTTGCATACATGTGCCGGTATTAATAATTTTACCACATTCTGAAGTGCATGTCAGCTTCAAACTGATTCATAGTTTGTGTGTTACAGTTCCGTTGACATAACACCTTCAGTCTTGCTCCAAGGGAAATATCTATCCATAATTTTCACCACTGTATGAATAAGCGTAGAACTCTGAAATCTGAACTAAACTGACACAATACAGCTGCATCAACTACAACAGAGCTTTAAATTGATTTCTGCAATTATTCTCAACTCTCATCAACTCATTCATTATTTATGGCTGCATCACAGGAAGTCTCATTTTTTTCCATTTCCATGTCTACAAAACATGCAATGTTCATGCCCTAATTTCTGTGCCATGTGACTTAACTTTCTTTCATGTCAGTTGCAAACTTGGTCAATTTGCTTCAACCCAACTTTGACATTTATGTTTACATGTGCAATTTCCAGCAATTATGGGTTTATACATGAGTCTTTATACCCTGTATGTAACATGAAATTGTACTTTAAATTGCAATTGCATGGCCAAATAAATAAATGAATAAATAAATAAGTAAATGAATGAAACAAATAAATATAACAAAAATAGTAACAATAACAATAATAATACCTGTGCAATTACAGTCTAAGCACATTCACTGACAGACATTTTTAGAATGGCATGTTTTGCTCACACAACATTCCATTGTTGCATACCTCATAATTCGCATCTGTGCAATTCTACATGTAACATTTACATACCAATATCAAACAAAAGACCCTTGATTTATCACTTCCATTTGCATATTTGGGGGATTTCCTTCTGTGACATGAACTTTCAACTGACACACATCCATCATACTCATCTGTTGAGAATGAGAAGGGCATTAAGTTGTCTTGAACATTATAGATTCAGTGGCACCTTAAAGCCCTTATCATTCTCAACTGACAATATGTGGCAGATTCCTGTAAAAAAAGGCTGAAAAAAAAAAATCAGCTTTCCCAGACAGACAACACTCGATGTTTTCCAATGAGGTATACAATTTTGCCCAATTAACATTAACCTCTGTTGTATCTTTCAATATAAAGTGAAAAACACAGCAAATAGTAACAAGAAAATTATGACACCCTTCCAGTTTTGCTCAGCCAAGAAGCCTCAATTTCATGATGTATCCCTATTTCCATAAAGATTGCTTCAAAACTGTAAGAATTCTCTACGCAACATTTGCAACAGACAGTCCAACTGGTCACACACTGATTTCTACTGTATAATACCCTGTTAATACACTTCATGTGATCTTCTCATTACCAAAATAACTGTACGTGAAAATACTTAGCTTAAATACGGATGTAGAGCTAGGCAAATTTGACTTTGACAAAAATGGTGACCATTATGAAAATGGCTATATATCTTTATTAGCAAGTTTTTTGATATTAGAGATTAAATACATTGTTGGGTGCAAATGTTTTCCTGTGGTATTTTCAGTCAAACATCAGTAATTTTACTGTGTGCATAACATCTCAGATTTGACCTGTGACAAAAATAGCTACCTTTCAAGATGCTTGCCAGCACCCTTTTTTTTTTTGTGGGTTTGAAACTCAGGCCAATTCCCCCTGCACAAAAAAAAAAAAAAAAAAAAAATCAAAACAAAACAAAACAAAACAAAACAAACAACAAAACACAACAACAACACAACAACAACAACAAATAAGGAGCTGCACACTGCAAAGTCACATTCTGGCATTGTCAACTTTAACACTCTGCATCTATTCTTTTCTGTTCAGCGACACTCCAACAAACTACAAATTGCTCCATTGAGCTGCATCTACTCCTCAATAGTATGTAAGTCTGCATAGCATAGAAGGCGCTGAATACGGTTGTGATTTGTTCATAGGTAGTCCAGGTACCCACGCAATCTTTCTGCCTTGTTACAAAAACAAGACGCTAAGCCACAGCCACTAAAAACATGAAACATTGGCATGGCAACACATCAGCCAAGTTTTGGTGATCCCATAAAGAAGCTATGAACCTGAAGTTCTTCCCAGCTCCAAAGGCAATCCACTGTTCATGGATATTCCGGTGATGGCTGCTGCTAGGACAAGCTCAAAGGGTGCAACACTTGTATGAACAGTGCATATTGGCACGTTGCTAATCTGCGAATGTACGGCATCCTATAGGTGCACAAGTATATGATGTACCAGTGTCTGCCTCCTCACACGTGCACGGTGCTATCATCTGACATGTCCGGACAATCGCAGCAAAGAATGTCACTACCTTGTGTGGTGATGAGATCTTTGTTGGTGCTAATGTCTCTTCCATTAGAGACCAAGAAGTACAGCAGAGTCGTCTGGTTTTAATTATGTTATGCAAAAAATGTTGCCATTTTAGTAACCACAGTTGATAGCTCAAATTGTCTCCTGCTCAGTTTGCTCT